>NC_037357.1:129667926-130286457 GCF_002263795.3 Bos taurus | reverse complement strand
AGAGAATGTTATTTAAAAAATCATAAGGAAGAGAAAATACATTTTCCGTACTGTACTGTGTTTATCGATACAATAAGTTTATCATCTGTTTACAAGATGACTTGTCTGTCAGTACCTACATCATTATTATCTTATATGATACAAAAGACTGTGATATTATACATATTACTAACACAAGACATCAAAAATTAAAAGGTAATAGGAAAGAAATTTTTATTTATTTACAGGTGTAATGATTCATGCATTGATAACAAAGAAACAGCAGTATGCTTGCTTTATGGTTGCCTTATTAATATATGTATAGTTGCTTCCTGGTAGCCTAACTTATATATTAATAAATGAGTTATAAAATTTGTATGGCATACAGTATAGTAATCATATTCATAATACAATACTGGCAACATTTTTACTATTTTACAAAACAATGTGATACTAGGCCGAGAAAATTTCTCCAGTGGCAAGAGAGACACATACTATAGAGTAGTTAAGCCTTTGAAAGCAAAGTTATAAACCAGTAAGGAAAATGATACATTACTAAATTTATATTAAATATCTCTCACCTTATGCCTGTATAAGGATAGACTAGGAGCTACATATATCTCAGGATTCATGACATACCTAACTTCTGCTGAATTTTTTCCATATTTCTAGTCTACACAATTCATCTGCAAGTCTTTTCAAATTGTCACAAATCTCGACAATTTGAAAATCCAAAAAAATGTCCAATATGTTTATTGAAAAAAAAAAACCCACAGATAAGTGGACCCATGTAGTTCAAACCCATGTTGTTCGAAGGTCACCTCTATTCAGATCTTCTGCCCATTTTTAGTAGTGTTTTGCTGTCAAGTTGTATATTTAGTACTTTTATTAAAGATGAGTGAGGGGTAGTTTGATAGAGGTTTTCAGGATTAGGGATAATTATAATGCTTATGCTATATTTTATCTCTGTCTTGATATCTAAATGATGCCAGATGGCTCCCTAGACTTCCTAAGATGAAGTAGAGATAAAACTTGAAACTCAGGGCTTGTAAAAATGCAGATAGACAAAACCACGGGAGAGATAGGGAAAAAAAAATTATGCAAGCTCCTTTCCAAAGATGAGCCAAAAATTTGGCTCTAAGTTTTCTGATGGCCCACTCATAAAAGGAAAATATAGTCCAATGTGTGATTCATGTTGTCTAAGAAATAAAGCCTGCCAATATTTCTGAGGAAATCAAGATTCTCCTAGTACATAGAACTCAAAGAACATTCCCATGCAGGTCTTCACATGGGGTACATCATCTCTGTAATAAATGAGATTTCTGGTGAGCTAGAGGTGTTTATTATGAGATCCCTCTGTGTGAGGCTAGAAAGGGTGAACGTCCCTGCATTTTCCGGCAAAAGCAACTGCTCCACAGTATGATTAAAGTGTTCAGCTCTCCAGTGGCCCACCAAGAATCAAAAGAAGAGTCTCTAGAAATGAAGAGCAGGCTAATCCTTCAAATAAACTCCCATTTATATCATTTCTCTCAACAGACTTTTGGCTTTTCCTCCTGGTGCTTTGAAGCAGGAAATCTCAGTAGACAGACCTGCAAAGACTAACTAAAATGAAATTAACTTAATTTGCAAGGTGAGATGTTCAGGTTTGTTAAAAAGAATGTCCTAACAGCGAGAACTAGCTTTTACGGCATATTCCTAGGAGGATAGATTCTTTTAAATATAGTTTTGTCTTGTTCATCTTAACAGCTGAAAAATTTACATGAGTCTTTTCCCAACCCTATGAGATGGTCATGGTGACAATTTGTTGCCATCATTTTGGAAACATAAGACTGTTCCACACCGATTCTTGACTCCAGAGCTGATCAAGAAGGGCAAGGAAAAGGAAACATTAGAAAAAGTGCCTCCTGGCCAACCCAGAGGTAAATTTCACTTGGGGTGTGGTTCAAGTTCCAGAAGCCCAGAATCAAACTTGCACCATCTGTGTGAGGTTTTGTGGGAACCCAGAATTCCAGGGAGATGAGAGATCATCCCAGGAAAAGACTCTTCACTGAATCTTGGTTCCAGTCCATGATGGAGAGCTCCCTGGGGCTTCCTTCCTTCATGATGTTAAGGCTGGGAGAGGCGCTCAATAGGCACCTTTGGAGTTCAGACTTGGACTTCTCATGGCACTTTCCCACAGAAGAACTCCCTTGGAACCAGATCTTCAGACATTCCATATGTGCCTCCTGAGACGAAATGACCCAAAACAGATGCAGTGGATCTCCCTAATGACTATATTGAATTCACCGTCTATTTCCAACCTCAAGAAAACCAGATTGCATTGTACACTTCCACCAGCAACTCTGACTTGTTAAAAGGAGATCATCCATCAGCCAGTTTGTCTCACCTGGAATCAACCCAAATGAGATTGAATTGCCATGTAGTCAAGGAAAGCTTCAACATTAAAGGTGAAATGTGACAACTGTGGACACAAGTCTCAAAGCAATGTACATGAGTTGCCCAAATCTCAGTAGAGTAACTTTTTGAAATATTCTTATTCACCCAGGTCCACATGTTCATCCATAAGAGGACTATCTTTGAAATGAACTTGCTCTCTGGGGTCACATTGCCCAGAAGCAGAGCCTTGAATGGGGGTCCCTGAGCATGGGATTTATTGGGGGATGCTCACAGGAGAAATCTGTAAGGGAGTGAGAAAAACAAAACTGGGAAGAAAGCAAGATGTAATTTAAGGAGTAGCCTCCCCCCTCTCTTTGCTATTCTTTGGAACTCTGCATTCAAATGGGTATGTCTTTCCTTTTCTCCTTTGCCTTTAGCTTTTCTTCCTTTCTCAGCTGTTTGTAAGACCTCCTCAGACAAACATTTTGCCTTTTTGCATTTCTTTTTCTTGGGGATGGTCTTGATCACTGCCTCCTGTACAATGTCATGAACCTCTGTCCATAGTTCTTCAGGCACTCTGTCTGTCAGATCTAATCCCTTGAATCTATTTCTCACTTCTACTGTATAATCGTAAGGGATTTGATTTAGGTCATACCTGAATGATCTAGTGGTTTTCCCTACTTTCTTCAATTTCAGTCTGAATTTGGCAATAAGGAGTTCATGATCTGAGCCACAGTCAGCTCCTGGTCTTGTGTTTGCTGACTGTATAGAGCTTCTCCATCTTTAGGCTGCAAAGAATACAATCAATCTGATTTTGGTATTGATCATCTGGTGATGTCCATGTGTAGAGTCTTCTCTTGTGTTGTTGGAAGAGGGTGTTTGCTATGGCCAGTGCATTCTCTTGGCCAAACTCTGTTAGCCTTTGCCCTACTTCATTTTGTACTCCAAGGCCAAATTTGCCTGTTACTCCAGGTATCTCTTGACTTCCTACTTTTGCATTCTAGTCCCTGATGATGAAAAGGACATCTTTTTGGGGTGTTAGTTCTAGAAGGTCTTGTAGGTCTTCATAGAACCATTCAACTTCAGCTTCTTCAGAATTACTTGTTGAGTCATAGACTTGGATTACTGTGATATTGAATGGTTTGCCTTGGCAATGAACAGAGATTATTCTGTCATTTTTGAGATTGCATCCAAATACTGCATTTTGGACTCTTGTTGACTGTGATGGCTACTCCATTTCTTCTAAGGGATTCCTGCTCAAAGTAGTAGATATAATGGTCACCTGAGTTAAATTCACCCATTCCATTCCATTTTAGCTCACTGATTCCTAAAATGTTGATGTTCACTCTTGCCATCTCCTGCAGAGATGCAGAGTTCCAAAGAACAGCAAGGAGAGATAAGAAAGACTTCCTCAGTGGTCAATGCAAAGAAATAGAGGAAAACAATAGAATGGGAAAGACTAGAAATCTCTTCAAGAAAATAAGAGATAGCAAGGGAACATTTCATGTAAAGATGGGCACAATAAAGGACAGAAATGGTATGGACCTAACAGAAGCAGAAGATATTAAGAAGAGGTGGCAACAATACACAGAAGAGCTATACAAAAAAGATCTTCATGACCCAAATAACCACGATCACTCACCTAGAGCCAGATATCCTGGAATGCGAAGTCAAGTGGACCTTAGGAAGCATGACTACAAACAAAGTTAGTGGAGGTGATGGAATTCTAGTTGAGCTATTTCAAATCCTAAAATATGATACTGTGAAAGTGCTGCACTCAATATGCCAGCAAATATGGAAAACTCAGCCACAGGACTGGAAAAGGTCAGTTTTCATTCCAATCCCAAAGAAAGGCAATGCCAAAGAATGCTCAAACTACCACACAATTGCACTCATCTCACATGCTAGTAAAGTAATGCTCAAAATTCTCCAAGCCAGGCTTCAGCAGTACATGAACCGTGAACTTCCAGATGTTCAAGTTGGATTTAGAAAAGGCAGAGGAACCAGAGATCAAATTGCCAACATCCACTGGATCATAGAAAAAGCAAGAGAGTTTAAGAAAAACATCTATTTCTGCTTTATTGACTATACCAAAGCCTTAGACTGTGCGGATCACAACAAACTGTGCAAAATTCATCAAGAGATGGGAATACCAGATCACCTTACCTGTCCCCTGAGAAATCTGTATACAGGTCAAGAAGCAACAGTTAGAACTGGATATGGAACAACAGACTGGTTCCAAATAGGGAAAGGAGTACGTCAAGGCTGTATATTGTCACCCTGCTTATTAAACTTATATGCAGAGTACATCATGCGAAATGCCGGGTTGAACTGAGCACAAGCTGGAATCAAGATTGCCAGGAGAAGTATCAATAACCTCAGATGTGCAGATAAGACCACCCTTATGGCAGAAAGTGAAGAAGAACCAAAGATCCTGTTGATGAGAGTGAAAGAGGAGACTGGAAAAAATGGCTTAAAACTCAACATTCAGAAAACTAAGATCATGGCATTCAGTCCCATCACTTCATGGCAAATAGATGGGAAAACAATGGAAACAGTAAGAGACTTTATTTTTGGGGGCTCCAAAACCACTGCAGGTGGTGACTATACCCATGAATTTAAAAGATGCTTGCTCCTTGGAAGAAAAGCTATGACAAACCTAGACAGAATATTAAAAATCAGAGACATGATTTGCTGAGAAAGATTCATCTAGTCAAAGCTATGGTTTTTCCAGTTGTCATGTATGGATGTAAGATTTGGACTATAAAGAAAGCTGAGTGCTGAAGAATTGATGCTTTTGAACTGTAGTGTTGGAGAAGACTCTTGAGAGTCCTTTGGACTGCAAGGAAATCCAACTAGTCCATCCTAAAGGAAATCAGTCCCAAATATTCATTGGAAGGACTGATGCTGAAGCTGTAACTCCAATTCTTTGGTCATCTGATGCAAAGAACTGACTCATTGGAAAAGACCCTGATGCTGGGAAAGATTGAAGGTGGGAGGACAAGGGGACAACAGAGGATGAGATGGTTGGATGGCATCACTGACTTGATTGACATTAATTTGAATATGCTCCAGGAGTTGGTGATGGACAGGGAAGCCTGGAGTGCTACAGTCCATGGGGTCACAAAGAGTCAGATGCAACTGAGTGACTGAACTGAACTGAACTCCCCTCTCTCTGCTGAATCCCATGTGGAGTTCTGGGATGTAAACAACATAGTGGAGTCTGTCCCATCTTAGGGCAAGGGGGCTTTGGTAAGCTAGAGCAATCAGTCGTTGGCCACCCTGTGTGTGTCTGTATGTGGTGTGCCTCTCCAGTGGAGGCAGCAGCAGTTGCCCAAGAGCATCCTTGGGAGAAGATGTCAGATGTGAGCCCTTAGCTGCAGCACTTAGTGAAATGGACCCCAAGGTATGAAGCAAGACTCCAATAGCAGCCGCTAAACCAGCACTTCCACCTTGAGCATGCACCAGAATCCTCTGGAGCACTGGTTAAACACAGCCCCGGACTTTCAGATTCAATAAGAGTTTCAGATTCAGTAAGTCTGGGATTCAGTTAGCACATTTCCCAGGTGCTCCTGCTGCCGCCGGTTCAGAGACCTTGCTTGAAAACCACTGTGCATTGCTAACATTTTACAAAAGCAATCGTTTACCTTTGGAAAACTAGGTTTAGGAAAGCCAGCTACTTGGGCTGCAGGTCTTAGTTTCTCAGTCTGTGAAATGCGTATAGTGTACCCAGTTCTCTCCAGCACTTCCAGCTAGTCTCCTTTGAGCATTATACCTGGAACATGTTGACGACCCCTAACACTACTGCCATACTCTTTCTCCCCAACGGAAAAGGGTCAGAGAAAAGCTGTAAGACCTGAAAGTACTCATCGAGTTTGCCTTGTGTTACAAAAAGAGGAAGCAAAAGGACTTGCTGTCTTTTTGGACGCTCTCTAACATTTGATAAGATCGCAGCTCCTGGAGTCTTGTGAATTGTGATCATTAATGTCCAAGCTGACTCGGGGGCCTGACAGATCACAAGGCTGGGTCGCTTCCCATAAGCTCTAAGGCTTTGCTTTAATCCTCTGGGACTCCCCATGGAAATTCACAATGGAGTCTTCGGAGTGGTGCAGCCTATTGTATGAATGCGTACTTGGGGATCCCCAGGGAGTGGATTAGGAGCACAATGGACCCCATCCCATGAATGGAGACACTCCTGCTTAAAAATTAATAAACTCGGTAACTCAGAGGAAGCACCACTGCAGTGCTGGCCTTCAAGGTCCTTGTGAAGCGGAAACAACTATACCTTCAGTCCCTTTAGCTTTTATATTGATGCTCACAAGTCACACAAGTACATGGAGTGCAAAATTTTTCTTCCTTTATCTGTTCAGTTGGATCTCAATCTGTGCATGTGTGTGTGTGTGTGTGTGTGTGTGTGTGTTAGAGGAAAAAAATAATGGCAATAAATATCTATTACATGCTATGTAAATAGAGCTGTTTGTGAAGTGAGGCGAGGCCAAAGAAAGCAGAGTCAGAAGGTAGGTAGTTCTGGGCAGTCAGGGGAGCAGGCAGGAGGACTTGTGGGGAAGGAAGAGTTACTCTCTCATTTAGGAGTGTCAAACAGACTCTCAGATCTAGGGAACTTTGAGCAGAGCCTCAAAGGCAGTGAGGGGTGAGCCCTCAGGCCATGTGGAGGGACAGTGCTCCAGGCAGAATGGAGCGGTACACAGCCAGTGGAGGGCTCAGGAAACCACACAAAGTCTGGGGGGCTAGAACAGGGCAAGATGGAAAAGAAGACTCAGAGCACAGGAACGAAGCAAGCTGACAAGAATTCTTTTTGAAGGGCTCCCTCTGACTCTATGTGGAGATCACACTGAGGAGGGAATAGGGAGGTGAGTGAGGAGACTGTGGAGGATCTAAGCTAGTAAGGTGTGGCTTAGCTGGTTGTTATGCCTGGAGGTGAGGTGTCCAACTCAAGATCGATCGATGCTTTGAATGAGCAGAATTTGCTAATCATCTGATAGAGACTGTGAGAGCAAGAGAATCAAGGATAAATCCAATATTTGTAGCATGAGCTGCTGGAAGAATGAAGCCGCCATTTGCCAACATGTAAAAAACTGAGGGGACTGAGCATGGAAAGGGTGGGATAGAAAACAAGGGTTTGATCTGGAATGTTCTAAACTTGCCTATTAGACACACATAGAGAGATGTCATGTGGGCAGTTGCAGTCCATAAGGGAGGTCTGAGTGAAGACAGTACTGAAGTGAAGTCGCTCAGTCGTGTCTGACTCTTTGCGACCCCATGGATCATAACCTACCAGGCTCCTCTGTCCATGGGATTTTCCAGACAAGACTACTGGAGTGGGTTGCCATTTCCTTCTCCAGGGGATCTTCCCGACCCAGCAATCGAACCTGGGTCTCCCACATTTCAGGCAGATGCTTTACCGTCTGAGCCACCAGGGAAGCCCAAAGACAGTACTGGGTGGCGTCAACTCCATCTTTTCTTAAAAAACCATGTATTCTAAGCCCCAGTGGTAAATGACATATTCCAGTCAAGAAGCTCTAGATTTAAAATAGAGTTTTCTAACCTAAGACAGGTAAAACGTAAAACCACGATGGTTTTGAAAAATTCATCTTCAAACAAAACCCATAGGTGCAGTTTTACAGACAGGACAAACATATTCCAACAGTATTCTGAGGGTCAAATAAGACAGCTAGTCAGCTAGACCCAGAAATAATTAGCCCCTTTCCTCTATATCTTCATGCCTTTGTGTAAGAAAAGACTGGTGAAATTAGACTTCATGAAAATTAAAAACTTTTTTGCATCAAAGAACATAATCAAGAAATTGAAAAAAACAGACGGTGATAAATTAGGAGTTTGGGATTAACATATACATATACTATGTATGAAATAGTTACATATACTGTGGATGAAATAGGTGGCCAACAAGGACCTACTGTTTAGTACAGGGAATTATACTCAATATTTGTAATATAAGGGAAAAGCATCTACAAAAGGAAAGAGACATAACAACTGAATCACTTTGTTGTACACCTGAAACCAGCACAACATTATAAGTCAACTATATTTTAATTTTCAAAAAATGAAAGGACAACCTACAGAGAGGGATAAAACGTTTGCAAATCACACATCTTATAAGGGGGCTAATGTCCAGAATATATAAAGAACTCTTAAGATACAACAAAAAAGACAACTCAGTTTTTAAATGGACAAAGGACTTGAATAGACATTTTTCCTAAGAAGATATACAAATAGCCAATAAATACCTAAAAAGATATTCAACATCATTCATCATTAGGGAAATGCAAATCAAAACCACAATGAGATGCCACTTCAAACATACAAGGATGAGTATAATCAAAAGAGTGGCAGAGAACAAGTGGTGGTGAGGATATGAAGGAATTGGAACCATAGTGCATTACTGGCAGGAATGTAAAATGGCACAGCCATTATGGAAAACAGCTTGGCAGTTCCTGAAAAAGTGAAGCAAAGAATTACCATAAGACCCAGCAATTCTACTCCTAGGTAAATATTCAGGAAAATGGAAATGGGGACTTAAACAGATACTTGTACACCAGTGCTTACAGTGGGATTAGTCACAATATCCAAAAGGTAGAAACAACACAGATGTCCATCAACAGATGAATGGAGAAATAAAATGTTGTGTATACATATGATAAATATTACTTAGTCATAAAAAGGAATGAAATACTGATATGTACCACATCATGAGTGAACCATTTCACTGAGTGAAGACAGACACAAAAGACTATATAACATATGATCCTATTTATATGCAGTATCCAGAATAGGTAAATACAAAGAGGACAAAAGCAGAATGGTGGTTGCTCAGGGCTGGGAGGAGAGAAAGGAATAGGGAATTAGAGCTTAATGGCCAGGACTTTCTTTGTGGGTGGTGAAAATATTTTGGAACTAGACAGAGGTGGTGGTTGCCTGACATTGCAAACATACTATTATAATAAATTGTTCCCTTTATACTAAATTGTTCCCTTTATGCCAAATTGTTCCCTTTAAAATGGTTGATTTCATGTTCTGTGAATTTATCTCATTTTTTTTTAAACTAAAAATCAGAAAGGATTGGCAACATAAAAAGCCTTGAAAAGCAAATGTCAGGGGTAGACCGTGCCATTGTAGGATGCTATTTTTCCATAAATCTTCAGAAATAAGCCCCAGTGTCTCTAATATAGGCTCGATCAACACAACAATATCCTTTATGCCCGAAGAGTCAACACTTTCTAAAAAAGCAAGCATCACAAGTTGGTTGTTTCCCTGATTTACATCCATTGCATTTATATATTCCATTGCTTACCCTGGTCAGAGCATTTTGAAAATAACTTATAACCACGTAAGCAGAATAGCCTGATTCTTTGTTTACCAAAAAGGAAAATGAAAGAAACGGAAAGGCAGGACTGAGCAAACAGTGCCTTTGAAAGCACAGACTGTTCGGGGAGGGACACGCTGCTATTTCCAGTCTTGTGTGGGTGTGAGGATAACAGGCCTCTGGAAACAGCTGTTGAACAGCAGAATGTGAGAAGTCTCCCAGGACTCAAAGACCCACCCTCCACAGGGAACCAAGGGAAAGTTCTGAGAGCTGGGAGAGTTCAGTGCTTTGAAACTATTTGAAATGGGGATTCAGCACCGGGGTTTGATTGAGCTGTACTATTTAACTAGGCTTTGCTCCCTCTGCTCAAAAGAATGAGTCCAGGAAACTGAAAAGCCAAACCAGAAACAGACATGGTGTACTTTCCGGAAGAATAGCTATCCTCAAAGCCCCTCCTGCAGGGGTCCGTCTCCCCTCCCAGGGTCTGACAGTCTGCCTGCTTCTGGAAGGAAACCAACTTGGGTGGGGGACGTTGACCCCTGCACAAACTTTTGTTTCGGGATCCAGCATTAAATACAAGCTCTTTGTTATGATGAAGGATAGAAGATGATTTGAAGACTAAACTTGCTTTCTTTTTTTGTTTTACTGAATCGTGATATCCTCTTTTCAAAGCTTGTCCCCATGCAAAAGTAAAACCAACTCATTTCCACCCAGCTACAGAGAACACACTATAAATAGGACCCCCAAATGGTTGTTCCTTAAAAGCTGGGGAACTAGTGGATCCATTTGTTTTTGTTTTTCCTTTAAAACCTTGAGAGTGAGAATAATGAGAATGAGGAAGAAATCTTGTAACTTAAAATATAATTACTTTAGGATGGTATCTTTAGCCATACTCTGGTCAACAGCTTTAGCTTTTATTCATTCTTTCACTCATTCATTCAGCAAGTATGTATTTATTGCTTCTAGCAATAAACTGCTTATAGCGTGGAGACACAGTGATAAGCAAAGCAGACATGGTCTCTGCCTCAGGGAGCAGGTGACAAAGAGGAATATAGAGAACTGCTTACCCAGACAGGGACTGAGACAGTCAGTGGGAGTATTTTCCATCACCCAAGTTCAAGGTCTCCTTCCCCAATCCTTATTTTCAGTTCTAAAATTAAACTCAATCCATGATGAAATACACTGCAACCATCTACTCCCTAGAAACATGGGCCTTCAATATCATTAGAAGAAAATAGTCTAATTATACATATCCCAAGTTGAGGGGCATTTAAGACAGCAGTTCAGTCTGGTGGGCCAGGAATGATTGTGACAGGATAGTGGTATCAAGTGGGGAGTGTGTGGGGTGCTTTCGCGTCCTCCACTAGAGCAGGTCTGTAAGGCAGTGATCCAAGCTGAGCTGGAACTCATGCCTGCAGGCTCTTCCCTCGGTTCTCAAGTTCTCAACCTTGGGTCTCCTGTAAACAGCTACTAGACGGAGAACACACAAGACTCCTCCCAAACAAACACTAATGTACAGTTAAATTTACTGAGAAAACTCACAGCTCATTCCCCAGTAACCGTGAAGTCATCAGAGCCCTAGCCCGGCTGAAAGATGCATACAGTTTATATAACCAAAATGCATGCAGTGTACACAATCAAACAAGAGTCCTTGGATCCCCACAAAAATCTAGTTTCTGGATCATGTTCTAGCCTTCCCTGATAACAGTAGATACCACTTGCTTAGAAGGCCCATGGTAATATTTTTCTAAAAGCAAAGGGACAATTTGTCTCAAGTGTAAGTCCACATGTCTACCGTTTAGGAAGCAAAAATCCAATCCCTAATGTTTAGCCATCTATTTTTCCAGAATCTGTTCTTCAAGTTTCTCCCAAAGCTTTAAATAAAATCCACTCCTAACCAGGATCACCGTGTTACACTTGTTTACAAAATTCGCACGTAGCACAAAGCTGAGTATTGGCTAGGGGAAGGGCTGAAAGAACTTTGATCAAAAAACCTTGACAGGCAGGATTCATGTACCAATATTACCCAGATGAAAGGTAACCTTGGACTAAGGTCCTCCACTTCAAGTAGAGAACATCAACCTCAAATGGATCAGATTGGGAAGCTGCCACTTGGACTTCAGGCTGAAATTGACCTGAAATTCTATATGATATAACAATTTAACAGGAGGACCACAACTTTGGGGATTACAAATTAAGAGTTTTCACCCTCTATTTAACCTTTCTCATATTGTTTCTTTAAATAATAGTGTAATGATCACCCCTTACTGCCCTTAACTTTTCTGAATTTAGTAATTTGGAGGTATTTTTACTCTCTTCAACACTTGGGAAATTTGTTATCTCCTGTGCTGTAATACTAAATTATTTTGGTGAATATTTGAGTCATGTAGTATAAAGGCAGATGCCTTAATATTAAATTATTTTAGTGAATATTTGAGTTGTAGTATAAGGGCTTACATTCAGAAAACTAAGATCATGGCATCTGGTCCTATCACTTCATGGCAAATAGATGGGGAAACAGTGGAAACAGTGTCAGACTTTATTTTTGGGGGCTCCAAAATCACTGCAGATGGTGACTGCAGCCATGAAATTAAAAGACGCTTACTCCTTGGAAGGAAAGTTATGACCAACCTAGATAGCTTATTAAAAAGCAGAGACATTACTTTGCCAACAAAGACAGAGATTGTAGCCAACAAAGGTTGGCTATGGTTTTTCCAGTGGTCAAGTAGGGATGTGAGAGTTGGACTGTGAAGAAAGCTGAGCACCGAAGAATTGATGCTTTTGAACTGTGGTGTTGGAGAAGACTCTAGAGAGTCCCTTGGACTTCAAGGAGATCCAACCAGTCCATTCTAAAGGACATCAGTTCTGGGTGTTCTTTGGAAGGACTGATGCTGAAGCTGAAACTCCAGTACTTTGGCCACCTCATGCGAAGAGTTGACTCATTGGAAAAGACCCTGATGCTGGGAGGGATTGGGGGCAGGAGGAGAAGGGGACGACAGAGGATGAGACGGCTGGATGGCATCACCGACTGGATGGATGTGAGTTTGAACTCTGGGAGTTGGTAATGGACAGGGATGCCTGGCATGCTGCAGTTCACGGGGTCGCAAAGAGTCAGACGTGACTGAACGACTGAACTGAACTGAACTGAACTGATAAGGGCTTAACCTTAAGGTTAGATGGTTCAAAGCCAACTGGGCAATAACTGAACAGTTTAACACAGTGAACAATTGGCCTTCCTAAATTTAGATGTCAGAATTGTTAGAGGCCCTAAAGGAAGTCAGGGACAGGGTTACATGGGCTACAGAGCTCTCCTTGAAAACAATTTGTGATGAAGGAAAGAAAAAAAGAAAGCAATTTGTATTAAAATTAAAAAAAAAAAAACAATATGGAGCAGGAGCATATGGAAAATCCCTCTACCTTCCTTTTAATTTTGCCATGAAAGTAAAATTGCTCTAAAAGAAATTAAGCATTAGAAAAACAATCACTCCCGTCAGTGGTCCACAGCCTGCAGGATGGCCTCCCTTGTGTAATCCCCTCTCCTTAATGGTGAGCTGGACATAAGGACTTCTAACTACGTAACTTCTAATGCAGAGGATACAGCAGAAATGAGGAGATGGCACTTTCAAGATTAGGTTGCAAATGAGACTGTGGCTTCCTGTCTTACTTCCTGCTCTTCCTCTTTCACTGGCTCACTGTTGGAAGCCAGACACCACATTGTCAGCTGCTCTGTAGAGAGGATGACATGGCCAAGAACTAAAGGAGGACTCCAGCCAATAGCCAGTGAGGAACTCTGGCCCTCAGTCCAGCAACCTATGAGGAACTGAATCCCACCAGAGTCCTTTGAGTGAGTTTGGAAAAGAGTCAAAAATTTACTTATGTAAAGTTTCATTGGTAATTGATAAGACAGATCTAAAGCCAGAAATATACCCATATTCTCCTGTTCTTTGAAAAAGAACATGGAATATGCCAAGGTGCAGGCTTTTTTTCCTCCCTCTCATCTTCCTCCTTCTGATGAAATCAAGCCCAGAGAAAGAGCTCACATTTGTTGCAGAGTCAATGAGGGAATCTGAGAGTGGAGAACAGAATGGGACACTGGGGCATCACCCAAGTGGATACCTCGCAGGAGAGCCAGACAGCCTGGAGCGATTCATCTTTTTAAGGCTGTACAGGAAGACAAGAATGATGTCTGACCATTACACACTTGGCAGCCTTTCCATCTGAGTCAGCTGCTGGATTTATTCCCAGTTGTCAGAAACCCCATCTCCATCCAATTTGTTACGGACAACTGTTCAGATCACCCAGGAAGGCTTCTCAGTTTCTTCTTGGCTGGACACATGAGGAGGGTCAAAGCCTAAATGGATGTGCATGTGTCCTCTGTCCATCTGTCCATGATGTCCATCTGTCATTGATAGGATGATCCTGAAAGTCAGGATCAGGCCTTCAAGAGGTTGTAGGCCGCCTTAGGTAGATTCAGCTCTGGTGCCTAACCAACCCAAAGGCTCAGAGATGCTCAGTCAATTCTGAAGACACAAGGGCTGGTGCTGTGAAACAGAAATGGGTGAAATGGCACTATCACATTAGTAGGAATGCAGTAGAATAGAGACAGGGAAACACACCCAGTTCTTAAAATTCTAGTGCCAGATCTGCGATGATCAGTTCTGTGCTTTTATTTCTTCACCAACTGTAGAATCAGAACATCTGTTTATTCCAAAGGTGCAATGTCAGGTTAACCTTGTAAACACATCTTATGTTAACACTTTTATGCTCACAACGACAAGATCCGTACTAGTCCAACCCAGGGCTGTTTAATTATTCCACTATGAAACTGTCTTCTTCCTTATATGGCCTCCTGGACCTTAGACATCCTTATTACACTACCCGTGATTTACTAAGAACTTTACTTTCAAAATAATTTTCATTTAATTTTCACAAGAACCTTAAATGGGAGATCTTTCTATTACCAGTTGACAGATGAGGACACCAAGGTTTACACAAATAAGTAACATGCCCAGCCATGAGTAATAGAGCTGAGATCCAAACCCAACTAGACCCTAACGCTTCCAAGAAACCATAAAGTGAAAGTCACTCAGTCGTGTCCGATTCTTTATGACCCCATGGACTATACAGTCCATGAAATTCTCCAGGCCAGAATACTGGAGTGGGTAGCTGTTCCCTTTCGAGGGGATCTTCCCAACCCAGGGATCAAACCCAGGTCTCCTGCATTTCAGGAGGATTCTTTACCAGCTGAGCCACCAGGGAAGCCCAAGAAATCATAAGGCCCTTCCATTTTAATGGAGGGGGAGTCTCCTTACGGCCCTTCCGTGAATCAGGACCATGAATCAAAGGGACTCCATCACCCAGGAAAAGAGGTCATTAGTCCCCACAACATTGAGTAAAGGAAAGATACTCAGACAACTGTCTTCAGTATGCCTGTCATTCATTAGCAGCATCGGGGCACAGATACGGCCTGAGCCATCTACAGAATTGTTCCTTCACAGTCACCATCTCAATGTTATGGCCTGGGAGATTGCTGATTATCTCTTTTGGAAAAACCAAGTCAGGTTACAAGTTGGTATCTTAAAGGTTGCTTAGAAGGAATCAGAGTACTGCACAGAGCCTTCATCTCTTTCCCCCAGTGCTAAATCCCCTCAGGTCATGTCTCAGCAGGTTTGCTTTGAAGCCCTAAAATTTATTTTACATGGAGTCTTTTGGCTGCAAGAAACTTTTACATAGAGTCTTTTACATGACTCCTCAAATTCTTTTACATCGAGTCTTTTGGCTGCAAGAAGTTTTTTGCTCCTTCAGTCTACCAAAATAAGAGAGGTTTGATATTGGAACATACCTGGCACAGGTAAGGGAGATAGAGGGTCACAGATGCTAATACTTCTGTGTCTCAGAGCCTGCACATTGCTGTCCCAGCCCTGGGGTCTTCATTCAAGTTCTCCACCACTAACACAACCCAGCTAGTCTTCACAGATTGCCTCAGCTGTCTTTCTACACTTCAAACTAGCAGATTCTTGTTTGTTTTTTTTTATCTCTTCTTTTCTTTGTGTGATGTACTGCATTGATTTGTGTATTGAACCATTCTTGTGAACTTGGGATGAATCGTACTTGGTCGTGGTAGATGATCTTTTTTATGTATTGTTGGATTTCATTTGCTAATATTTTGTCAAGAATTTTTCATCTATTTTCTTCAAAGATATTGGCCTATAATTTTCTTTTTTGGTGGTTGTCTTTGTCTTGTTTGGGTATCAGGGTGAGGACAGATTCTTTCTATATGACTGGTTCCAAATCCTGAAAGGTGAAATCTCAGTGGCTCAGTGCATCTGTTCCCAGCAGACCTATTCTAGAGTTCTGGCTGGCCTCTAAATTGACTCATTCCTAGGCCCATCTGTGAGCAGAGAATAGCCTAATTCAGCTTCCTGGATTGAAGAAGAGACATGAAAGGGGGTAATTTCCAGGAGAAGAGGGCAGTGGGCATTGGCAGGTAACACGTCTGGGGCAGATTTGTGACAGTGTAGAACCCAGAAATCAGAGGTCATTTCTGACTCACCTTATTTTTCCAAAAGAAGTCTTTCCTTTGGGATTTTTACTGGGTATAACGAACAGACTGTGATAGGATTGGGAGAGAGGGTAAGAGTGCTAGAAAAAGGGAAAGGGGGCACTATCGGCTCCTTAGGGCACCTGGGCAGGAGAAAAAAAAAAAAAAAAAACCCAACATTTACTAAATTCCAGCTATGAACAGGCTCTGCATTAAGTATTGTGAGAACAAATAATAAGAGCAATTCTCATAGAGCACATATTCTGTGTCAGGCAGTCTAGGACAGTACTTGACATACAAGAACTCACCTCAGCATCTCAACACACCTATAAGGAAAATGCTATTACTATGGTCACTTCACAGAGAAGGGATGTGATGCAGAGAAGTTTAGCAACTTACCTTAAGTCACACAGCTTTCAAGTATCAAGGCTGGGATTTGAACTCCATCTGGCTCCCAAGTGTTTGCTTTAACCACTATGCTATGCTCCCTCTCCATTCTTTTAAACAGTGTCATTTAATTCCCACAGACTGTCATGGATATAATTACTTAAATTTTGCATGTAAAGATGCCAAGGCTCAAAGAGGTCAAGTACTTTGCCTAAAGCCCACTAGCAGAAACCGTTCCTCTCACTTCATTTCAGTCTGTCACACAAGTCAAAGAGCAGATTGTTACTGAATCAGGTCCAGCCACTCGCTACTCGGAAATCGATACTACAGGCAAAGAGACAAATGTTGGTAGGGAGGAAAGTTGCTTTTAAGCAGAATGCGGGCAATCTGCAGAGATGGTAGACTCAGTGTCCCCCCAAAACCACCCCCAAAGATTCTGCTTAGCCATGAAAGTTTTTAAAAGGAAAAAGAGGCGTCATCCCAGTTAATGATTGAGGTGGGGGGTCAGAATCATCACCTCCCCCCACTGCATGCAGGCTCATTGACTTCTTGTGATTTTTCTTTAGAGGCTCTCTTGTTCATGAAGGTTGTTGTTCCCGCAGGTGACTGAAGGAAGGGAAGCTAAGGAAGAGATTTGGTCATTTCTGCTTCTTTGATCTAGAGAAAAGAACCAACTAGTTTGGCCAGGTGTTGTGTGATCAAGAGATTTGAAAGATGTGCTAGAGCGTGGACGTGCCTGGTTTAAGGTTAGTGACAAGACAAAGGGGCCTCCTGCAGAGAGCACTTTCCTGCAAAGAGCTTTTTCCTGCTGAAAACTGTTTATAAATCCCTACTTGTCAGAACATCACTCCATTTCTGTGTGATCGTGGATGAAGATCTGTAACTTCGTGCCAACAGGGTGCTGTCTTCACAGAGTAGAAGCTGTTGATGTGGGTCTATAGCATCTCTTTGTGGACAGTTGTACTTGCCTGTTTACAGAGATGGGCAGAACAAATTACAGCGATCTTGTTTTTGTTTTTGTTTTGTTATTTTTTTATTTTTTTAAATTTAAATTTATTTTAATTGGAGGCTAATTACTTTACAATATTGTATTGGTTTTGCCATGCATCAACATGAATCCGCCATGGGTGTACACGTGTTCCCCATCCTGAACCCCCCCTCCCACCTCCCTCCCTTGATACCTACAAAGATGTAATTGTTATAAGCAGTCATGTTAATCCCATTCTCTTTTAAGGCCAGTTCTTGGAAACTGCCATGGACTCAGTGCTGCTCCGGATGGAAGCGTTTATGGCGTGGCTGCAGACTGCTCATCATGCAGTCAGCTTTCTCTCTCTGGTGTCTGCTACGGTATTTGTAAGACAGCTTGGCAATATGCATCGGACACCGGGTCTGTAACTCTGTTGTCCTAATTACCTGCTGGAGCCTGCTCCTCTGTGAGTCAGGGAGGCTGGGGAGACCTCAGCTTTTCCACAAACAAGAGGCCGGAGACATAACGATTCCAACTTCTCTCAACACTGTGCTTACAACCATGGCTGAACTATGTCACCTGAAATATATCAGTAAACAAAGGAAGTTGCAGCCATCAAGCCCTCAGCCACTGTAGCCGACCCAGGTGTCTACCGAGAGGGGATGCAGGATGGAGAAAAACAGGATACTGGCCCTGAGGTGCACATCAAAGGAATGATTTCAGTGAGCCCAGACTCTTCATCTTCCCAGACATAGAAAAACGGTAAAATCATTAACCTGGATGTTTGGTTTTCTTTAATTAACAGTAATCTTTTAATATTCCGACTACCTGGTCTTTGTTGCAAAACTCCTATGTATCCTGACTCCTCCTTTACCTCTTTAGAGCAGTCCCTCAGAGCTGGCTGAGACACTGTCTTCTGGGCTCGAGTCCTCAGTTTTGTTCGCCAGATGAAGCATAACTCTCTACTTTTAGGTTGTACATTGTTTTTTTAGTCGACAGAATAATATTTCAAACACAATGCCCAACACTGGGTATTTTGAGTCCTAACATTTTATGATTGGAAGTGTCGCTGGAAAGTCACCAAGTCTCCTCATGTCGAAAGATTACTTAAGAGCCACCAATGTGCATCGTCACCTTCCACATGACAGGCACGGTGCCCAGCACTGGAGGTACAGTGGAAATTCAGAAAGAGATCATTCAAGTTACTCCTCAAGAGGAGGAGACAGAGAGGAAACATGAGGCCAACACAGTGTGTCCAAGAAAGCGGCAGCAGAGAGAAGGGGCCCTTAGCCTGATGAGAGGAAGAAAGGGTATCAGGGAAGACTTCATAGTGGAGGGGATCCCTGTTTGGAAGAAAGACCTGTTGCCCCCAAAAATAAGGAAGAAAAGAATTTCCAGCCAGAGGCAGCTAGATCCAGACCCAGAGACATTTCAAACACTAACTGCATGCATTTCAGAATAATGAGATGGAATGGGCGCTAGACCAGAGCTGATTTGGAAGGTGCATAGTAAATTTTGTTTTGACAAGTGGAGTTAGAGTGGCTTGCAAGACTTCATGGGGAGAGATCCAAAAGTAACTTCAGCTCTTAACTGTAAGAATGTGGGAATACTCAGCATATAATAGATGAGGACCTGAGACTCACTGTAGTTAGCGCATGAGGCCTGGAGCCCAGGTCTCCTTCCAGCAGCCCAGGGACCCTGCCCTCCCCTACAGGCTCCCACCAAGCCCGGCCTCCAGGCTGCAGAGCAGATGTGTCCTGTTCAAAGGCCTCATCACCTGCACCTCTTAGGTTCCTGACTGCCTTTCGGCAGAGCAGTGAGTTCCCCAGGATCATGAAGAAGCCAGTGCTGGCCTGCGGATTGGAGTAAGATGCTATCATCACTAATGTGACTTCAAGATTCATTATAGTGGGTGACCACCCACACACTGATAGTTATCCAATCTGTTTAAAAATCTCACCCCCCGCCAAGAGAACAGGCTCTGTTTCATTTTGAAGGATGTCAAATTTTAATGATATTGTAATTACATGAAAATATAATTACAAGTGGTGGGATAAATATACGCATAGCACTGTTTATCTTCTCTAGTGCCTCTGACTTAGAATCTGCAAAGTGGCCATTTTCATATAAGTCCTAATTTGTCATTAGCATACGCAATGGACACCCATATAACTGCCTTGTGAAAGCCATGGGGGAGATAGGCACCATATTCCCTGGCAGACGAAGGTCAGATTGTTGGTTGACATCCAATATCTGTTCTGCCTTTCTTCCAGAATAACAAAATGCCCAGTCTTTATTTGATTCATGGCTACCCAGAATAAAGACTAAAAATCCAGATTTCTTCAGAGCTAGATATGGCCAAGTGGTTAAATTCTGGCTGGTGGGATGAGAGAAGAAATGATGTACCTTAAAAGAGAAAGGCTGTACCCCACTCTTTCCCTTTTCCATGTAGGCACAGGTGACAAGCTAATGTAACAGGGCCATGGGAGAAGGAGGCTGGATCCCTAAGGTGCAGAGCTACTGGGAAAGAGAGAAATCAAGCTTCTCAGCCACTGCTAGACAAACCTAGACAGCATATTAAAAAGCAGAGACATCACTTTGCCAACAGAGGTCCATCTACTCAAAGCTATGGTTTTTCCAGAAGTCATGTACAGATGTGAGAATTGGACCATAAAGAAGGCTGAGTACTGAAGAATTGATGCTTTTGACCTGTGGTGTTAGAGAAGACTCTTGACTGCAAGGAGTCCAACCAGTCCATCCTAAAGGAAATAAACCCTTAATACTCATTGGAAGGACTGATGCTGTAGCTGCAATCCTTTGACCACCTGATGCGAAGGGCCAATTCATTGGAAAAGACCCTGATGCTGGGAAAGATTGCAGGCAGAAGGAGAAGGGGACGACAGAGGATGAGATGGTGGGATAGCATCACGGACTCAATGGAGATGAGTTTGAGCAAACTTTAGGAGATAGTGAAGGACAGGGAAGCCCAGCATGCTGCAGTCTGGGGTCGCAAAGAGTCTGACACAACTGAGCAACTGGAGAACAACAACCGCTGCAGTGTGACTTCCTGTTACAAGTTGCTGAATCAATGTCCTATCTGGGGCAGGTACCAGTTTTTGTGGTTTTTTGGGGGGTGGAGGTGGGGGTTTGACCACACTGCACCTCTCATGGGATTTTAATTCCCATACCAGGGATTGAGCCTGGGCCCTCATCAGTGAGAGCATGGAGTCCTAACCACTGGATCTAGGAATTTCCAGACACCAGTTTAAGAAGAATTCACCAGATGATCTATGACACTGTGTCTATTAAAAAAGAAAAGTTTTATCTCATTTATTTAAAAAAAATGAAGTCATAACATTTACATAAATGCACAAAATCTTACGTGTACCATGGCTTGGTGGAATTTTTCTTAAGTATATGCAATTGCCCCATGGTATCCATAGGGGACTGGTTCCAGGACCCCATGCTGATACTAAAGTCTGTGGTTGCTCAAGTCCTTTACATAAAATATTTGCACATAACTTCTGTATAGTCCCATATACTTTAAATCATCTCTAGAATACTTATATATAATACAATGTAAATGCTATGTAAATGGTTATAAATACAAGGCAAATGTCATGTAAATGGTTGCCATCACTCAGCAAATTCAAGCTTTGCTTTTTGGAACTTTCTGGAACTTTCAAAAAATATTTTCATTTGGCAGTAGGTTGGATTCATGGATGTGGGCCCTGCAGATAGGAAGGACTGACTGCAATTATGAAACCATCATTCAGTTCAAGATGTATAGAAGGGGTGGGCAACGTTAAGCAGACTAAATCCAGCCCACTACTTGTTTATGTAAGTAAAGTTTGATGGAACCTAGACGTGCTGCTTTGTTTATGTATTGTCTGTGTATATGTTATATAGAGCTGAGTAGTTGGGAGGAAGACTGCATGCCCACAAAACCTCAAATACTTACTGAAAAACTTTGTCAACCCCTGTTCCAGAACTTTCGGAACACACCAGAAGACTCCTTCATGGCCTAAAAATGAATCTTAACCATTAAATCTTAGAATTGATGAGCAAGAAAATGATGATAGGAAGAGGAATATATGCCCAAAAGGTTGCTCTTGCCACGCAGGCTAGAAACTTCTGTTGGTTTTCTCCCCCTCATTGGAACAATCAGTGTCTAACAGTTTTAGCTTGTCAACAAGTAGCCTGCCAGTGCCTTGCAGATCTCCTATTTTTAAAATTATCTCACAAGAGTGACTAAGAATTTTATTGAAATGAACAGGAGCAGGGAGGGAAACAGATTTCCTGGGCCGTTGGACTCCCTCATTTGGTCTGTAGCTCTGTGACTGAATCCGATTGCAGCGTGGTTTGTGCTTTCCTTTGTTGACATATTTGAACTTCCAGGACACTGCAAGTGACAAGCAGGCTAAGAGTTCATGAGTTTACTTTGGCCCCATTTCTTATATAATTGTCCTATTCATTTGACTTTACAGCATCCGTCATGTAATTTGTGTGCTTTTTGTGCTTTCTTCACCTTCAATCTGCCACTTGAAGTTATGTCAGTTCTCTACAGGGTCTACCCTCTTGGCAACACTAAGAAAGAGCCAAATAAATAAACCCAACAGTTCAGTCACACCTGTCCTTTTTCCTGGGCAAGAACACACACATCCGCAGTACATCACCACTGCCCAGCAACAGCACGACCGAGATTAATGAGAAGCTTGGCCTTCTGTCCAGAATACCCCAAGAACATTAAACAGGTTGGGATGACAAGGTCACTCCCCTGGATCAGTGACAGGGAACAGGTGCTCTCCTCTGCCAGAAAATATTGGAACCGATGCTTCAAATTCTAAAGCACCCTATTCTTCACTGCACCCCATTTATGCAAATACAGACAACCAAAGGGCTACTGTAATAATAAAGAGGACATCCTGGACACACATAACCCAGAGCACAGGCCAAACCAAGGCCACAGCCAGCTCACAAAGAGACTGTGTTCCAAAACATTGTGTTAATATTTTAAGAATTCTAAAAGCACAGTTTCATCAGAACAGTGATTCATGGGTGATTCATGGGTGATAGGCTCTGAGCCTACCTCTCCAACGTCTAGTCATCCTAGTGCCAAGCTCAGACGCTTAAGCTAAAAGAAAAGAATTCTTTTCCCAGTGTCTGGGAAACTTTAGGAAACAGCCTCTCTTGGCTAGCCTGGGAAGCCCATGACTATGTGTACTGTTGTTTCAACAGAACACTGGAAGGTGGCAAGGTGGGAGCACAGAACACAGACAGATCCTGCTTCCTCTGGCCACAGCCTTAGGCTTGGGCTGAGAAGCTGGGGGAATGTGCAGGGTCCTGGTCACAGGACTGAGGAAACTATAGGAGGTGAAGCGTTTATATATATGTCACTTACCACTTGCTTGCTAAGTTGTGTCCAACTCTATGGACTGTAACCCATCAGGCTCCTCTGTCCATTGGATTCTTCAGGCAAGAAAACTGGAGTGGGTTTCCATGCCCTCCTTCAGGGGATCTTCCTGACCCAGGGATCGAACCTGCGTCTCTTATGTCTCCTGCATTGGCAGGTGTGTTCTTTACCACTAGCACCACCTGGGAAGCCCAGGAACATCTCAGTACCTAGGAAACAAAGCCTGTGATCGCACCACTCCAAACAGCAATGCCATTTATCCTTCATTTTTACCTTTGGCTATACAAAGGCTCAGAGAAGGTGATGGCACCCCACTCCAGTACTCTTGCCTGGAAACTCCCATGGATGGAGGAGCCTGGTAGGCTGCAGTCCATGGGGTCGCTAAGAGTCAGACACGACTGAGAGACTTCACTTTCACTTTTTCACTTTTCTGCATTAGAGAAGGAAATGGCAACCCACTCCAGTGTTCTTGCCTAGAGAATCCCAGGGACAGGGGAGCTTGGTGGGCTGCTGTCTATGAGGTCACACAGAGTTGGACACGACTGAAGCGACTTAGCACATACAAAGGCTTGGCTCAGGACTTGAATCACATACTTCTCTTTACCTGGGACTGGAACAAATTCTTAGGCAAGGCTCCCACCCCCTTCTAGTTTCTCTAAAGCAAAGGAAAAAATATAGAGATTCATTTTTCCCTTTGCCCAGAGCAAAGAGTGAGGAGTAGTTCTCCTAATTATGTTATTTCAACACTTGTTAATTGGGCACTCATAATCTGTAGCTGCTGGACATTGAATGGAACCAAAGAAATATAAATCTGGTCTTCTCTTTAAACCAATTATAATCAGAAGAAAAAATTGCTGGAGAGAAAGAAGGCAAAAAGGAGTGGTGCCCTGTGAGTAACTGGTCCTTGGAACAAAGTTTGAAATAATGTTTTAGAAAGAGTTGAAGAAGTTTGGGGCATGCCTAGAATTCATCTTAGCTGTTGTTTCCAAAAACCACCAAACATGTTACAGGATTTTCCTTTATAAGTTGCAGCAGTCTGCTTGTACGTTATAAGGTCTATAGTGCATGCGTGCACCCTAGGTCAATTGTGAGTGAAAGTTACTCAGTCATGTCCAACTCTTTGCGGCCCCATGGACTATACAGTCCATGGAATTCTCCAGGCCAGAATACTGGAGTGGGAAGCCTTTCCCTACTCTAGGGGATCTTCCCATCCCAGGGATCAAACCCAGGCCTCCTGCATTGCAGGCAGCTTCTTTACCAACTGAGCTACAAGGGAAGCCCAGGTCAACTGTGCTGCCCATAATTCCTTCCACTGCCATCAGCATCTGAACAAGTTTAGGGCAAGAGTTTTAGGAAGGCCTAGTGTTTTTAGAAAGGGCTACTAGCGTTTTTAGGAAAACATGTTGTAGTAGGAGATCGCATAGATGATGACTCTCAGGACGTTTCCACTGCCCAGGCACATTCATCTTTGGTTAGCAGATGATGTCATGATAAGAAAGAGAGTACCAGGCAGTCCAATGGGAGAGAAATGCTGACAGGAGACATTTCTCCTGTGTTGTCTCCCCAGATTACAGGAAGCGTGCTAAATGAATGGTGGTAAATACACACCCTGCTCTGATTGGCAACTTTTGCCACTAAACCTGTAAGTTGAAAGACATGTAAGGTAAAATTCACCCTCCTCTCAACCTTGAGGGGATGAGTCACCGAAGCAGTCCTCACATTTCTGCATTCAGAAAGGCAGGAGGCCTTCCAAAAAAGGTTGTGGTTTTTCTGTTTCCCTCGTTCCCTGACACATAGCCCAGCCATGATCACATGCAGTGACAGGCAGGAACCTGTTGCCTTATTTGGGAATCCTATAGCCCTCTTTGTAGGGGGAAGAGGGCAGACTGAGAAGTCTAGATCAAATGACAATAACACAAAAATAAAAAGAATCCAATAAAGGAAGTGGGCATTTTATCTAGAATAAATATAGAAAGCTGCCTGACCCAAAGAACAAATATTTTCCTACCCATGTCTTTGTCCTGTGAAGATCTCCTAGGAAAATATGTCAAATCTTCCATTTTCTGTAGTGATTTCTCCCATTTTCCTTCTGGCCATAATGCTCTCTGCATTTCCCAGCTGCTGCAGGGACAGCTTTTCTACTGGGGGAGAGTTTGTGAGTTACATGCACCCACAATTCTCAAGTTGCTTCTCAAGTGTCCCTTATGCTGACCCCAACATGTGCTGTGTGACATTTATTGTGGCATAGACACAGCAGGAACAGATGGGGAGTGGTGGCTAAGGGCAGGAATGCTCCGAATTTTATAGCTTCCTGTCTGCATTCCTTTAGGGTGATGGGGGGCACACCCAACACAGATCTCAACCACACAGTTTGGCCTCTGTAGAGAAGTAGGACTTCTTACTCCTTCTGAGCACAGGAAGCTCTACAGAAAACATATCTTCCTCTGTTCAGGTATTCCTCCAGCAAGGCTGCTGCCAGCCACCATGACTTTCTGCTCTGTGTTTTTCCAAATATGAGATCACCCAGCTGAGAACAAAAGGGGCAGTAGAGAAAGGGAAGGAGACAACAAAACAGTAATGGGTGTGTTAGCTCAGGCTGGAATGTGTGCCCATTGTCAACCTCAGGAACCGAGAAAAACAAACACAAGTTCACAATTCCTTCCAGAGGTGGTGAGTGGCATAACGTAGGAAAGAGTGCCCTCTGCTGTCACCTGTGATTTTTTTCCTCAAGCTCCCTGTGAAACAGATTGAAGAAACAGTCTGCGTAGTAAAAAAGGAAGCCATCTTGGGGTTTCAGCTGTTTTAACCAGACTGTGTCCTGTGTTGGGTGAGACAGACTTGAGGGATAGCACAGGCAGCCATGAAAATTCCATGTCGCCAGGTGCTGAGAGGAGATCATGCCTTGGGAGGAGGCCTGTGGTCTGTGTAGATGAAGGACAGTTTGCCCGGAAGTAAAGCCACTTCTTGGAGCAGGGCTCTTCTTGGGTGGCAACATACTGGCCAGCATCTCTATTTTCCCATCCTTTCCCAGTAAACCAATTTGGACTTGTTGTTAGATTCCTGTTTGTTTCTCTAGGAAGGGGGGAAAAAACCCCACAGTTTTCACATAGGGAGATGAAACTCAATAGCTTGAAAAGTTACTCACTCGGTCATGTCTAACTCTTTTGTGACCCCATGGACTGTGGCCTACCAGACTCTGTCCATGGGATTCTCCAGGCAATACTGGAGTAGATTGCCATTTCCTTCTCTAGGGAATCTTCCCAACCCAGGGACTTAACCCAGGTCTCCTGTGTCTCCTGCATTGCTAGTGGATTCTTTACCATATGAGCCACCAGGGAAGCCAATGGCTTGCCTCACAAATATTGCATGAAGACAAGAATTTAAAATACTAAATAAAAATTCCCAACTTAGATGAAAAATTAGTTATATAATTCAATGTATTTCCTAGGAATAGTAACTGATATATAAAATAATTGACCCAAATATTCACCTTTGAATTAATTTATATGCAGTTTACAAGGGGAGCTTAATCATGGTTATAATTAATGTTTTACAGATGGAAATGTCTGCACATGAATGGCCATAAACAACATCGATGTTAATGCTTCAGTATTTGCTCTCTTCCTAGTTTTTACATTCAAAGTTGTTTTTCCCCCGATATTTTAGAAGGCTTTGGGAAATGGAATATTTCCTGCCACATGAATAAACAAAGGATGTCACAGTCCTCAGTGTTTGTAGCCACTACCTCCCTGGTGAGCTGCGGAGCCCTGAGGGAACTCAGGAAGAAAAGAATACCTGCCATCCAGCATCCTTCAGACTGTAGCCACTCCCTATGGTGAGCCCTGAGGGAACTCAGGATAGGAAAACACAAGATGCCTGGTGGATAGCTGAGATGCATATCAAAGGAAGGATTTCGGTGAGCCCAGACTCTTGCTTCTTCCTATACACAGAAAAGCACTAAATTCCTTGAGCTATCTGGTTTTCTTTAATTAGCAATAACCTCTTAATATTCAGACTACCTGCTCTTTGTGGCAAAACTCCTGTATATCCTGACTCCCTCCTTCATTTCTTTGGAGTAGTTCTCTCAGGGTAACTTGAGATGCTGCCTCCCAAGCTTGAAGTCCTAAAAATTCCCACTGAATAAAACGTAACTCTCCACCTTTAGGTTGTGAATATTTTTTAGTTGACAGCTTCAAGAAACTGTATATCACTATACAAGTTTCTTTCACTTCTTGGAGAAATGCAGTTCCACAAATGGTCTTCTAATGGGAGGGACAAAGAGAGAGAAAAGTGGGGAGTGGGTGGAGATCAGTCTTTCATCACCATCTTCCACAAAATGTCACACCTTTCCTTGATAAGTTACCTTACTACTTAGCCTCTTTTTTAGCTGAATTAATCCACCTTTCAAAGGGTCATAGTTGGAGTGTCTACCTTAGATTTTTATAAATATTTCTGATTGAAACATATGTATCTTTTGAACCCAAGAAATAGAATCCAACTTGGCAAAAGGAGAATTTATTGGTTCTTGTTAATCAGTGTTAAGATCTGAGGCATGGCTAGATCTCAGAGAGGACAGGAACCAAGGGTCTGAATTTCATAAAAATTTTCTTCATCTTTTGTTGATACTGATTTCATTCTCTTTTTTCTTTAGATTTATTTTTTCCATGAGACAGAAGCCATGGTTTCTGGCCAGTCTTGGGTTCACACTTCCACAGTCCCACCTTCCAAGGGAAAGAGATTGCCTTCTCTTAAGCCCCATTTGGAAAGTCCCATGGAAATTTTCTAATGGCCTTTTCCTTAGTTGAGTTCAACTATGAGGCCAGGGTGGATGGGGTATTAAGATTGTTGACTAAAAATATATTCACAACATGAAGGTTGACAGTTTATGTTCTATTCAGTGGAAATTTTTAGGCCTTTAAGCCCAGGAGGCAGCATCTCATGTAACCTTGAGAGAACTGCTCCACAAAGGTGGGGAGCAGGAGTGGAGCCAGGATATATATGAGTTTTGCAACAAATAGCAGATAGTTAGGAACAAAAGCTTATTGTTAATAAAGGAAAACAAGATATCTTGTGTTAAGGAATGTAGTGCTTTTCTCTATATGGAAATATGTAAGAGTCTGGGTTTGCTGAAATCCTTCCTTTGATATGCACCTCACCTATATGGAGCCAGCATCCTGTGTTTTCACAGCCTGAGTTCCCTCAGGGCTCACCATGAGGATGACTACAATCTGATGGCTGCTAGATAAGCAGGTGCTCTTTTCCTTCCTGAGTTCCCTCAGGGCTCGCCAGCTGAGGGTGGCTGGTGGCTGCATTCCTGATGACTGTGACATCCTGTGTTTACTGATATGGCAGGTAGTATTCCATTTCTCAGTTCCTCCTTTTGGTCCCAAATTCAACCAATATTTGGGAGACATTTCATGACCAATTTTTGTCCCAAAGCACTGGGAGGCTCATTCCAAATCATGTGAAAAGCACTGGGAGGCTCATTCCAAATCATGTGAAAAGCACTGGGAGGCTCATTCCAAATCATGTGAAAAGCACTGGGAGGCTCATTCCAAATCATGTGAAAATTCTTATTGATAGGCCACTCCAGTTGCTAATTTCTGGATTAGGCCCTGTTGATAATTAAAATTCTGTGGATCCTATATCTTACTAGTCTATTATAATCCAGGAAATGTTTTCCCTTGTTGCTTCTTCCCATACCTCAAATCATACTATTACAATTATTCTATAAAAGTCATACATGTGATTTATTTCCTCCAGATGTTTAGTCATCATCAATTTTCTTGGAGGCCTGGTTATACACTGGGTACTGTAAGAGACAAACAATCTTATAAAATAGGTTATAAGTAATGTAGCTAGTAATATTGACAGAGTCATAGTGTAGCAGGCAGATACAAATCAAACAATTTGGAAACAAAGAACAAATTAAAACTGATTAGTATAACTAGTTATAATCCAGTTATAATAAACCATCAAGTCCACAGGCGACCAACTGGAGAAGCCAAATTCTGGACAGATCAGATAGACAAAAAAGATAAATGTTTCATCTTTGTTTACAAAGGTATATTTTATCAACTTGTCATAGGTCATAGTATAAGAGGAAAGTTTTTCTGGAAAACAAAAATTAAAGCTACTATAATTTCCCCAAAAGTCATAACAAATCATATTCATCAGTTAATTTGGTCTCATGTAATTCCTGTTGATCTGAATTAAAAAACTTATATCTGTTTTTTTTTTTTAAAGCCCATTTTATGAGTCTTCTTGAAAAAGCATCAGTGCAAAAAAAATGATTATTTTCTATAAAAGACAAAACTTAGCATGGTTAAAAATCAGAGAACAATGAAATGAGCAAGAAACTTGGGTATTTCTGTAATATAACATTTTAAGATAATAACTAGAATTATAACTGATAACATTAAATCAGGGCATATCAGATTTTAGGAATCTATATAAATTTTGGAATATCTGTATGAATGATATTATCCATACACTACAACCTAAGATTCATTCCAATCACTTGACAATATTTTTGAAGTAATAGTGATTGGAGATGAATCTTAGATTATAATGTATGGATAATATCATTAATACAGATATTCCAAAATGTATATGGATTCCTAAAATCTGATATGCCCTGATTTAATGTTATCAGTTATAATTCTAGTTATTAACTTAAAATGGCACCCCACTCCAGCACTCTTGCCTGGAAAATCGCATGGACAGAGGAGCCTGGTGGGCTGCCGTCTATGGGGTCGCACAGAGTTGGACACGACTGAAGCAACTTAGCAGCAGCAGCAGCAGCAGCAACATACCATATAAACTTCGTTTAACAAATTCCTCTCTGAGATGTCTCAGAGACGCTCCTTTGAAGCATCCCAGAGTCAGCTGGAGGCTAAAAGAGTTTTAGTTAGACTTTAATATTTGGTAAGTTAGTTAAAAACATCAAAAAGGTTTCAAAACACAGCAGGATCATAGGTCACTGTGAAACAATACATATTCATTTAACTAAAATCAGAAAAAGATTTTTTAAAAAAATGCAGATTACTTAAGGACACAAACACACAATCTGTTATCAAAAAGAAGCATTCTAAGAAACTTCGTTCAGGGACTTCTCCAGTGGGCCAGTGGTTAAGAATTTGCCTGCCAGTTCAGGGGACACAGGTTGCATTCCTGGTCCTGGGAGATCTCACATGCCATGGAGCAGCTGAGCCCGCATGCCACAACTCCTGAACCCATGCATCACAATTACTGAAGCCCACCTGCCCTAAAGCCCATGCTCCACAACAAGAAAAATCACCTCAATGAGAAGCCCGCAAACTACAACTGGAGAGTAGTCCCCACTCACCACAACTAGAGCAAGTCTGCATGCAGCAACAAGGACCCAGCACAGCCAAACAGAAATAGATACATAACTAAATAAAAAGATTAAGTTTCTGATATTCTAAGAAAAAAGAAATTTCGTTCAAATTCCAGTCTTGTACTTGCTCATGTAACAATGAATTTACTTAATTAACACTAAATTTAATGAATACTGACCATGAACACATTTTTTTCTGAGTAAAATGTAATTTCATCCCTCACACCTTCTTTACTGAAAACACACATTCTACTTCCCTACTTTATACTGAGATGTTTCCATTTGCTCCTTTTAGCTTTAATTGCATGTTTAGAATTAGAATACTCAACTCTTAAAAACATTAATTTCTAGTGAAAACTAAGAAGTAAGCAATTAAGAACTGTCTTTTATATTAGCATTTTGTAGATTGGAGAACATAAACATCAGTGATAATTTCTAAAAACATTTGTTTTCTTATAGAGAACGTCTCAGGGTGGCACCTCTAGACATATTCATTAATAGTCCTAAATACCTTTAGTTTTTGTTTAGTAATTGCTATCTCAGTATCTTTTTTTTTTTAATGATCTAGGTATTCAGCAAATTTCCATAACTTAAATTAGCACAACTCTGGAAGTATGAGTTAATGAATTATCTAGAGAGATCATTTTGGGTTCAGTTCAGTTCAGTGGCTCAGTCGTGTCTGACTCTTTGTGACCCCATGAATTGCAGCACACCAGGCCTCCCTGTCCATCATCAACTCCCGGAGTTTACCAAAACTCATGTCCATCGAGTCGGTGATGCCATCTAGCCATCTCATCCTCTGTCGTTCCCTTCTCCTCCTGCCCCCAATCCCTCCCAGCATCAGGGTCTTTTCCAATGGGTCAACTCTTTGCATGAGGTCGCCAAAGTATTGGAGTTTCAGCTTCAGCATCAGTCCTTCCAATGAACACCCAGGACTGAACTCCTTTAGAATGGACTGGTTGGATCTCCTTGCAGTCCAAGGGACTCTCAAGAGTCTTCTCCAACACCACAGTTCAAAAGCATCAATTCTTCGGCACTCAGCTTTCTTCACAGTCCAACTCTCACATCCATACATGACTACTGGAAAAACCATAGCCTTGTCTAGATGGACCTTTGTTGGCAAAGTAGTCTCTGATTTTGAATATGCTATCTAGGTTGGTCATAACTTTCCTTCCAAGGAGTAAGCGTCTTTTAATTTCATGGCTGCAGTCACCATCTGCAGTGAATTTGGAGCCCAAAAAAGTAAAGTCTAACACTGTTTCCACTGTTGCCCCATCTATTTGCCATGAAGTGATGGGACCAGATGCCATGATCTTAGTTTTCTGAATGTTGAGCTTTAAGCCAACTTTTTCACTCTCCTCTTTCACTTTCATCAAGAGGCTTTTTAGTTCCTCTTCACTTTCTGCCATAAGGGTGTTATCATCTGCAGATCTGAGGTTATTGATATTTCTCCTGGCAATCTTGATTCCAGCTTGTGCTTCTTCCAAGCATTTCTCATGATGTACTCTGCATGTAAATTAAATAAGCTGGGTGACAATATACAGCCTTGACATACTCCTTTTCCTATTTGCAACCAGTCTGTTGTTCCATGTCCAGTTCTAACTGTTGCTTCCTGACCTGCATGTAGGTTTCTCAAGAGGCAGGTTAGGTGGTCTGGTATTCCCATCTCTTTCAGAATTTTCCAGTTTGTTGTAATCCATACAGTCAAAGGCTTTGGTATAGTCAATAAAGCAGAAGTAGATGTTTTTCTGGAACTCTCTTGCTTTTTTGACGATTCAGCGGATGTTGGCAATTTGATCTCTGGTTCCTCTGCCTTTTCTAAAACCAGCTTGAACATATGGAAGTTCACAGTTCATGTATTGCTGAAGCTTGGCTTGGAGAATTTTGAGCATTACTTTACTAGCATGTGAGATGAGTGGAATTGTGTGGTAGTTTGAGCATTCTTTGGCATTGCCTTTCTTTGGGTAGACATTTCTAAAACATAGTTAATTTTAAAGAGTTTACCCAAAAACTCTTTTTTTCCTTTGGTTTTGGACAATTTTTTAAAAGTCTTTATTGCATTTGTTACATATTTCTACAGTCTTATGTTTTGATTTTTTTTGACCACAAGGCATGTGGGATCTTAGCTTACTGACCAGGGATTGAACCTGCACCCCCTGCATTAGAAGGCAAAGTATCAATTGCTGGACCACCATGAAAGTCTCAAACCAAAAACACTTATCTCATTTCCATTTACTTTAAAGTTTCATCATATCAAATTTTTTTCCTTGCAACAGATATAATAAGGCCTTATTTGACTTTATTAGACCTAAGTACAATAAAGTATCATGCTTAATGTTGATGACTAAACATATGTCTAATTAGTTAGATCAACAAACTTTAATACCAGATAACAACTTAATATTAAATATTCCCCACTTCATATGAACCTGAAAGTCATTTTGGTCAGTTTTTTTTATATTTAATTTGTAAGCCATTACCTTTAACTTGCACTCTTTATAAATTGAATTTTGATAATACTTTTAAGAGGTAGAAATATCTCACAGGTATAATGTGTACACAGACATATTCATTCAGCTTCATCTTTGGGGGGCATTGATTGGGGTTCTCCCCTTTTGGACTGATGGGGCATTGGTTGGGAATCTTCCTTTTTGGAACTAGGGAACTGTGACCCTGAGAGACTGATTTGAATTGTTTGCTTGATATTTGATAACACCAGCCATGAATAATTAAGTATGGATGATCAGAGCTCTGTTCCATCTTATAGTCCCTTGAGGTATTTTTGCAAAACTAAGAGATGCTCCCATTAATGAAAGAAAATGCTTCCCATTAATGAAAGAAAAGGATTCCCTAAGATCTTAAGAGCTAATGGCTCAGCTATTATTTCATAGTGAAAGCAAAAGTCTTGTCTGACTCTGCAACCCCATGGACTATACAGTTTGTGGAATTCTCCAGGCCAAAATACTGGAGTGGGTAGCCTTTCCCTTCTCCAGGGGATCTTCCCAAGCCAGAGATCAAACCCAGGTCTCATGCATTGCAGGCAGATTCTTCACCAGCTGAGCCACAAGGGAAGCCCAAGAATACTGAAGTGGGTTGCCTATCCCTTCTCCAGTGGATCTTCCTGAACCAGGGTCTGCTGCATTGCAGGCAGATTTTTTACCAACTGAGCTATCAGGGAAGCCCATATCATAGGGCCTTTTGCAGTTACTTTTATCTTAGGGGAGTGTCTATGTACATGAATGAGTATCTCATATTTGAGTCCAAATCCCTTTCTCTCTTCCTGGTTTTGCTGAAAGTGGGACATGCAAATGTGAGCAGATGATTACTGTTATTTGTTTGTTTAAATAGAAGTGGATATTTGGTAACTGGAAAAAAAGTTCCCTGAAAATAGCCCAAGATGGCTGGGTTTTGTATAAGCAGTTAGAGGATGAATTTGCATTTCTCTTCTTGTGCCTTTGAGATGCAAATGATCTACCTGGGCTCTCTGGAGTTTATCTAATCAGTTTGTGTTACTTGAAACTAAACGGGGGAAAAAGGATGCAGGAATAACATTTAAAACAACAACAACAAAGAAAACCTCATAACTACTGGGAATGCTCCCTCTGCCAAACTTTAATTCATAAGCTTCCTAAGGGTTCATCAAGAATAAATAGTAAAGCCTTAGTCATCTGAGCAAGCAACTTTAATGTATTCCTACTGTTCTTTGTAAGCTAGTAAGTTTATATTGGTGGGGCTTCCGCCTGCCAGTACAGGAGAACTAAGAGACATCAGTTCAATCCCTGGGTCGGGAAGATCCCCTGGAGGAGGAAATGGCAACCCATTCCAGTATTCTTGCCTGGAAAATCCCATGGACAGAGGAGCCTGGCAGGCTACAGTTCATAGGGTCATAAAGAGTCGGACACGACTACAGTGACTTAACACAGCACAAGTTTATACTGTAATACCCAATTCATAACTGAGTATTTTAAAGAGAAGCTATGAGAGCTCTAGTATTTCCTGTTTACATGCTTATGTACGTATATACGTGTGAGATAGCTCTACCTCTGGAAAGTATTGTCAAAATTAAATTTATAAAGAGCTCTATTTGATTGACTTAATAATAGGTGCTTACAAATTATATATAAAAGAAGCTAGACAAAATGAATTTCAAGTTCCTGTGAACAGGGAAATATTCCATTGAGTTAATACCTGACATTAAGGTTAGTTTGTTGATCTAATTAATATAGGCATGTCTTTAGAATCATCAAGATAAGTATAATACTTTTACTGAACCTAGGTTTAATAGAATTTCTATAAAGTCTTATTATATCTGTTGCAAATATCTGTCAGCAAGAACAATAACTTGGTATGATGAGATTTTTGAGTGAATTAAATGCAGTTGAGATAAGAGCTTTTCAGTTCAGTTCTGCTCAGTTCAGTCGTGTCCAACTCTTTGCAACCCCATGAATCGCAGCACGCCAGGCCTCCCTGTCCATCACCAACTCCCAGAGTTCACTCAAACTCACATCCATCGAGTCAGTGATGTCATCCAGCCATCTCATCTTCTGTCGTCCCCTTCTCCTCCTGCCCCCAATCCCTTCCAGCATCAGAGTCTTTTCCAATGAGTCAACTCTTCGCATGAGGTGACCAAAGCATTGGAGTTTCAGCTTTAGCATCAGTCCTTCCAAAGAACACCCAGGACTGAACTCCTTTAGAATGGACTGGTTGGATCTCCTTGTAGTCCAAGGGACTCTCAAGAGTCTTCTCCAACACCACAGTTCAAAAGCATCAATTCTTTGGCACTCAGCTTTCTTCACAGTCCAACTCTCACATCCATACATGACTACTGGAAAAACGATAGCCTTGACTAGATGGACCTTTGTTGGCAAAGTAATATCTCTACTTTTGAATATGCTATCTAGGTTGGTCATAACTTTCCTTCCAAGGAGTAAGCGTCTTTTAATTTCATGGCTGCAATCACTATCTGCAGTGAATTTGGAGCCCCCCAAAATAAAATCTGACACTGTTTCCACTGTTTCCCCTTCTATCTCCTATGAAGTGATGGGACCAGATGTCATGATCTTCGTTTCCTGAATGTTGAGCTTTAAGTCAACTTTTTCACTCTCCTCTTTCACTTTCATCAAGAGGCTCTTTAGTTCCTCTTCACTTTCTGCCATAAGGGTGGTGTCATCTGCATATCTGAGGTTATTGATCTTTCTCCCAGCAGTCTTGATTCTGGCTTGTGCTTCTTCCAGCCCAGCGTTTCTCATGATGTACTCTGCATATAAATTAAATAAGCAGGGTGCCAATATACAGCCTTGAAGTACTCCTTTTCCTATTTGGAACCAGTCTTAGGTAAACTCTATAGTAATACTTATGCTCTGAAAATTATCTGAAATAGTTGCTCCAGATTTTGGTAACAATTACTTGCCTCCTAATTTTCACTAGAAATTAAGATTTTTAAGATTTGAGGATTAAAATTTAAATATGGAATTAAAACTACTAAAAATAATAAAGGAAATATTTTACTACAGTGGGAAAGTGGGATAAATGTTTTGAGTAAAAAAAGGAGTTTTATGCATGGTTGGGCTGAGATTAGATTAAACTTAATTGAACTAATGGATTTTCTTATTAAAAGTTTGGAATTCCCTGGCAGTTGAGTGGTTAGGCACCTTCACTGCCAGGGCCCAGTTTCCATCCCTGGTCCAGGAACTAAAATCCCACAAGGAACATGGAGCAACCAAAAAAAGAGTTGACTGAGGAGCTGCCATGGGGTCCACACCATGCATGCCACCACTGCCTCCTGCCTCCCACACCAGGTCCTAAAAGGGGCCAAGGGGTGGGGGTGGGAGTGGGGAAGTGTCTGGAGAGGGCCTGGCAGATGTGCCTTAGCGGAGTAGCCCTGGACCCCCAGGGAACATGGGTGTGCTCCAGGCCAGACCATGCTTGGGCCTCATCCAGGACATGGTCCAGCTCCTGCAGAGTGGTGAGATCAAGACAGTGGTCAATCTGGTTTCTGCAGACCTGGAGGTAGCCCAGAAAAGTGGCTTGTCTTAAAGGTCTTGGTCACCCTGAGGTGGGCGCTGCTGGCTCAGTTCTCAGCTTTCCCCTTCAATGGTGCTGATCTGTTCAAGGAACTGAAGACTTCCACTGCCATCCTGTCCATTGGCATTGGAAGCCTGGACAAACTGCTTTATGCTTATCTCTATACTGGAGAAGTGACTGGAATCACAGGAGGCCCAGGTAGCAGTAAAACCCAGGTATGTCTTTGGGTGGCTGCAAACGTGGCCCACGGCTGCAACAGAATATCCTATACATCGATTCCAATGGCAGCCTCACAGCCTCCTGCCTCCTCTAGCTACTTCAGGCCAGAACCCTGGATCAGGAAGAGCAGGCAGGAGCTCTCCAGAGGATCCAGGTGGTGCCTGCATTTGATATCTTCCAAATGCCAAAGGTGATATAGGACCTTCCAGGTGCTGTGATTCAGCAGGTGAGCATTTCTTCAGGGACTCTGAAGGTGGTGTTGTGGACTCTGTCCCTGTGGTGCTCATCCCACTTATGGGAGGTTCACAGAGGGAATACTTGGCCTTGATGCTGTAGCTGGCCCACAAGCTGAAGACTGTGGCCCAGGACCTCAGCATGGCAGTGGCAGTGACCAGCCACCTGATGTCAGACAGGGACAGCAGGCAGCTCAAATCTGCCCTCAAATGCTCCTGGAGCTTTGTACCCAGCACCCAGCTTTTCCTAGACATTGGCCAAGGCACAGGAGCCTCAGGCTGCCGGCGCCTGGCATGTCTGACCACATCCCCTCGTCTGCCAACAGGTTTCCAAGAAACAGTGAACACTGGGACCTGTGGGGCACCAGAGCAGAGCCCAGCATTACAGGGAGATCACACATGACTGAGATGTTGATTGGAAAAGAGAGAAGTATCAAGGCCCTCAAGTCCCCTATGCAGTGCTATTCATTGCCAGCAGCCCATGGGGCTGCAGAGAAGCTCTCAGGCTGGGCAGCCATCTCAGTCCTTAGGTCCTCTCTCCAGAAACAATGTAATTGGCAAGAGAGGATGCTACATATCTATACATTTATATCTATAGGTAAAACTAGGATTGGCTGGTATGTTAAACTACATGGAAACATTGTCAAATGAGTGATAAGCCTCTTCAGATTATACATCATGAATAAATGATATTAATATAGGCATTTTAGAAGTTATATGAAGTTTCTGAAATTTGGATATGTCCTACTATAATGTTACAATCTTCGTTGTTATGTTAAAATGTCAAATGTCACAACAGCGGGGATAAGCTTCTTTGTCAGGAAGCATTGTGATCAGATTTTTATTTTTTTATTTTTTTATTTTTTTCAGATTTTTAATTTTGCCTTTCTAAGAACTTTATCATTCATAGACAGATAAGCTGATGCTTTGAAGAAAAGCCACATCTTCGAGAAGAGTCACAGAAAGGAAATTTTGAGGACAGGTGTCTGATGACTTTTAAATCATACTGCTAAAGTAGGTAAGATATTTTAAAAGACTAATGGAAACTCCGATTTCATAAAACTGTTAGTAAAAAGGATTAATGGATAGGACTGAGTAAACTGATGAATATGGTTATAATTTTTTTTGGTTTTGCATGAAATATCACTAGCTTTTAGTCCGTGTTTTCACAGATGTTAGGAGACCTTTCCCCTTAAGTATATTTATGACACAGTCAGAAAGTTGAAATTAATAGATATGTATAAGAACTGGTCGCAAAGAGTTAGACACAACTAAGCAACTGAGCACAACACAGCAGCATGGAAACTGGAGCCAAAAGCCTAAGTCCAGCTACAAATGACATAACACCAGGGCTAAGGGGTTCATCAGGTTAACATAACTGTAGATAAAGAAGGAAGGAGAATTGTGCTATTTACAAAAGATTCTAAGGAATATTCCCTGCCCACAACTAATCAATTCCTTTCCAAAATCACCCCTCATCACCCTTGTTCAGTAAAACAATCGTCACCCCTTTCCCACAAGACTGGATGGACATTGACAGTGGGGAACTGTAATAGGGAATAACAAATCTGACTCCATATTAGATCTGTTTCTTTTACTTTAACCTTTGTATTTTGTTGCATTTGCTACAAGTTGATCACTAAAGGGATGTTGCCAGTAGCTTAAAGTATACATAATGGCCCATCTCAGGGAACCTTGCCCCTATTCTTGAATGTTAAATTAAAATACCTTTGTTGAGCTCACAGGGAAGATCCTGACCCAGCCCACCTGTGAATGGCTGCAGCAAAGAAGAAATTAAAATTTCCCCTCTTGAGTCTTGTTGAAACTAGGAGATATTTGCAACAACTAATGACCTGTTTTACAAAATTGTTGTATCTTGCATTAGCAAATATGTAACTGAGCCTCTGATAAAATGGTGATATATAGTTCCATTTGAGATCAATGATTGTAAGAGTGTAATTCTAGATGTACAAAGCAGCAACAAGAGGGAATATTTTCCTGGACCAAAGGAAACTAGCAAGATAGGGGGTCCAGGGACTTTTGGCTACTGTTAATAAGGCCTCGTCCAGTAATAGCACATTGAGTGGCCTATAAGTGAAATCTTTGCCAACCTGGGGATGAGCATTCCTAGTATTATGGGACAAAATGGTCATGAAATGCCCCAAACCATGGTCAAATTTATGACCATAAAGAGGCCCTGCCAACTACAAATCGGCACTTGCTATCTACTTCTGTGAGGATTAAATCTTGAGCCACTGCTGCTGCTAACCTTCAGTATCCCCTGAAAGGAGTTCAGAGTGGAGATTAGGAATGAGGCATCTGTGCTCTGGGAAAAAACTGGCAGAACAGACCTTCAGATAGATACTTTTAGATTTTATGAGCCCAAATCCTTACATTTTCTCCTATCTAGAAAAGCACTAAAATCATTCATCGCAACATCTACTTTGACCATTGAGGAGAGAAATGCATTTTGAAGTACAAATGGAGTGGCTGTTCTCAAAGCAGTGTCTGCTGGTGAAAGCGAACAGGACCCTGTGAGGAACCTCTGCCAGATTTATGATTAACCTCTTTCTCTGAACCTTTACTCCCTTTCTTGTTCAAAACTTGTTTTCCTCAAGATTGAGGAGTAGCAAAGAAAAGGAGACAAGATGTACAGTAGGAAGGAAGGGAAGCTGAGTAGACAAAATAATAGATGTCCACTGTGACATTCTATTAATAGTCCATTGTTGGATCACTGAAGGGGAGGAAGGGGAATGGAGCTTTCTTTAGTTGGGCTTTTCTTATGTATCAGGCACAGTGCTAAGCATTTTTCATTTTTCATACATAATTTCCTTTAATTGCCACAATAACTCTATGAGGCAGGTGTTAATTTTAGATTCTGGAGTTGAGATTCAGAGAGGTTTACTGATTTGTCCACATCTGCATAGCTAGTAAGTTGAAGAATGAAACCAAGAGCATTTTGATTCCAGAGTCCATCATAGTGACTACCATCCTGTATTTCCTCCCATTCAGCTAACAAGATGTGTTGGCTTATGCTTCAGAAAAAAATAATCTCTGGAGTTTGGGTCAAGAATACATGCAATCTATTACTACTCAAATTATGAATATAAAAATTCTCTTTGAATCAAGGACAAATAGGCTGATACATTCTTCAGTATAAGGACTGGATTTTGTTCAGTTTTATTTTCTTGTTAATATCTCATCTAGTGCCTCGGACAAAGGGTATAGTGAAAGGCTTTCTAACTACACCTCAAAATGCTGATGCAATAAAAGATGGATAAATTTGACATAAAAATAAAATTTTTTTTTGCACAGCAGAAAACAATGTAGGTAAAGTCAAAGCACAAATGGCAAGCTGAGAAAAAGTATTTGCAACATATTTCAGATAAAGTGCTAAAATTTGTAATATGCAAAGAACTTTTATAATTGAGCTTAGAAAGACCAATAATCCTATGGGGGGAAAATGTACAGAAGACATGGACAGCCAACTTACAGAAAGAGATGTAAAAATGACTCTTAAACTTAGGACAAGATGCTCAGCTTCACTCATAATAAAAGAAATACAAACAAAAACTCCCTGAAACACCACTCCCACCCATCAGAGTGGCAACAGTTCAAAATGCTGACACCACAATCTGTTAGTCACTTGTGTATGCTCCGTTTGCTGGAGGGAGTGCAAAATTGTATGGTCTCTATGGAGGGGGATTTGGCAACATCTAACAAAACTGCGTATGTGCTTACCCTTTGATGCACCAATGCCACTTGTCAGAATTTACCCTGAAATATACTTTTAACGATATGAAAATACATATGCACAAGGTCATTAATTGTAGCATTTGCCCAAGAATAGGAGACATGTCAAATAAACTATGGGCATGCACACAAAGGAATGCTATGCAGATAAACTTACATCACCAGTAAAGGACAGATGTACATTGTCTGCCTCCAGATGGGTTACCCTAAGAAGAACACAGCATCACCTATTTAATATTCTGACCTAAAAATGCCTTAACATTTTCAGATTTGCAGACCAATGAGTATGAGACCCTCCCCTGTGGATCCAAAAGCAGTTCCTGGAGGGCTTCGAGAAGGGCATCTTGTTTGTATTTATATGTGAAACAGAACTTATTTCTTCTGCAGTCCCCCATCTCAAAAAAAGGCAATTCCAAGCTTCCAGTTGTTCAGACCCAAAGATTTTATGCCTCAAGTTTCAATACCCACTTCTTGATAAACCATAAGAAAAGCCTGAAATTGGAGTTAATCTTTTTGCATCAATATTTGACTTGGAGACCCTCTGCTCAGATCTCAGGTTTGGGGGAAAGAGGACAAAGATCTGACGATAGGCAGATAACACCTACTTCAAACCAAATATTGGCACTTTCAATACAGTATAGCTGGTACCCCTTAAAAAATCATGATATCATAATAAATTGAGTATTAGTTTAAGGAAATCCTTCATTTATTTCTCAGTGATATCTATAGCGCCAGAAGCTCATTGGGTGAGGCAGAGAACTTCAAAGAGCAGGTAGCACAGTGATAGAGGCCACACTTCCCCTTATGTTCCACTGGCAGCAAGCAGTTACATGGCCCCACCCAACTGCAAGGGAGGCTGGGAAATGTAGTCTAGCTGTGTGCCCAGGAGAAGGGAAGTGGCTTGGTGAACAACTAGCCAGTCTCTACCTCCTTGGTGATATTAGATTGCAGATAATGTCTGTATATATGTCTATATAATATGATAATAGATTACAGATAATGTCTTCCCTCCACATACTGATTCACTAATATGAATCTACAATTATCAAATATTATGTATACTTTGCAAATTAAGATGAATTGGTTTATTTTTAATTTATTAAATGGATGACCTACACAAAACTCCTGACAGTGTAGAAAACCCATTAAGGACACTAAGGATACCAGATTTTAAGTAATGTTACACTCAAGCCATATCAAGCCGTTTCTCAGAAATTTTCCCTGGTGATGGCAATGGAGAGACTCCAAAAAGAAAGCTGGTGCCTATAGTGAGGAACAAAATTAAGTGTTGCTGAAGCAGTTCTCAAGTGGTAGCTGATAACAACTGCACACCAGCTGTTCCCATTACAACACTTTTCCATAAAGGCCCAGATTCCAGCTTTTGTCATTTTTTTTTACCCTTTTCTTTCTATAATGGAATTTGTATATTTAACTTATATGGAGGCTCAAAAGTGAGCAGAGTAAGAAGGGATGCTCAGATTGGAAAACATAACTGTTTAAAAAAATGAAAAGAAAAAATAGTAACAGAACTGTAGCTAGGGTGGGCGTGATAGAAACAGCATGTGGTCACGTGATTTTGCCATTGCCCGTTTTCTCTCTTTGAGCTTCCACTCTGGTCTTTTTCAAATTACATTCATTTACTCAGCAGGTTCCTGACCCTGCTGGAAAGTCTTAAATCAGAGATCCTGACTTAATTGTTCTGGGGGCTGGAGTCTTAGGCTTTGAAATTGTTCAAAAGCTTCCCTGGTGATTCTCCTGTACAGCAGAATTGAGAACTACTGATTTCCTCTGTGCATTGCCTTTTGTTTGGCTAATTTGGGTACTTGACCATACCTCTGATGGAAATGACTCAGATGAAATTGAAAATCCATACATTTAAAACTTAAAAAGAAAATTACACCTACCCAGGGCATGGTTAGAGTTATGACCTGTGCTAAAAATAACCTCTGGTCAGCCAAAAATAATGATCACGAAGTTCCTGCCCTGAAGTTCAGCTGATCTCTTCTCATGGGAGGCTCTAAAGGCCAAGATATTTCTAAATTATCTGGTTTCCTCAGTTGTATCCTTGAACAACTTTGTACAAAGATGGCATGGAGCTTATCACCAGTTTTAGTGACTTGGGTATCTGATCAAGTAGGCAACCTGGGTACCTCCTGACCTCGTCAGTGAAAATGTAGCTGGTTCTTGGCAAGTACAAGCAGAACAGGTGGTCACTGGCATTGCTATCACTATTCCCTTTTCTTTTTTTTCTGTTTGACTGCGATGCCCAGCATGTGGGATCTTAGCTCCCTGACCAGGGATTGAACCCACACCCTTGTCAGTGGAAGCGCAGAGTCCTAAACACAGGACCGCCAGGGAATTCCCAAGATGACTATTCCAAATGCCATTGTTTGTGAGGGCTGTTCCACAAGCACGGCGGGTTGTTCTAAGACTTTGTCAAGTCCGATTGAACAGCATTCATATAAACAGGGTTGCTCCAAAATATCAATAGTGCTGAGGCTGAAAAGCCTTGATTAAAAGCAACCATGTCCACAAAGTCCAAAAGGAAGAACCATTTGGGGGACCTTTAACTATATAGATCAATTGCTGTCCATCACTGGGCATGGTTTTGCCTTCCAGGGATATTTGACGTTATCTGGAAACATCATTTTTGTTTGTTACAATGTCACAGTGGGGTGGGGGTTGCTCCTGGCATCTAATGGGTACAGGCCAGGCATGCTGCTAAACCTCCTACAATGCACCAGACAGCCCCCTCTCAACAAAGAGAGATCCAGCTCCAATGTTATGGTGCCAAGCAGGGAGAAGACCTGCCCTAAGATCACTTCTGTTGTGGCTGTTGGAGCCGCTGGTTTTGCCACCATCACTTGGCTTTGTGCTTTTGCTCTTACCCTTTGTGTCTGCCCTTGTATGGCCAACCCAGTTTGGACTGTCTAGACCTGATGCAGCTTTGGCATAGCAATAGGGTGGCTGTGAGGAGGGAACCTTGGCACAGAACCCAGCCCCTAGTAGATCAACACTGGGGAACAGGCCAGTTAACATCAAAGGTTCAGCCAGGCTTGGGGGAGACAAGCCACAGTCACAATTCAAGCTGACAATCAGCACAAATGACCCTGCAAAAGACATTTTGTCCTGCCAGGCATGGAGACAGAGTGACTGGGAATCTGGGGCAGTAGAGACTTTTACTGTAAAATCAGGCCATTTCCGTAAAGTCAGGCAATAGAGAAGATGGCTCCAGCTAACCAGCTGGGGACTGGGCGAGATCCTGGGGTGAGGCACCTTGCCAGATTGAGCCAGAACTCCAGGGAGAGGAGGGAACCGTGGTACTTTGCAAGCCAGCTGAGGATTTGAGACCGAGACTACAGCACAACTACGACGCAGGGCAGGTGGGAGGATTGGGCTCAGTTCAGAGAAAGAATGATGGATGTTCAGTAACAGAGTGGGAACGCCATGAAGGAGGGCAGGTGGGGATGTGGCAAGCGCTGCCAAGCCCAGTGGTGAGCAGCGGGACACTGTAGCTGAGGACTGAAAAATAGTACTGACTCCATAACAAAGAGCAAGTCTCCTTTCCCCAATGCCACACATGCATGTGCAGGCATGCCTGGACACACTCACGTTCATGGTCTGCTTCATGCTGAAACAAAAATTGCTTAGTGACTAGAGCACAAACGATGGTGTGATCACTCACCTAGAGCCAGGCATCCTGGAATGTGAAGTCAAGTGGGCCTTAGAAAGCATCACTACGAACAAAGCTAGTGGAGGTGATGGAATTCCAGTGGAGCTATTTCAAATCCTGAAAGATGATGCTGTGAAAGTGCTGCACTCAATATGCCAGCAAATGTGGAAAACTCAGCAGTGGCCACAGGACTAGAAAAGGTCAGTTTTCATTCCAATCGCAAAGAAAGGCAATGCCAAAGAATGCTCAAACTACCACACAGTTGCATTCATCTCACACACTAGTAAAGTAATGCTCAAAATTCTCCAAGCCAGGCTTCAGCAACACGTAAACCATGAACTTCCAGATGTTCAAGCTGGTTTTAGAAAAGGCAGAAGAACCAGAGATCAAATTGCCAACATCCGCTGGATCATGGAAAAAGCAAGAGAGTTCCAGAAAAACATCTATTTCTGCTTTATTGACTATGCCAAAGCCTTTGACTGTGTGGATCACAATAAACTGTGGAAAATTTTGAAAGAGATGGGAATACCAGACCACCTGACTGGCCTCTTGAGAAACCTATATGCAGGTCAGGAAGCAACAGTTAGAACTGGACATGGAACAACAGACTGGTTGCAAATAGGAAAAGGAGTATGTCAAGGCTGTATATTGTCACCCTGCTTATTTAACTTCTACGCAGAGTACATCATGAGAAACGCTGGGCTGGAAGAAGCACAAGCTAGAATCAAGATAGCCAGGAGAAATATCAATAACCTCAGATATTCAGATGACACCACCCTTATGGCAGAAAGTGAAGAGGAACTAAAAAGCCTCTTGATGAAAGTGAAAGAGGAGAGTGAAAAAGTTGGCTTAAAACTCAGCATTCAGAAAACTAACATCATGGCATCTGGTCCCATCACTTCATGGGAAATAGATGGGGAAACAGTGGAAACAGTGTCAGACTTTATTCTGGGGGGCTCCAAATTCATTGCAGATGGGGACTGCAGCCATGAAATTAAAAGACACTTACTCCTTGGAAGGAAAGTTATGACCAACCTAGATAGCATATTCAAAAGTAGAGATATTACTTTGCCAACAAAGGTCCTTCTAGTCAAAGCTATGGTTTTTCCAGTGGTCATGTATGGATGTGAGAGTTGGACTGTGAAGAAAGCTGAGTGCCAAAGAATTGATGCTTTTGAACTGTGGTGTTGGAGAAGACTCTTGAGAATCCCCTGGACTGCAAGGAGATCGAACCAGTCCATCCTAAAGGAGACCAGTCCTGGGTGTTCATTGGAAGGACTGATGCTGAAGCTGAAATTCCAATACTTTGGCCACCTCATGCGAAGAGTGGACTCACTGGAAAAGACCCTGATGCTGGGAGGGATTGGGGGCAGGAGGAGAAGGGGACGACAGAAGATGAGATGGCTGGATGGCATCACCGACTCGATGGATGTGAGTTTGAGTGAACTCCAGGAGTTGGTGATGGACAGGGAGGCCTCGCGTGCTGTGATTCATGGGGTCTCAAAGAGTCGGACATGACTGCGTGACTGAACTGAACTGAACCAGTTGAGACCAACCATGAAATTAATTATTTGTATTTTTCTGTTGTAAATAGCATTGACTTCATTTCAAAATTACATTTCTCTATAAAGAATCTGCCTGCCAATGCAGGAGACCAACAGACATGGGTTGAATCCCTGGGTCAGGAAGATCCCCTGGGGGAGGGCATGGCAACTCACTCCAGTGTTCTTGCCTGGAGAATCCCCATGGACAGTGGAGCCTGGCAGGCTACAATCCATGGGGGTCACAAAGAGTCAGACACAACTGAGCGAGTGAACACACATAACATTTTAAACATAACATGTTCCTTATAGAAAATCTGGAACCTACAAAAGAATAAAAAGACAAGGAAAATATCTGCATTTTCATGATACATCTACTCATATCTCTATTAATGCTTCTAATAGAAGTATTAATATTAATAATATTAATATTATTCTTCTAGTCTGTTTTTTCATTGTGAAGATTCTATTCCTTTTCAGAGAAAATACTTTTCTTTCTGTAGCTTTGTATCCTAACATTAGGATAAAATCATTTCCTTTGCTATTGCAAACTCTATATGATTATTTTTTGTGACACTCTGGTTTTGTCTGATCTTAAAGCCAACCCATGCTCACTGTCAAAAATTTGGGAAATACAGAAAAATTGGAAAACATTTATATAATCTGTAATTCCACATTCTAGGGATAATCACTCTTGAGATGATGGTGGGTTTTTCCTGATCCTTTTTTTGCTTTAATGGCATCATTTATTCCAATGGTCATTAACTGATATTCACCTTATAAGCTGTTTGACATTTGCTAACATTTCAGGCGAATATCACCTCCCTGAATTTTTCCATGGCCAGGCCCTTGTCTCATTTGAATCCATAAGAAAATGCCTGCCAATGCAAGAGTCACAAAAGACACAGTTTTGATCCCTTGGTCAGGAAGATCCCCTGGAGGAGGAAATGGCACCCCACTCCAGTATTCTTGCCTGGGAAATCCCATGGACAGAGGAGTGTGGTGAGCTAGAGTCCACAGGGTCTCAAAGAGGCGGACATGACTGAGCAACTGAACAACCACAGCAACATGCATTGTCAGCATGGAATTTCATGTCACTTTGGACTCCTCCAGGTGATAAGCCACCTACCCAAGAAGTAGTGAATAGGGAAGCCTGCCTTTCCTGTTCATTGCTGCCTTTGCAGATAATATTTTTTCTCACTCTTCTTAGTGGAAATGTTTTGTGATATATTATATTTGGTGGCATGAATAAAACTATTCAAAATACTGAGAATCCAGAGCTCAAATCTCACTAGGGGTTTTGGTGATCCTTGTTTTGCATAATCCAAACCTTACTTTCTACATGCAAATCCACGTACAAACAAGAATTTTTGCTCCAGCAAATCTGAGGTTTTTGTCTCTAAAACTGCTAGTAATGGAGATATTTAACGGTAACACAATGTGTTGGGAGGAAAAATCAACTTAAAGTCAGAAGGCTAGAGTTTGTCTTGACTTTGGTTACAAAACGATGGAAACTTAGCAAATTGTTTATCCTCCCTGAGCCTCAGTTTTCTTCTCTGTAAGATGGGGCTCCTAGCTACTGCACAGAGGATTAACGGAAACAACAAATATAAACAACAGTGTCTGGCAGGGGAACCCCTTTATTAGATGGTGGCAGTGAGTCAAGCAAACTGCTACATCACAGGCTGGCAACCTATAGTCCAAGGACTGAGTCTGGCAGATTGCTAGTTTTTATAAATAAAGCTTTATTGAAACATAACCAAACCCATTCACTCACATATTATCTATGGCTTTTGTGCTGTGCTCCAAGAGTTGAAGAGTTGTCAACTCTTAGGACAATAGCTGTAGGACCCAAGATGCCTAAAATATTTACTATCTGGTTCTTTACAAAAAACTTCTTCCAGCCCCTGTGTTAAGTATGTGTATGTGCTCAGTCACTTCAGTTGTGTCCAACTCTGTGACCCCATGGACTGCAGCCCGTCAGGCTCCTCTGTCCACGCAATTCTTTAGGCAAGAATACTGGAATGGGTAGCCATTTTCTTCTCCAGGGGATCTTCCCAACCCAGGGATTGAACCTATGTCTCTTACGTTTCCTGCAATGGCAGGTGGGTTCTTTACCACTAGCACCACCTGGGAAGTCCCACCCTGTGTTAAGTGCCTCCCCCAAAGCCAGAAAGTGGATTCTGTTGTCTTACAGTTTCACAGGTGAGGAAACTAAAACATCAAGAGGTTAAGGACCATCCCAATGACAACAGCACTTACGGAGTCACATCTTGATCCCAAGTCTGTCTGAATTGGAAGCTTGTGAGCTGAGTAAGCTTGCTGTAATGCCTCTTCAATAGAAAACTGAGTTAGATCTGAACTCTTGTGATCCTGACTTCTACTTCTGTCAGAAAACTACCCTTTCAACCTCCGATAATGATTGAGTGTTGAAAACAGGCATCAATGTCTTTCACATTGATCCCAGCATGCTGTAGCCTGATGTTCAGTTACAAGAAGCAATAACAAAAACTGCTTCTCTGTGAGGGATCCTGTGGGTCAGGCTGAGGCATTTGAAGGGACTTAGGGAAATGGGGTGCTGAGGACTTTTGAAGAGCAGGGCTTGTGGTTTTATATCCCGGCCCCTCTTGATGGTTTCCAATATGTCAGCAAAAGGGGCAACACAGAGTAAACGTGCTGCTATGTGGAGAGAATACTGGAAACGTTCAGAGATTTGGGACATGATAGATTCACTAGCTACTAATTTGTGATGCTGTAAAGAGCAATATTGCATAGGAACCTGGAATGTTAGGTTGGAGAAGACTCTTGAGAGTCCCTTGGACTGCAAGGAGATCCAACCAGTCCACCCTAAAGGAGATCAGTCCTGGGTGTTCATTGGAAGGACTGATATTGAAGCTGAAACTCCAGTACTTTGGCCACCTGATGCAAAGAGTTGACTCATTGGAAAAGACCCTGATGCTGGGAGGGATTGGGGGCAGGAGGAGAAGGGGACAACAGAGGATGAGATGGCTGGATGGCATTACCGACTCAATGGACATGGGTTTAGGTGAATTCCGGGAGTTGGTGATAGACAGGGAGGCCTGGCGTGCTGCAGTTCATGGGGTTGCAAAGAGTCAGACACGACTGAGTGATTGAATTGAACTGAATTCGTGATGACCTATGACCACTCTAGGCTTCAGGAGGTTACAAAGTAACTTGAAGCCCTATATACCTCTAAGGAACTGATAGACGAAGCAAGACAGTGGGGAAAATGTATTTTATAAAGGTAGGTATCATCAAATGGACAAATAACACATTGTTGGGAAAATTAACCAGCGATGTGAGAGTCCATAAATCACAGAAACTAAGTCCTATACAATTGAAAAAAGTACATCAAATACAAGAATATCAAAACAGAGATGTCACTGGTAAACAAAATTGCCCTTTGCTGCTGAAACACACAAAACAGGTGGTACTTGGGAATTCCTTGGTGTCCAGTGGCTAAGACTCCAAGTTCCCAATGCAGAGGATGTGGGTTTGATTCCTGGTCGGGGACCTAAGATTCTTAATGCCAAGGCACAGCCAAAAAAAAACATAGTACTTTTCTATATGCCATTTATGTACAGTTGAACGGTTCAGTGGCTAACTGAATGTAACTTTAAAGTTTAGGTTCTCAGTCACATTGCTGCTGCTGCTAAGTTGCTTCAGTCGTGTCCGACTCTGTGTGACCCCATAGATGGCAGCCCACCAGGCTCCCCCATCCCTGGGATTCTCCAGGCAAGAACACTGGAGTGGGTTGCCATTTCCTTCTCCAGTGCATGAAAGTGAAAAGTGAAAGTGAAGTCGCTCAGTCATGTCTGACTCCTAGCGACCCCATGGACTGCAGCCTACCAGGCTCCTCCGTCCATGGGATTTTCCAGGCAAGAGTACTGGAGTGGGGTGCACCAGTGCCTTTTCCCCTCAGTCACATTAGCCATGTCCTAATGTTCAGTAGCCACACGTGGCTAGCAGCTACCATATTGATATATTAACAGCAAGACATAGACCTTTTGTCATCACAGCAGGAAGTTCTGTTAGCACTGTTTGAGGGCTATGGTTATTAAGGTTGAGAGGTGGGCCTGGAAGATCACGAACCCTTTGAGAAACTAACAAAAGTCACGGGCCCTTTCCTAAGAAAATGTGAAAACACATATCCACGTGCTATTTTATATGTAAATTCAGGGTTGGTGTTTATGACTTCCTACAGCTTATTCCTTGGTCATTTAGGGATTCATGAATTCAAGTTAAGAAATCCCTGAAGCCTTTTAAATATTTTAGTTTCTGGCTCATAATCTTATTCTTCATGCCAAATCCTATCAGATTCCCAGAAGTCTAACATTCAAGTGAATGTCACATAGAAAATCCTGCCTCTAATTTTCTTGTTCTCTTCACCAGGATGACTTTCTCTTCTATTCCACACTGGGCATATGGTCACTTCCTAGAGCTGACTTCTGTCCAGGAGGACATCTATCAACTCTGAAGTCTCAAACTCAAATATCTGGCACTTGAATTAAGGACTCCTTTCTTCCAACTCTCTCTCACTCACTCCCAATACTTCTCGGTTCCTCAGTTTTATCAAGACTCTAGCCAATTGGCCCCTATACTTTCTCCCTGCCAACCCCCTCTTTGTTTGTTCACCTCCTTCCCTATTCAGCTCAGGTAACTTGGAGCAACATGTCAACCACTCTACTACCAAGGCCTTCATTCCCCCTGCCTGTTGACCAGCTCTCAACTCAGCCTCCCATAAGCCCACCCTCATTGGTTCCACATATCTGCCTTTCCCCAGCTTCTTCTGAGGTTCTGAGGAACTTTAGAGAAAAAGCAGAGAATGTCTCAGATTTGCACTACAACATATTTATGATGTCTCCAGTCAACTGGGTCTTCAGTGTTGCTGCAACCCTATTGTGTTTCCCTTGTTAAATCTTTTTTCCATTTTCCACATCAACCACTTGAGACATTCTCCAGTTACCATATTATCATAAAGATGTATGTGCATAATGGCAAGAGAGTAGAAATAAGCCATGTCCATTTGAAAGGAACTTATACTTAAATAACTTATGATGGAGAAGGCGGTGGCAAACCCACTCCAGTGTTCTTGCCTGGAGAATCCCGGGGATGGGGGAGCCTGGTGGGCTGCCGTCTCTGGGGTCGCACAGAGTTGGACAGGACTGAAGCAACTTAGCAGCAGCAGCAGCCTCTACAAAATGGAATAATCCTGCTTAGCTTAGTTGCTCAGTTATGCCTGATTCTTTGCAATCCCATGGACTATAGCTCACCAGGCTCCTCTCTCCGCAGAATTTCCCAGGCAAGAATACTGGAATGAGTTGTCATTTCCTGCTCTAGTGGATCTTCCAAACCCAGGGATTGAACCTGTGTCTCCTGCATTGCAGGCAGATTCTTTACCCATTGAGCCATAAAATGGAATATTGTGTACCTATTAAGAAAATGGAAAGGTCTTCAGGATATGTTGTTTTAAGTAAAATTAAGTGAAGGTTCAGATTAATGTTGTTCATTTCCTTTCTTCTCGTGGGCACACTATGTGCAGTAACAAACTACAGTAAGTCCCCTACATATGAACAAGTTCCATTCTGAGAGTGTGTTCATAAGTCCAACAAAGTAGCCTAGGTACCCAGCTAACACATAGTTACTATATGCCGACCATAATGGGCTTATAATACTTTTTGCACAAATAATACCAAAAAAAAAACACAAAAAATTAAAAATTTTAGTCATACATTATACTACCTTGAAAAGCACAGTAATACAGTAAAATAGCTTGCATCGAGTTAACAAGCAAGAAGATTTGCTGACTGGAGGAGGGAAAGGAGATAGAAGATGGTTAAGTTGAAGGCTCATCAGCAATAGGAGATGGAGGGCAGGCTGCAATGTCACTCACACCTAATGTTGATGGCCCAGGTTCTCACTCCTTCCTGGAATGAGATACATGTTAGCACCTGTGAAAGTTCACAACTTGAAAGTTCATATGTAGGGAACTGGCTGTATGACGCCTCAGCAGCTTAATATAATCCATATTTATTTCTTGCTCATGGCACAACTCAGCGTGAGTCAGCTGACTCGGAGATCTACATGCCACCATCTTAAATCTGTAGCCTTTGAAGTCATAGCCAAAGAGAGAGAGTGCAAACACTGCTCAGGAGTTGTGGCGGTGGGGGTTGGGGGGACACAGAGATGGTGTAATCAACCTCTTCCCACCTCCTATTGGCCAGACTTAGTCATAGGGCCTCAACCTAGCAGCAAAGGAGGCTGGGAAATATAGTTTTCCTGTGTTCATCAGAAAGCGGAAGAAAGGGGGAACTTGGTAACCACAGAATATTGCCTCTGCCACACTTACATTTAACTAAGAAAGGGGAAACAGAAGAGAACATTTAGTTAAATTTGCTTGTATTCACACTTAAATACTTAGTATAGAAAAATTATAATCATGTTGCAGGAAGAAAGAGATGGACAAGGCCAGGGGTAGAAGTTAGACATCTCTGTGTGGATGTGCGTGTGTGTGTGTGTGTGTGTCTGTGTGTGTAAATTACTGAGCCAGATGATTGTGCTTAAATATTCAGCACAATACCATTTTTCAAAGAATTAAACAACATGGCAGATGAGTAGAACATTCTCCACTCTTCTCAAACCTGCTACCACGGTGTTGGCTCTCTGCAGTTGGCTATCCTCCAACTTCATAGAGAAAACTGAAACCATCACAGATCACATCCTCCTGGCCAAGTTGTTCTGCAGGCAGTAAGGTCTGATTTTAAGCTTTGTGTCCCCAGAGAAGCCAGAACTCCCCAGGTCTGGTGACACACCCCTCCCAGGATTCTAGGGCATGGTCCACCTCACCGTCCGTGTGCTGTGTACGCATGGTCATACTTGTCAGTTTCTAGTCTGTCTCCTCTGTGATACTTTAAACTCCTGGAGGACAGCAGACCTGCATACTATGTGGATGCCTCTATCCCAGCAGAGCTGGCTGCAGTGTCCCCAGCCAATAAACATGTGTTTGAATCAATGAAACAATGAATTAACCCAGTAAAGGGTTAGGACATGGCTGTTTTTCAACACGTGGAGTGTTTCCCTGCTGAAGAATAAGTCTAGTTTGTGACTACATGAAATACTGTTTCTATTTCTATTTTCTTCTAAGTGTAAACTGGTGATTTTTGCAAGAGTCACATCCCATGCCCAGAAATAATGGCTGTTATGATCATGCTGCTGCTGCTAAGGCGCTTCAGTAGTGTCCGACTCTGTATGACCCCATAAACGGCAGCCCACCAGGCTCCCCCATCCCTGGGATTCTCCAGGCAAGAACACTGGAGTGGGTTATGATCATAACAGATGACAAAATAAAGCCTACAGTTTCTTCTTTGAGGGTTGAAATGTTCTCGAGAAATCATAATGAACAATCTGATTTACAATAATTTTGTAAAAATATGTATAAAGCATACAGTTGATATAAATATTTTATTAGTTTCTGGTGTATATCAAAGTGATACAAATATATATATATATATGTGAAATATATCAGTAATCAGTAAGTCTTTGTTGATTATTTTATTTGCATTAATATATATATATATATATGATAACCCCAATGCCCTAGTTTATCCCTCTACCCACCATCCCTCTTCAGTAACCATACCTTTGTTTTCTCAGTCTGAGTCTATTTAGCAAATTAGTTTACAACTATCAATTTTTAGACTCCACGTAAATGTGAAATCATATGATATTTGTCTTCACTCTCTGACTACATTGAGCTTGCTCATCCCAGGTACATCCATGTTACTGCAAATGGCATTATTTCATTCTTTATTACGGCTTTGTAATAGTCCACTGTGTATATGCACCACATCTTCTTTTCCATTCATCTGTGGGTGTACATTTTGGTGGCTTCCATTTTGGCTATGTGAATTCCACTGCAATGACTGTTGGGGTACATGAGTCTTACTGACTTATGGTTTCCTTGGAGTATATGAATAGGGTGAAACTTCCGAATATATGGTAGCTCCATATGTAGTTTTTTAAGTAACCTCCAACACATCTCCTCAGTGTCTGTTACAAATTGCATTTCCAACAATGAAGTAGGAGGATTCCTTTTCATTCCTGCAGTAATTCTTTGTAGATTTTCTGATGGTGTCTAGCTTTGATAAGCATATCTCTAAAAATTAGTGATGTTTTGCAATGTTTCATGGGTTTTTAAGAGGAAAGAAGAACACTGCAAATATATGCCTCTTAAACTTGGTCTTGAAAGACAGCCCTGATTTGAATTCTTTTTTCACACCCTTCACCAGTGCATTTCTTGAGGGCAGGTGATTTTTAGAGCCCCATGTGTGTGCCTGCTAAGCAGGGTGACAATATACAGCCTTGATGTACTCCTTTCCCAATTTGGAACAAGTCTGTTGTTCTATGTCCCGTTCTAACTGTTGCTTCCTGACCTGCATACACATTTCTCAGGAGGCAGGCAACGTGGTCTTGTATTCTCATCTCTTTAAGAATTTTCCACAGTTCGTTGTGATCCATATAGTCAAAGGCTTTAGTGTAGTCAGTGATGCTGAAGTGGATGCTTTTCTGGAATTCTCTTGCTTTTTCTATGATCCAACAGGTGTTGGCAATTTGATCTCTGGTTTCTCTGCCTTTTCTAAATCCAGCTTGTACATCTGGAAGTTCTCAGTTCACATACTGTTGAAGCCTAGCTTGGAGGATTTTGAGCATTACCTTGCTAGCATGTGAATCAAGATTGCCCGGAGAAATATCAATAACCTCAGATATGCAGATTATACCATCCTTATGGCAGAAGTGAAGAGGAACTAAAAAGCCCCTTGATGAAGGTGAAAGAGGAGAGTGAAAAAGCTGGCTTAAAACTCAACATTCAAAAAAAGAAGATCATGGCATCTGGTCCCATCACTTCATGGCAAATATATGGGGAAACAATGAAAATAGTAACAGACTTTATTTTCTTGGGCTCCAAAATCACTGCAGATGGTGACTGCAGCCATGAAATTAAAAGATGCTTGCTCCTTGGAAGAGAAGCTATGACCAACCTAGACAGCGTTATTAAAAAGCAGAGACATCACTTCGCCGACAAAGGTCCATCTAGTCAAAGCTATGGTTTTTCCAGTGGTCATGTATGGATGTGAGAGTTGGACCATGAAGAAGGCTGAGCGCCGAAGAATTGATGCTTTTGAACTGTGGTGTTGGAGAAGACTCTTGAGAGTCCCTTGGACTACAAGGAGATCCAACCAGTCCATCCTAAAGGAAATCAGTCCTGAATATTCATTGGAAGGACTGATGCTGAAGCTCCAATACTTTGGCCACCTGATGTGAAGAACTGACTCATTAGAAAAGTCCTTGATGCTGTGAAAGATTGAAAATAGGAAGAGAAAGGGGTGACAGAAGATGAGATGATTGGATGGCATCACCGACTCAATGCATGTGAGTTTGAGCAAACTCTAGAAGATAATGAAGGACAGGGAAGCCTGGTGTGCTGCAGTTCACGGAGTCACAAAGAGTCAGACAGGACTGAGTGACTCAACAAGTCCAGAAGGGTCCCATTTTTTTAAGGATGTAGTTACAGGAGGTGTCCACAAGGCAGCAGCATTTCACACTGCCCCACTGTGTCTAGATGAGAAACCAGAGGTTAGGAAAAGTCATGTTCCTGGTTTGTGAATTCTAGTGTACTATGCCAAGATAAACATCCAAGGGCTAGGGTCTCATTACTTGTATTTCAATATTTTATTGTCATAAAGTGGGTTTAATATGATGACTTTATTTTAGCCATACAGCATCTTGATTGAGGTATGTATGTACACGGGTATACTCCGTTGGGTTCTGTTTCCAGATCAGTTATTACAGAGTGTGAAGTGGGGTGGCCTTAGCTAAAGAGTAGGTTTTTTGTAATTCTCTATTTTCACTATAATAGTGGATGCACCTTCATAAGGCCATCCTGATTTATCCCCCCGCCCCACAAAAAACATCCCCTTTGATCACCTACAGTTTGTTTTCTAAGGCGGTGAGTCCCCTTCTCTTTTGTAAACAAGCATTTTTCTGTCGTTTTAGACTCCAGCTATAAATGGTATCATATGATATCTGTCCTTCTCTGTCTGACTCACCTCACTGATTTTATCAGGTCTAGGCCCCTCCATGTTGCTGCAAATGGCATTATCTCATTCTTTTGAATGGCTGCATGACATTCCATTCTATAGATGCACCACATCTTCTTTTTCCATTCTGCTATGGATGGGCACATTCATGGTTTTCATGTCCTTGCTGTTGTAAATAGTGCCGCAATGAATATAGGACGGCATGTGTCTTTACCAGTTATAGTTTTCTGGGAATATCTGCTTAGGAGTGGAATTGCAGGATGATAGGGTACTCCATGGGCTTCCCTGGTGGCTCAGACAGTAAAGAAACTACCTGCAATGCAGGAGACCTAGGTTCAATCCCTGGGTGGGGAAGATTCCCTGGAGGAGGGCATGGCAACCCACTCCAGTATTCTTGCCTGGAGAATCTCATGGACAGAGGAGCCTGGTGGGCTACAGTCTATGGGGTTGCAGAGAATTGGACACGACTGAGAAGCTGAGCTGGAGAAGGCAATGGCACCCCATTCCAGTACTCTTGCCTGGAAAATCCCATGGACGGAGGAGCCTGGTAGGCTGCAGTCCATGGGGTCGCTAAGAGTGGGACACGACTGAGCGACTTCACTTTCACTTTTCACTTTCATGCATTGGAGAAGGAAATGGCAACCCACTCCAGTGTTCTTGCCTGGAGAATCCCAGGGATGGGGGAGCCTGGTGGGCTGTCATCTCTGGGGTCGCACAGAGTCAGACATGACTGAAGCGACTTAGCAGAGGGACTGAGCACAGCACAGCACAGGGTACTCTATGGGTAGTATTTCAAGGTACCTCCGTTCTGTGCCCTGTAGTGCCTGTTACCAATTTCAGCACAGAATGGAAGTGTTGCCTTTTATCCCCAAGCCTTGTCCCACATTTATTCTTATATTTTACACGATAGCCATTCTGTCTGGGGCCAGCTGATACATATGTACACATGTGTACTTGGTTTGGTTCTGTTTCCAGATCAGTTATTAAAGAGTATGAAGTGGAGTAGCCTCAGCTAAAGAGTAGGTTTTTTTCTGATTCTCCATTTTCAATATTGTAGTGGATGTACCTTCATACAGACTACCTTATTTATTCCCCTCCCCCCCTCTACAACCATACCGTTTGGTCACCTTCAGTTTCTTTTCGAAGGCTGTGATTTCTCTTCTCTTTTGTAAACGAGTATATTTTATTTGTAGCATTTTAGACTCCAGCTATAAGTGGTATAATATGATAAAAGTTGTTCTGTGATTTACCGCACTGAAGTTTATCAGGCCTAGGTCTCTCCGTGTTTCTGCAAATGGCATTATTTCATTCTTTTCTATGGCGGAGTGATATTCCATTCTACATAGGCATCAGTCTCTTCTATTCATGGGATTCCCAAGCAAGAATTCTGAAGTGAGTTGCCATTCCCTTCTCCAGGTGATCTTCCCAACCCAGAGATCGAACTGGTGTCTCCTGCATAACAGGGAGATTTTGTACCATCTCAGCCACCAGGGAAGCCCCATTTCGTGAAGACAGGTGATTTTTACAGCTCCGCAGACCTTTTGAATAATAAGTGTCCTTAAGGTCATGTTTTAACGATGTAGTTATAGAAAATTTCCACAAGGTGGCAGCATTTCCTGCTGCCCCACTTTGTCTATTTGGGAAACCAGAGGTTAGGCTGGGTTTCCCTGGTGGCTCAGATGGTAAATAATCTGCCTGCGGTGCTAGAGACCTGAGATCGATCCCTGGGTTGGAAGATCCCCTGGAGGTAGGGCAGCTGCAACCCACTCCAGTATTCCTGCATGGAGAATTCCAGTGGACAGAGGAGCCTGGAGAGCTACAGTCCGTGGGGTCCGAAAGAGTCGGATGCAACTGAGCACACACACAGAGGTTAGGGAAAGTCGTATTTCTGGGTTGTGGATTCCAGTTTATTGCTCCCCGACAAATATCCAAGGGCTTGGTTCTCATTACTTGCATTTCAATACTTTGTTGGCATCTAGTGGGTTTAATATGATGTGTTTATTTTAGCGGTACACCAACTTGATGCAGAATTACACGTACACATGTGTACTCCTTTGAGTTCTGTTTCTAGATCAGTTATTACAGACTGTGAAATGGAGTAGCCTCACCTCAAGAGTAGGCTTTTTATGATTCTCTATTTTCAGTATTATAGTGGGTGTGCTTACATAAGGACATCCTTGTTTTCCCTCTTTCCCCTCACACCATCCCTTTCGATCACCTTAAGTTCATTCTAAGGCTTTAGTCCCCTTCTCTTTTGTAGATGGGTATATTTGTACCATTTGAGACTCCAGCTATAAGTGGCATCATCTGATCTCTGTCTTTCTCTGCCTGACTTACTGCACGGACTTTTCTCATGTCTGTGTCGCGCCAGGTTGCTGCAGATGGCATTGCTTTATTCTTTTGTATGGCTGACTGATATTCCATTCTATAGATGTGCCACACCTTCTCTTTATACATATCTGTTGATGGGCGTTTCGGTTTCCTGAACTCTACCCGTCAATGCAGTAACACCCTCCCCTTTTCCACGTTTCCTGACATTCCCAGATGCTTTGGGACATCAAAATCTTCATCCTCCTACTCTGAGTTCAGGACTAGTCATTTTCCCAATCTGAGGTTGTTTTTGAATGTCAGCGAGTCCTACTCAGTTTTGGTGTGTGGCCCACCAGACCCAGCAAATGTCTTCTTGCCAGGGTAATTCTTCCCTGGGGTGGGGCCTGGTGGGCCTTCAGATCAGGTACAGCCAAGCCTGCCTTAGCCCTCAGTGGTTTTCTTTTGTCAATGCTCACTGAAATCCTGGTTTTTGTTAGATCTAAAGGAAACAGAAAACATAATATTGAAAAAAATGCCCTCTGACTTATCATGCCACAGCAAGAGGTAAATCTCAAGTTTACCTTTAAACATGTCATTTCGGGGGAAGTTTTTGTTGTTGTTGAAGTCATTTATTGCTGAGACAGTTCTATCCACCATATCTCCCCCTTTAAGCCACTTTCCTCTCAGTCCCTCTTTAGTGGGCCTGAAACCCATTCGTTTGATACCCACTTGCCCTCTGTACTGAAGATGGGAGTTGGGCCCCTCTTGGCCCCCAGGCTTTGGGGACCCACCGTTACTAGAAAAGTGAGTTGCCTCTTGATCTGAGTCCAGTGAAAAACACAACCAAGCCAAAGATCAGGAGAAGGAAGAATTTATTATTACTTGTTTCAAGTAAGCAGAAAACTGGGCTTCTTTCCCAAAGCAATGTCTCCTGGAATAGCACATCTGGGAAGTTTTAAGCTAAGGGTACATGCATATTCATGAAGGTGCTTGAGCAAAAGCAGAATTCAGCATAGAATTGGGGCCAAGGTGGACAGAGTCCAGGCTTTAGTTGATTAAAGTCAGAAGGGTCAATATCATCATTCCATCTGCCGCCTATGTGGGGACATTAGTCCCTGCAGAACTCAGAGACTGGATCAGATTGTGATACGTATCCCTTGAGGAGGAACTAGAAGTCTGGGAGATAGGGGAGAACAGAGGAGCCTGCCAGGCTACAGTCCATGGGGTCGAAAAGAGTAGAACAGAACTTACTGACAGAACAATTGTCTCTTGACTGCTTTCCCTTCGTTCCTGCATTCCCTCACTTCCCCTAAGATCATTCACTGCTTAAATCCTGGAGAGTTTGCGGAGAAAAGGGAACCCTCTTACCCTGTAGGTAGGAATGCAAACTAGTACAGCCACTATGGAGAACAGTGTGGAGATTCCTTAAAAAACTGGAAATAGAACTGCCATATGACCCAGCAATCCCACTGCTGGGCATACACACCAAGGAAAGCAGAATTGAAGGAGACATATGTACCCCAGTGTTCATCGCAGCACTGTTTAGGATAGCCAGGACATGGAAGCAACCTAGATGTCCATCAGCAGACAAATGGATAAGAAAGCTGTGGTACATATACACAATGGAATATTACTCAGCTATGAAAAAGAATGCATTTGAATCAGTTCTAATGAGGTGGATGAAACTGGAGCCTATTATACAGAGTGAAGTAAGTCAGAAAGAAAAACACCAATACAGTATACCAACGCATATATATGCAATTTAGAAAGATGGTAATGATGACCCTATATGTGAGACAGCAAAAGAGACACAGAGGTGAAGAACAGACTTTTTTGGACTCTGTGGGAGAAGGCGAGGGTGGGATGATTTGAGAGAATAGCATTGAAACATGTATATTATCATATGTGAAACAGATCACCAGTCCAGGTTCAATGCATGAGACAGGGTGCTCAGGGCTGGTGCACTGGGATGACCCTGAGGGATGGGATGGGGAGGGAGGTGGGAGGGGAGTTCAGGATGGGGAACATGTGTACACCCATGGCTGATTCATGTCAATGTATGGCAAAACCACTACAATATTGTAAAGTAATTAAAATAAATAATTTTTTTTAAAAAGAAAAAAAAGATCATTCATTGCTGAGGACCTGTTCAAGGACAAGCATTGTGGCCAGGCTTAGATCACAAAATGGCTTAAACCAAATATGGCTTCTCTTAGGTCAAGAAAGCCTTGCCTGCTTCTCTTTCTCCAGAAGTGAAAGTCGTTCAGTCGTGTCTGAATATATAGTCTGTGAACTATACAGTCCAGGGAATTCTCCAGGCCAGAATACTGGAGTGGGTAGTCTATCCCTTCTCCAGGGGATCTTCCCAACCCGGGGATCAACTGGGGTCTCCTGTGTTGCAGGCGGATTCTTTACCAGCTGAGCCACAGGGGAAGCCTGCCTTTCTCCAGGGACCCCCCCTATTCTATCTGCTTGTACCACTTTGAGAGCTTGTGACCGATGCAGTCACGCAGTTGGCTATCTGCTCTGTGGTCACCATCTTGAAATTCTTAATTTGTGAACAAGCAGCCCCCACATTTTGACTTTATACTGAACCCTGCAAACTATGTAGCCAGGGCTACCTTCATCCTTTGTAGAAACCTGACTCTAACTTAAGCCTCCTATCCAAGACTTACTATATGTTATGGACTATATATGCATAAGAACCAATTAAAAAAATTTTTTTAATGTATTTTACTTATTTACTTAAAACCCCTGCTCTGGGTTTTAGTTGAGGCACGCAGAATCTTTTAACTGAGACATACGGGACCTAGTTCTGTGACCAGGGATTGAACCTGGGCCTTCTGCATTGGGAGTGAGAAATCTTAGTCTCTGGGCCACTAGAGAAGTCCCAGAAACAATTTTTAAAATAAAAAACAACAGCCACGACAACAACAAAGATGACATTTTTTTTTTCTGATTTACAGTTTTATTTTTTTATATTTTTTTATTATTTTATCAATTTTATTTTATTTTTTTCTTTTTTTTAAAAATTATAAAAATCTTTGTATACATGTGTTCAGGCAAGAATATACAATGGATTAAAGACAATCTCTTTAACAAGTGGTGCTGGGAAATCTGGTCAACCACTTGTAAAAGAATGAAACTAGAACACTTTCTAACACCGTATACAAAAATAAACTCAAAATGGATTAAAGATCTCAACGTAAGACCAGAAACTATAAAACTCCTAGAGGAGAACATAGGCAAAACACTCTCTGACATACATCACAGCAGGATCCTCTATGACCCACCTCCCAGAATATTGGAAATAAAAGCAAAAATAAACAAATGGGACCTAATTAAACTTAAAAGCTTCTGCACATCAAAGGAAACTATTAGCAAGGTGAAAAGACAGCCTTCAGAATGGGAGAAAATAATAGCAAATGAAGCAACCGACAAACAACTAATCTCAAAAATATACAAGCAACTCCTACAGCTCAACTCCAGAAAAATAAATGACCCAATCAAAAAATGGGCCAAAGATCTAAATAGACATTTCTCCAAAGAAGACATACAGATGGCTAACAAACACATGAAAAGATGCTCAACAGCACTCATTATCAGAGATGACAATTTTTTAAAAGGAAAGCCTTCTTCTGTGGCACTTTCCAAAGTAACAATGTCTAATGCTGGACGGCAGATGTCACTGTTGCTGCGTGACAAGAGAGGGTTTATAATAGCCAGCTCATCTGAAAGATTTTTGTCTTCAGGGAGGCAAATCTACAAAGAAGCTTGATGTAAAAACTCTTCATAACATATTGCTTTTTTTCTGACGAAAGTACTACCAAAAAGACAGGAAACTCACCATCCACCAAAACTAAGTGAGAAAACTGCACATAATAACAAGGTATTCACTGGGTTAAATAAAAAATACATAATGTAATTAAATGCCACTTCTTCAGCTAAGTGGACATATTACTTTAATACAGCCTTGTCGTTTCAAACTGGTGGTTAACACAGGGGATATGCGATACTGCGCTTTAGATGAAATAAAAATTTGGTCTTGGTCCCCATTTCTAGTACAGAGATGCTAAAACCCTTGGAATTTCCTAAGTGAAAAGAGCCCTTAAGGTGTCTTTTGTTATGCTGATAAGTAACTTCTGGGAAAGATCTGAGAGGGGAGGGGCGGTGTTGCAGGGGGAACCAAGCTGGGGACTGGAGGGTTGGAACTTTCAGCTCCCCATAACTTCCAGGGAGAGGAGAGGGGCTGGAGGTTGAATCAGTTGCCAATGGCCAATGGCCAATGGCCAATGGTTTAATCAACTGTGACTAATACAATGAAGCTTCCATAAAACCCCAAAAGGATGGGGTTCGGAGAACTTCCAGTTGGTGAATACGTGGAGATTTGGGGAGAATGGGGCATTTGCAGAGGACCTGGAAGTTCTGTGTCCTTTCCCCGTACCTGCCCTTGGTGTCTTTCACCTGGCTATTCCTGAGTTTGCCTACGACCCTCCTTAGTCGCTCAGTTGTGTCTGACTCTGCGACCCCATGGACTGTAGCCCACCAGGCTCCTCTGTCCATGGGATTCTCCAGGCAAGAATACTGGATTCTTGTATTGCCATTTCCTCATCCAGGGGATCTCCCTGACCCGGAATCAAAGCCATGTCTCATGCACTGGCAGGCGGATTCTTTACCACTGAGCTACCTGGGAAGCCAGTTCCTGAGTTTACATCCTTTTATATCCAATAGGTCGTTTAGTAAGTAGAATATTTCTTGGAGTTCTGTGAGCCACTCCAGCAAATTAATTGAACCCAAGGAGAGGGACATGGAAACCACTGGTTTATAGCCCATTGGTCAGAAGTACAACCAGGGCTTGCAGTTGGCATCTGAAGTGGAGGTGGGGAACCACACAACAGGAATTCTTAACCCGTGCGATCTGAGGCTACCTCTAGCTAGATAGTGTCAGAGTTGAGTTGAATTGTAGGACCCCCAGCTGGTATCTGAACATTTGCTTGTTGGATGTGTTGGGAGAGCACCCCCCACCCTTACCACGCCCCCTCCCACGTGCCTTGAAACTGAGTATCAGAACACCCAAAGAGCTTAGTAAAGACATTTGCCCAGTGGGTTCACTTACTGTCTTGAAGGGTTGGATTTGTAGCCACAAAATGTGTCAAAGTCCAGCAAAGAGTTGATGCCTTTTATTCCAGTGAAAGTGAAAGTGTTAGTTGCTCAGTCCTGTCCAACTCTTTTGCAATCCCATGGACTGTGGCCTGCCAGGCTCCTCTGTCCATGAAATTCTCCAGGCAAGAATACTGGTGTGGGGTGCCATTTCCTTTCATTCCAGAGCTCATAGCAAATATGGCAGAATAAATCCAGGGTTTCCTTGGATGTGTTTCCTAATTTGTTGAAAGGTCCCAGCTGAACATATATACCCTGCTCAAAGTACTTCAGTTCAGTTCAGTTCAGCTGGTCAGTCATGTCTGACTCTTCGTGACCCCATGGACTGCAGCACGCCAGGCCTCCCTGTCCATCACCAACTCCCAGAGTCTACTCAAATTCATGTCCATTGAGTCAGTGATGCCATCCAACCGTCTCATCCTCTGTCATCCCCTTCTCCTCTCGCCCTCAATCTTTCCCAGCATCAGGGTCTTTTCCAATGAGTCAATTCTTCCCATCAGGTGGCCAAAGTATTGGAGTTTCAGCTTCAGCATCAGTCTTTCCAATGAATATTCAGGACTGATTTCCTTTAGGATCAACTACTTTGATCTCCTTGCAGTCCAAGGGACTCTCAAGAGTCTTCTCCAACACCACAGTTCAAAAGCATCAATTCTTTGGTGCTCAGCTTTCTTTATAGGCCAACTCTCACATCCATACATGACTACTGGAAAAACCATAGCTTTGACTAGACGGACCTTTGTTGGCAAAGTAACGTCTCTGCTTTTTAATATGCTGTCTAGGTTGGTCATAACTTTTCTTCCAAGGAACAGGCATCTTTTAATTTCATGGCTGCAGTGATTTTGGAGCCCCCCAAAATAAAGTCTGTCACTGTTTCCATTGTTTCCCCATTTATTTGCCATGAAGTGATGGGACTGGATGCCATGACCTTAGTTTTCTGAATGTTGAGTTTTAAGCAACATCATCCCTGTGGAAATAGATAGCAATGAAGTGAGATGAGTCAGTTGCTAGAAGAAAGATTTGTTGCTAAGTCCAAACTCCCATTTTTAGGTAATGGGACCAGTATGCTCAACATTAAAATGTCACTACCACTCAGGTAACAATTCATCATAGGAAGACATTCAAATAGCCCTCACAGTCTCTCAGATCAGTTATTTTATGTGGTGAAAGATTAGAAAGCATTGTTTCTGTTTTCACCAGAATTCATTAGTGTGTACAACACTGCAAGATCAGCAAAACTGCAGTACATAAAGCAAATGCACCCTCAAATAATGCAATAGCAAAATGGTAATGATGCCTGGGTTTCATTAAAGCAAATGGTTAGTCCATCATGATCCACCAGCCTGGGAAGCTAGCCCTCCAAGTTTCTGGGCTTGGACCCATTATCCATGATTTATGTGCAATGGACATGTAATTTACCATATGTTGTTTTAGCAAAGCCAAACAATTATGCTTACAAGAGGATGCTGAGTACACAACTATATTACATCCATGAAAGGTGGAAGGCTAATTAAACTATGCATAACCCTACAAAATGGACTGTAGGCATCAGTATGTACACTCAGAGTGGAGTGGTGGGGATAAGATCTCTTCAGAGATCTCCCATCAGTGACCATTTCTGCTCTGCATCAGTGGCCCCCTTCCACAGCCCTGCTGTGGATCATGTCTAACTCATCATCGCTCCTTCTAGACCCTTAAATCTCAATATCTATCCAACCACAGTGTCCTTGACCTTGCCTCATGTCTAACACACCTTCTCCTCATGCTTATGAACATTGATCTGTCTTCCCCCACCATCCAGCAGCCCACTCCTGGCCTGGTTTCCCTACCCAGTACAGAATACGTGGCTGGCTTTGAACATCTTCTCATCAACACACCCAGCTTCCTCCTGCCATTGCCCTGCCACCATATGCAATGGGCGAAACTTCAAACCAGGTTCCTCAGCCTGCCCTCAGTTTACCCCTGCTGAAGCTCACCCACTACCCACAGAGGGGCAGTGTGGAGCCCACACAAAATTGGGATTGCTCTAGCCCCATATCCCACAGACTGATGGAAGCCTTCCTTATGACTATCTGAGATATTTAATACCCTGCTCAATCCCCTCATTTCACAATCTGCAATATTTAATATGTGTGAAATAGTATTTAATATTTAATACTCTGCACTATCAAGTGAACACTTTTTGGCCAAAGAGATTGGCTCCGGGATGTTATTCTCTTGCCTGTTAGAATCACCTCCACTCTGATAGATGCTGGACACTTTCCAAAAAAACGAGTCTGTGAACCATCAAGTTCCCTTTTAACAGAACCCTCTTGAGAAACCTATATTCAGGTAAGGAAGCAACAGTTGGAACTGGACATGGAACAACAGACTGGTTGCAAATAGGAAAAGGAGTATGTCAAGGCTGTATATTGGCACCCTGCTTATTTAACTTCTATGCAGAGTACATCATGAGAAATGCTGGGCTGGAAGAAGCACAAGCTGGAATCAAGATTGCTGTGGAAAATATCAATAACCTCAGATATGCAGATAACACCACCCTTATGGCAGAAAGTGAAGAGGAACTAAAAAGCCTCTTGATGAAAGGGAAAGAGGAGAGTGAAAAAGTTGGCTTAAAGCTCAACATTCAGAAAACTAAGATCATGGCATCCAGTCCCATCACTTCATGGCAAATAGATGGGGAAGCAATGGAAACAGTGTCAGACTTTATTTTTTGGGGGCTCCAAAATCACTGCAGATGGTTATTGCAGCCATGAAATTAAAAGACGCTTACTCCTTGGAAAGAAAGTTATGATCAACCTAGATAGCATATTCAAAAGCAGAGACGTTACTTTGCCAACAAAGGTCCGTCTAGTCAAGGCTATGGTTTTTCCAGTAGTCATGTATGGATGTGAGAGTTGGACTGTGAAGAAAGCTGAGCGCTGAAGAATTCATGCTTTTGAACTGTGGTGTTGGAGAAGACTCTTGAGAGTCCCTTGGACTGGCAAGAAGATCCAACCAGTCCATTCTGAAGGAGATCAGTCCTGGGTGTTCTTTGGAAGGACTGATGCTGAAGCTGAAACTCCAGTACTTTGGCCAACTCATGTGAAGAGTTGACTCTGATGCTGGGAGGGATTGGGGGCAGGAGGAGAAGGGGACAACAGAGGATGAGATGGCTGGATGGCATCACCGACTCGATGGATGTGAGTTTCAGTGAACTCTGGGAGTTGGTGGTGGACAGGGAGGCCTGACGTGCTGCGATTCATGGGGTCGCAAAGAGTCGGACATGACTGAGTGACTGAACTGAACTGAATGTGGTCTTGGAGGTATGAAAACTCAGATAGGACCCAAGTCAAGGATCTGCTAAAATAATTGCTTTTCTATTTGCTTTTTACATTTTTCTGTTTCCTGATATTTCTCCAGCAGATCTGCATTATTCTAGTCTAAAGCTACTATGTGAGAACTAGGTTCACATCTGTCCATTAGTCCTTCCACTCTCGTGGGCCTTTCTTCCTTGTTGGTAACATGAGATGTTTGGACTCTTTGATGCTTCAATTCATTTCAGCCCTGACAAACCAGAATTTGAGGACTCTAAGGAAATGGGAGTCAAGATTGAGGAGGAGACCACTTGAAATAACAGAAATAATGTGGCCATAAATCTCTATATGTTAACATGGAATAACCTCAAAATAAATTTTTTTTAAGGGAGAATGCAGAATACTGCATAGTTTTGGTGTGCGTACAAAGAAGCTATCTTGAATGATCTGAAAGAAACTGGTTACAATAATTCCTCTGAGTTAGGGGTAGGTGTGGAACTGGGGGTCATTTTTTTTAAGTTTTTAAAAGAATATTTATTTATTTATTTAGGCTGCTCAGGATTTTAGTTGCAGGCACATGGGATCTTTAGTTGCAGCATGTAGGATCTAGTTTCCTGACCAGGGGTCGAACCTGAGCCCTCTGCAGGGAAGCCCTCTGGGGGTAATTTTATACTCTTTGGTGCACTTGGGATGTTTAGCAGCTGAACTATATTGCCTTCTCAAATCAAGAAAAAAAGAAGTAGGAACGTGTCATACCAACTTCCTGCCACTTAACTTTACAAACATCTAGAGCATTTAATATATGCCAGATATTTTCTTTGCATCCTTTCCCTTCAACGGCACCTCAGCTTGCAAATTAGGTATTATCTCTATTTTACAGATGACTCAGAGAAGTTTTATCAGTTCCTAGGGTCATTCAGCTTATGAGCAGCAGAGCTAAGATTTGGGCCCCCACTCTGCTTGTCTCTCGAGAACATGTTTGTATTTCCAGGGTATTTCACAAAGAGAGATGGAGGTCAGCAGTTCTAGATGATTCTGACCCAGAGCAATGAAGAGAGCATATGATTGTGGAGTGTGTGCATAGCAGAGGGATTGCGGGTACAAGGTGTTGCAGGGAGCACACACTTGATTTTTATTACTGGGTGTAGCTGAGGCGTTGCTACACCTGCCCTCTGCCTGCCTCTCCATGTGCCAGAAGCTGCTTTCTGGCAGTGCCTGTGTTTCTCAGCCTGAAGGCTATTTTTCTCCTTGTGTGAGGTGGTTTGACCCCAGCTGAGTGCCAATGAATTGATGCTTTTGAACTGTGGTATTGGAGAGGACTCTTGAGAGTCCCTTGGACGGCAAGGAGATCCAACCAGTCCATCCTAAAGGAAATCAATCCTGAATATTCATTGGAAGGACTGATGCTGAAGCCCCAATACTTTGGCCACCTGATGTGAAGAACTGTCTCACTGGAAAAGACCCTGATGCTGGGAAAGATTGAAGGCAGGAGGAGAAGGGGGACGACAGAGGATGAGATGGTTGGATGGCATCACTGAGTCAGTGAACATGAGTTTGAGCAAGCTCCGGGAGTTGGTGATGAACAGGAAGCCTGGCGGGCTGCAGTCTGTGGTGCTGCAGAGTCAGACACAAGTGAGCAACTGAACAACAACGGGAAAGCCAAAGTGTTGGAGAGGGAATATTCCAGAGGCAACCTTCAGGCACATGAGCTGGATAGGTGTTGCAGCTCCCTTGCCTTCTGGGTTAGGCTCACTGGCCAGCTCCTGAGGTCCCTGGCAGGATTGAGCCCCAGCTGCCCTCTGAGATTGCTGACTCACCACCATTCTTTATTGTCTTCCTTCTCTTCCAGCAGCCTCTGCTCCTCTGTGGCCAAGTTTCCTGAGATCACCTCCCAGACCAGTCACTTGTGTTTGCTCCCTTGCTTCAGGGACTGCTTCTGGAAACCTCAAACTGTGGCAACAGGAAAAACCCTGTAGAGAAGCCCACCCAGCATTTCCTATTAGACTGAAAACAACATATCACTCCTATTTCTTGTGCACAGCTGATTTCCTGTGCCGGACTCTGACGCATCATTTTGAGTGGGTAAGTGCAGGACACCTACACTTTGCATCGGCAGGCATAAGGACATGGAGACAGGTCTTGGACCTTTGTCCACATCACTTACAGCCAGGCCACCAGCCAGGAGATGGCATGGAGAAGCCTCTCTGTGGTGGAGGGCTGCCATCCATGGCTGGGGCCAGAGAGAGAGGGGTTGAGCTCAGTCCATTTTGACTGCAGCCATCCACACAGAGATGGAGCGGGCATGCCACCTCTTGCTCTGGACCCGACCTCTCCTTGGCAGGCTCCCAGACCCTTCCCTGCCTGCTGCTGGCTCTGCCAGAACCTTCTACCTCTTAGGGCTTTTGAAAGAGATTCTTTCTGTTGTTTTTAGCAAAATATAACCCAATGTGACTGGGAATTGCATACTCGAGTAATGGAGCAAGTCAGAAAAAGACGAATGCCCAGCAATCTTGCTCTGTTTGCACGTTCCAGGGATCATGACCTCCATCTGTGTACGTGTGCAAGGGAAGGAAAGCCACGTGGAGACTTGCACATGTGCCAGGTAAGCAGGAGCATGAGGGCTGCTGTCAATTAAGGCAGATTGTTTTCATGTGGGTGGCAAAGCTTATGGCACTGAGTCGTGCTTATTTTTCACCCTCTCTTACTTTGAATTGGGCTCAAATTGAAGTGTGAAAATGAGATGGCAGATGGATTTAACAATTCCTTCCCTGTTCCCACTAACTGCTCTCTTGGGTCAATACCTCCAGACTATAAATTAAGCCTGAAATTTTCTATCAGGCCCCTTCTACCCACTTGGTCTCATCTCAATTCAGACTAATTTGGTTGTTGACTTTTAAGGAGGTGCCCTCTACTGACCCCACATTTCTTTTCAAGGTTGGCCCATCCAGATCTCAAAGGCTCGAAGACTTTTGGTATTGTTTTTCTTCTTGATCACTATCTCATGGAACTCTCCACTCCATCACTCTTCAGGGGTTTGTCCTTCACAGCACTTTTCCTAGTCACATTTCCCTTTTGATTCATCTGTGTCTCTTAATGCAAGGACAGAAGATGGCTGGTTTATCTGAATTCTTGTACTAGTATTCTAGTGGATTTCCTTACTGGAGTTGGAGCACTTCCTATACAGCAGGGTCCTATTAATCTTCAAAACTGCTCAGGACTTCCCTGGCCGTCCAATGGTTAGGGCTTTGGGCTTCTATTGAAGGGAACACAGGTTCAATCCCTGGTTGGGGATCCTCATACTCCCCCATGTGGCCAAAAAAACCCTTCTCTGTTAGTAACTTTCAAATATACAATACAGTCTTATTAACTGAACTTACCATGCTGACATGACATCCCCGTGACGTGTTTATTTTATAGCTGGAAATTTGTACCTTTTGAGTCCTTCACTCATTCTGCCCAACCCGCTGCCTCTGGCAGCCAACATGGTGTTCTCCATGTCTGAGTTTGCTTTTTTGGTTTGGATTTTTTTTTAATATTCCATTTTTAATATGGTCCTTGTCTTTTTCTAACATATGTCATTTAGCATAATGCCCTCAAGGTTCATTTATGTTGTTACAAGTGGCAAGATATTCTTTTTATGGCTGAAAAGTGTTACATTACATATGTGTATACTATATATATATATATCTCACATTTTCTTATCTATTCATCAATCAGTGGACATGTAGGTTGCTTCCATGTCTTGGCTATTGTAAACATTAGTACATTGAACATCAGTGTACATATATCTTTTCAAGTTAGTGTTTTCATTTCCTCTGGGTAAATAACCCAGAAGTGGAATTGCTGGATTGTGTGGTAACTCAATTTTTAATTTGTTGAGGAACCACAAAACTGTTTTCCATAGTGTCTGTGCTAATTTACATTTTCATGAAAAGTACACAAGGGTTCTCTTTTCTCTGACTTGCTTTAGTTTGTATTATCATCTCTAGATCCATCTATGTTGCTGCAAGTGGCATTATTTCATTCTTTTTTATGGCTGAGTAGTATTCCCTTGTATACATGTCTGACATTTTTTTGTCCATTCACCTGTAAATGGGCTTTTAGGTTGTTTCCATGCCTTGGCTGTTGTGAATAGTGTTGCTGTGAACATAGGGGTGTGTGTATATTTTTCACTTACAGTTTTCTCTGGCTATTTATATACCCAGGAGTGGGATTGCAGTAGCATATGGCAGCTCTATTTTTAGTTTTTTTAGGAACGTCCATACTCTTCCCATAGTGGATGCACCAATTTACATTCTCACCAACAGTGTAGAAGAGTTCCCTTTTTTGTCCACACCCTCTCCAGCATTTATTGTTGGTAGGTTTTTTGATGACGACCATTCTGACTGGTGTGAGGTGATACTTCATTGCAGTTTTGATTTGCATTTCTCTAATAATTAGCAATGTTGAGCATCTTTTCATGTGCCTGTTGGCCATCTGTATGTCTTTGGAGAAGTATCTATTTAGGTCTTCTGCACATTTTTTGACTGGGTTGTTTTTGTTGTTGTTATTAAGTTGTATAAGCTATTTGTATATTTTGAAAATTAAGCCTTTGTTGGTTGCATCATTTGCAAATATTTTTAAACAGTCTGTAGGTTGTCCTTTCATTTTGTTTATGGTTTCCTTTGCTGTATAAAAGCTTGTAAGTTTTACTAGGTCCAATTTGTTTATTTTTGCTTTTATTTCTATTGCCTTGGGATACCGACCAAGGCAATAGAAATAAACATTAGTACAGTTTGTGTCAGAGAATATTTTGCCTATGTCCTCTTCTAGGAGTTTTATGGTCTCATCTCTTATATTTAAGTCTTTATGGCTTGATGTTCTTCACACATCAATGTAGAAAGAAATTCTTCATTTTTCTCCCATACAGATGCAGAGCACTCCATTCCATTCCATTATTAGTTACTTATCAATCAACATTTAGACTGTTTTAAATCTTTAGCTGTTTTAAATAAGTAGTATACATTCTGTCTAAATTCTAATATTCTATAATATGTATCTTTACATTTATCAATGTCATTGACTTCAGATTTTACTATATGTGTAATGAGAAAATACTGATAGATTTGCAGTGAAAGAGAGAAATGATCCCATTTATTTTTGCCAGCGAGGTTATCTAGATTGAAAGCAAAGGACCTGAACACAGGCTAATGAGAAAGATAGAGTACGACTCAAAGAAGAACCAAAAAATACAAGTTACTTTTGTCAAGAAGTCTGGCTACCTGTCAGGACAGAAAAATAGCCTTTCTATTGCAGTTCTCAATAATTGAGTCTGTGTCATGAAATAAAGCAGTTCCTGTGAGATGCTGAGCTTCTGGAATTTCGAGCACATGCTGCTTGTTGCACATTGCCTGGGGGGCCCTCTGCAGAGAGGGGCCAGTTGTGTCCCCTCATCATATGGTTTCCATACCATAGGCAGTTAGTCTGTTAGTTAGCCGACACAAGGGCCAGTCACCATCTCGGCCTATCAATACCCCAGTTCTGAAAGTTTGAAGAGTTACTGGCTGGATTTTTCCCGGCTCTAAAAGCAGGGCCCTCAAAGGAGGGCTGACAGCAGTCCCCTGAAAACAATCTACTTAAGTCACACGAAGAATGTTTAAATTCTTAAGTTCTTGCCAATGTCTGTTCAATTCATGCAAGGCTCGCTTAATATTTAGTTGAAGCTCTGAAGAGAATTACATGGTGAAGGCTTTGCTGTGGGTGGAAGCTGGGGTCTGGCAACAGGGCAGGAGTTCTTCATTTCTTTTGCCACTGCAGTATTTCATCTTAGAAAAATATTTTGCAACCCACTGACACATCTGTTGGCCACATGGAGGTCAAATCCAGATGAGTATGAATTAGAATTATTTTGCCTCCATCTCAGGAAATTCGGTAATTAAAATAAAGGTGAAGTTCAGGAAAGTTATGTCTCTGTTCTTAAAGATATTAGTACTAGTGTCTGATTAATGAGCCTTGGGTCTGAGTCTGGGGGCCCTTGTGTGCTCTTGGCTCTTACTGGCAGACTGCTTCCTATGGGAAATATAGAATTCAGACCCTTTGTGGTTCCACATAAGCGCCCATGTGTTAAGAAACCAAAGCTCCCATTTCTAACTGCACAAGTGGAGACCACCCAGGCCTGGGAGAACTGCTGGGGTCTAGCCACTCAGATGTGACATTGTAATTATTCAAAGGATATTTGCATTCGTTTTTTCTTAGTTTTAGAAAGTGAGCTCAATATGTGATCTGAAATTGTTTCTCTGAGCTGTCAGGAGTGGATGCAGGCTTGGCCTGGCTCAGGTGATGCTGTCTTTGGAACATGGAGGTGGGGTCCCCTTTTCCAGTCAGGTGTGTGTGTGTGTGAGAGGGACAGAGCCTGACTGAGTTCAGCACAGTCCCTTCTCACTCTTACAGACCCTGGAAACACAAGGCATTGATTCCTGACTTCCCATATCCTGACCTTGACCCCAAGCCCCGGTGGGACCCTAGTTCAGGATCCCAAGGATGACTCCTTGACTTGGTGTGCCTCCTGAGTCGAGAAAAGACACCAACAGCCATGCTTTCCTTTCAAATCACTTACAGCAAGACAGAGGGACTATTTTTGTGGATGATGATCTATTAAATCACATTCCACAGACCTCCTACTTACTGAACTGTTGTTCTAGAAACGATGAACTTGGGAAGAGAAGCAGGAAATATGCTTGGGCTGTAAGCAAACCAGATCCTAGAAATCTTTTGGTCTCATCCTAGGGCCTTAAACAGTGACTCCTAGTGCTGCCATAGTAGAGTTTGAAATGGTTATTATATTCTGCTGAAATAATATTAGACCATGTGATAGTGAGTCACAGCACTTAAACCAGTCCAGATTCCCCCATCTCCACATCAGCTCCTGTTCTATAATGACAGATTGGTGCAGGTGGACAGCAAAGACCACTATCTTTCTAGCAAATGCCACAGGCTCCATGCAGAGGACAAACGTTTGAGCCGATGGCAAGGAGCAGTGGAAGAAGAGGAAAAATACAGAGAACACTTGGAAAGAAGAAAGAGGGGCTGAGCGTGCAGCACAGGGCTTAATGTCTCAGACACAGTAATGAAAGGCAGGGGGAAGAGGGGAAAAAGGCAGGAAGACAGCAAGGACGAGGAAGCAGGGCTTCAATGGCACATGGACCTCATCCTTAATGCCCACTCTAAAGAGCTGGATTGTTTAGATTTGTACACAAAGTGAAGACACATTTTACACCAGGAAAAAGGGAGAGTTCTCCGTGACTAGGGTGTCCCTATAATTCATCTTCTAAACCAGGACTCTTGGGTGTAAAAGGGTGTGCCCAGTGGGTGAGATCCAGGGACACATGGTTACCCCTGCAGGCCTGTGAGAGACCAGGAAAGAGTGGCCATCTAAGGGACATGTCTACGTGTGGGTTCATTTTCAAGTTCATGATTTGGCGCTTCGGGTTAGCTCTGCCCTCAGTAAAGACTGTCTACTGAACCAATCAATAAACTTTACTCTTGTCATTCTTATCAAAATTGGAAATTTACAGAATTCCCTGGCGGTACAGTGGTTAGGACTCCACACTTTCACTGCAGAGGGTAGGGGTTCAGTCCCTGGTTGGGGAACTAAGATCCCACAAGCTGAGGGGCAAAATAAAAATAAATGAAATGGAAATTATTCTACCATCACATCTTGAGTTTAAGGAAATTAATTCTCAAAAGCATCCCTTGTGGGAGGGTGAAAGGAGTCATGTTATATTTGAGTTCATATGAAGCCTTTCATATCACAAAATCCTCCCTAAATTATTTTAACAACAAGATATTTTTGGTGGAAGACCTATTAGCCCGAAATGACCTCAGTCAGTCCTGATTTGGGATACCTATGAAAGTCACTAGTAAAACATTTTAATAAAGATTTGGCCATTCTTCCTGGACATAAGATGATATCTAATATGTTTTGACTGCTTACTGGGGGCCAAGCATTGGCTAAACCTTTTACTCATATCAGCTCATCAATCCTCTGAAAACACCTATGAGATAGGAACTGTACCCCTCCCCCGCCATCTTGCAGAGGGAAAAACTGAGGCACAGGAAGGCTCAGTGCCCTGCCCTGGGTCATGGACAGTGGAGTGGGAAAGCCAGAGAAGGGCTGCAGCAGGCCGGCTCTGAAGCTCAGATTCTGGCCCCGCACCACGCTGCCTTTTGCAATCACTGTCAGTGCATGTCAGTGTGAACAAGCCTTTCTAGAAGTGCTGGAAAAGCAATTACATTATCAAGTCTGAAGATCATAAATGTCTACACAGGGAATGAAGAAAAAAAACATGCCTGAGAATAAAGTGTTCAGTGGCCCCAAGATACAAGTGGCTGTATCTCAAAACAACTTAGAAGGATGATGGAAGCCTGGAAGCTTCCTAAAGGAAGTGCCTCCCAGAATGATAAAGACTGGTATTGGAAGGTGCATGTGGAGAATCTGCATGAAATATCTTCCACAAAATGTGAACAGGGAAAAATTCTGATAGTATTTTATATTACTTGTATATTTAAATATATATATATATATATATATATATATATATATATATATATATTGTCTTTCCTTGGTCTTTGTTGCAGTGGCTTCTCTTGTTGAGGAGTGTGGGTTCTAGGGCACGTGGGCTACAGTGGTTGTGGCATATGGGCTCTAGAGCACAGGCTCAATCATGGTGCATGGGATCCTCCTGGATCAGGGATCGAACCTTTGTCTCCTGCATTGGCAGGCAGATTCTTAACCACTGGGCCACTAGGGAAGTCCTATTTAAATATATTTAATGTTACTAAATAAGTAGTTCTCAATGGGGGACAATGTTGTCCTCTTGAGGACATCCGACAATTTCACTCATGACTGAATAACCCATAGTTGTTGCTGTTGTTCAGTTGCTCAGTTGTGTCTGCCTCTTTGCAACCCCACGGACTGCAGCACGCCAGGCTTCCCTGTCTTTCACCATCTCCCGGAGCTTGCTCAAACTCATGTCCATTGAGTCGGGGATGCCATCCAACCATCTCATCCTCTGCTGTCCCCTTCTCCTCCTGCCTTCAATCTTCCCCAGCATCAGGGTCTTTTCAAATTAGTCAGTTCTCCACATAAGGAGGCCAAAGATTTGGAGTTTCAGCTTCAGCATCAGTCCTTCCAATGAATATTCAGGACTGATTTCCTTTAGGATAGACTGGTTGGATCTCCTTGAAGTCCAAGGGACTCTCAAGAGTCTTCTCCAACACCACAGTTCAAGAGCATCAATTCTTTGGTGCTCAACTTTCTTTATAGTCCAACTCTCACATCCATGTGTGACCAATGGAAAAAACTATAGCTTTGACTAAGAAAATGTTCCTCAAATATGCCCTCAACACTGGTTGTATGAAATATTCCTAAAGAATAGTTTGCCTGGTCTTTGTGATTTGGGGGAAAGCTGTATAGGAAATTCTCCCTTGTAACTTGGCAATGGACAGTTTGTACAAGTCTCTGAGAAGTTCTGGAAAATACTGGATTTTGGATTTAATCCAAAACTTTCCAAATTTGTTTGATCATGGAACCTTTAAAAAATTTCTAATGGGCAGAAGGCAACAATGCTTCTAGTGTTGTCACACTTGACTGTTTATAAGTTACAATGTATTTTATGAAAAATTACTTTTCTTTTATTAATTTCTATATGACTTTTAGAGCAGTGAACCATTTTGAAGGGGAGATAAATAAGGGTTATATTGTCTGTGAATTTCATGTGAGGAAATGAAAGTGGGCACTATAACCAGTTTGTCAGAAGAAGTTACGGGTCCCATTGGGTGAGGAACCCTTGCAGAGCAGTGAGCCTTGGCATGTAGGAGAGTGATGTTTCAAGGTACCACTCCGTCAGGGATGAGCCCCAAGGAAAGAGAATGTGGGCCACGGAATCCTGCTGGATGCCACCTACTTCCCTTAGCTCCACCTCCCACTTTACAGACAAGGAAACAGATGGGGTCGCAGCTAGCGACTGAACAACAACAAAATAGATTCCACAAGGTCACAGGCCTTGCCCAAGGGCCCGCTCAGTCACCACAATACAAAGTGTCTTCTTGTACAGCCTGGTCAGACCGCACTCCTTGAGTGGGTGGACTGAAAGTTCTGGAAGCAAATATTGTATCATCGTATTGTTTCCATAGAATTTAATATGTTGGCTTATGTTCACAAATCCCTGAAGAGCAATAGAGTAATAACATGTTAACCATAGTTCCCTGGAAATCCTCCATTCCCTCAAAGCATATTTACCCAACCTCACAGCACAAATTTTAAATCTCTCCCCTGGAGACAGCTTGATAGTTTGGAAGAGAATTGGCCAAAGAGCCAGGAAACATCAACCCTCCCCACACACCAAAATCAGCCTGATTCTCAAGGATAACAGTTTTTAGATGTCTTTAAACATCGAAAGTATTACATATCTTACTTGCCAGACTTTGTTGAAATAAAATGCAACTCTTTCAGACAAATCTGTCCTGAAAGGATCAAAGTTTGCCACAACTGAGCAGTTTTGAAAGTGAGAAGTCAAGGGACTCAGAGGCATGTCTTTTGCCCTGGTTGGTTCTGAATGCTTGAGTTTGTCACCTCAGCTTCTTGTCTTCCCCATCTGTAGACTAGGGATAGAAATGTATTTTCAGGTTTTCTCGGGGTTATTTTGAAGGTAAAAAAATAAGGTATTTGAAAGCTCCTTTAAGATTTATAAATTTGTTGTTCAATTACTCAGTCATGTCCAGCTCTTTGCAGTCCCATGGACTGCAGCAGTCCAGGCCCCCCTGTCATTCTCCAAAGGACCATCTCTGGGAGTTTGCTCAAACTCAGGTCCATTGAGTCGGTGATGCCATACCATCACAAATATGAGGGACTGTGCCTATGATCTGTGCATGTAGCTTTTTTCACCCTGAAATGAACACGAATATTTCAGGTGACTTCTGTGTTGGGTCCCACACTAATTCTGATTCCTAAGTTTGTTCATTGCCAAGTGGCTTCAGAGTAACTTACTGATTTGTCTAAAGCAGTCTGGCTTCCTCCCTGTGGGTGAAACCAGCAGAGAAATCAGAGAGTTTTGGAACTTACATCCAGATGTTTTCAAAATGCTTTCCAATGTGCACTCAACTGCCATGGTATTTCTCCATTTCCCCAAAGATTCAGGAAATAGAAATGTTTCCACATACAACAGTGTATACTCTCAGTTACAGCCAATATGCACGTTGACTATTTTGCCTTGAAGAGGTTTCTGTATAGTTGGAACATTCTAGACAGACAGTGACACTTGGCTTCTGAGCATTTCCCCCCCTTTTCTTTCTTTGTTTCTTTATCTTATCCAAAGACCTCCATCCAAGGACCACTAGAAACACCTGTAGTTGACATGAACCTATTGTAGAACATGTTGGGTTTATTGCTCTGTGCAGAGACTTCCCATCATGGGGAGCCACTGGCATTTCATTAAGAGGTTTTTAAAAAGGATTTATTTTAGAATTTGGGCTTGTGTTAGGTGACTTGGAGGAGAGTTTGAGAAAATAGAGTTTTGCTTTAGAGTGGATACTGAATAAGTGGGTGTCTTTCCATGATTGGGTATTTTAATCTTAGTTATAAGGCAGAAGAACTATATCAAGGACAAAGCTATAGTTGGTAGAAGCCAGTCGTTTGAGCAAGACAGGACACGTTTGGTCATTTTTTTGACCTTACAATGCTCATGTTTTGTCTTCTGTATTCAGGACAGTCTCATTTTTGTCTTGATCACTCCTGGTCATGGAGTGGCCTTGTCTGACATTGATGGTCTGTGAAATATTTCTGTTCAGAAGAACACCCAGACTCAGCTCTGAGGACCAGGCCAGCTTCTAGAAACATCATTGCCTAGTTGATAAGGGACTGCTTTTCTGTTTTTTGATCATTACTATGAAATCCAGTGTACCTTAATGAATTTTTACAAGATAAATACCCTTATAACCACCATGCAGGTCAAGAACTCAAGCTGCACCAGTCCCTCCCAGTGCCCATCTCAGGCCCAGTCCCAAAGGACCCACTGCTCTTTCACAGCAATCACTTCCTTTTGTTTGTTTATCATTTTATTACACAGGGTCTTCTCCCTAGTCATTGTGATTTGGTCTGCTGCTGCTGTGTCGCTTCAGTCATGTCCGACTCTGTGTGACCCCATAGACAGCAGCCCACTAGGCTCCCCCGCCCCTGGGATTCTCCAGGCAAGAACACTCGAGTGAGTTGCCATTTCCTTCTCCAATGCATGAAAGTGAAAAGTGAAAGTGAAGTTGCTCAGTCGTGTCCAACTCTAGCAACCCCATGGACTGCAGCCTACCAGGCTCCTCTGTCCATGGGATTTTCCAGGCAAGAGTACTGGAGTGGGGTGCCATTGTAGCTCATTTTAAAAAACTTGATGTGTCTTTTGAGTCTTTGAATCCAGATTCCCTTCTGTCCCTTTCTTATAATTTATCTGTTGAAATATTCCGGCCAATCGACCCACACCATTTTTTAGTGTCTGGGGTTCGCTGTTTCCTCTTCTTGGGTGATGCAATCTGGCCTTGTTTCCTTTATTCCCTTCTGCTGTCATCTGGATCCAGAGATCTGAATGGGCTCAAGTCCAGTATCTTTGGCAAGTCTGTAGGGTATGGTGTGATCTTCCCTCGGGAGGCATATCCTGTCTCATTGTCCCTTAAGTTATTTTATTAGAAAAATGAACGTTGTCTGTTTTCAGGTACAAAATACTGACCTAGTATATCCCCACGCCCCTGAGGAGGCCAGCTGTGCTTAGCAATTCCCCAGAGGAAACCCAGAAGACATGGCTGAGGAAGGCTTCTTATAGCACAAATTGTTTCCATGTCTTGGCTATTGTAAGTAGTGTTGCTATGAACTAGCATGCATCTTTTAGAATTATATTTTTGTCCAGATACATGCCCAGGAGTGGGACTGCTGGATCATATGGCAACTCTATTTTTAGTTTTTTTGAGAAATCATTTGAAATTTCATGTGTGCGTTCCCAAGGCCTTTTGTGCCCCGTCTCAGAGGTCTGATGGCTTAGGAGCACTTGTGCACATGCTTGTTGGGGCCTGGAGCTTTCTCTGAAGATAAGCCCTAGACTCTGCCCATTTCCCTTCTGTGTCATGTCCTTGCTACCAACAGGCTGAAATGGGATTTCTGCTTTAAACCATGACCCTGGATCCCAATCTTGGCAGGATCTTTAAGAATATAAGGTGTCTGAGGAATCTGAGCACATTGGGGGCTCCCCATTATTAATCAGAGTGTGTGAGGTAATTCTTTGGAGAAAAGTTAATAAGTACATACATGGGCTTCTCCAGTGGCTTAGTGGTAAAGAATTTGCTTGTAACACAGGAGAGGTAGGAAACCCAGATTTGATCCCTGGGTCGGGAAGATCCCCTGGAGGAGGGCATGGAAACCCACTCCAGTATTCTTGCCTGGAGAACCCCATGGGCAGAGGAGCCTGGTGGGCTATAGTCCATGGGGTCGCAGAGTCAGACACAACTGAGGGAGCATGTAGGAGTTGATGGCACTACACAAATGCACTGATGTGCTCAGGGCAACAGAACTTTCTGGTGCTTTTTACTCTTCCTGTAGCATCCTCAGCTGACACTGACTTTCTAGTTGCAAGTGCCTCCAGTTGTCACCCGTTGCCCACTCCCCTTTCCACAGGCCCAAATTAAGAGGATCCAAGTTCCCAGGGGGACAATGAATAATCCTGCTGAATCAGATATTTCTCACAGCACATTTCAGAGTGTGGGCTCTACCAAGCACAGAGGCAAGACATTCTGAGAACCATGTTACATGTTCACAAGCTTTCTCTGAGGTTCTTGGGTGGCATCTAAGTGCTGATGTGCCCACCCTGAAAGCTGTGAAGGCTGGATGGATGATGATGTGTTTATGCACATAAACCTAAATAACAAAACTAATTTAAAAGGTAAATAGAGCACCGAACCATACTGTCTTTAAAGCCTATTTTAGGTGCATGGAGTCAATATCACACAAGAATGAACAATATCCATCTGTTTTGTGATTACAGCAGTTGATGGCAAGTAAGTCAAATCCTCAGCTGACCTTGCCAATCTCAGGAGGTTGTGTGCTGCTACCATGCACTCGTCACAGTGGCAGAATCTCCTATACGCAGAAGTGCTAACTTACACAAAGTGACATGTCTCAATGTGTCATATCTGAAAATTAAAAAAGCTTATCTTTTAGGAGATAAAGTAGGTATTTGTACTCATTGTGCTTTCAGATGCCCCATTATAACCATGATGGTTTTGCACAATCAAAATAATGTTACAGTGCTAGACACTTCAATAGTACGTACACTAAAACCTGAATGATACAGAGATTAGCATGGCCCCTGCACAAGGATGACACACAAATTCAGAGAAGTGTTCCATATTTCTTATAGTTTTGAACATTAAAAAAAATAATAATATTACGAACAGGATTCACAGAATATTTTTAAAGTTTACCAAAAGAAAACTTAAGATTACATCCAACTTGCAATTTTGTATTTGCCTTCTTGACTGCTTTGCTGCTGCGTCACTTGAGTCGTGTCCGACTCTGTGTGACCCCAGAGACAGCAGCCCACCAGGCTCCTCGGTCCCCGGGACTCTCCAGGCAACAACACTGGAGTGGGTTGCCATTTCCTTCTCCAATGCATGAAAGTGAAAAGTGAAAGTGAAGTCCTCAGTCGTGTCTGACTCTTAGCGACCCCATGGACTGCAGCCTACCAGGCTCCTCCGCTCATGGGATTTTCCAGGCAGGAGTACTGGAGTGGGGTGCCTCTACATTCTCCTCTTGACTGCTTTAGGTATTAAAAAATAGGACTCTGCATGTGCTTCTATAGTGTGAATTATTTGGTAGGTTGCTCTTTCTGATAGATTTTCCCACCATTTTAAAGTAAAGATATACATCTTTCAACCCTGAAATTAGATGCATTCAACTTTAACAAATTATTTTTGAGTTTTAAAAAAATATGTGGTAGAAATTTTGATATAGTTAATACAATCAATTAGTTTCATTAGAAGACAGACTATTTTTAGGAATGATTAGTTAATGAAAGTATCCAACTATGTTGATAAGAAGAAAATAAAATGACAAAATGCATGTTACAGTGCCCCCAAAGATGCTTGAAAAACTAGTAAGTCATGGCAGATGATGTATATATTCATGAAGCTTTAATTTCATGCAGTTATGCATTTCTCACAAATCACTTTGGTTGTGTGATCTTCACACTGAGGGATGTGTTTAGATAAAGCCATTTATGATTTCAGTTGTTAAACTACAATATTTTATAGCATTTATTCAGTGCATCCTGATTTCTTTAAGGTTTAAATGTTACCGTTTTTCCTGAAAACTAAAAAGTTTCTCCTAGTATAGAGGACCTGTCAGCTCCTATTGTTAAAACTGAAACTGCCCTGAGATAGTCTTGAGTTTTAAGAACACATTTTACTTTCACTGTCCAATCAGTTCAGTCACTCAGCCGTGTCCGACTCTGTGATCCCATGAATTGCAGCATGCCAGGCCTCCCTGTCCATCACCAACTCCGGAAGTTCACTCAGACTCACGTCCATCGAATCGGTGATGCCGTCCAGCCATCTCATCCTCTGTCGTCCCCTTCTCCTCCTGCCCCCAATCCCTCCCAGCATCAGAGTCTTTCCCAATGAGTCAACTCTTCTCATGAGGTGGCCAAAGTATTGGAGTTTCAGCTTCAATATCATTCCTTCCAAAGAACACCCAGGACTGATCTCCTGTAGCATGGACTGGTTGGATCTCCTTGCAGTCCAAAGGAATCTCAAGAGTCTTCTCCAACACCACAGTTCAAAAGCATCAATTCCTCGGCGCTCAGCCTTCTTCACAGTCCAACTCTCATATCCATACATGTCCACTGGAAAAAACATAGCCTTGATTAGATGGACCACTGTAGACTTCTCCAATTCAGTAACCTGTCCTTCATTATAAAAGATCACTGTAACACAGTCACCATCTTTTTTTGGTGGGGATGGCTTCACTCAGTTCATAGGATGTTAATTCCCCCAGCAGGGATTGAACCCCCTCTCTCGGCAATGAAAGCACGGAATCCTAACCACCAGAGAATTTGCTCCACATAGTCCTTTACTCTAAATCTGTTGTAGGATTTTCCCCTCCTCCAGTCACGATGATATATATTGACTCATCTTGTTCTTTTCTGATAACCATGATGAGCAATGACTATATTTTTGCAGGCTAAAGCTAAAATTCAGCAAGACTAACCAGCCCCTCTAAGAATTAAGCCTATTCTCAATAATGCTTTGCGGGGCAGGGTGTGGCGGGGTGGGGCGGGGTGGGGCGGGGTGGGGGGTGGGCGGGGGGAGTCTAATATAGTGCATGTGTGTGTGCTTAGTCGTGTCCACTCTTTGCGACCCCATATAGACATTGGATCAATTCATAATAATGGAGGGTTTTGGTGACTACGACTCAAGTATCCACATTATAATCACAATAATAATCATTAAGACCATAATATTCTCCGCCATTTCTGTACTCCAGCAATACAAAAATCCAGATACAGCAAAATGGCCACATCACTGGACAGTTTTCACTCTGTCATGGCGACTTACTGCAGAGTATAAATGTGATGTGGACTGAGCTAAATCCTATGCCTCTGCTAAATGAGTGTGGCACGAAAATACTATGTAACGCCACTGTGTGCTTCGTTACTCAGGTTAACAGAAGACATGCTTATGAAATTAAAGCATGAAATAGACACTATTCAGAATCTAGACAACACACAAAAGTAACTGCATAACAAGAACCCGGGATGGATTACGGTCCAAATATTGCCATGCTGTTATGAACATGCTAAACCAGTGAGCTGCTTAGCCGAGAACAGTGACTCTGCACTCCAGAACCACTTAAGAGCTTTAAAAATGCTGATGCCCAATCCCCACAAACAGAGAGAAAAATTTAATTGGCCCAGGGTGGAGTCCTGGGCATAGGATTTTTAGAAACTCCCTGACTCCTTTGGTGGACTGCCAGGATTTTGAACCACTGGTCCCTGGACAAAGAGGCCCCAGGGGAAATAAGAGGCCTCAGAATGCTTTGGGCAAGATATTCCAGTAGGGGGCGCTCAGCTGATTCCATGTTTCTTAACATCCATCCGTTTCCCAAGTGTTAACCTATTTTTGGAGAGGCCTTTCTAACATAGATGCTACTCTAATTATTTTCAAAGTTTTTTTTTTTTTTTTTTTTTTTTACTCTTCTAAAAGTAACGGGAATTCCCTGATGGTCCAGTTGTTAGGACTCGACTGCAGTGGCAGAGTCTCAATCCCTGAATGGGGAACTAAGGTCTACCAAACCCTATAGTGCAACCAAATAATAATGATTATAATGATAATAAAATCTACAGTATCTTTGGCTTTCAGGTTGAATATGGCAGATTAGATATATCCATTTATCTCTACTCTGTCTACAAAACCCCAATAAATGACAGTATAGGAATAAAAAGAAAACATATGTTCTTATTCACAAAACGGGAGAGCAGGTAACAGCAGCCAAGTGTGGAAAAGGACACTTTAATGCTTCAGAACCCCGGAAAGCTCAGGATTCTAAGCTATCTCTGAAGGTTAAGTAAAAATTGATATCAGAGTGGGCATCTAGCCTGTCTGCTACAGTTTAAAACAAAGCGAAGAAAGAGCTGTATAAGCATGCTATGAGCTATAGAAGCAATCAGATGAAACTGCTAAGGACTGAAAATGGTTGTTTCTGGGAAGTGGGAACTGGGATGCGAAAAAGCAATTATAGGTTTTGCTCTTCTGAGAGCCCTGTGTCATTTGGCCTTTAAAATTAAATTCTGGAAGCAATTATCCTTCAATTAAAAAATACATTTTAAAAAAGCAGAAAAAAAAGAAAATATTAAGCATATACAAAACTTAGTTTTTTTTGTTTTTTTTTTTTACAGCTGCTTTTGAAATGCTTTTGGGACTAACAGTAAGCAAATACTGTAGATATGAATGTAAAATTGTAAAATCTTTCCAGGTGACAGGTGGGTAATATGGGTCAAAAATTTCAATGTGTGGAACATTTAGTCCAGCATTTTCACTCTTCAAATTTGTCCTGAGGAAGTAACTGGACAACCAATGCTTCGAGTATAAAATAAAAAATTGGAAACTATCTATATGCCCTACACCAGAAATTTGATTTGAACAAGTAATGGCTCCTCCATACAGTGAAATTATATGTAAATACTTTAAATGATGGGTTGTGCACCTCCCAGATGGTCAAAATTTCTAAAAGCCTGAAAACAAGAGTTGCTGGGCATGTGAAACCACGAAATGTTGATATAGTGCTGTTGAGTGTGCACTGGTACACTGTCTTTGGAGGACAAGCAAAAATTGGCATTACATAAATGAAAAGTTAGATACACACTTTGATCAGCAGTTCTCATAGGGAGTCTAAAATGACTCCCATGAACTATACAGTGCATGGAATTCTCCAGCCCAGAATACTGGAGTGGGTAGCTGTTCTCTTCTCCAGGGGATCTTCCCGATCTAGGAATCAAACCTAGGTCTCTTGCATGGAAGGGGAATTCTTTACTAGCTGAGCTACTAAGGAAGCCTGAGACCCTCTATGGATTTTTACAAATATTACATCCTGGAGTGGGAGTGGGGAGAAGGGAACGAACACAGCTACTACATAAGTTTACGACCTACCTACATAAGTTTATGAACAAAGAAAATGAACCTATATGAATAATGCAGCTATGAAAGCTGACTACCTACCAAATCCAGTAGTAATAACTGTGGATTAGAAAAAAAAAAAAAAATGGTGACTCACATGGTTAACAGTTCACCTGCAATGCAGGAGACCCGGGTTCAATCTCTGGGTCAGGAAGAGTCCCTGGAGAAGGGAATGGAAACTCACTCCAGTATTCTGGCCTGGAGAATTCCACAGACAGACGAGCCTGGCAGGTTACAGTCTATAGGGTGGCTAACAGTCCCACAGGACTGAGTGACTGACACTACAGAAAACAAAGCACAGCCCAAAAGACAATTACACCTGTGACATAAACGTGGGATCACCCAAAAAGAGTTCTCCTTTTCCCAGGTGGCTCTCTCTCTGAAAGTCGCTCAGTCGTGTCCAACCAGAAACTGTCTGGCTCCTCTGTCCATGGGATTCACCAGGCAAGAATACTGCAGTGGGTAGCCATTCTCTTCTCAGGAGAATCTTCCCCAGGAACTGAGCCTGGGTCTACCACACTGAAAGCAGGCTCTCTAAGCCATCAGGGAAACTCTAATCAGCAAAAGGCAAAAAAAAAAAAAAAAAGCCATCTGCCAATATACAAGGCCCAGGTGCCAGTCATGGGTAGTGAAAAATCTGTCTGGTTTCTTTGCTCAGTTGTGTCTGATCGGCCATCCTGTCTTCACTTGAAAAAGCCCATTGTGGTTTTATGGATATTGGGTTTTTCCCTTGTATCTCAGCTGGAAAAGAATTCGCCTACAGTGCGGGAGACCTGGGTTCGATCCCTGGGTTAGCAAGATTCCTGCAAAAGGGGGAGACTACCCACTCCAGTATCATGGCCTGGAGCATTCCATGGACTGCATAGTGCATGTGGTCACAAAAAATCGGACACAACTAAGCGTCTTTCACTTTAAACTCACTGAAAAATCAAACCTGCAAACTGAAATGATAAAGAAAGCTTCAAGAACCTAAAAAAACCACCCGAAATCATTTATTTTTCAATTTCTAGTTTTCTGCACTAGAATATTGGCCTTGCTTAATCTCACAAAACCTCCAAAAATTGTCTGGTAATGGAAGTATTATTTCTTTCTTGGTCCCTACTTGACCTAGTCTCCACCACAACACAAGAGATTAACTTCAAGCAGGAGCAAGAAATGCACCATGGGTACAGCACTGTGCCTGGGCCATACCAATAAGAGGGAGCTCACTCCTAATTCTGAGGATGAGAAGCACAAAAAAGGGTACGTTCCCGTGAGGAGGTTGTAGCAGATCTTTCAACATAAGGGGATGAAGGCTCATTCTTCAAAATACATTTAAAAGAAATCTATGATAAACTGAAATAATAAATTGAACGTATTGCATGCAGTGCATTCTGGTTATGCAAATGATGCTGAGTCCCCGCCCCCAAGATTCGCCCCTTTCCTGCCCCAGCTCCTGCGAAGCCGGCTTCCAGTCCATTGTTCCCAGGCCCCTGACTCTATGTCTTCTCTTCGACGCTCTGCGTCTGATTTCCTCCGAATAAAGGATTTTGTTGACGACTTAAGAAACTGATATAGGAGCACTGCATTTGACACGAAGAAGGTTCACTATAATGTCAAATGAAACAGAGTGCCCTGAGTGCACAGGCCTGCCAAACTATTTGTGACCCCATGGACTGTAGCCCTCCAGACTCTTCTGTCCATGGAATTCTCCAGGCAAGAATAATGCAGTGGGTAGCCATTCCCTTCTCCAGGAGATTCTTCCCCAGGAGCAAACCTCTGTCTCCCACATTGTAAGCAGAGTCTTCACTGTCTAAGCCACCACGGTGACTCTAATCACTAATTTTTTAAAAAAAGCTGTCTACCAATATAGGAGGAGCTGGTTCCATCCCTGGGTCATAAAAATTGTCCAGTTCCTTTGCTCAGTTGTCTCCAAACAGTTCTCCTGGGGCTTGTTCGAACGCATGTCCACCGAGATGGTGGGTGCTATATAATGAGTCAATGTCATCCCTTTCTCCTCCTGTCTTCAATCTTTCCTAGAATCAAAAAACCAAAAAAATCTCCTTCAGGATTATGAAAATCTTACTAAAAATAAAGAACACGATTTCACGTGATAAATACACATCAAACTCTTAACTGCTGCAGGCATAGAAAAACTGCCCAAAGCCCTCCACATTTCAAATTCTATTCTTCCACACAACAATATTGGCCTTGTTTATCTCACAAGGCCTCCAAAAATTATCGGAAGCTAGCCTTATCCCTACTTGGGCCTACCTCACCAAATCCTCAGTGAGACAAAAGACTCAGTTCGAGTAGAAGCAAGGACAAGAGTAAACATACTGTAAAGAGCCTGTGAACATACTGATGAGGTGACACTCACACCTAACACAGTGAGCCTGAGGAGTGTCAAGGGTAAGTCCAGGTCAAGAGTTTGCAGCAGATCTTTGCGCCTAAGAGGATGAAGGCTCATTCTTCAAAATACTACATTAAAAAAAAATTATGATAAATTGAAAAAAATAAATAGAAACTATATGGCCTGCATTGCATTCTGGTTATACAAATGAACGCTGATCCCCGCCGCTGAGATTTGTGCCTTTCCCCCAGCTCCTGTGAAGCCCGCTTCCAGCCCCTTGTTCCCAGGCCCCTGACTCCATGTCTTCTCCTCGACGTTCTGAGTTTGATTTGTGTCGAATAAAGGATGTTGTTGACAGCTTAAGAAAATGATATAGGAGCGCTGCATTTGACACAGAGAAGGTTCACTATAATGTCAAATGAAATAGAGTACCATGTGTGCTCAATCCTGCCCAGACAATTTGCAATCCCATGGACTGTAGCCCTCCAGGCTCCTCTGTCCATGGAATTCTTGAGGGAAGTGCACTGCAGTGGGTAGCCATTCCCTTCTCCAGGAGAAGCTTCCCCAGGATCGAATCTGGGTCTCTTGCTTTGTAAGCAGGCTCTTTACTGTCTCAGCCATCAGGGTGACTCTAGTCACTATTTAAAAAAAAAAAAATTGCCAAAATAGGAGGGCCCAGTTCCATCCCTGGGTCGAGAAAATTGTCCAGTTCATTTGCTCAGTTCTGTCCCACCGGCTTTCCTATCCTTCACTAACTCCTGGGGCATGCTCAAACAAATGTCCACCGAGTTGGTGATGCTATCTAATGATTTTCCCCAATGTCGTCCCTTTCTCCTTCCATCTCTGATCTTTCCTGGCACAAGAAAAATTTCCTGGAAAGTGCAGTCATGATTATGAGAACCATACTGGCCAAAGACCAAGCAATTTTACTGACTGAACAACCTTACCTGTCCCCTGAGAAACCTGTATGTGGGTCAAGAAGTAACAGAACCGGACATTGAAACCCAGACTGGTTCCAATTTGGGAAAGGAGTAGTCAAGGCTGCATATTGTCACCCTGCTTATGTAACTTATATGCAGAGTACATCAAGTGAAAAGCCAGGCTGGATGAAGCACAAACTGGAATCAACACTGCAGGAAGAAGCATCAATAACCTCAGATATGCAGATGACACCACCCTTATGGCAGAAAGCTAAGAACTAAAGAGCCTCTTGATGAAACTGAAAGAAGAGAGTGAAAAAGTTGGCTTAAAACTCAAAATTCAGAAAAGGAGGATCATGGTATCCAGTCCCATCACTTCATGGCAAATAGATGGGGAAACGATGGAAACAGTGACTGACTTTACTTTCTTGGGCTCAAAAATGACTGAGGACAGTGACTTCAGCCATGAAATTAAAAGACACTTGCTCCTTGGAAGAAAAACTATGACCAACCAAGACGGTGTATTAAAAACCAGAGACATTACTTGGCCAAAAAAGGTCCGTCCCGTCAAAGCTATGGTTTTTCCAGTACTCATGGAAGGATGTGAGAGTTGCACTTACGTAAAAAAAGCTGAAGGCCGAATAACTGAGGCTCTTGGATTGTGGTCTTGGAGAAGACACTTGAGAGTCCTTTGGACTGCAAGGAGATCCAACCAGTCCACCCTAAAGGAAATCAGTCCTGAATAGTTATTGAAAGAACTGATGTTGACACTGAAATTCCAATACTTTGGCCACCGGAGGCAAAGAACTGACTTACTGGAAAAAACTCTGATGCTAGGAAGGACTAAAGGTCAGAGGAGAAACAAAATGACAGAAAATGAAATAGATAGCCATGGGGTCTAAGGGTATGTGTATGAGTAAGTTCCCACAATGGGCGACAGGGAAACCTGAAAAGGCGCAATCCACGGAGTTACAAAATATTCAGACTAGATTGAGAAGATCAACTGAGCAGACCAAAACCTAACATACGAAACAAACAGAAAACTGTTAATTATAACAACCTCAATAAAAAGACCTATTTTCAAAGTTTCATCTCGTAAGATCTGTTTTTGTATACAACCATATTGGCTTTGTTTAGCTCACAAAGCCTCCAAAAATTGTGGGAAACGTAGCTTACACGTCTGTCAAAGCCTAACCGCCAAGCACCACAAAAGACCCACCTTGAGAACGAGCACTCCTAATACAGTTAGGGTGAGCAGTGTCAAGGGTAAGTCTGGGTCAAGAGTTTGTGGCAGATCTTTTTACCTAAGTGCGTGAAGGTTCATTCATCCAAATATTATGTTTAAAAGAAATCTATGATGAATTAAAATAGTAAATTCAATCTATATTGTGCGCAGTACATGCTGGTTATGCAAATGAATGCTGAGTCTCCGCCTCCTAGATTCACACCTTTCCCCGCCCCAGCTCCTGGGAAGCCAACTTCCGGTCCCTTATTCCCAGGCCCTTGACTCCTTGTTTCTCTTCCTCGACACTCTGAGTCTGATTTCTTCTCAATAAAGATTTTGTTGACGGCTTAAGATAATGATATATGGGTGCTGGATTTGACACAGAGAAGGTTCACTATAATGTTGAATGAAAGACAGTGCCGAACCTCCTCAGTCGTGCCCAGACTATTTGCGACCCCATGGACTATAGCCCTCCAGGCTCCTCTGTCCATGGAATTCTCCACCCAAGAATACTGCAGTGGGTAGCCATTCCCTTCTCCAGGGGAAGCTTCCCCAGGATCGAATCTGAGTCTCCCACTTTGTAAGCAGACTCTTTACTGTATAAGCCATCAGAGTGACTCTAATCACTATTTTTTTTTTAAAGTGACTGCCAAAATTGGAGACCTGAATCATTGGAAAAGACCCTGATGCTGGGAAAGATGGAAGGCTTGAGGAGAAGGGGACAACAGAGAATGAGATGGTTGGATGGCATCACCACCTTGATGTACATGAGTTTGAGCAAGTTCCAGGAGTTGATGACTTACAGGGACCCTGGCGTGCTCCAGTCCATGGGGTCGCAAAGAGTCTGACACGACTCAGGGACTGAACTGAACTGAACAGGGCATGGCTCATAGTTTCATTGAGTTAGACAAGGCTGTGGTCCATGTGATCAGTTAGAGAAATTTTCTTTGACACTGGTTTTCATTCTGTCTGCCCTCTGACAGATAAGGATAAGAGGCTTATGGAAGCTTCCTGCTGGGAGAGACTGACTGTGGGGAAACTGGGTCTTGTTCTGATGGGCAGGACCATGCTCAGTAAATGTTTAATCCAATTTTCTGTTGATGGGTGGGGCTGTCTTCCCTCCCTGTTGTTTGACCTGAGCCCAAACTAAGGTGGAGGTAATGAAGATAATGGCCACCTCCTTCCAAAGGTTCCAGGCAGGCACTGCTGCACTCAGTGCCCCCAACCCTGCAGCAGTCCATTGCCAACCCATTCCTCCACCAGGGACTCCTGGACACCCACGGGCAAGTCTGGGTCAGTCCCTTGTGGGGTCCCTGCTCCTTTCTCCCGGGTCCTGGTGCGCACAAGGTTTTGTTTGTGCCCTCCAAGAGTCTGTTTCCCCAGTCCTGTGTAAGTTCTGTAATCAAATCCCACTGGCCTCCACAGTCAAATTCCTTGGGGGTTCTCAGTTCCCTTGCCAGATCCCCAGGTTGGTAAATCTGTTGTGGGTCCTAGAACTTCCTTAACAGTGTGAGAATTTCTTTGCTATGATTGTTCTGCAGTTTGCGGGTCATCTGCTTGGCAGCTTTATGGTCGGGGTTAATGGCAACCTCCTCCAAGAGGGCTTATGCCACACGGTGCATGACCAGGGTTCCTGCACCCAGAGCCCCTGCCCCTGTGGCAGGCCACTGCTGACCCACCATCCCTCCACAGGAGACACTCAAACACATTTCTGGCTCAGTCTCTGTGGGGTTTCTGAGCACTGCTGTGCACAAGGTTTTCTTTGAGCCTTCCAAGTGTCACTGGCGGGTATGGGATTTGATTCTAAACGAAATTTCACCCCTCTTACTATCTTGTTTGGGCTTCTCCTTTGCCCTTGGACGTGGGATATCTTTTTTTGGTGGGATCCAACATTCTCCTGTTGATGGTTGTTCAGCACCGAGTTGTAATTTTGGACTTCTCCCAGGAGAAGATGAGGGCAGGACCTTCTACTCCTCCATCTTGTATGGGAATCTTTGGTCAGATTCCCATAACACTGAATGGGGATATCCAAGAGATTTTTTGGTGCCTGGAAAGATTGAAAGCAGGTGGAGAAAGGGACCACAGTGCAAAAAGCAATTAAGTGGCATCACCAACTGAATGGACATGAGTTTGAGCAAGCACACGTGTTGGTGACAGACAGGAAGGCTGGTCGGATAAGACTCAGCAAATGAACTGCACAATTTTCACGACCCAGGGATGGAACCAGGCCCTACTATATTGGCAGTCACCTTTTTTTTTTTTTTTCTTTTTTAATAGTGATTAGAGTCACCCTGATGGCTTAGACAGTAGAGAGTCCATAAACTGGGAGACCCAGGTTCGATCCTGGGGAAGCTTCTCCTGGAGAAGGAAATGGTTACCCACTGCAGAATTCTTGCCTGGAGAATTCCATGAACAGAGGAGCCTGGAGGGCTATACTCCGTGGCGTTCCCAAATAATCTGGGCATGACTGAGGAGGTTCGGCACTCTCTTTCATTCGACATTGTAGTGAACCTTCTCTGTGTCAAATGCAGCACCCATGTATCATTATTGTAAGCCGTCAAAAAAATCCTTATTCAAAAGAAATAAGACTCAGAGTGTCGAGCAGGAGAAAACATGGAGTCAGGGCCCTGGGAACAAGGGACTGGAAGCTGGCTTCCCGGGTGCTGGGGTGGGGAAAGGGGCAAATCTCGGGGGCGGGTCTCAATGAATATTTGCATAACCAGCATGCACTGCACGCAATATAGTTTCAATTTATCATAATTTCTTTTAAACATTGTGTTTTGAAGAATGAGCCTTCAGTCACTTAAGAGGAAAGATCTGTTGCAAACTTTTAACCCGGACTTACCATTGACGCTCCTCACCCTAACTGTGTTATGTGTGCTTGTGGTCAAGTTGAGTCTTTGACTTGCCTTAGTATTTGGTTGGTTAGGTCTGGGGAGAAACATCACTGCTTTAACTTCAATTTTTGGAGGCCTTGTGAGAGAAACAATGCCAACATCGTTGTATGCAAAAACAGACCTTGCAAAGTGAAAGCTTTGAAGCAGGCTTTTTTTTAGGCTACTTATATTTAAGAGCTCTCTGTGTGGTTATTGGGTGAAATTCTGAGGTTAGGCTTTGGTCGGCTCGGTTGATTCTGTCAGTCTGTCCAACTATTTTGTAATCCCATGGACTGTGGCACTTCAGGATGCCCTGTCTATCACCCATTCTCGAAGCTTACTCATACTCATGCCGTTTGAATCAATGCTGCTATCTAACCATTTCATTTTCGGTCGTCTCTTTTCTCCTCCCTCCTTTAGTCCTTCCCAGCATCAGGGGCGTTTCTAGTAACTCAGTTCTTTGCATCAGATGGGCAAAGTATTGGAGTTTCAGTGTCTGCATCAGTTCTTCCAAGGAATACTCAGGACTGATTTTGGTCAGTAAGGTTCTCATATTTGTGAATGGGCTTTCTAGGAGATTTTTCTGGTGCCGGGAAAGATTGAAGATGGGAGTAGGAAGGGACACCATTGGGGAAAACCATTAGATAGCATCATCGACTCGGTGGACATGAGTTTGCACATGCCCCATGTATTAGTGATGGATAGCAAAGCCAGTCGGACAGAACTGAGGAAATGAACTGCACAATTTTTGCGACCCACAGATTAAACTGGGCCCTCCTATTCTGGCAGTCAAATTTTTTTTTTTTTTTAATATTGATTAGAGTCCCCCTGAGAGACTCAGGTTCAATCCTGGGGAGCTTCTCCTGGAGAAGGGAATGGCTACCCACTGCAATATTCATGCCTGGAGGTCCATGGACAGAGGAGCCTGGAGGGCTATATTCCACAGGGTTGCAAATAGTCTGGGCACAACTGAGGAGGTTCGGCACTCTGTTTCATTTGACACTATAGTGAACCTTCTCTGTGTTGAATTCAGCCCCCATATATCATTATCTTAAGCTGTCAAAAAAATCCTTATTGAAAATAAATCAGACTCAGAGGGTCGAGGAGGAGAAAACATGGAGTCAGGGGCCTGGGAACAAGGGACTGGAAGGTGGCTTCCCAGGAGCTGGGGTGGGGAAAGGCGTGAATCTCAGGGGCAGGGAGTCAGCGAATATTTGCATAAGCAGAATTCACTGCTTGCGTTATAGTTTCAATTTACTATTTCAATTTATCATAGATTTCTTTTAAACATAGTATTTTGATGAATGACCCTTAAACCACTTAAGAGAAAAGATCTCCTGCAAACTCTTGACCCGGACTTACGCTTGACGCCCCTCAGCCTCACTGTGTTATATTTCTCTGTACTGTACAATATATTCTTGTTGCTTCTTTATTTCATATGTAGTAGTTTGTATCTCTCAATATCATACTCTTAATCTAGTGGTGTTTTTTTTTTAATTGAAGTATAGTTGATGTACAATGTTGTGTTAGTTTCAGGTGTACAACACAGTGACTCAGTTACACATACATTAGGCCACTCAGTTTTGACAATTAATTTGATCTCAAAGACACTGAAGGAGGCCCTTGGTTATTAGGACCGCCTACAAAACCATTATTTCAGCACATGCTCAAAATCGCCATCTTGGTGAGATTAAAATCAAGAGTGCTTTGAAACAGAAACATCTGACTTAAAAAAAAAAAAAATTCTTCCAGCTATTACTAAACACTTCAAAGCACTGAGGGAAGGCAAGCATTAAGCATCATCTAAATAGATGGTAAAGAGTTCGCCTGCAGTGCAGGAGATCGGGTTCTATCCCTGAGTCAGGAAGATCCCCTGGGGAAGGAAATGGCTAGCCACTCCAGTATTCTTGCCTGGAGAATCCCATGGACAGAGGAGCCTGCCAGGCTACAGTCCATGGGGTCACGAAAGAGTTGGACATGACTGAGCAACTAACACTGAAAGATCTGCTGCGTTAAATTAAGGATGTGCCATGGGGTCCCACAGAAGGCTTAAAGCTACTTACCTTATCAAATGCTGTTATTAGCTATGAAATGAGTTCTGGTACATATTCTTTGCTATTAGCAAGCCATGCTCTTTTTAAAGACATGTCTTATTTCTTATGCACTGTAGAATTATGCACAAGAGTAGAAAAAAGGTTTGGCAGCCAAGTCCCTTGACAAATCACATCAAGGTGAAGAAGAACAAAACAGCTTCTACAGACATATTTGTAGTCTCCAAGCAACAGTTACAGTTTTTAACAACAGAGGGACAATATAATGAGATTTGACCATCAGAATTTTCCCCAGGTCTTTCCAAATTCATAACAGGTTCAGCTGTATCTACTTGGCACACATCCAAAGGGGAATAGGATTAAGATAGCCTTGTGTATCAGACACATTACAACTCTCTATGGACACAGTGCTCTCTTTCCAGGAAAGCCCAGCATTTTCCAGTAGTTTTAAACTCAAAATCCAGCCCCAATAATGAGGAAGAGATGTTGTATACAGTTGTGCAAACTCATAGAATATATCACACCAAGAGTGAATGCTAATGTAATCTATGGACTTTGGGTGATTATGATGTGTCAATATAGGTTCATCAATTGTAGCAGATGTCCCACTCTGGTGGGGGTGTTGATAATGGGGAGGACAGGCATGTGTGAAGCCAGGGAGTATATGGAGCCCTATATACCTTCCTCTGCAAACCTACAACTGCTGTTTAAAAAACTGTCTTAAAAAATTCCAGCCCCATATGGAAGAGGGGCTAGACTAAGTGAGCAATGATTTGGTCAACTCTGAATCAAAGACTCAAAGAGACGGCAAATCAGCTTGCAGCTGATTTTCCAGTCCTCATCTTATTGGTCCAGTAAGCTCATAACAATGATTATGGTAGCACCAGGGTGCCTGAAATTCACACTATACCACATTAACTGGCATCAGAGACACGTCTCCAGTGCCTACCCCTCCCCTGCATATCCCAAATCACCCTGCATTCACTGTGCATTTTACAAATTAAGGGTGATGATCAACAGGCAAAAAGGCAGGCCACTAGAAGGGCTGGAGTGAGCCACAGCAATGTCACTGAGCCCCAGAGGAAGCCTTTGTTATGCTCCTGATGGAGTGAGGCAGTGTGAATATTTAACACTTCTATTGAGGTATAATTTCAGAAATACCATCAGCTTCTCCCATTTGGAATGTACCATGTAATTACCTTTGGGAGCCATCCTGAGTTGGGCTACCATCCCCACAGTCCTGTTTAGGGACACTTGCATCACCCCACAGAGACCCCTGATACCCATTTCCAGTCACCCCACCCCCAGCCCTGTCTCTGTAGATTTGCTTTTCTGGATATTTTATACAAACGGAATCATATAATATGTGCTCTTTGTATCTGGCTTCTTTCAGTGAGCATAATGATTTTAAGGTTCATCCATGGCAAAGTAGCATTTTGCTACAAGGAATTTTATGTCCAATCCTTAGGGTTCTTAACAAAATTCATAAACCACAGACCATGCAGCTCATGAGAAGCAGAGTTTGGGTTATTCTCCTTTCCTTTTGATTTCTATTCCATAACATTCCTTAATAGCTCAGAAACCATGGGGACATCATCATAACCTAAAGTTCAAGGATCTTATTACAGAGTTGGTGCCATCACATACTAGGGCCAAAGAGGGTGTGTCAGAGCGAGTGATGTAGTGATCTATGTCTTCCTGATACAGAAGTGCCTTCATCCCAGAAGATACCTTGGTAAGAATGGGTTTTGAGTGATCATCTCCTAGATACCACTATCCTCTGGTTCCATTTTAGTTAAGTGATTGGATTGTTTCTTCAGGATAAATAGTAGTATAAATCCTACTGGATTTCACAATCATTTACATGGACAAAATAATGCTTTCCCCTTACACTCACATACAGCCTTTTCCCCTATGGATTGTTTCACTTTTTTGTAGTTGTAGCCATGCCACCCCCCTTCCCTAACCCTGACCTGCCCACGCTCCCACATTGCATTCCTCTCTTGTCATCTTGGTTAAGCTGGGAGTTAAGAGTCTCAGTGACTTACTTATGGTAGGCTAACAGTAACATGTATGTATATTGTATCTTATTTTTAGAGAACTTTCCTTCTAAAACTGAAATCTGTCTTATGCATCTATACATTTTATACACCAACCAAGTGGCAGATCTGGATAATTCTTACTGTAGTCGGATCCAGCTTTTTGTATCCTCTTCCTACTTCGATACATAGAACACCAAGGAAGAGAGCATCACACTGCCTTCATGGGGACCCTTGATTATCAAAGAGGGTAGCTATGAAAGAACCTATAATAGTCAGCTGAGGTCTAAGGAATCTCAGGAAAAACAATTTGTTACCCTTGTGTTGTCCTGTAGGTAGGGCCAACAGCCAGCCAGTCTATATAAATAACAACCAGGAAGACAATTAATCAATCTGTTCTGGATTGATTTATTGTCTGGAATTTACTGTCTGGAATGTTTCTCTGTCTGTCACATTGGCCTGAGTTAGCCTTAGAAGATGGTAGATGTGGCCATCTTGGAACGATGACATGACTTGTGATTTAGATGCCAGTGTGGGTAATTGTCTATGCAAGCAAACTCAGGAGCTGGCAAGAGGCACAGAGAGGTGGCATAACTTGCCCAAGGCCACACAAGGGTGACCTTGGGCAAAGCCCAAGGGATTGGGATGGGGATACCCAAGGTTGGGATTCAAACCCATGACAGGGAAGAGCCACAGGCCATTCATTCAAAGCCCGTCCTTTCTCTCTGCATCGCTAAAGGGGTGACACAGAGGCCAGAAGGGCAGAAGCCACCAAGATGGACCAGCAGAAGATCAAGGCTCAGAGTAGCAATTCCAAGGAGAACTTAGGATGTTGGGATGGTCAGGAAGAGAGTGAAGAAGGGCTCCTAGCTAAAGCCAGAAGAAAATGCTACAATGGACCCTCCAGAAAATGACTGATTTCTCTTGAGGGAAATTTCAAAAGCCAGGGCAAGTGAGGGGGAGGAGAAAGGACTGGCCAAGCTGTGGTCCAGGCTAGCACTTGGGTGTCTCCTAGGAACAGGATGTTGACTGGGCCAGAGCTTCTCAATCTGTAACATGCACCAGAATCACTGGGGGAATCTCTAGTGCAGATTCCAGTCCAGTGGGGCCCAAGACTCTGCACTTGTAACATGCTCCAAGGTGGTGCTGGTCCACGCACTGCACTGGGTAGCAAAGGACTAGGCTGATAGAAACATGTTGTTCAGTCGCTCAGTCATAACTCTGTGACCCCTAGGACTGTAGCACACCAGGCTTCCCTGTCTCCCCCTATCTCCCAGAATTTGCTCAAACTCATGTCCAGCAAGTCGGTGATGCCATCCAACCATCTCATCCTCTCTCAGCCCCTTCTCCTCCTGCCCTCAATCTTTCCCAGCATCAGGGTCTTTTCCAATGAGTCAGCTCTTCGCATGAGGTGGCCAAAGTATTGGAGTTTCAGCTTCAACATCAGTCCTTCCAATAAACACCCAGGACTGATCTCATTTACGATGGACTGGTTGGACCTCCTTGTAGTCCAAGGGACTCTTAAGAGTATTTTCCAACACCACAGTTCAAAAGCATCAATTCCTCAGCACTCAGCTTTCTTCACAGTCCAACTGTCACATCCATACATGACCATTGGAAAAACCATAGTTTTAACTGTACAGACCTTTGTTGGCCAAGTGACTGCATAGGTTTAAAATGGTAGCTTAGGGCTTCCAAGGCAGCCCTCATAGGGGCAGTCCCTCCAGGATTCAAAAGGGTCTAGGCTTCAACAGGATGAGATTCTTGAGTGGGAGTTTCTAAAATCAACCTCCCAGCAAAAACACCCAGGGACCTCAAAGCTCTATGTCTGAGACGGTTTCACAATCAAGACCACAAATCAGCTGAAAAGGCTCCCTCTGGAGCTTTCCAGATTTCAGAGAGGAATATGTTCAGGAGCACATGGGGAGATACATGTTTGTGGGAGAAAGAGGAAGCCTGTGTCTGGACTTTGCGGCCATTCCAAACATTTGTTTCCATGCGGGTACAGTATTTATTGAACTAACCTTATTTATTATCTGTTGAACTCTGCGCTGAGCGCTATTTGTCACCACTATAAATACAGTCTGTAAGGATACATCACATATTTAGCAGTGGCCATCTACGGAGCATGGAATTTGGAGCAAAATATTTCATGTGACTTTCTACTTTAGGCAGTTCTGTGTGGCCTGAGTTGTTAAATAAACAGACTTTACATCCTGAGGATCAGGATATACCGTCTGAAGTACTCCAGATACACCAAGTATTTCTTACTTCTGTGCCTTTGGGCAGATGCCTCTGTCCAGAATGCCCTTGCCCACTTGGCAAACTCCTATTTTGATGTCAGGGCTTCCCTCGTGGCTCAGACGGTAAAGAATCTGCATGCAAAGTGGGAGACCTGAGTTTGATCCCTGGGTCAGGAAGATCCCCTGAAAAAGGCAATGGCAATCCACTCCAGTATTCTTGCCTGGAGAGCCCATGGACAGAGGAGCCTGGAGGGCTACTGTTCCATGGGGTCACAGAGAGTCGGACACAACTGAAGCGACTAAGCAGCAGCACCCTGCTCCCATGCCATTGCCTCCAGGAAACCCATTTGGTGAAACCCTAAGCTGAATCCAGGCTCTTTTATGTGTTCTCACAGTATTTCACCTGCTCTTTCTTGAGAGTCCTTAGCATAGTCTATTATAATATTGGTTTTTTTTCTGCTATTTCTTTTACTAGACAGCGAGCACCTTGAAGGCAGAGGCTTGGTTTCCTTTCTATCTGTATTTCCAGCTCCCAGCTTGGGGCCTGGCATACAGTAACCACTATCCCTGTTCTTCAATCATTGTGTTTCTAGATACACTAGCTTGTTTTTCATGCATTTTGGGTTGAGTTTTCATTTGCTACCATCAGATGTGGGGTTTTGCTGGCCCCGCTGTGATCCAGATTAGCACTGTAAAATGTGGTCAGGCGCGTTCACCACAGCTTGTGTTTTGGGCCAAGTTCCTTAACTGGGCCTAAGACCACCAGAGTTCTCGCTTGTGAGGCATTAAAGTGACTTAGTGAGCAAGCCCAATTGAGGGTCCTGTCTTGATTTTCAGCCATCACACAGCCTGGCTCAAGTGCAATTAGAAGTAACAGTTGTCAAGCTCGCAATTTGATCAGGCTCTCACCCTTGTCACTGACCTACATTCCTCATCTGGAAGTGATTTAAATTCACCTGACATTTGTTTGGAGCCGAGTGGTGTCAAGGCAGATGGCTCCAGCCCTGTGCTGCAGAACTCTGTCTAAGCAGATCTGCCCTGAGGGGACTCGTTCTCAGCCTTTTGAATTAAGCCTTGGGGTCGAGTGCTAGCAGACAGCCCTGTCCTCCTGCATTGTGTGCAAGAAGCAGGCTGGGGAGGAAAAAATCAAGTTTATTTGCGAAGGAGGAAGCAATAGCAAGAATGACAGAGATAGACAAGCCGGAGCGCAGACACAGTCATTGTGATACAAATCCTCAGGGACCACAGCCTTAGAGACGGAAAGTAGCTAAAAATTACAGACTGAACAGGCCGAGCGTTTTGCACGTCGGTGAGCCAAATCATACTCCATTATCCTCATGAAACTGTCTAATCAAGTAGCCACTACCCACATGTGGCAATTTAAATTTCAGTGAATTAAAGTGAAATAAAGTTATCTGGTTCTCATGTCCCACTAGCAACGTTTCAAGAGTTTCATAGCCACAGGTGGCTGGTGGCGTCCATGTTGGACGGCACGGACATAGAATGTCTGCCTCATTGCACAGACTTCTGTTATCCAGCACATGTCTAAGCATGCAGCAAAGTGGTGTCTGTGCTCTCTTCTCTAAATATGCGCTTGGAGCCTTCTTTCTGGTCATTTTCCAAATGCTCTGGGGGCACCTTGCCTATTAAGCTCAGCTCTCTGAACGGAATGGAAGCGAGCTAGAAACAGCTAAGCCGACAATCACCATCAAGCTCATTATTTTCCATGTCTTTTATTTCCAGCCAACCCCCAACTGCCCTTGCCACCTGCTCACAGGGTCTCAGTAGCCCCCAAGCAGCTCTCATGCTGTTTCCACCAGGACACTTCACATACTTAAAAGCAGGACTTCCAGACTGAAGGAGAACCGAACACTTCTGTGATGAGGTTTTAACAGCTTCTCCATATGTGAGGCTCAGGCCATTCCTCTGGGGACTGGCCTCAGATGTTATGGTTTCCAGCGTTTTGAAGGCAGCTTTGAATACTTCTGGATATTTTATAAGGCTGAGGAAATTGGGGTCTCATTTTATGGTGTGTTATAAAGGATCTCACCAGAGCAAAGGAGAAATGTGCCCAGATTCAAAGCAGTTATTTATAGAATGGCCATTCTCTTATTCTTAAAGAAGATACATGTGCCATATGAAATACATACCACCATGGTCAGGAAATAGGAATAAGAAGAAGAAATAGAAGAATTGATAAAGAAGAATTGTTCCTTTTTAAATGTTATTTTTCTTAAAATATACTTTATATAACATGCATATGTGTATATATATGTATGTATGTGTGTTTGGTGTATGCAAAAAATTGTTTATATGTGAACCTTGAACTTCCTGATGTTCAAGCTGGTTTTAGAAAAGGCAGAGGAACCAGAGATCAAATTGCCAACATCCGCTGGATCATGGAAAAAGAAAGAGAGTTCCAGGAAAACATCTATTTCTGCTTTATTGACTATGCCAAAGCCTTTGACTGTGTGGATCACAATAAACTGTGGAAAATTCTGAAAGAGATGGGAATACCAGACCACCTGATCTGCCTCTTGAGAAATTTGTATGCAGGTCAGGAAGCAACAGTTGGAACTGGACATGGAACAACAGACTGGTTCCAAATAGGAAAAGGAGTTCGTCAAGGCTGTATATAGTCACCCTGTTTATTTAAATTATATGCAGAGTACATCATGAGAAACGCTGGACTGGAAGAAACACAAGCTGGAATCAAGACTGGCGGGAGAAATATCAATAACCTCAGATATGCAGATGACACCACCCTTATGGCAGAAAGTGAAGAGGAACTAAAAAGCCTCTTGATGAAGGTGAAAGTGGAGAGTGAAAAAGTTGGCTTAAAGCTCAACATTCAGAAAACGAAGATCATGGAATCCGGTCCCACCACTTCATGTGAAATAGATGGGGAAACAGTGGAAACAGTGTCAGACTTTATATTTGGGGGCTCCAAAATCACTGCAGATGGTTACTACAGCCATGAAATTAAAAGACACTTGCTCCTTGGAAGAAAAGTTATGACCAACCTAGACAGCATATTAAAAATCAGAGACAGTACTTTGCCAACAAAGACATTACGTTGCCAAGTCAAAGCTATGGTTTTTCCAGTAATCATGTATGGATGTGAGAGTTGGACTACAAAGAAAGCTGGACATCGAAGAATTGATGCTCTTGAACTGTGGTGTTGGAGAAGACTCTTGAGAGCCCCTTGGACTGCAAGGAGATCCAACCAGTCTATCCTAAAGGAAATCAGTCCTGAATATTCATTGGAAGGACTGATGCTGAAGCTGAAACTCCAATACTTTGGCCACGTGATGCAAAGAACTGAGTCATTTGAAAAGACCCTGATGCTGGGAAAGATTTAAGGCAGGAGGAGAAGGGGATGACAGAGGATGAGATGGTTAGATGGTATCACCGACTCAATGGATATGAGTTTGAGTAAACTTCAGGAGTTGGTGATGGACAGGAGGCCTGGAGTGCTGCAGTCCATGGGGTCACAAAGAGTCGGACATGACTGAGCAACTGAACTGAACTGAGCTGCACTGATTTACATTCCCATCAACAGTACACAAGTCTTCCCTTTCCTGCACATCTTTGCTAACACTTGTTATTTGTTGTCTTTTTGATAATAGCTATTCTGACAGGTATGAGGTGGTACCTCACTGTGGTTTTGATTTGCACATCCCTGATGATTAGTGATGTTGAGCTTCTTTTCATGTACTTGTTGGCCATCTATATGTCTTCCTTTGAAAAATGTTTATTCAGATTCTCTTCTCATTTTTAAAATTGGGTTGTTTGCTTTTTTTTGGATATTGAATTATATAATTTTTTGTATAATTTGGACATTAATCTTTTATTAGATATACTGTTTGCAAGTATTTTTTTTTCCATTCAATAGGTTACCTTTTTGTTTTGTGTATTGTTTACTTTGGTGTGCAAAAGCTTTTTAGTTTGATATAGTCCCATTTATTTATTTTTGCTTTTCTTTCCCTTACCTGAAGAGACATATCGAAAGAAATATTAGAAGTCATGTCAAAGAGCTTACTGCCTATGTTCTTTTCTAGAAGTTTTATGGTTTCACGTCTTATATTTAAGTCTTTAAACCACTTTGAATATCTTTTTGTGCATGGTGTGAGAGAGTAGTCCAGTTTGATTCTTTTTGCACATAGCTGTCCACTTTTCCAACCACCATTTATTGAAGAGACTGTCTTTTCTCCATTGTATATTTGTGCTGCCTTTGTCATAGATTCATTACCTATACATGCGTGGGTTCATTTTTGGGTTCTCTATTCTGTTCTCTTGATCTATGTGTATGTTTTTATACCAGTACCATACTGTTTTGATGATTAGCTTTGGGGTATAGTTTGAAAACAGGGAGTGTGATATCTCCAGTTTCTTCTATTTTAGATTTTTTCTGTTTCCATATCAACTTTAGAATTATTCACTCTAGTTCTGTGAAGAATGCCATTGATAATTTGATAAGGATTTTGCATTGAATCTGTATATTGCCTTAGTCAGTGTGAACTTTTTTTTAAGAAAAAAATAACGTTTACTAGCTCCTTTACCCATTCCAGTGTTCTTGCCTTGAGAATCCCAGGGATGGGGGAGCCTGGTGGGCTGCCGTCTATGGGGTCGCACAGAGTTGGACATGACTGAAGCAACTTAGCAGCAGCAGCTCCTTTAATTGATTAATAGAGATGGAATCTTTTAGATGAGGCTTTATTCTAGGCTCTAAAGATATCTGTGACCCAGTTTTTGTTTTCATTTTTCCCCCCTCTCCATTTAAAACAAATTTTTTTTTAAATTGGAGGCTAATTGCTTTACAATGTTGTGTTGGATTCTGCCATACAACAGCGTGAATCAGCTGTTAGTATACATATATCCTCTCCCTCTTGAATCTTCCTCTCACCCCCCAGTATGGACTTTTTAACAATATTCATTCCTCCAATCCTTAAGTGGGTTTCCCTCATAGCTCAGTTTGTAAAGAATCTGCCTGCAATGCAGGAGACCCTGGTTTGATTCCTGGGTCTGGAAGATCCACTGGAGAAGGGATAGGCTACCTGCTCCAGTATTCTTGGGCTTTCCTTGTGGCTCAGCTGGTAAAGAATCCACCTGCAATGTGGGAAACCTGGGTTCAATCCCTGGGTTGGGAAGATCCCCTGGAGAAGGGAAAGTCTACCCACTCCAGTATTCTGGCCTGGAGAATTCCATGGACTGTATAGTCCATGGGGTTGCAAAGAGTCAGACACAACTGAGCAACTTTCACTTTCACTTTCCCTCTGTTTCTCTCATCCTTAATTTATTTCATTAGTGTCTGATAGTTTTAGATTTAGTCCTAGGCATTATTCTTTTTGATGTGATATGATATATTAATTTTATTTTATTTTTGATATACTAATTTTAAAATTAAATTTTATTATCTCTATTTGAACAAATTTGAGTGGGAGGGATATTTTGTATTATTAAATTTTAAAAAATATATTTGAGTTAAGTGGAAATAAATTGTGACCAAGAAAACTGGTTAGGGAATCTAAGTTGATAAAAGTAACATAGACTAGAGCAACAGCAACTTGGAATGTTTTAGTTAATAAATCTATGCCTCACAAATAAAATAAAACTTAAATATATGTATACATATGTATGTTTGTATTATATCTCAAATATTTCAACTAATATGTCAGATAGTTCTTATTGTAAAGGTTAAGATTAATTAAAAGATAATTTTTTAAAAGGTGAAATGATAAAGATATAAACACGTGTTAAAGATTTTCTTTAATTGCTGTGGAAACTAGGGAGATATGACAACTAGTTCAAAGGAGAAACCAAAGAACAGACACATATAAATCAGAAATGTTGAAATGAGCTTGCAAATGGAACCAAAACTGTCCTCTTCCACCATGAGGGAGGGAAGTCACTTGAATCTCCAGAAGACAGGATGTACATGTCTGTAGATATGAATGTTTTGCATTGTTTTATTAGTAACTTATAGCTTGCAACAAAACAGCTCAAAGACAATGAAAGGCTAGACTCAGAAAACCAGGAAGGGTATGATCTAAACAGTCTTTTCACTGAAGCATAAATGTTTCTCTACACCACCATGAGATAATACATGTTTTCCATTTACTATTTTTTAAATTGAAGTATAATTCATTTACAATGTTGTGTCCATCTCTATTGTACAGCATAGTGATTCAGTTATATATATATATATATATATATATATATATATATATATATTCAGTTTTGTATATATTTACATATATTCTTTTTCATATTCTTTTCCATTATTGTTTATTACAGGATACTGAATATAGCTCCCTGTGCTATAGAGTAGGACCTTGTTTTATATATAGTAACTTGTATCTGCAAATCCTGAACTCCTTTATACCTGTTCCCCTCCCTTTCCCCTTTGGTAACTAGAAGCTTGTTTTCTATGCCTATAAGTATCATTCTGTTTTATAAATAAGTTCATTTATGTCATATTTTAAATTCCACATGAAGTGGTATAATATGATATTTGTATCTCTCTGTCTGACTTACTTCCCTTAGTATGATAACCTGTAGGTCCAGATGGCATTGTTTTGTTCTTTGTTATGGCTGAGTAATATCCCATTGTATTATGTACTGCACCTTCTTTATCCATTCACCTGACTTTGGACATTTAGGTTGCTTTCATGTCTTGACTAGTGTAAATGTTGCTACTATGGACCTTAGGGTGTATGGATAGTACACGCTTTTGGACTGAGTTTTCTTTTTTTATAAATAACATTAAAAAAAAGAAATAACATTTTTTATTTGTTTATGTTTTGGCTGCAGTGGGTCTTTGTTGCTTTGCATGGGCTTTCTCTAGTTGCAGCGAGTGGTGGCTACCCTTTGTTGCGGTGTGCTGACTTCTCATTACGGTGGGTTCTCTTGTTGCATAGCACAGGCTCTTGGCACATGAACTCAGTAGTTGCGACATGCCTCCCCTAGAGCATGTGGGCTTCAGTAGTTGCAGTTCACAGGCCTGGTAGTTGGGGCTTGTGGGTTCTAGAGAGCGGGCTCAGTGGTTGTGGCATACAGGCTTCGTTGCTCCTCAGCATGTGGAATCTTCCCAGACTGGGGATCAAACCCATGTCCCCTGCATTGGCAGGTTAATTCTTTTCCACTGTGCCATAAAGGAAGTCCTAGACTGAGTTTTTTATTGGCGTGATTGTGTTTGGGATCTAACATAGCTGAAGAATAAAGCTTTAGAGGATTTATTATAGAAAATAGGAGGCTAAAGAAGACAACTTTTAAAGAATCTTTTTATGTTAGAAAGAATTAGCAGAATTCTTACATTTAATATTGGCATTGATTTGTCACTATGCACAAAATTAGGTCTACCAAATACATACCTCTTTGGTATTCAGTTCAGTCCCTCAGTCATGTCGACTCTTTGTGACTCCATGGACTGCAGCACACCAGGCCCACACCAGGCCTCTCTGTCCATCACCAATTACCATAGTTTACTCAAACTCATGTCCATCAAATCAGTGATGCCATACAACTATCTCATCCTCTGTCATCCCCTTCTCCACCCACCTTCAATCCTTCTCAGCATCAGGGTCTTTTCCAATGAGTCAGTTCTTTGCATCAGATGGCCAAAGTATTGGAGTTTCAGCTTCAGCATCAGTCCTTCCAATGAATATTCAGGACTGATCTCCTTTAGGATGGACTGTTTGGATCTCCTTGCAGTCCAAGGGGCTCTCAAGAGTCTTCGCCAACACCACAGTTCAAGAGCATCAATTCTTTGATGTTCAGCTTTCTTTGTAGTCCAACTCTCACATCCATACATGATTACTGGAAAAACCATAGCTTTGACTTGGCAACGTAATGTCTTTGTTGGCAAAGTACTGTCTCTGATTTTTAATATGCTGTCTAGGTTGGTCATAACTTTTCTTCCAAGGAGCAAGTGTCTTTTAATTTCATGGCTGTAGTAACCATCTGCAGTGATTTTGGAACCCAAAAGATAAAGTTTGTCACTGTTTCCATTGTGTCCCCATCTATTTGCCATGAAGTGATGGGACCAGATGCCATGATTTTGGTCTTCTGAATGTTGAGTTTTAAGTCAACTTTTTCACTCTCCTGTTTCACTTTCATCAAGAGGTTCTTTAGTTCTTCTTTGCTTTCTGCCTTAAGTGTGGTATCATCTGCATATCTGAGGTTATTGATATTTCTCCCAGAAATCTTGATTCCAGCTTGTGCTTCATCCAGCCTAGCATTTCTCATGATGTACACTGCATATAAGTTAAATTATCAGGGTGACAATATACAGCCTTGACGTACTTCTTTCCTGATTTGGAACCAGTCTGTTGTTCCATGTCCAGTTCTAACTGTTGCTTCCTGACCTGCATACAGATATCTCAGGAGGCAGGTCAAGTGGTCTGGTATTCCCATCTCTTTCAGAATTTTCCACAGTTTATTGTGATCCACACAGTCAAAGGCTTTGGCATAGTCAATAAAGCACAAATAGATGTTTTTCTGGAACTCTCTTGCTTTTTTGATGATCCAATGGATGTTGGCATGTATCATGTTAGTCCCTGTTTAAAGTCCCTCAATGGCTCCCAGAGCCCATAGGATGAAGTCCAAACCCTTCAGCCAGGCTCATGAAGCTCGTCAGCATGCTAGGCCAGTGGTTCTCACCAGGACAGTGTCACTTTCATGAGGGTGTTTTGAAAGTTCACAGTAGCTTTAAAGGTAAGCATGATGACTGGGGGCACTAATGTCAGTTAATGCTAGACATCCTGAACTTAATATCACCAACCCCAGGCATTGTGCCTGGCCCCAAATGGATACTCAACAAATTAATGTGTACATGTAACAGCTCTCACAGAATGTGGAATAAACTCTAGAAGCAAAGCAGGATGGATCTTAACCACAATGGATGAAAAAAATCCACTCATTTGTCTATCCATTGATTCTTGAGATCAAGATTCCTTTGATGAAGTTACCCCAACTTTGCCATTTCAAATACAGTCTTTGGGGACATAGATGATTTTTTTCCCACCCTCCTCCCAAACAAAGTGTTTGAATCGGGCAACTTTGGAGAAAGACAGTGAGGGATCCAGAACCCTTGAATCGGGCAACTTTGGAGAAAGACAGTGAGGGATCCAGAACCCTTTTGTTGTTGTTTAGTTGCTCAGTCATGTCTGACTCTTTTCTGACCCCTTGGACCATAGCCTGCCAGGTTCTACTGTCCATGGAATTTTCGAGGCAAGAATACTGGAGTGGGTTGCCATTTCCTTCTCCAGGGGATCTTCCTGACCCAGGGATCAAACCTGCATCTCCTGCATTGCAGGCAGATTCTTTACTGTCTAAGACACCTGAGATGGAGAAGGCAATGGCACCCCACTCCAGTGTTCTTAAGAGACATCAAGTGCTTTTTGGAGATGAGACTAATAGTTGTTCTAGCAGTGGACAAACGGACCTCCAGGAGCCTCAGTTTCAGAGGGCAACCAAATTAAATCAGCAGTCGAAAAGCTCCCAAATTAAACCCAAGAATATTACATTGGAAGCTTGACATTAGGATTCTGCAATTTCACAGTTTTAAAGATGTGAACCATGGTTTCTGTCTGTGGTCTCAGGTTCACGAGCTGGTATGCTCATTATCTGTGCAACATGCTTGGAAATGTCTCACGCTTGATTTTTCAGGAACTGCCCAGGGACCAGGTGTAATCACCTCCAGCACCCAGGTTACAGACAGCACGTTTACAGGATAGGCAAGGTGCTCGTAGCATAAGAGCGTGTCCACTGGTTATTTCCTGAGGTTTTATGACTTTTAGTAAAAACTGACTGCTTTATAGGGATTTCTAAGATAAGCACCCGTTGTTGTATTTTTTTAATTGAGACATCGTACCATAATTTAGGTGACCTAGAAGATTATATGCCTCTTAAATGTTGATTAGTGTATTAGTCATCAATTAACAATCATCAAGTGAATAAATCTTCAGCAGCATGCAATTTTTTCATCTTCAGCATCAGAATTTGGCATAAACCTTTTACTTTTATCTTGTATGCTGCTTCAAACTAATACTCTAAGTATCATTGACTTACAGTATTATTTTCAAGTGTACAACATAGTGATTCAGTATTTTTGTAGCTGACACACCATACAGAGTTCTTATAAAATATTGACTGTTTCCCTATGTGACCCCCATGCATTTTAATGCCATTTGGGCTTTGGGTCTATTTAGATGCTCTCAACCTGCTTTGTCCAATACAGTAAATACAGTAGTCACTAGCCCCATGTAGCTGTTGAGTACTTGAAACATAACCAGTCCAAGTTGTGATGTGCTGTGATTGCAAAATATACATTGGATTTTGAAGACTTTCTAATAAACAAAGAACATAAAGCATCTCACTAATCATTTCCTATTGAATACATGTTGATAATGTTGTGGATATACTGCATTAGATAAAATATATTACTAAAATTAATTCCACTTGTTTCTTTTATAGTTTAAACAATATGGCTGCTAGAATTATATTTCTATTGCATGCTGTTAGTCTAGAACACTTACTGATCTGAACTCCATCTCCAGCATTCCAGGTCCTGACACTGGTACCTTTCTGCCTTGGGCACATAAGATAAATATGCTATTAACTTTGCTGTTCTTGAGTTTGATGTGTGGAACAACTCCCTTCTTACATTTATGCAATATACATTTTTTTCTCTATTGAGTTCAAGTAACAATAATGTGAGCGATAAAGGAATTACTGAGTTCGTGTATTCATGGACAGAGGCCTGCTTTCTGCAGACTACACCCTGTTTGAGAATTGATTCTTCTCAGAATCCTGCTAAGGAAGTGCCTTTGTCACAATTTTCCACAAAATTAGTGGCTTAAAATAGCATAAATCTGGGATTTCCCTGGTGGTCTCATGGTTAGGACTCCCTGCTTCTATTGCTGAGGGCACAGGGAACTAAGATCAAATCAGTTCGATCCCTGGCTGGGGAACTAAGATCCCACAAGCCTTGCAGCATAGGGTAGGGGTGGGAGCAGGGATATACATTGATTTTTCTAGAGTTCTGGAGGTTGGAAGTCCAGAATTTGTCTTATGGGGCTAGAACTAAGCTGTTGGCAGGGTTTGTTCCTTCTGTAGGCTCCATGGGAGCATCCATTCCTTGTCTCTTAGACTTATACAGGCTCCAACAGTCCTTGGCTTGTAGGCACATCACTGCACCTCTTCTTCCTTTGTCCCTTTGCCTTTTCTCTCACTCTTAATCATGTTCTTTAAAGAACCCTGTGATTATACCTGGCCCACCCAGAAAATAAAGGGTGACCTCCCTGTCTTAAGATGCATAAGAGCACATATGAAATTTCCCTTTTGTTCCATAAGGTAACATTTTGAGGTTCCAGGGATTATGACATGACCAACTTTTGGGGGGTTCATTATTCAGCCTGCCACAGGAAGTCTGAGCTATGAGTCTGTTGTTCTTGGTTTTATGGATTGGATCTTATATTTAAACATGATTTTAATGATTTGTGAGTGGTTGGCATATCATTCCTTTCTTTATTCTTAAAACCAGGGTTTGAGGGAATATACCCAAAACTCAAGAGCTGAGTGTTTCTAGGAAATGGTGACCATGAAATGCCAAATTACAGTATAGAAATCATTTCTGATCAGTCTTGTTTCAATAGTTTCATTGGTTTAAAGGGTGTTAAAGTCCTATTTATATGTAATTTATGTACATAATCTAAGGTTATGTAAACATTAAAATGAATAAGTATATTATCTAGTCTTCATAAACCAGATTGGGATTCAGCTAATTTTGTTGAAACACTATGTGTCAACACTTTTTCAGTGTGATTTCAGCCAACTGTCTCATCAATCCTAAGAAATAAGTATTGGGTCTCTTTGACAGACAGTGGGATGGAGAAAATTGAAATTAGATGATTCCTCAAGAACTGAATTGGATTTGGTCTTCTGCTCTAACAACAGTGACATTCCAATATTTCAAATTTGTTTCTGAAGGAAAATTGAATACATAGAAGCTGACGTTCTTACAAAGTACTTTCTCACATGTTACCACCAATGAGCCTGTTGAGCTTGATGCTTGCCCAGCACCATCAAGGTATGTGTGTAGAGTAAGTGGGGACTTCCTGGTGTTCCATTCTCCCAAGCCTTTCCTCTCTAGGTTTCATTCTCTCAGAAACAGACTCTGAAACCAGAATTCAAGTGTGCATGGTTTATTTGGGAGGATGTCCCCAAAAGTGCTAGTTCTAGTAGGACAGAGAAGGGAAAGACATGTTATATAAATAAGTTACCATTGTGATTGAATTCTGCTGGGGAGTTCTAGAAGACAGTAGGGCCCAAGCCTTAGAATTATCCCCCATGAGGCACAGGAGCTGGGGTATCTGTGCTCCCAGCAGTCATTGGTGGAGGGCTTCGGAGGATGCCAAGTCTACGTGTTCAGCTTGCCATGCTCACAAGCAGCTCGGGCTCTGTGAGGAGCCCTGCATGTGTGGGTAAGGAATTTGAGCTTTGATCTGAGGGCAGTAGCGAGCAAAGCAGGGCATCGCTGGCTGAATTCTTTAACGATAACCCCATCATGACCAATTCATGCTCAGAATTATCACACAATTGCACAAAATAATTTTTAAGATAATGAGCAATAATTTAGTTTACCTGGCAGCATTTTTTCCACTAGTGTACAAAATAATAGTCCATAGTATCTCAGATTTAATGAATACAAATTAAAAATCAAAATACCAAAGCAGCAAATACCTTTATAAAGATCATCACCTTGTCCTTCAAGTTTTCCCTTTGTTCAATTTCTGGTCCCCACATATATTACAGTTATCTATTGCTATTCAACAAAATACTGCAAAGCTTAGTGGTTTAAAACAACATTTATTGTCTCACAGTTTCTGTGAATGGGAAATCCAGGAGCAGTGTACCTAACTGGGGCCTGGGGTTTTTCACCAGGTTACAGTTGAGTTGTTGGCCGAGGCTGCAGTCATCAAAAGGCTTGACTCCAACTGCAGGATCTTTCAAGATGGTGTGCTCACATGGCCATGGGCTCCTTGCCTTGTGGACCTCTCCATAAGAATACTTGAGTGTCCTTATGAGGTGTCAGCTCACTTCCTACATATCAAGAGTTACAAAAGAGAGAGAACAAAGGGGAAATTATAATGCCTCCTATGTCCTAATCTCAGAAGTTACTCTCCATCACTCCCACCATAATCTCTTCATCAGAAACCAGTCACTAAGTACAGTCCCACATCAGTGTTAGGTCCAACTGCTCAACACTCAAAAGCCAATACTTGAGAGGCAAGATTGGTGGCAGGAAGTTTGCTTTATTTCAGAGGACAGGGTGAACTCATGTCCAAAGGCCAACTTCTTACTGACAATCAGTAGGCATGAGTTTCAGGGGTGTATAGATGGAGGGAGGGGGCTACAAGTAGAAACAACATAGTCAACTCTGACAGTCCTATCTTGGAATTGATCGTGTGGTGGTCTGATCAGTGTTAATCTTGACTGTTTTAAGTACAGTTCATCTTCAGCTCCCAAGGTTGGTTTGTTCCCATTTCTTTGAGGCCAGTTCTCAGAACCCTGGCAGCTTATGTCATGACTACAGCCTGGTCATTGTATAGTTACATTCTTGCACATGGTGAAGGTTTTAGTATCTATGAAACAACTCAAAGGATATAGCTCAGAATATTATCTATAACTCTTGAGGACGAACTAAAGGTCCTTGACATTTCCTAATGACTAAACTATTATTATTATGGTTGGATAGCATCACCAACTCGATGGACATGAGTTTGAGCAAGCTCCGGGAATTGGTGATGGACAGGGAAGCTTGGTGTGCTGTAGTTCATGGGGTCACAGAGAGCTGGATATGACTGAGCAACTGAACTGAACTGAAACTATTATCATTGTGTCTCCTTTGCTTCTGCATTTTTTCACTTTACTGATTAAATTTTTCTACAGGCAAAAAGCAACAGACTTTCCTGCACCTGCCATTTCTCAGATTCCTTCAGCTTAAAATATTCACTATGCCAAAGTGTCAGATGAGGTAGCGTGTCCTCAGTCCTATCACCGAGGACTCCATCAACTATAAGGATGCAAGGAGTGCAGTCTTTGTGCACTCTTGCTAGAAACCAGTTAAATGACACTGGGGCCCCTGCCTCTGTCCTTGCTTCCCTCCTCATCTGCCTTCACACAGCAGCCAGAGAGATGCTTCTTGAGGTCATTCAAATTGCATTACTACCCACCCTCAGCTACCATAGCTTCCTATCAAGCTTGGCAAAAATTCCATAATCCTCATCATGACTCCCCAGGGTAGTCTCATGAGCTTGGCATCATGAGCCTGGCATCTCCTGGATCCTTCATCCCCTCATGAGCCTGGCGTCTCCTCGATCCTTCATCCCCTTCCTCCTACTGTGCCTCAGCTCTGACGGACTCTGCCTGTGCCCTGTCTGTGTCAGACACCCTCCCATCCTGGGGCCTTTGGACTTGCTGTCCTTGTAAAAATGATTTTAATGGAAATGAGAGCTCCTTTACCCCATGAGCACTTTAAAAGAAAACCCCTTTCTTTTCAAGAGATAAGCATAGGATGTAAAAGAACTCTTACCTATACTTGGAAAATGTAATGCTCTCTCATTGACTAAAAGAAAACAAAAACCAGTTACTATTTTCCTATCTATAGTTGCAACACTCACTGACAAAGGTGATAAAAAATGAAGAAGACATGCATACATATACATATGTCAGTTGCTCCCTTGTGTCCAACTCTTTGTGACCCCATGGACTGTAGCCTGCTAGGCTCCTCTATCCCTCCAACCATGGGATTCTCCAGGCAAGAATCCTGGAGTGGGTTGCCATTCCCTTCTCCAGGGGATCTTCCTGACCCAGGGATCAAACCTGGGTCTCCCACATTGCAGGCAGATTCTTTACCGTCTGAGTCAACAGGGAAGGCAATCAACTTAGAAAATGTAATGCTCTCTCACTGACTAAAAGAAAAGGAAAAAAAAAAAAAAAAACAGATTACGATTTTTCTATCTATAGTTACAACTCACTGACAAAGTTGATACAAAATAAGGAAGACAACTCAGATTTTTAGATCTTGGAGAATAAAGGAATTTCCATTTCAAGTGCTTCCATTCATTTGCACATTCAGTTTGCAAAATTCTGGTACAAATAAAAAGCACCAAAATAAAAAACAAACAAAATCCTACTCCCTAAAACACACCCAAAAGCCCCCAACCAAAAGACAAACTCTGATGTGAATGGATCACATGCGGGTTTCACATGCTGTGCTCTTTTCTAACCACTGAATAGTTTTGAAGACCACTCCAAGCAAGTCACATGAAACCACACTTGGTGAACCTTGAAGTTCTAGTTGGCTGTGCAGAGTTCTTTAAAAGACTGTTACATCACAATAGGCAGTGCTCGGAAGCCTCTGGGAGAAAGATAGCAAAACAGAATTCCTCCCAGAGAGCCTCAAGCTGCTTTCTTTAAAACCACTTGAAAACACAAATATATTTGCTTTGTGTGTTCTGCACATTTGGGGGAATTCTGTCATGAGGCAGGTAAACTGTATAGTCCATGAAGACTTCAGAGCTCTGCCAAAGGGTCTTAGAAGAGTAAAGAAAGAAGATCTGGTGAAAATGTGTAGGTTTGGAGGTAACTTACACACTATAGTGAAAACAATATATAGTAAAATTCTATGAAATTAAAAAAAAATCAGCTGTAATCACACAGAAGGACTGTTATATTTCAACATTATATAGGTTGGTTCGACACTGTTTACAAAAACTTCACGGAAGTGATTCCCTTTTCCTTGAGGAGACAAACATTGGGAGAGTCAAAGACCAAGGTAACAGACTTCCTCTGAGAGGTTGATGCCAGTTTTTACAAAAGCAGAATCGAACTTCGGACCTAAAGGGGTTTGGAGCATGCCACCCTCAAAATACAAGGGCAGAAAGATCATTGGAACTGAAAGCACACAAAAAATGGAAACACGGCTGAGCACTCTGCCCTCCCCCAACTGCCTGAAAGCAGACCCCAAATCCCCCTTGTGAATTCCCTACCAGGGAGAAGCACCCGATCACTGGAGGCAGCATGGAACAGAGAGGAGTCTACACAAACCATACTACACGACCCATATCGTCCATCATTTCCCCAGCTAAAGGATCTTCCCACAGCCTGCTGCCCCTAAAAGCCTACAGCCATTTTCCTTGGTATTAGGTGGAATTTCACTGAAATTTGTTGTCTCTGCTCTCATGGCTCAGATGGTAAAGCGTCTGCCTACAATGTTGGAGACCGGGGTTCGATCCTTGGGCCAGGAAGATCCCCTGGAGAAGGAAATGGCAACTCACTCCAGTACTCTTGCCTGGAAAATCCCATGGACAATGGAGGAGCCTGGCAGGCTACAGTCCATGGGGTCGCAAAGAGTGGGACATGACTGAGTGACTTCACTTTCTTGGTCCTTCTCTACAAATGGAAAATGCTGTCTAAGCCCAAGTTCTAATCATCCCTTTGAGTTACTCATCACTGAGTTTCTCCTACAGGTATAGGTGGTGCACGTGTAAATAAACTTGACTTCTCTCTGGTTCCTTTGTCTGTCTTTCCGCAGTTCTAATTTGCAGGGTCCCAGCTACAGAGTCTAGGGTTTTTTGTTTTTTTTTTACTCCCCTACAGATCTAAACACATGCCTTTGAGAACATGAAGACTCCCTAACATCAATAACCAAATGTCCTAAAGAGTTTATGTACTCTGGAGAAATTGTGTGGAGGAAAAACAATGTGTGACTCCTATGACTGAGCAAGAGGGCTGGAAACAAAATTCTACCTGGAATTAATAGGGGAACTTTCAGGGCTCCAGGGAGACCTGTAAAGTGGAAAGAGAAAAGAGAATGGAAAACAACAAAGCTCTCATCCGCCGATGTGGGAGCTTGAAGACACTATTCTTTTAGTTCCACATCTCCAGGGCTGTATTTCTCAGGAGTCAGTATGGAAGCCGTCTCAGACAGGGAACTGGAAGGAAGAAAATCTAGCCACAGTTCAAGTGTGAGTATTTACATTTGTGTTGCCGAGGTGAGCCACAGGACCTCTGTGGACATTTCCTCAACAGTGAAGTCTACAAAATAACACTTTTCTTAAAGGTGACAAAAGGATCAAGTGCAAGCCTTTGGAACTCTGATTGCAACTTCAAGTAACTTGAGGAAAGAAAACAGAAATGTTGATGCTGGGCTGCATCCCCATAGTAAAAAGTCAAAGTGTTAGTCGCTCAGTCATGTCTGACTCTTTGTGACCCCACAGACTGTAGCCCGCCAGGGCTCCTCTGTCCATGGGATTCTCCTGGTGAGAATACTGGGGTGGGTTGCCATTTCCTCCTCCAGGCATTCCACAGATCCAGATGTAATTGTCCCAGGGTGGTGGGTAGTCAAACTACCCCCCACAAAGCACAAAGAATGCTCAAACTACCACACAATTGCACTCATCTCACATGCTAGCAAAGTAATGCTCAAAATTCTCCAAGCCAGGCTTCAACAAAACGTGAACTGTGAACTTCCTGACGTTCAAGCTGGTTTTAGAAAAGGCAGAGGAACCAGAGATCAGATTGCCAACATCCGCTGGATCATGGATAAAGCAAGAGAGTTCCAGGAAAACATCTATTTCTGCTTTATTGACTATGCCAAAACCTTTGACTGTGTAGATTACAATAAACTCTGGAAAATTCTGAAAGAGAGGGGAATACCAGACCACCTGATCTGCCTCTTGAGAAATCTGTATGCAGATCAGGAAGCAACAGTTAGAACTGGACTTGGAACAGACTGGTTCCAAACAGGAAAAGGAGTACATCAAGGCTGTATATTGTCACCCTGCTTATTTAACTTATATGCAGTGTACATCATGAGAAATGCTGGGCTAGATGGAGCACAAGCTGGAATCAAGATTGCCGGAAGAAATATCAATAACCTCAGATATGCAGATGACACCACCCTTATGGTAGAAAGCAAAGAACTAAAGAGCCTCTTGATGAAAGTGAAAGAGGAGAGTGAAAAAGTTGGCTTAAAACTCAACATTCAGAAAACTAAGGTCATGGCATCCAGTCCCGTCACTTCATGGCAAATAGATGGGGCAACAGTGGAAACAGTGGCAGATTTTATTTTTGGGAGCTCCAAAATCACTGCAGATGGTGACTGAAGCCATAAAATTAAAAGATGCTTACTCCTTGGAAGGAAAGTTATGACCAACCTAGATAGCATATTCAAAAGCAGATACATTACTTTGCCAAAAAAGGTCCGTCTAGTCAAGGGTATGGTTTTTCCAGTGGTCATGTATGGATGTGAGAGTTGGACTATAAAGAAAGCTGAGTGTCGAAGAATTGATGCTTTTGAACTGTGGTGTTGGAGAAGACTCTTGAGAGTCCCTTGGATTGCAAGGAGATCCAACCAGTCCATCCTAAAGGTGATCAGTCTTGAGTGTTCATTGGAAGGACTGAAGTTGAAGGTGAAACTCCAATACTTTGGCCACCTGATGTGAAGAGCTGACTCATTTGAAAAGACCCTGATGCTGGGAAAGACTGAAGGCACGAGGAGAAGGGGACAACAGAGGATGAGATGGTTGGATGGCATCACTGACTCAATGGACATGAGTTTGAGTAAATTCCGGGAGTTGGTGATGGACAGGGAAGCCTGGCATGCTGCAGTTGATGGGGTCACAAAGAGTCAGACACCACGGAATGACTGAACTGAACTGAATCACTTTGCTATACACTTGAGACTAGTAAAACATTATAAATTAACTATACCTCAATTAAGAAAAAGAATAGTATGTATAAGATTTAAAAGACAAGCATAAAAAGGTGGTACAAATAAAAGACAGCACTTCAGTTATCTGCTGTTAAAAGAAGATTTATTTATAATCACAAGCACACCCACTTGCTATGATACCACTGCTCCCCACATTCATTGCAGATGACATAGGTCATCATTTCTTCATCTGGGCCTGCATTCCGCACCCAACTTGGAAGGAAGAGTGTCCCTCTGGGGATGACAGTGACCTGGCAGTTGAATTTCTCACAGCGCTCGCATTTTATTTTCCTTGTCGGCGTGCCCTCCACCACTTGGGGCAGGTAATGTTTCCGTAAGGCAGATTTCATGTAGGAGGCTCTCAACTGCTTCAGTTCCTGGCTGGCCATCTCCATGGCGGTCATTTCGGCAAATTCTCTTGGAGACATGGTCCCAGAGAGCAAGTTCTGCTGTAAGTGAGAATTGTGGGGCTTTTTTAGATTGGCCACTTTGCTGCGGATGCATGTTTTGTATTTTTGGAGGTTCTTGGGGTGAAGGGCAAAAACGTGTGCTTCGATTTCTTGTGCCAAGTTGGGCCACACGTGGGCTCTGGGCTGGCCTGGGGAGGAAGCAGTTAGAGCTTCGTACAGCAGCTCTGTGCATCTGGCTCTCACTGGCACTATGCGGTCCTGCTGCCCATTTGCTGCCAGGTCGGTGGATTGAGGGTCCCGGGCACTGAGAGGGACTGCCTTAGGCTCCACACTGCCGCAGCTGTCTTCCGGCACGATCGTTTCAACAGCTCCCGCCACATCTTGAGATGTGAACAGAGAATTATACCTGGAGCCACCCCGTACCTCCTCCTGATGTGGGTCAGGAGGAAGTACTCGATTTTCTTCTTGACTTCCACCCAGAGGAAATCGTTTAGGGCTGCCCTCTGGCTTGCAGAGAGTATCCTTATACAGCACTTTCCATTCTGACAGCAAACGCTTGGCTTTCTGCTTCAAAGCCCCCGTGGGGCAGTTTTTGAGGACTCTGTACACTGCCCTGACCACCCCTGTCTCCTGAAGGTGCTCTGGAGTCACATGCAGAGTTTCCAGCACAGTGAGGTGATGGCCGAGTTCCTCAAAACTCCTTTGAGACATCAGCTGCTTGATAAGGGAAACTCTGGCCGTTATCTGGTTCTTGTCAGACATGGTTAGAGCTGCCAAGAAAAAAGGGCTTTCCATGTTCTCAAGCTTGTGTTTGCCGGGCGCAGGTCCGTCATACATGCACTGTGCTCTCTGCCAGTTACCTAGGTAGAGAAAAAGAAGAAGAAAGTCGCTCAGTCTTGTCTGACTCTTTGTGACCCCAGAGATTATACAGTCCATGGAATTCTTCAGGCCAGAATACTGAAGTGGGTAGCCTTTCCCTTCTCCAGGGGATCTTCCCAAGCCAGGGATAGAACTCAGGTATTCCGCATTGCAGGCGGATTATTTACCATCTGAGCCAGGCAGAGAAAGAGTTAGGTAATAAAAGTGGGTGTGACATGTTAGAAAATGCAATCTGCATTGCAGTATGATTCAGTCTCAAAAGTCTGAGTCTCAGTAGTTAAAACAACAACAACAACAACAAAATCAGCGGCTCTGTAAATAGCCTCTGCATTAACAATCGCTTAAAGGAGGCTTGCTGAAAGAGCTGCTGTAACTTTCTCATCTCTACTTTTACAAATGAATGCCCTTTCCAGATCAAGATTAGTCAACTCCTTTGTGTGGAATTTGGTGGTTATGTTGGGAATGAAAACATGCCAGTGTCAGCATCCATGGGGAAAGGCTGAGGAGGCCAGACTATTTCCCCCTGTGTTCAGCTATTTAAACTGAAGTCCTTGCTGATTTTATAGTTTTACTTTTTTAAATATATAGCTTTTATTGGCTGTACTGTGGCTTGTGGGATCTTAGTTCTCCCATCAGGGGCTGAACCTAAATTCTTAAAAAGATGGTAATACCAGACCACCCGACCTGCCTCCTGAGAAATCTGTATGCACGTCAAGAAGCAACATATAGAACTGGACATGGAACAACACAGGTTCCAAATCAGGAAAAGAGTACGTCAAGGCTGTATATTGTCACCCTGCTTATTTAACTTATATGCAGAGCACATCATGAGAAACGCTGGGCTGGAGGAAGAACAAGCTGGAATCAAGATTGCTGGGAGAAATATCAATAACCTCAAATATGCAGATGACACCACCCTTATGGCAGAAAGCGAAGAAGAACTCAAGAGCCTCTTTATGAAAGTGAAAGAGGAGAGTCGAAAAAGTTGGCTTAAAACTCAACATTCAGAAAACCAAGATCATGGCATCTGGTCCCATCACTTCATGGCAAACAGAAGGGGAAACAGTGGCAGACTTTTATTTTTTGGGGTTCCAAAATCACTGCAGATGGTGACTGCAGTCATGAAATTAAAAGACACTTGCTCCTTGGAAGAAAAGTTATGAACAACCTAGACAGCATATTAAAAAGCAGAGACATTACTTTGCCAACAAATGTCCATCTGGTCAAGGCTATGGTTTTCCAGTAGTCATGTATGGATGTGAGAACTGGAATATAAACAAAGCTGAGCACCAAAGAATGATGCTTTTGAACTGTGGTGTTGGAGAAGACTCTTGGGAGTCCCTTGGACTGCAAGGAGATCCAACCAGTCCATCATAAAGGAAATCAGTCCTGAATATTCATTGGAAGGACTGATGCTGAAGCTGAAACTCCAATACTTTGGCCACCTGATGCGAAGAATTGACTCACTGGAAAAAACTCTGATGCTGGGAAAGATTGAAGGCGGGAGGAGAAGAGGACAGCAGAGGATGAGATGGTTGGATGGCATCACTGACTCAATGGACATGAGTTTGAGTAAACTCCAGGAGCTGGTCATGGACAGGGAGTACTGGCATGCTGCAGTCCATGGGGTCGCAAAGAGTTGGACATGACTGAGCGACTGAACTGACTATGGCTTGTGGGATCTTAGTTCTCTGATCAGGGGCTGAACCCGGGTTCCCTAGAGTTGAAGCATGGAGTTCTAACTGCTGGACTGCCAGGGATTTCCCTGATTTTATAGTCTTGAAGTAGGACTTTTCTGAATATAAAAGCATGAAAAACAGAGCCAAAATCAGATGGTGTTCAGAAGTCCCAAGGAATCTACAGAATGATGAAACACCACAGGTTGGGAGGCAGCTGGACACAGGTCAGATGGGCCCCAACAGTCAACAGGCCATGCGGTGCTGACGTCTACGTCTTCTGAACATCGGGGTCAAGGTTCTGACTCTGCAATCCAGAGGGTTTGGGACTTTGGACTAACGGGTCCCTAGGCCAGAGTTTCGTTCCATTTCCTTTCTCCGCCCTCCCACCACCACTTGTAGGTGTAAAAAGCTGGTTATGTCTGTGTGAACCTCATCCCGAGGAGGCAAAAGTTCACTTTATCTAACCCATCTCTTTGTCTCTCCACCTAATGCACACAACCTTGCCTACAAAACACCCTTGGATCGGTATCTGCCTGTTTGGTCTAAATGTGAACATAAGCATTTTGATGGCAGGGATATCATCTTTTCCAGACTCCATGGACTCTTGTTTTACAGCACGTGATACTAAATAACAATCACCAAAGACACACAGGTTCACCACACTGAAGTGATTATAGAGATAGTTAATGCAGTCTTCCCAGACACCACCTGACAAGTGCTGTAAAGCTTAAGGTCCTTTTAGTCAGCAATTCTATTTCTAAAAATTTACTTTAAGGAAATGAGAGATGTGCAGTTTGTAAGAATTTTCTGCAAACTTAGAAGAAACGATGAGGTTCCAAATGGTTAGGCTTGCACACGAACATTCATAGCAGCATGGCTTGTAACAGACAAAAAGTGGAAACAATCCAAATGTCTATCAACTGAGGAATCGAGAAACAAACCCTAATATATCCATACAATGGGATGTTGTCAATAAAATGAAATTCTGATACAGACAACATGGATGAGCCTTCAAAGCTTTATGCTAAATTGAAGACACAGAAGACCACATATTGTATGATTTCATTTACATGAGATGTCCAGAATACACAAATCTAGAGACAGAATGTAAATTCATGGTGGATGAGGGCTGGGATGGAGGGAATTGGGGAACCAGTGGGGTGGAATGAAGAGGCGGTGGCTATTAATGTGTACACAGCTTTTCTTGGGGGAGGTACATAGTCTTCTCTCAAATTGACTGTGGTAACCACTGCACAGCTGTGAATATGATTTAAAAAAAACCCCTAAACTGTATACTTAAACTAGGTGAGCTTATGGTATAAATAGTGTATCTGAACAAAGCTGTTATTTAAAAACAACATCGAGGGAATGCCTTTGCAGTCCAGTGGTTAGGACTCAGTAGTCTCACTGCTGAGGGCCTGGGTTCAATCCCTGTTCGGGGGACCAAGATCCCATAAGCTGTGCAGTGTGACCAAAAAAAAGAAAAAAGCTAAAAATTAATAAAAATAAAAACAACATCTAATTCCATTTATTTTTATCTTTACTATTTTTTTCTGGTCGTGCTGCACAGCTTGTGGGATCTAAAGTCTGATCCAAACTTTATTTACAAATCACGTGTGAAGAGAAAAGACTGAAAATAGATACAAAAATTTCCTGACAGTGTTACTTTCTGAATGGCAAGATCTTAAGTGATTTTTTTTGTTCTTTTACTCTTTTTTTATATTTTCTATTGATGTATACACATGCACTGATTTCCTAACCAGAAAAGTTATGGGTCTATTACAATTTCACAATAAACCCTATATGTTCCAGAGATTTGCTTACTAAAAAATGCCATGGTTCATGGATCATCCCAGTCCTACTGCCCCTTGGAATCAGGACACCAGAAGGGAAGCGCCTCACCTCACCTGTGACTGCATTCATATCGGCTCTTACCTTCCTCAGAAGCCCACTGCTGCATTGCAAACAGTTCAGTCTCCCCTCAAACCTGATCCCCAAATAGGAACAGGTGATCACCCACAGCCACAACTCTGAGGTTCCTACTGGTTTTCCCCATTGCATAGTGCACATGATCAAGGTTCTGGGTCTTGTATTTTTACCACCTGGTGGTCTTTTTTATTTATTATTCTTTTTTAAAGTCAGTTAACAAGAACTCAATGGGCCACTGATTCTGGATTGTAAGTGGTATTGTCTAATTATCGAGAACTGGTACTTCAAGATCCTTGTTTTTCCTTTTTGAATTCCATTTCTTTTTCTGAATGATCAGAATGAAGATCTATGTATTGATTAATTTTTTTGTACATAAAGTTTTATTGGAACACAATCCTACCCATTTACTTATATATTGTTCCTTTTAAAATTTTATTGTAGTTGATTTACAATGTTGTGTTAATTTCTGCTGTATAACAAAGTGATTCAGTTATACATGAATATTCTTTTTCATATTCTTTTCCATGATGGCTTATCACAGGATGTTGAATATAGTTCCCTGCGCTCTACAGTAAGACCTTGTTGTTTATCCATTTGTATACAGCAGTTTGCATCTGCTAATCCCAAACTCCCAATCCTTCCCTCCCTCACCCTGTCCTCCTGGCAACCCCAGTCTGTTCTCTATGTCTGTGAGTCTGTTTCTGTTTCATAGATAGGTTCATTTATGTCACTGTCATATTTTAGATTCCATAGATAAGTGATATCATATAGTATTTGCATTTCTATTTCTGACTTATTCACTTAGTATGATAATCTCTAGGTCCATCCATGTTGCTGTAAATGTCATTATTTCATTGAAATCCACTGCAACAGTAGAAAGGGTCTTCCTAATAATCAAAGGCCCAGTCAACAAAGAGCAGGCAAGACAGCACAGAAAAATTAAAAATACACATCCTCACTTGCTGACTTCTGCTCTCAGCACTGTCCGCTTGAGATCTCGGGACCTGGAGGAAGTCAAGCAAGGGAGTCACGACGGTCCGGTCACAAGGAGCTCAGGGCACTTGAACCCTCCCCCATGTGTGGGAACGTTTCCTAGCAAGGACTCAGTCTCCTCACGTTCTACACTCATTCTGTACATATCGTTACCTGAGAAAGCAGGATTGAACTGGGCTGGATGTCAGCAAGGGGGTTAATAAGACACTGGTCTAGAGTTCCCCCAAGGAGGTTAGGCAATCTTTAACTCAGGTCGAATTTCTCAATGAAAGGTCAGAGCTTTAAGGAGATTCTGAAGGCAAGTTAATAGTAGCTTCAGGGCTTCAGGGAGATGGAAGCATTGTTTGTTGAAACTTTCTTTACTCATGGAAATCTACAGAACTTAAAGGTTTCATATATATAAGCACTCTGCTCTTCATTTCATAACCCTTTTATTTACTGTTCCTCTACATTTAAAATTTTTTAATTGTGGTAAAAATGCACATATAATTTATCATCTTAACCATTTTGACATGGATGGTTCATTAAGTACACTGACACTATTGTGCAACCAGCTTTTGGAATGCTAGTTGTCTTGCAAAACAAACTGCACCTATTCAACAGCTCTCCACTTCTTTTCTACCCTGCACTCCCTAGTAACCATCATTCTACAGTCTGAGTTTGACTACTTTAGATACCTCATATAAGTGGAATCATACAGTATCTGCTTTTCTGTGTCAGGCTTATTTCGCACAGCATAATGCTCTCAAGGTTCATCCACATCGGAGTGTCTGTCAGAATTTCCCTCCTTTCAAGGCTAGATAATATTCCACTGGGTGGGTAGACCACATTGTGTTATACATCCATCTGCCGATGGACACTTGAATTGCTTCCATCTTTGGGCTCTTGTCAAGAATGCTGCCATGAACATGAATGCATAAATATCTTTCTGCTTTCAATTCTGTCGGGTATATACCCAAAAGTGGGGTTGCTGGATCATATAGGCATTCTATTTTTAATTTTTCAAGAAACTGCCATGTATATATTTTTTTGGAGGAGAAAGTGGCTTTATTACTTTTCCAGGCAAACAGGGAACACAGTAGGCTAGTACCTCAAGAACTGTGCACCTCTCTTCCATATTTTCTGCAGCATTTCAATGATGTCAAACTTTCTGTTCTCCCGGTAGGACAGTCATGTTGATATAAAGCAATTTACTGCCTTAGGAGGCTATAGTATGTAAGCAACTGGGATATAAAATTTTGAGAACTGCCATAAAAAGATGAAGTAGGCTGTGTGTCCAGTTTAGAGTTCTACACAGTTCACTGAATAAATATCTGCTATGTATCTCGTACACAATAGATGCTGAACCTATTGAGATACTCTCTGCCATAAAGGAGCTGACAGCCCAGCAGAACACAGACAAGAAACTGGCAAATACAAGGACAGACACCGCTGCTAAGGGGCACACGTAGGAGGGATACACAAACCAAACCTCTACTTCCTGCTATCTGGCCGGCTCCAGTTCTTCACTGCTTTCACTCTACGCATGACATTTTGTTAGAGGGATCATCTTCTAGTAGAGATTTCAGCAAAAGGCCCCCTCCTTTTCTTGCTTAAGGCCCTGCAGAGGTTCCCCTCTGCTCTCAGGATGGAGCCCAAGGTCCCTGGCCAGTAGTGAAAAGCCCCTTTCCAGCCTCATTTGTGATCTGACTGAATCACTGGCAGGCACTTGCATCCCACAGCTCAATGCCTTTGCTCCACTAGCTCTCTGAGCCTGTGTGTGGTTTTCACTCCTGCCTGCCAATCCGTGTCATCTGGAGAACTTACACAGCCAAAACAAAAACAATGCCAGGGCCTCACCCCAGACAGAATGAACTGGAATCTCTGCGGGCAGGCCTGGGCACGCTGCTGCTCTCCAGGTGACTGTGATCTAAACCAGAGCCATCACCATGGCCCTGAGCACACAGGCACAACTCCTCTCCCACAGCAGGACCGACCCAGCTCATGGGCCTCGACCCAAAGGCAGTTCCCGACCTGCTCCTGGGCTGAATGCACACCACCTCTCTGACTTCACATTCTGCTGGAGGGAGCCTCATTAAATTGTGAAATGTTTAAAACAAAAAACAAAAAACCTGCTGTGCACAACTCGCCTGAAAACCTTCTCTACAAATTCCAACCAGAGACTGCAATGTTTTCAGTGTCACTGTGTACCCAGTCCCCTGCATTCATTCCTGCACTTACCTCCTAACAGCAGAAAGCACTGCACGTGGAGAAAGTCTGTGTGCTATAGACGCTCATCTCCATCTTCACAGGTACAGGGCTACCACCATCTTACAGAGGAGGAAACCTGTTAAGAACATCAAATATTTGTACATTTTTTCCCCATGGTGCATATCACACTAAAGAGGAGGGTGAAAAAGCTGGCTTAAAACTCAACATTCAAAAAACGAAGATCACGGCACCTGGTCCCATCACTTCATGGCAAATAAATGGGAAACAATGGAAACAGTAAGAGATTTTATTTTCTTGGGCTCCAAAACCGCTGCAGATGGTGACTGCAGTCATGAAATTAAAAGACACTTGCTCCTCGGAAGAAAAGCTATGACAAACATAAATAGCATATTAAAAAGCACAGACATAACTTTGCCAACAAAGGTCCATCTCGTCAAAGCTATCATTTTTCCAGTAGTCATGTACGGATATGAGAGTTGGACCATAAAGAAAGCTGAGCGGTGAAGAACTGACGCTTTTGAACTGGGGCACTGGAAAATATTCTTGAGAGTCCTTTGGACTGCAAGGAGATAAAACCAGTCCACCCTAAAGGAAATCAATCCTGAATATTCATTGGAAGGACTGATGCTGAAGCTGAAGCTCCAATACTTTGGCCACCTGATGCAAAGAATTGACTCATTGGAAAAGGCCCTGATGCTGGGAGAGACTGAAATCAGGAGAAGGGGATGACAAAGGAGGCATCATGGATTTGATGGGCATGAGTTTGATCAAGCTCTGGGAGTTAGTGATAGACAAGGAAACCTGGTGTGCTGCAGTCCATGGGGTCGCAAAGAGTCAGACATGACTGAGTGACTGAACTGAATTGAATCACACTAAATAATTTTTTCTTGTCTGCTTTCCCTACAAGACCACAGAAGAATGATGTCTGTTTTACTCACTGATACACACCTGGCAAACGCCTGGCCAGGGCTCACTATTACTCAACAAATTCTCCCCTCTCTGCTAGTGAGCATCATCCTTTGCACCACAGACTGGTTTGCTTGTATCCACTGTGCCTAAGCCCCTCAGCTTCTTCCATGGGAAACCAACCTAATCTCAATTTTAGTTTAGAAAATAATTTTAAAATAGTCTAGTTTAAAAAAAAAAAAAGCAGCACAGTGCCTCCTGTGGGCTAATCAGGTACTCAGGAGTCAAGTCATTTGGGGATAAGGAAAGACTAGAAGGTACAGTTCCCAGAAGTATGATGAGTATGTTGGGGGTGGAGGGAGAATGCAATATCATAGGATTAATACGAGAATTAAAAGGGATAGTCCTTACAAAGTTCTTGGAACTATGTCACACACTAAGCCCAACTGAGGATTATACAGCAATGAAGAGGAATAATATATATTCATTATATATAAAATGAAGAGATTTACACGTATCTACCATACCTGACATTGTTCTAGAACAGAGGTTCAGCAAATTTTTTCTATAAAAGGCCAGATGGTAAATACTTTCGGCTTTGTAGTCCATCCAGCTTCTGTATGGACTACTCAGCTCCACTGTTCTTGTAGCAGGAACAGCAGCCACAGACAATAAATATTGTGTTAGTGGGTGGTTCAGACGGTAAAGAATCTGCCTGCAATGCGGGAGACCCAGGTTGAATCCCTAGGTTGGGAAGATCCCCTGGAGATGGAAATGGCAACCCACTCCAGTATTCTTGCCTAGAGAATTCCATGGACAGAAGAGCCTGGTGGTCTACACTCCATGGGGTCCCAAAGAGTCAGACACACCAGCCACAGACAATATATAAATGAACGGATAGGCTTTGCTACAATAAATCTCTTTTTTAAAGGCAGAAAGACTGGATTTGGTTGCAGCCAGTGCTGTCCAACAGCAGTATAACAGCAAGCCAGACAAAGAATTTAAAAATCTCTAGTGGCCACAGAAAAAAATATAAACAGGTGAAATTAGTAATAAAGTGAAGTCACTCAGTCCTGTCCGACTCTCTGTGACCCCATGGACTTAGCTACCAGGCTCCTCCCTCCATGAGATTCTCCAGGCAAGACTACTGGAGTGGGTTGCCCTTTCCTTCTCCAGGGGGTCTTCCTGACCCAGGGATCGAACCCAGGATCTCCGGCATTCCAGGCAAACGCTTTAACCTCTGAGCCACCAGGGAAGGCCAAAAGCTGGTAACAAAGCAGCAATAACCTAGACGAGTTTAGACTTTAGATCTAAAGAAAAAATGTAAATTTCTAGTCAAAACCCAGGTACACCTCTCTGGCTATACAGGCAGCCTCTTCCTCTACGGTGAGAAATGATGCTGTCAGGAGCGTCGCAGTTTCTGAAGTGGCACAATACCGCTCTAGCGCCCTTCCGCTTTATGATGACCAATAGCAAATGTGCAGCGAGCAGAAGGGACGAGGGGAAGGGACTGGCACAAGGGCCCACTCTGGCCTGGGTTCGGGTTCCAGTGGGTGGGGTGGAGCGACAAGCAAAGTCGGCTGCAAGACTTCCAAGGGTGACAGCCTGGCACCTAGCATGCAGGGAGTGGCGGCCCTGAGGGATCTACCCACGCTCGGCTGGAGCAGAGGGGAAGGCGAAAGCACGTCCGGGTCTACCGGCCCCAGCACACTGAGAGCCTCCCCAAGCTGGGTGGGCTTCCACTGGGACCAACTGGGTCGCCTGTGTGCAGCCAAAGAGACATTAGTGAAACCTCAACACCGCTCACCGAGAAGCAAGGGCGAAACCCGGAAGTCCTCGGTGTCCTCGGTGCCCGAGAGGGCTTCGGTCCCAGGGCGGGACCACGGAAGCTCAACCAATCATCCCTCAGACTGGAGAACAAGGCCCGGGACTCAACGCATGCGTGCTAGGAAAGTGGCGTCTGCACAGAGCGATCGGCCCCGCAAGAGGCCGTCAAGAGGCCGGCCCCACCCCCACCCCCCGCAGCTCCCAAAATCTGGTCCTGGTCTGGAGCCAGCAATCTGCAGCCAGCCACGAATTGAAAAAAATAAAAAGAAATAAACAAACATCCCCACTGTTGCTTTTGAGCATCGAAGTTTGTTGAACTACCCTTTCTGTTTCCCATCAAGACAGCGCTGGGCTAAATGTTGACAACACTTAGGACGGAAATGAGTTTACTTAACACGGTAATTAATTCAACAAGTACTTATTGCATCCCTCGCATGCATCGGTTGATATGAAAGCAGAAGACATTCATTAAGGAGCCTTGTGTATGCTGCGTGTCCCACCCCACACATTCTTTCCCTGCCAGGATCCGGTAAAGACACCCTGATGGTAGGACTAGAGAAAGTGGCAGCCTTCTTTGCTGATCCTTTACTCTAGGGTAACTTGGGGGACTGCTCAAGGAAGCAGGGTGACTGTATGATTGAGCCACGTGATAAACATTACCTAGAAGGAGGGGAGACAGGACCAGGACTAACGCTGTAATCAGTAATGCAGGAGCAGTGACTCCATGTTAAAAACTTGAAGCACTGCAGATTTATCCTAGATGTAATCTAAGAGACTAGTTTCAAAAGGCTATTGCTATGAAATTGTTTCCAGCACAAGAACAAAGTGAGACGCCTATTAATCTAATTTATTGAACTTGGAAGGAAAGTTATCACCAACCTAGATAGCATATTCAAAAGCAGAGACATTACTTTGCCAACAAAGGTTCGTCTAGTCAAGGCTATGGTTTTCCCTGTGGTCATGTATGGATGTGAGAGTTGGACTGGGAAGAAGGCTGAGCGCCGAAGAATTGATGCTTTTGAACTGTGGTGTTGGAGAAGACTCTTGAGACTCCCTTGGACTGCAAGGAGATCCAACGAGTTCATTCTGAAGGAGATCAGCCCTGGGATTTCTTTGGAAGGAATGATGCTAAAGCTGAAACTCCAGTACTTTGGCCACCTCATGCGAAGAGTTGACTCATTGGAAAAGACTCTGATGCTGGGAGGGATTGGGGGCAGGAGGAGAAGGGGACGACAGAGGATGAGATGGCTGGATGGCATCACTGACTCGATGGACGTGAGTCTGAGTGAACTTCCGGAGTTGGTGATGGACAGGGAGGCCTGGCGTGCTGTGATTCATGGGGTTGCAAAGAGTCGTACACGACTGAGCGACTCATCTGATCTGAACAGCCCCGGCTCTGTAGGGTATAAGTAAGAAGAAACGTTAAATTTTTTCTCACCACTGCCTTGAAACACACTCTGTTGGCTCTCCTCCTACATCTTGGCTGCTCTAGGGCTGGAGCTTGAGGCTTGTGCAAATCCCACAGCTCTTCTTTCCTTCCAGTTTTATTGACATATAATTGACGTGCAGCTCTGTATTAAGTTTGGGCTTCCCATGAGGCTCAGCTGGTAAAGAATCTGCCTGCAATGCTGGAGATCTCCGTTGGATCCCTGGGTTCGGAAGATCTCCCAGAGAAGGGAAAGGCTATCCACTGCAGTATTCTGGCCTGGAGAATTCCATGGACTGTATAGTCCATGTGGTCACAAAGTGTTGGACACAACTTAGCAACTTTCACTTTCACTGTATAAGTTTAAAATGTACAGCATAATGATTTGATTTATATACATCATGAAATGATGACCACAGTATGCTTAGTGAACATCCATCATCTCATATAAAAATAAAAGAAAAAAATTGTTTTCCTTGTGATGAAACCTTGCAGGATTTACTCTGAACAACTTTCATATTCAACATACAGTGATTGTTAATTATCTTTTTCACATTGTACATTATAGCCCTACTGCTAACTTGTAATTGGAGAAGGAAATGGCAACCCACTCCAGTGTTCTTGCCTGGAGAATCCCAGGGATGTGGGAGCCTGGTGGGCTGCCATCAATGGGGTCGCACAGAGTCGGACAGGACTGAAGTGACTTAGCAGCAGCAGCTAACTCGTAACTGGAGGTTTGTGTGTTTTGACTACCTCCATCCAGTTCCCCTTCCCCTTGCCTCCCCATAGATTTTTCTAGTCACTTTCAGTATAAAGAAACAATCTTAAGTTGTTAAAAAGTCCATTCTAATAAGATCTTTGATTACTTAACCAATTCAAACACCAATGCTCCCTCAGTTCAGGTGTGATCTGTAACTCTGTGGACCAGCAAAGGACACAGGAATCTATTCCTTCACTGTCCTTCTTGTACCCTTTCTCGGCTTCCTGCACTATTTTCTGGTCTCTCTAGGATAAGGACAGGAAGAAGGAGGGGTAAAAACTTTTATCTGATTAGTATTGTGGATTGAATGGTGCTCCACCTCCCCCAGAAAGATATATTCACTTCCTAACACTGGAACCTATGAATGTCACCTTATTTTTTTTAAAAACGAGAGCGGGGCGGCGGGGGGGCTCTTTATAAATATAATTAAGTTAAAGATCCTGAGATAAGATCATCTCGGATGACCTGGGTGGACCCTAACCCCAGTGATGAGTATCTTTAGAAAAGACAGAAGAGAAGACACAGAGGCAGAGGAGAAGCCATTGAAGATCAAGGTGGGCATCAGGGTGATGCAACCGCAAGCCAAGAGACTCCTAGAGCCACATGAAGCAAGGAAGGATTCTCCCCAGAGGTTTGTGGAGGAGCATGGTCCTGCCAACACTCTGAGGTTGAACTTGTAGCTCCAGAACTGAGAGAATAGATTTCCGTTGTTTGAAGCCACCCAGTTTTTTATGGTAGCCACAGGAAACTAATTCATGATGGTCTTACCTGGTATGGGAGTACTCCAGATGCTGATTTTCAAGGGCTGCCTCTTTTGTATGCTCACTTTTGGGATATTTTTTGGAGACCCTCTCTTTTTGGGGGGCCCCTACTCACCCATTCTCTGGTTCAGATGGTACAGTGGTTGACCACCAGCTCCTGCATTTAGTGGCATGTTGCACCCAGCCTTCTGTTGAGTCAGGCCACCTGCAGACAGGCCTCTTAGGTGAGGTCCTTCCAGAACAACCCAGCTACTTGCTTGCTATGCACTTAGCCCTTGGGAAAGTTCTAGCAGCTCTGTCCCCCTCCCCACTCTACCACAAGCCCTGGAAGCAGAGGCTGCTCCCTCTGCCATCAGAGGTAGACTTAGGCAGCCCTTGCTAGCTCCTCACCTGTAGGGTTTTTCCAGGGAATCAAGCACCTTGTGCCCTTTCAATTCAGTTCAGGAGCATCTGTCAGTCTCTCTTGAGTGGTTCTCTCAAGTTCCCCTCCACTTGCCGGGAAGGCTGGAGGAAGTTTATAGAATTCTAACAACCATCTTCTAATTTTGTCTTCTCTTGTGCATCAGCTGAAACGGGGTGACAAACCATGGTTGACAGATGTAGTGTTGGGCTCCCCACATAGCCCCATGTAGACTGTCTCTCTAGAAGAGTGCCCAGCAGGTACTTAAACACTGAGCTCTGATCTAGGTGAAATCAAAGTCAGGAAATTCCCGTTTAATATCCTCTTGCCCCAGGGGTGACCCGGAGGTCATTTCCATACCTCTTGTTCTCCACTCCCACACCTTCTGTCCATTCTGCCCTTTCTCTGGAAGGGAAGTTCTTCTACCACAGATTTGTGGCAACAGAGTAGGCGAGAATGAAGGATCCACAAGCCAGGCTCTCATTACTTGGTGGTAATATTCATTCATTATTGGTGGTATTATTCATTCAAGAGGCAGAGAAACAACATTGATACTACTTGGTCACTGTTGGCAGGGGAGGGCTTCACAATCCATATAATCAGAAAAATAGAGAAAAAGTACAAAAAGAGATGGCATGAAAGGAGACCAACTCAAATACCACCACCTGTCTATTCAGCTGACTCCTGTGTTGCTGTTCACAAGTTCAAGCCGAAGCCCCGCCCCGGGACGTCACTCTGTCAGTGACTTGTTACCATGAGGAACGCATCTACCTGTGACATGGACTATTCTATGACAGCCCCCACTGCATTTGGTTCTCAGGGTTTTCTTTCAAAAGGATGTCGTTTTGTAAGAGCATTTCATCAGAGGAGCAGCATGTGTCTGACTCTTTGTGACTATAGCCCACTGTCCATGGGGATTCTCCAGGCAGGAATACTGGAGTGGGTTGCCATTCCCTCCTTCAGGGGATCTTCCCAACCCAGGGATCAAACCCGGGTCTCCTGCATGGCAGGCAGATTCCTTACCATCTGAGCCACCAGGGAAGCCCAAGATGTAAGCAGTGAACTAAAATCCATTGAGGTATGCTGTTTCCTTGGTCTTTGTGCTTGTACCCCACAGCCTGAAGGCTTACTGTCCCAGATTCATCACTGCATCCACAGACCCCCTTTCCCCACATAACAAGGGCGTGCTGCCAGAAGTGAGCATTCATCAGGAACAAGAATATGAAGAAGAACCATGCTCATCCCAGGTCTTCTGAGTCTTCAGCAGGAGATGCATCTGCCCAGAAGTGTACCGTTCTGATTTATGGTGCCCAAGAGAAGCAGTTTTTCCATTTCAGCCTCACTTTCCCCCCATGACAACCTACCACACTGTAGTTGCTACAGCATTTGGTGCATACAATAGTATTTCTGTCATTATTCATTTCAAACCTGACCCAAACACCACCTAGGTTTCTAGCTGCTGAAGGTGATGAAGGTGTTCAACTCCTTGTCATGACAAGAGTAAATCACTTAGCTTGCTATGTTGGCTGGGACAATTACATGTACTCAATACCAGCTTTTATGTGACGGCATTCATGTGGAGGACTCGGACAGGTTTTGCAACCCAGCTTTCATCCCACCTTCTGAACAGCCCATCAGGTGCCCTACTCTACCCTAGCCAGGGGACAGCTACATGATCCAAGGTGGCCTGATCGCACACCCCTCCCTGGAAACTGACTTTTGTGGAGCAATGTGGAGAGTAACTAAGTAAGAGATTATTCCAGCAGATGGTGGCTTCCTGATCGACAGTGGCTTTTTCCCATCCACTTCTAGCCCTGGAGCTTATTTCCAAGGCTGGGTTGCTGGGCTTTCCATCCTCCTACACACTTGTCTTTCCTTACTGTAACTTCCCTTTGCTGTAGGTTAGCAGAGGTCTGTTTTCTGTCACTGGCTACCAGCAAACACTGACTCAGCCTCCATCTTAATGCAGCTGTGTGATCTGAATCATCAGAGGAGAATCCCTGATCTTACACAGTGCTGAAAGTGCCTTCTTACCTGTTCCTTGGTATTAAGGCAGTGGAAGCTACTATTATAGAAGAGTAAATATTATTTTGGCTTCCCTGGTGGCTTGGTGGTAAAGAATCTGCCTACTAATGCAGGACCTATAGGTTTGATCCCTGGGTTGACAGGAAGACCTCCTGGAGAAGGAAATGGCAACCTACTCCAGTATTCCTGCCTCAGAAATCCCATGGACAGAGAAGCCTAGGGGTGTACTGTCCACGGGATCGCAAAATAGTGGGACACAACTCAGTGACTAAACAACAACAACAATTACTTAGTGAGGTCACAGTTCCAGCTCTTTATTCCTTAAGCCTGAGTTTTTTTTATAAGGACCGTTTCCTTTTCATTTGTCAGAGATCAACAGAATGGGACAGAGGACAAGTCAATCTTGACAGGGTGAACAGGGAGAGAATCAGAGGCCAGCAAGCTTGGATTTTCAAGAGCTCATGGGTGAGTGACTGAAAGGTTCTGGGTACCCAGAAAGAAGCATGAGTTCACAAAACACTAGGGAGAGGAGAAATGGGGTGAAGAGGAAGCAAGAGACGCTGAAGACAACCCTCTTTGCCTTCTGCCTGCTGGCAGCCACGCACATGCGGGGAAGCTGCCACGAGAGGGCACTGTGGGAACTCTGAGAGAGGAGCTGGAAACCAAGGGAGGCAAGGACCAACTGTCCCTTTCAGCGGGGGAGCTGAGGGACTCCAGCTCAAATTCAGGAGGAAAAGCATTCTAAAAGGACAGTGACAGGGAGAACAAAGGGGGATGTGGAAACTTTTATCAGTGTCCAGAAAGACCTACAAATGTGGTGGAGATGGGGGTTCCAGGCACCCAAAGAGTGGGAAAGAAGACCCTCAGGCCTGAACCCTTGGGCCTGTTGAACCCACTCCTCAAGATTCCAATGCTGGGATTTCCCTGGTGGCCCAGGGGTTAAGACTCCGTGCTTTCAATGCAAGGGACCAAGGTTCCATCCCTGATTAGGGAGCTAAGGTCTCATATGCAGCGTAGCATGGCCAAGAAGAGCTGGGGCGGATTCTAAAGCCATTTATCTCCAGGCCAAGGTCCCTGGGTATCCTGGATGGCAGGCTAGGGGACATCCCCAAGGTCAAAGTCATTAGGGCTGGATTATGCATGAGTCTGTGGAACTGCAGTCACAACCTGCCTGTATTGAGAGATGAACTCATGTCCCAAGTCAGCAGGCCCCAAGTCACACTGAAGAGGTTCATCTTAAAGAGGGGTAACACTTTCACTTACATGAAGCAATGACCACCCCCAGAAGTCCCCCTGCGTTACTTCCTAGCACCCTCTCCAAGGGTAAACACAAGGCCATCTTCGCCACCATAGATTCATTGCATCTGATCTCAAAACTTACATACGGGTGTGTTGAGGGGAACATATATACGGAACCATACAGTATGTACTTTCTTTTTTTTTTCTTTCACTTTTCGGGTGTGCTGTGTGGCTTGTGGGATCATAGTTTCCCAACAAGGGATTGAACCCAGGCCCTTGGCAATGAGAGCATGGAGTCCAACCACTGGACCACCAGGGAATTCCCAGGCTTCTTTTGATCAATGCCATATTTCAGAAATTCATCAGTGTTCCTGTGAGTAGTATTAGTCTGTTTGTTCTCATTTCTTGCTAATATTTCCCTGAATAAATATACCAGTTTATTTATCCATTCTACTCAAAAGGAATGTGATGGATATTTGAGTTCTTCTAGTGTGACTATTCTGAGATGGCGATGGCACCCCACTCCAGTACTCTTGCCTTGAAAACCCCATGGATGGAGGAGCCTGGTAGGCTGCAGTTCATGGGATCGTGAAGAGTCTGATACGACTGAGTGACTTCACTTTCACTTTTCACTTTCATGCATTGGAGAAGGAAATGGCACCCCACTCCAGTGTTCTTGCCTGGAGAATCCCAGGGATGGAGGAGCCTGGTGGGCTGCCATCTACAAGGTCGCACAGAGTTGGACACGAGTGAAGTGACTTAGCAGCAGCAGCAGCAGCAGCAGCAGTGTGACTATTATAAACAGTGCCATGATGCATTTCTATGGAGTATATACCTAGGAGTGGAGTCCTGGGTTGGTAAGATGTGCTGTTTTTGGTCATAAATGACACATGACCATAAATTGACATATCAAGTCTTCTATACGATTTTTGTACCCGAAAAAGGCACTTCCAAATGTGTTTTGAACAACATTGACAGTGAAACACATATATAGGCTCTCAAAGAAATTACTGAGAAGGAAAGAGTAATTAGTTCTCACCTAATTGCACTGAATCTGCCACCCATCATGGTCTAGAAAGAGGCCACAGGGTGGGAGAAACCCTAACAAACAAAACCACGACCTAGAAATGGAGAACAATTTCTATAACATTCCCAAACTGACTAGAGATATACACAGGACAAGTTTTGGTCAAAAATAGGCAGATGTAAAAGGCAATGGCACCCCACTCCAGTACTCTTGCCTGGAAAATCCCACGGACGGAGGAGCCTAGAAGGCTGCAGTCCATGGGTTGCTGAAGGTCGGACACGACTGAGTAACTTCACTTTCACTTTTCACTTTCATGCATTGGAGAAGGAAATGGCAACCCACTCCAGTGTTCTTGCCTGGAGAATCCCAGGGACGGGGAGCCTGGTGGGCTGCCGTCTATGGGGTCGCACAGAGTTGGACATGACTGAAGCTACTTAGCAGCAGCAACCTTTCCATTCTAAACCCACTTCGGGGAGTCCTCCTCAGCTCCAGGAGGGGTTCTCACCGCCCCACAACTGCCTCTCAGATAAAAGTCGATTTGCAAACTGTTGTACAGAGTTTTTTCACATATGTGCTAAGGATGGAATTTTTATGAAGCAGGCTAGCATATTTAAAGATGTAAGAGTTCCCCAAAGGTCATAAATAACTACACCAATCTACAACTCTATTTTCCACGGGAAGAAAGAACCCCTATCTGTACACATTTACAGAAATCCCAAATTGCTAACTGCTTTGCTGTTCCCTGGCCACACAGAATGAAGCTGCCTCCATGTAGCACAAGATAAGGCTTTGAGTGGAGACCGAACACGGCAATCTGGCATTTGCAGTCACTGTTTCACTGACTTGAAGAAGAAAACGAAAAAGGTTGAAAATATCCCACTTACATGTGGAATCTAAAAAGATGATACAAATGAACTTATTTATAAGACAGAAACAGACTCACAGACTTTGAAAACAAACTTATGGTTACCAAAGGGGAAAGGTGAGGGGGAGGGATAAATGAGGAGTTTGGGATTAACATATACACATTTCTATAAAGTAGATAATCAACAAGGACCTATTGTATAGTGCTGGGAACTCTACTCAATATTCTGTAATCACCTATATGGGAAAAGAATCTGGAAAGAATGGATATATGTACACGTTTAACTAAACCACTGTGCTACACATCTGAAATACAATATTGCAAATCAACTCTACCCCAATGTAAAATACAAATAAAATTACAAAAAATAAAAAAAAAATTGATAGTTCTCTCTCAGAACATAGAATGCTTTTACTTTATGTCTGTTTATTTTGCAGAAACTAATTCACCTTATTTCTTCCAGTCTGATTGGAAAAAGATTTAAACATTGGTCCTGGAAAAGTAAGTTCCAGAAAGCAGTAGTATCAAAGGTGAGAATGTTAGCTGCCAAGTTCTAAACTTCTCAGGAGTCCACACTGCTACCCAGCTTTTCGCACTGCCATCCCCTCACCCAACTGACTCCTGAAAGGTCCTAAGAGGCTGCTGTCGGGAGGCCATTCTCCATGGGTCTCGTGTGTTTCTGCCCGTTTTCCGTACAAAGGCGTTGGCAGCTTTTGTTCTGTGCTGTCTTATCAAGGAGGGTGGTGCGACACACAGCCTGGGAGAATAGAGATAGTATCTTATTTCTCGAGAGCAGATTTGTTTCCTGACAAAGCCAAAAAAACCAGTCTCCTTCTAGGGCAAAGTTTGGGCAGGTGGGCTAGTGGTCCCCTTATAAGTCTGGGGCTTTCCTTAACTCAGGACTCCTCAGCTGGGACACAAACTCACCCTGTACCTGGCATCCCTCTGGACGTGCCTCTTTGATGGTCCACCCCCTGGGAGACTCGGGGTGGGGGGTAAGGGGCAGTGGACTGACCGAGGCCCATGCTGCCTGTTGTCCCATGAGAAATAAAGTCTCTCTCTGACCCAGGAGGCTTGTCTTTTCTACTGATACCTAACAAAACTGTGACAGGTCAACTTATTAGCTTTGCAAGTAGGGCTACAGTTCTTGACATCTGAAAACATCTTCAGGTAAAAGTATTCCAGAGTATACTGTATTGGTGTTTTTCTTTCTGGCTTACTTCACTCTGTATAATAGGCCCCAGTTTCATCCACCTCGTTAGAACTGATTCAAATATATTCTTTTTAATGGCTGAGTAATACTCCATTGTGTATATGTACCACAGCTTTCTTAACCATTCATCTGCTGATGGACATCTAGGTTGCTTCCATGTCCTGGCTATCATAAACAGTGCTGCGATGAACATTGGGGTACACGTGTCTCTTTCAATTCTGGTTTCCTCAGTGTGTATGCCCAGTAGTGGATAGGGAGAGGGTGGGATGATTTGGGAGAATGGCATTGAAATACGTATAATATCATATATGAAACGAGTCGTCAGTCCAGGTTCAATGCACGATACTGGATGCTTGGGGCTGGTGCACTGGGACGACCCAGAGGGATGGTATGGGGAGGGAGGAGGGAGGAGGGTACGTCAGGGGTTAATATTGTTTCTAAATCCCCTCACCGGTTCTGCTTTTCTCCTACCCTGGGTGAGGCCCCCTGAGGGGGTTTTCTCTAAGGAGCACGCTCTGTATATTGTGCACACAGTCTGTTTTAAAAGCTCCACTGTTCAAAAAACTTTTTGTCTTCCTCAGGCTTAGGCAACGCTTTAGGAGGCTTTGGGGGCAAAGTGGGGAACTCCTGGGTCCTGGGAGGCACAAACAGAGGCGGTGGTGATCACCTTAAATCAGAAGGTGGTGGATAAGTTTTTTAAAGGTTTTTGCAGAGGGGGAGGAAGCGCTCCAGGGCGCTCAGCCGCAGCGTCCTGTTAAGTCCTCTCCTTCCTCAGGAGGTAGAGCACTTTCTCCCTCCTTTTTTTTTTTTTTCCAATAGCAGAAGTTATGATCTGTGCAGAAAGTGGAGACTCACCACCATCCACTGCTATAGCCTCCCCCATAAGCTATCTAACAGCCTCATGATGGAGGTCCAGGACATGTCTAATCATATTCCACAGAGCCAATAAACATTTGTCTATTCTTAGATGCAGATAAACCCATTTTTTTGAGAATATTTTTATTTATTTTGTACCCTCTTTACCCTGTCTAAACTGCAGAGGGGACTAGAAAACAAGCCTCAAGGTAAGGATCAAATTCATCCTCGGGACTAGAGAAAACCCTTCTCTGGGAAACTCCTAGCAGAGGCCCCTTACCCCCACATGGAGGAGGAGGCATGGGGGGATGGGAGCGTCCTGTATTTCTCCTCTCCTGTTCTGGAGATCCTTTGACTGTTTGGTGACTAAATCTTACGGAGTGTCTGATGGGGGATGTTTCCCTCAAGCTCCTAGGAGTGGATGGTCTGATTAGGGATGTTTTTCTTAAACTTTTAGGAGCATCTTTAGCTAAAAAAGACCAATCCTCATCAGAATGGTATCGAGCTGCTGTTTCCTCTAAATCTTCCTCATCCTGAGGGGAGAGCTGATCTTTCTTCTCATCCCTATCTTCTACATGCTCATTGGCAGTCATAGTGGCTAGCCATTTGTTTAGCTGCCGACAGCTAGGTATAGCCTCTTCATTTTCACTTTTCTTTATAACAGGTACGTTTTCAGATTCGCTTTTCTGTTTAACAGGTACTTTTCCAACTTCACTTTCCTCTTCAACAGGTACCTTTTCAAATTCATGAGCTAGATCTAAAGCATCTCTAATCATATTCCACAGAGGAAAGGTGTAAGTAGGGATTTTTTCCAAGCTGTGATGAGCACAATAAGCTCTTAGCTGTTTCCCTACTTTTTTCCAGATATCTAGGTTAACAGTGCCCTGTTGTAGAAACCAAGGGCAGTGCTCTTGTACAAACGTAAAAAATGATTGAATGGTAGATTTTTTAACTTTGATTCTTCTTTTATTTAATAACTGTAAAATTACTCCTATAAAGAGCTGTCTTTCATTTGATTCAGTGTTACCCATGTCAGAAAATTAAGTATAATAGAAGATAAAGCTTTTAGCTTTCAAAAGATCAGGCTTTTCTTTGGCCTTATAACTTCAGAAACTGTTTTTTCTCTCTAAGTCTAACTCTTTAACACTTTTAACACTTCCCACTCTTCTCGCCCTGTCTATTCTACAGGGGGGTCCGCAGCACCCTGAGTGGGGTCCTAGCCGTCCCGAACACTGGGGGAACAATAGGGCTGATGATCCTAATCGTTCTGAGGGTGGAGCAGTAGGGCTGATGACCCAAACTGTTCTGAGGGGGAACAAGAGGGCTGATGACCCAGATTGTTCTGAGGAGGGGGGGCAATAGGGCTGATGACCCTAATTGCTTTGGGGAGCTTACCTTCGAATAGCCTGTCTCGGGTGCCACCTGCTGAGGTCCAGCCCCAGCTGATCCAGGGTATTCGAAGGAGAGACGGTGTTGGCGATTTATCTAAATATTAATTAGAGATATAAAGAGTAATAGGATGAAGATAGCTCAGTAGGAAAATTCAGTGGAGAAAAGAGGCTGAGTAGCTTGGTTTATGCCTAAAATCAATATAATCCGTGACACCAGGTTAGCTTTGACCACGGAGGCCGCAGGCGCCCTCTCAAATAGCGGAAGGTGCCCCACCTTAGACACCTTCTCCAGTGGGTCTTAGAAGCCCAGGCAAATAAATGGTCGCAGAGGACCTCCGCACTCCAGATGGAGACTCAGCTGAAAATTGAGAAGAAAGAATGACATGGGGAGACCAAGCTTTGGTGAGCAAGGCCCGTAGCTTTATTTTCAACAGGGGCTTTTATACCCTAAGTTACACATAGAGGATAATAGGGGATGTGAAATCATGCAAAGTCAGCAGTCTTTGATCCTTATCAAAAACTAGGGTTTCTTTCCTGCAAATTTATCGTATACAAATGGTTTAGGTGAGTTACATCACCTTCTGGCCAGAAGGCCTATTAACATTTTATGACTCTTCACAAAGGTTTGTCAACTGTAAGACTTATTTTCTCTAAGAGTAATTATTTTTAGGTTTGGCGCCATCTTCTCAAGGTGTTAGATAAAATTGCATTCCTATAGGGCAGAGGTGTAATGGGTTTACAACAAAGGAAAGAATTTATTACCTTAAGGGTCTAAAGTTGCTAACACCAAGGCCACTACTTATTTTTTCTACATACCAACTATATTAATTAATACACATTCAAGGATACAATACAGGGGATGTGGAAACGTGGCAGCAAGCATTGGCTCATCAATGAAATCTTTTACTAGTTTTATTCTGACAGTTTCTAACTCTCTGAGAGGCTCTAAGCTATTTGAATATCCTAAGCTTCCCGTGCCTCTCGAGGCTGGGAGACTGTAAACAATTGTATACATAGCTGTAGGAGTCCGGGTAAACTTGTCAGGAGAGTTAGAGAGCTATTTGAGGGGTTTGGATTTAAACACTCCTAATTGCCCAGGAACTTTATTAATTGGAGCTGTAAGTTAACTCTTTGTCAGAGAGAGTGAGATGGTGGTGGGAGACAGCCCCCAGTAAAGTCAGAGGTGAGAGCACAAAGCAATAAAGTAGGCAGACTCTGGTTTTTAGGGGGTAGATGCTCCAGAATATCCAGGGGGACTCCTGAGGCTCGATCCCACCTTTGCGTATGCCGAGCCTCCTTCCTCATGAACTTTGTCAAGAGTGGAGTGCCTCTTGCTGGCCCCCAGCAGTACTCAACGAGTCAAAATAAATTCTGGGCTCCCATCCATTTTTGACATACAGAGTCCAAGTCCAGCAGGCCCAGGGATGCCCCCAAAACATCTCACTTTCCTGGACGTGTAGGCATCTGAGAACCCAATCCAAAATGCTCAAGCTATCAAGTGTATCCCAGTGTGTGTTGATGCATCTTCAAATTTCCCATGCCAGGAGTATACAAAACTTGGAACTCTTCACTGCTTCTTCTATTCCTCTCACTTATTCTTAATCCAATGGAGAGTTGCTGGGAGGTTTTAAGGAGAGAGCTGACCTGACCTAATTTATTCTCAAGGAGAAAACTCTAAGACATGGACTAGAGGGGACAAAAGAAGAAGCTAGTGGAAGCTCTTGGGGGGGGGGTGGTTCTGGTGAGAGAGGATGGTTATAGGGCTGGATGGTGGCAGGCAGGAGGGAGAGAAGGAGACGGACTTGACACATGGTCTAGAGTAGGACTTAGCACCTGACTGCACATAAGTGTGGAGGAAGAGGGAGTGGTCAGGAACAACACCCAGGTTTTCAACACTAATCAGTCTGGACACTCCTGGAACAGGGGGAATGGATGAGAAGCAGGGAATGAGTTTTGGAGAGCTGACCAAGAGTTCGGTTTTAGATATCCTAAGCTCAGTGAGACATCCCGATGGATAGGGCAAGAATTGACAAGCGATTAATCTCCAAAATATATAAATAGCTCATGCAGCTCAATATCAAGAATACAAACACCCCAATCAAAAAATGGGTGGAAGACCTAAGTAGACACTTCTTCAAAGAAGACACTCAGATGGCTAAAAAGCACATGAAAAGATGGTCAGTATCACTAATTATGAGAGAAATGCAAATCAAAACTACAGTGAGGTATCACCTCATACCAGTCAGAATGGCCATCATTAAAAAAGTCTACAAACAATAAGAGAGGGTATGGAGAAGAGCGAACCCTACTACACTGTCAGTGGGAACATAAATTGGTACAGCCACTATGGAGAACAGTATGGAGGTTCCTTAAAAAATATAAAAATAGAGCTACCATATGATCCAGCAATCCCACTCCTGGGCATATATCTGGAGAAAATTATAATTCAGAAAGATACATGCACCCCTGTGTTCATTGCAGCACTATTTACAATAGCCAAGACATGGAAACAACCTAAATGTCCATCAATAGAGGAATGGATAAAGCAGAAGTGGTACATATACACAATGGAATATTATTCAGCTATAAAAATGAATGAAATAATGCCATCTGCCACAACATGGAGAGATCTAGAGATTGTTGTACTGAGTGAAGTGTCAGAGAAAGACAAACACCATATGGCATCACTTATATGTGGAATCTAAAAAAAGGGAGGGTACAAATAAACTTACCTACAAAATAGCAATAGAGTCACAGATGTAGAAAATAAACTTGTGGCTACCAGGGGGTAAAGAGGGGGTAAGGGATAAGGTCTCTGCCCTTCCCCCGAGGCAGGTCATAAGACCCTCAGGTTACAGGTGCCCCTCACCCCCATACCCGAGGAGAGGAGCATTCCTTTCTCTGCAGATGGAGTGATGCTGGAGAGAATCTGAAGGAACTGTCCTTGCTGGGTTACCCCCAGTTGAAACTTCCCATGCCTTTCCACCCTTCATCAGACCTAGTATAGAAACACTCAGGGGTAACCGTTTCTTTGAGTCTTCATTTCCTTATGAAGCTTCCCAGATTGGATAAAATTTATATTACAGAAATGTGTGTACTTTCTTCCTTTTTTTTCCTTTAATTTATATTGGAGTATAGTCAATTTACAATGTTGTGTTAGTTTCAGGTGTACAGCAAAGTGGATTGATTATACATACACATATATCTACTCTTTTTTAAGATTCTTTTCCCATATAGGTCGTTACAGACAATTGAGTAGAGTTCCCTGTGGTACAGAGTAGGTCCTTGTTGGTTATCTATTTCATATACTGTGGTGTGTGTATGTCCATTCCAATGTCCCAATTTACCCTCCCCCACATCCCCTAACCACCTGGTAACCATAAGTTTGTTTTCTCCATCTGTAACTCAGTTTCTGTTTTGTAGATAAGTTAATTTGTATCTTTTTTAAAAAAAATCCACATAAAAGCAATATCATATATTTGTCTTTCCCTGTCTGACTAACTTCACTTAGTCTGACAATCTCCAGGTCCATCCATGATGCTGCAAATGGCATTATTGCATTCTTCTTATGACTAATACTCCTTAGTATATGTGTAGCACATCTTCTTTATTCTTTCCTCTGCTGATGGCTATTTAGATTGTTTCCATGTCTTGGCTATTGTAAATACTGCTATGAGTATAGTGGTTCATGTATCTTTTCAAATTACAGTTTTCTCTGGATATATGCCCAGGATTGCTGGATCATGTGCTAGCTCTGGTTTTTAGTTTTTTAAGGAACCTCCACACTGTTTTCCATAGTGGCTGTCTGTACCAGTTTATATTCCCAGTAACAGTGTAGGAGGGTTCCCTTTTCTCCACATTCTCTCCAGCATTTATTGTTTGTACATTTTTTTAATGATGACCATTGATACCTCCAGAGAAGGCAATGGCACCCCTCTCCAGTACTCTTGCCTGGAAAATCCTATGGATGGAGGAGCCTGGTAGGCTGCATTCCATGGGGTGGCTACGAGTCGGACACGACTGAGTGACTTCACTATCACTTTTCACTTTCACTCATTGGAGAAGGAAATGGCAACCCACTCCAGTGTTCTTACCTGGAGAATCCCAGAGATGGCAGAGCCTGGTGGGGTGCCATCTATGGGGTCGCACAGAGTTGGACATGACTGAAGTGACTTAGCAACAACAGCATTGGTACCTCATTGTAGCTCTGATTTGCATTTTTGTAATAATTAGTGATATTGAGCATATTTTCATGTGCCTCTTGGCCATCTGTATGTCTTCTTTGGAGAAATGTCTATGTAGATCTTCCGCCCATCTTTTGATTGAGTTGTTTTCCTTATTTTTGATATTGAGCTGCATGAACTGTTTGTATATTTTGGAGATTAAGCCCTTGTTGGTTGCTTCATTTGCAAGTATTTTCTCCCATTCTGAGAGTTCTCTTTTCATTTTATTCATGGTTTCCTTTACTGTGCAAAAGCTTTTAAGTTTAATTACATCCCATGTGTTTATTTTTTGTTTTTATTTTCGTTACTCTAGAAGATGGAACAAAAACAATCTTCCTGCTATTTATGGCAAAATGTGTTCTGCTGATGTTTTCCTCTAATAGAGTTTTATAGTAACCAGCCTTACATTTAAGTCTTTAATCCATTTTCAGTTTATTTTTGTGTACGGTGTTAGGGGGTGTTCTAATTTCATTCATTTACATGTATCTGTCCAGTTTCCCCAACTGTGTGTACTTTCTTTTTATTAATCTGTCTTTTGTTTCTTAAGTTATTTTTATTAGAAAAATGAACGTTTTCTGTTTTCAGGTGCAAAATACTGATCTAGTACATCCCCAGGCCCCCGAGGAAGCCAGCTGTGCTTAACAACTCCCCCAGAGGAAACCCAGAAGACATGGCTGAGGAAGGCTTCTTATAGCACAAATTGTTTCCATGTCTTGGCTATTATAAGTAGTGTTGCTATGAACTAGCATGTATCTTTTAGAATTATATTTTTTCCAGATACATGCCCAGGAGTGGGATTCCTGGATCATATGGCAACTCTATTTTTAGTTTTTTTGAGGAATCATTTGAAATTTCATGTGTGCGTTCCCAAGGCCTTTTGTGCCCCACCTCAGAGGTCTGATGGCTTAGGAGCACTTGCGCACATGCTTGTTGGGGCCTGGAGCTTTCTCTGAAGATAAGCCCTAGACTCTGTTCATTTCCCTTCTGTATCCTTGCCACCAACAGGATGCAATGGGATTTCTGCTTTAAACCATGACCTTGGATCCCAATCTTGGCAGGACCTTTAAGAATATAAGGTGACTGAGGAATCTGAGCACATTGGGGGCTCCCCATTATTAATCAGAATGTGTGAGGTAATTCTTTGGAGAAAAGTTAATAAATACATACATGGGCTTCTCCAGTGGCTTAGTGGTAAAGAATTTGCTTGTAACACAGGAGAGGCAGGAGACCCAGATTAGATCCCTGGGTTGGGAAGATCCCCTGGAGGAGGGCGTGGAAACCCACTCCAGGATTCTTGCCTGGAGAATCCCATGGGCAGAGGAGCCTGGTGGGCTACAGTCCATGGGGTCGCAGAGTCAGACACAACTGAGGGAGCATGTAGGAGTTGATGGCACTACACAAATGCACTGATGTGCTCAGGGCAACAGAACTTTCTGGTGCTTTTTACTCTTCCTGTAGCATCCTCAGCTGACACTGACTTTCTAGTTGAAAGCACCTCCAGTTGTCACCCATTGCCCACTCCCCTTTCCACAGGCCCAAATTAAGAGGATCCAAGTTCCCAGGGGGACAATGAATAATCCTGCTGAATCAGATATTTCTCATAGCACATTTCAGAGTGTGCGCTCTACCAAGCACAGAGGCAAGGCTTTCTGAGAACCATGTTACATGTTCACGAGCTTTCTCTGAGGTTCTTGCACGGCATCTAAGGGCTTATGGGCCCACCGTGAAGGTTGTGAAGGCTGGATGGATGATGATGTGTTTATGCGCATAAACCTAAATAACAAAAATCATTTAAAAGGTAAGTAGAGCACCGAACCATACTAAGTCTTTAAAGCTTATTTTAGGTGCATGGAGTCAATATCACACAAGAATGAACAATATCCATCTATTTTGTGATTACAGCAGTTGATGGCAAGTAAGTCAAATCCTTAGCTGACCTTGCCAATCTCAGGAGGTTGTGTGCTGCTACCATGCACTTGTCACAGTGGCAGAATCTCCTATACACAGAAGTGCTAATTTACACAAAGTGACAAGTCTCAATGTGTCATATCTGAAAATTAAAAAAGCTTATCTTTTAGGAGATAAAGTAGGTATTTGTACTCATTGTGCTTTCAGATGCCCCATTATAACCAAGATGGTTTTGCACAATCACAGGATCTTCATATTGACTGCTGGCAGGGCCTGGAAATCCTTCCCTTTCTGGGATAAATCCACCCCTGTCCCTAACCATGCCCCACACCATCCCAGCAGAGTAAGTGAAGGGGCTCCTTAGCCTGACGGTTCTCACTATGGGCTTAGTCGACTGCAGGGGCATTGCTCGAAAGTTCTGAGGTGCATTTCTGTCCTTTGGTACAATTTTGGGGGTACTAAGTTTTTTCTTTTAGTCCCTGTGTGATAGTCTTTACCACCTCCTATACCTTGTTCTGAACCCTCATCTTTAGTTTTTCAGGCAGTCTTCCACCAGATCATATCCCTTGAAACTATTCCTCACCTCCACTGTACAATTATAAGGAACTTGATTTAGGTCATATCAGAATGGCCTAGTGATTTTCTCTACTTTCTTCAACTTAAGTCTGTATTTTGCCATAAGGAGCTTATGATCTGAGCCAGAGTGAGCTCCGGGTCATGTTTATGCAGACTATGTAGAGCTTCTCCATTTTCAGCTGCAAGTTATTCCTTTACTTCCTACTTTTCCATTTCAGTCCCCTATTATGAAAAGGACATTTTGGGGGGATGGTAGTTCTAGGCTGTGATGTACATCTTCATAGCACCACTGGACTCTAGCTTCTTTGGCATCAGTGGTTGGAGCATAGACTTGGATTACTGTGATGCTGAATGCTTTGCCTTGGAAATGAACCAAGAACATTGTGTCCTTGTGCACACTACACCCAGTACCTGCAGTTCGCACTCTTTTTGACTATGAGACTGCTCCATTTCTTCTAATGGATTTTTGCCCACAGATACAATGGTAATCTCAATTAAATTCACCCATTCCTGTCCATGTTAGTTGTCTGATTTCTAAAATGTTGACGGTCACTCTTGCCATCTCCTGCTTGACCAATTTCCATTGATTCATGGACCTAACATTCAAGGTCCCTATGTAGTACTGTTCTTTACAGCATCGGACTTTACTTTTACCACCAGACACATCCACAACTAAGCGTCGTTTTGACTTTGGCCCAGTCTCTTCATTCTTTCTGGAGCTATTTCTGGGCTCTTCCCCAATAGCATATTAGACACGTACTGACCTGGGGGGCTCAGGTATCTCCCCCTGGTATGATCTCCTGGTATCATATCTTTTTGACTTTTCATGATGTTCATGGGGTTCTCAAGGAAAGGATACTGAAGTGGTTTGGTATTCTCTTCTCCAGTGGACGCATTTTGTTAGAATTCTCCACCATGACCCGTCCACCTTGGGTGGCCCTGCAAAGCCTGGCCTGTAGCTTTTGAGTTACAAAAGGTGTGATCCACGTGATCATTTAGGTTAGCTTAGTGTGATTGTGGTTTTCGTTCTAGAGGATAGGGCATTGTAGTTCTTCTGTCTGCCCTCTGAAGAATGGGTTTAAGAGGCTTGTGGAAGCTTGCTCATGGGAGGGACCGGCTATGAGGAAACCTGGCTCTTGCTCTATTGGGTGGGGTAATGCTCAGTAAATAAATAAATAAAAATTAAAAAAGCATAAAGAAATATGTAATTATATCAATATGAGTAAAATCATTAATGATATTTATAGCCATTAGTTTGTTATTGAATACCTCATTAAGGATTTTGAACACAGAGAGAAATCTGTGAGATGTAGCTAATATGGAGGAGGATGAAACTTCCCTCTGCCCTTCTAGGTTTTTGTGGGTGGTCAAAGAATTAAACTGATGTCAGATAGATTAATAGGATAAAATAAAAGTATAATAACACATAGCCGTGAGAGAGACCCAGGAAAACTGAATATTCATCAACATGGCCAAAGCCCAGAGCCAAAGAGAAAAGATCATTTTAATGGTAGTTCTTTGGGACTTGAAAGGATAGGAAGGCAGTTCACATGGAAATGGGAAAGGGAATGTTGGTAAACAAATATTTTCTGTGCCAGGCAGAGACCCCGGGCCACAGAGTGGACTCTCATCTTTACGCCCTGCCAAGATTTCGCCACCACACCTTGCCCATAATCTTTGCCGCTGTCTCTGGTCATAGTTCTCTCCAGGGAACAGGACCTTTGTCTACGTTCTTTCAGGCAGTTAGGCCAAAGGTCAGGTTCCTTTCTGAATCTTTTGGCCTTGATTGTTTTCAGTTAGAATAATCTGTGTATCAAAAGAGACATTTTGAGATGGCATGTTTTGCTCCCCCATACTAACTAGGATAGTAAAACCAATTACAGTAAAGAAGAGAAATTTAAAAAGTTATTAATCCTAGTTTCCTTTGTATAACATTTACATTTTGAAAGATACATGTTAACATATAAAAACACTCTGTGAAATAACAGCCTATGAAGGAAAAATCTGATTTACTTTGCATTGTTCTTTGGAAAATCCAGGCAAGAGTACAGGAGTGAGGTGCCATTGCCTACTCCGTCGGAAAGTCAAGGAATGTTTAAATAAAAGTACATTTACAGTCACTGTTTAGAGTCAATGGCAGCAAATATTTCTTGCAGTATGTTGCTTTACAATGTTGTGTTAGCTTCTATTCCACACTAAATAATCAGACATACATATGCATATATCCTCTCACTTTGGATTTCCCTCGCATTGAGGACATCCCAGTGAATTAAGGAGAGTTCCCTGTGCTATACAGTATATTCCCAACGGTTGTCTATTTTATACATAGTATCAATAGTGTGTATGTGTCAATCCCAATATTCTAATTCCTCCCACCCTAACCCTTTCCCCCCTTGGTACCATGCATTTGGTCTCTATATCACTGTCTTCTTTTCTGCTTTGCAAATAGGGTCACCTATGCCATTCTTCTCGATCCGACATACATACGTTAATATTCAATCTTTGTTTTTCTCTTTCTGACTTCCTTCTCTGTATGACACTCTCTAGGTCCATCCACCTCTCTAACAATGACACAGTTTTGTTCATTTTTATGGCTGAGTAATATTCCACTGGGCTACCCTGGTGGGTCAATGGTAAAAAATCTGCCTGCCAATGGAGGAGCCGTGGGTTCAATCTCTGGGTCAGGAAGATACCCTGAAGAAGTAAGTGGCAACACACCCAGTATTTTTACCTGGGAAATCCCAAGGACAGAGGATTCTGGTGAGCTACAGTCCTTGGAGTCTGAGAAGAATCGGATACAACTTAGTGACAAAATAACAAGAACAATATTCCATCGCATATGCCTCCACAGCTTCTTTATACTTACATCTGTCAATGTACATCTATGTTTCTTCCATGTGCTGGTTGTTGTAAACAGTCCTGCAGTGAACATTAGAGTGCTTGTCTCTTTTTGAATTATGGGTCTGTGTTCTCTATGGCAGAGTTAATGCTGACCTGTAAGAAGGCTTATGCCAAGGAGGACCTCTAGGACTGCTTCTGCCAGTGCCCCCATCCCTGTGGTGAGCCCCAGCTGATCCATGCCTCCACAGGAGACTGTCGAACACTTGGAGGTAGGTCTGATTCAGTCTCCTGTGGAGTAAATGCTCCTTTTCTCTGGGTCTTGGTGCATGTGAGACTTTGTTTGTGCCCTCCAAGAGTGGTGTGTCTGTTTCCCCTACTTGTCTGGGAGTCCTATAATCAAATCCCACTGCCCTTCAAGGTCAGATGACCAGGGAATTCCAAGTCCCTTTGTGAGAACCGCAGGCTGGGTTCCTTGATGTGAGGTGCAGAACTTTCACAATCGTGGGAGAACTTCTTTGGTATTTTTGTTCTCCAGTTACCTACTCAGGGGTATGGGATTTGAATTCATTGTGATTGTACCCCTCCTATTATCTTGTTGCGACTTCCACTTTTTCTTTGAACGTGGGGTATCATTTTCGGTGTGTTCCAGTGTCCTCCTGTTGATAGTTGTTCAACAGCCAGTTGCAGTTATGGTGCAGGAGGAGACAAACAGACATCCTCCTACACCACCGTCTTGAAACAGAAACCTCTGAAATACACTTTGGAGTAGTGAGATGACAGGAGAACTGAAGGACACTAGGTCTGCCTCAGGCTGGGAGGAGTGGAACAGTGTGGCCTCTCGACAGATGCAGACCAAATGTCTATTTCCAGCTCTGTCACAAGTCTTGTGAACTTGAGAATATTACCAAATTCATAATCTGCAAAGTGAGTCTTCTAAACCCTATTTTGTAGAACTATTGTAATGTATGTGATATTTATAAAGTTCTTGCAATAATGGATTTCAAAGAATGACATTTATTCCTCTGATAATTATGACCACAGACCATCGTATCAACTGTTTGTGAATTTTTTTTTTTTTACTTGCATGAGATATCAGAAATATGTGGCACTTTTGGAATGAACCAAGTTCTGCTTAGTAAAACTAAATAAAATTTCCCCATTTGTAAATATACCTTTTGAATGTAGAGGAATCTCCCCTGCCTGTATGCTACTCAGAACTTCTAGAATTTGTGTCAAGGACAAAGATCTTCCCTTCCAGTTGCCTTTTCATCCATACCACCACCCCCTATTTTCATTAATTTCACCAGCACCAAAAGTGTAGCCTTCATTTGAAGTTCCCCAAATTATGCTTAAAATAGGTAGTAGAACATTTCTGTAACATAGTGGCCTCTGACCCCAGTGTGGAGAGTGCTGTTACAGTGGGTATTAGATATCTCAGTTCAAGGAAATACCATCCTTTTTTCTGGCAAACACCCTGGAGGCAGTGGGGTTAAATCCCCAGTTTGTGCACTGTGTTTCCCTATACTGGGGCAGGAGCACAGAACCCATTTTATTCCTGTCCCAGGTGGAGAGTCTCTCTGTTTTACCCACAGTCTCAAAGTAAGAATCAAGGGTAATCTTCCATTCCATTCTTCAACTTCTCAACTTAAACCCCGCATTTGAGGGTCACCCCCTGCCCTCAATTCACTCAGCCTCATTTAGCCCACCAACCCACCTAACTTCAAATTACATCCTCAAGGGAACTGCAGTGTTCCAAAGCGCCCACATTTGTCTCCTCAAAGCATTTACTTTTGACTTGCTCTAATCTGAAACCTCCTCTTGTTCTCATCCCTTGTTTCAACTTGTCATATGTTTAGGTCGCAAAGGGTATCTCCCCATCTGCTTGATATGGTGGCAACTTATAGACACTTACCTTCTATGGACAGTGGCTCAGGCTTCTTTTTATTACTATCCCCAGTTCTGCCATGGAGCATTCCAAGGAGTAGATACTCAATTAGTGGTTGGAAATACGAGTGACAATGGTAAAGTTGTCTACTGTATTACTATTTAATTTCTCCCACAATCTTGAATAAACTCAGGAAATACTTTTACTAAAAAGGAGTATGAAAAGAATTTAACAAAACCAAAAACTTAACAAAATTTACTTTTTCTTTTCTTTTTTACTTGATCTAAGTTATTTTACCACAGAGTCTCTTCAAATTTGCATGAAAATCCCTCTTCCATTGCTGTGTTTTCTTGTTCTAGATCACACAGCAATCAAAAGTTTCTAAATCTGCATTATAAAATATAAAAACTTTAACTGGAACCTGATAAACAGTAATAAATATGTGATCCATATTTTCACCAGCGGAATACTGATTTCCTGTTTTTGTCCTCCCGAAGAGAAAGAATTTATTGGAGAGACAGGGCAGTTTTAAGTAGCAGTTTTATTAAGCAGAGCAAAATTACACTCCTGAGAAGGATGAGAGCAGGCTGTCTGGAAACCAGAAGCGGTCCTGCCATGTGGTAGGGTCATGTGTGTCTTGTGACATTTGACTGACAAGTTGATGGACAGCTTTAGGTTATATAAGTTTTCTCCTAGTGTGCAGGCAGTTACTCAAGAGTACCCAAGCAAAATCCATGGAGTGGGAGGGAAGACAGAAACCACAGTGCTATTTTTATAAATATGGCATCATGAACCCTGGGTTACATTAGTCGCACCTGTGACACCCCGTGCTGGCAGTTTTGTCTTGCTTGGTCCTGGCATGGCTGGAAGCCTAGTGGTGGTCATTGGCCAGAACAGGGAGCCTTTCTGGGTGTGCTCTGATCACCAGTGTTCAGGTGGGGAAGAGGAAGACAAAGCATCCCTGGCTGCTAACCTGGCTCAAGTATTATACTCCCAATTAGATTCTGAACAGGGAACAGCCATCGTTCCCATGGGAAATGGTTGGGAGTTTGTCATGTGAATGAGGACTGCAACTCGTCCACGTTCTCACCAGCACTTGTTAGTGTCCATTTTTTAATTACAGCTGTTCTAGTGGTTGAGAAGTAGTACTGTGCTTTGATTTGTATTTCCCAGATGGCTAATGATGTCGAGCAATTTTTATGTGTTTATTGGCTCTTTGTGTATCTTCTTTGGAGAAAGGTCTTTTCAGGTCCTTTCCCCATTTTCCAATTGGGTTATTTGTCTTGCTATCTTTAGGAACGTAACACAAAGATCAAAACAAATTGATAAAAACAGCTGTCCCCATGCCCTGATGAATAAGGTAATGTAATTTTACCTCACCCTGAGAAGAAAATCTTCCATCTAGATCCTCAAACAGTCAGTTTTTTTGACAATGTTTGTACGAACTTTGACAAAGTGCCCACATCTTTTTTCTCTTCCTTTAACAACATGGAGCTGAGTCTGGGGAGCAGAGTGGAGGGAGAAACTGACTTTGCCTGGAAAAGAATATGTCCCATTTCAGGTGGATTTACAAAGAACACATGACAAAGAAGAGACCTATAGAGGGGGATATTCTGCCTGTGGGAATTTAATTCCATATTTTTATAAGGAATGTGTAATTCATTTAGTGAGATTTCATGCTATCAACAAATCATGGAGCTGACCTGTAAATTTCTTTTTTTTAAATATTTTTATTTTGTATTGGAGTATAGCTGATTTACAATGTTGTATATTTTCAGGTGTACAGCAAAGTGATTCAGTTATACATATACATATATCAATTCTTTTAAAATTCTTTTCCCATTTAGGTTATTACAGACCATTGAGTAGAATTCCCTGTGCTATAGAGTAGGTCCTTGCTTATTATCTACTTTAAATATAGCAGTGTGCACAGGTCAATCCCAAACTCATAAAGTATCCCTCTCTCCTACCTTTCCCCTTTTCCCACTTTTCCCCTTCTTGACCTCAGATTTGCAAGCATTAAGTGTCCCAGCTCCAACAGGAAGGGCCTTACCTATTCCCTGATGCCCAAAAACCCAGCTTCATCCTCAAAAGGAGCCATAAAGAACATGAGGAGTCAGTGGCCTGTAAGTTGGAGCAGAGAAAGTGTGTGGCTCAGGGGAGTGAGAAGGGAAGCAGACAGAACAGTGGGAGGGAGAAGGAGCAGGAGATAAACGAGGGCCAGAAAGGAAGGGCCTGTGTCCACATGAAACATTTGGCCCATCCTAAAGGCACCAGAGAGTTATACAGAAGTTTCCTGCAGTTGGAAATAGCAAGGATTTTGCAAGACACAAAGCAGCTTCCATAGAAGTGAGGTGAACTCAACAGGCGCCAGTAAGATTATTGAAACATTACACCAAAAGCAAAGGCAAGAAAAGCAAAAGCAAACAAGTAGGAACTACTTCAAACTAAAAAGCTCTGCACAGCAAAGGAAACCAACAGAATGAAAAGGCAACCTACCAAATGGAAGACAATATTTGCAAGTCATGTATCTGAAAGGGACTAATACCCAAATATAAAGTATAATATAAATGCAACTCAAACAACTCATTTCAAAAAAAAAAAAAAAAAAAACCACTCTGATTTTAAAATGGGTAGAAAATGTGAAGTGACATTTTTTCAAAGGAAGACATTCAGATGGCCAACGCACATACGAAAATATGCTCAACATCAACTAGTCATCAGGAAAATGCAAATCAAAACCACAATGAGGCATCTCCTTACACCCGCCAAAATGGCTATCATCAAAAGACAACAAATAACTAGTGTCAGTGAGGATATGAAGAACAGGAACCATCCTACACTGTTGTTGGGAATAAATATTGGTACAGCCACTCTGGAAAACAGCGTGGAGGCTCCTCAAAACTTTAAAAGAAAACAAAACAACCATACAACCTAGCAGTTACATTTCTGGGTATTTATCCAAAGAAAATCTATATGCTCCATTATGTTCACTGCAGCATTATTTACAATAGCCAGTATATGGGAACAACCTAAGTGTCTATCAGTGAGTGAATGGATGGGAAAAAAAAAAAGTGGTATGTATATACAATGGAATATTATTCAGCCATGATAAAGAATGAAATCTTGCCATTTCAGCAACATGGATGGACCTTGAGGGCATTATACCTTTCAGGTATACCTGAAAGAAGGATTCTGTATGACCTCACTTATGTATACTTAAATGTGGAATCTAAAAAACAGACCAAAACACCACCCCAAGCTCAAAGATACAGAGAAGAGACCTGCGATTGCTGACAGGGGTCACAAAACAGGAAAAGGGGATCAAAAGGTACAAACTTCCATTTATACAACAAATGAGTCCTGGGGATGTAACATATAGCAGGCCACTACAGTTAATTGTGCGCACTCATGCTCAATTGCTAAGTCGTGTCTGACCCTTTGTGACCTCAAGGACTGTAGCCTGCCAGGCTCCTCTGTCCATGGGATTCCCAGGCAAGAATAATGGAGTGGGTTGCCATGCCCTCCTCCAGGAGATCTTCCCCACCCGGGGATCAAACTCAAGCCTCCTGCAGGCAGATCTTTACTACTGAGCCACCAGGAAAGCCCCATTGTTAATAATACTGTAATGCATATTTTAAAGTTGCTAAGATAGTACATCTTAAAAGTTTCCATCACAAGGAAAAAAATGCTGTAACTATGTATGGTTTAGAGATGGTAACTAGACTTATTGTCATGATCATTTTGCAGTGTATACAAGTATTGAATTACTGCATTGTACATCTGAAATGAATATAATGTTTTATGACAATTATACCTAAAAAAGATTACTAAAACTATGAGATGTGAAATTACAAAGAACCAAATTGAAATGTTGAAATATGATTTTTTTTTTTTTAAAAAAAAGCTTACTTAGAAACTTTGGTGAAAAAGCCTAGGGTTCCTGGTACAGGTGGTCAAACCCATTTCATATGTTTTTGTCAAAGTCAATTAGTTTTGATTGTGGAGAATACTGCCTGGGGTTAACTAAGAGAAGAAAGTTACCAGAAGGTGAAATTCATATACTGTTTGTACATTAACAGAACTCTACAGAGAAATCTGCTTTCTCGAGTTTTATTGCTTTCACATGTTTGCCTTTAGGTTAAAAGGTGAAACTGAGAAATCTGAGGTGTATTAATTCCTTCCAAGACATCATGTTTGACACTGTACGAAGTATCACTTGTGAAGTTCTCCAAAATGTTAATGATGAATACTTACGCCATCAAAAACTTGTTAAGGAAGTCAGATTTCTTATCCACTATCAGGGATTCCTTCCCTGGTCACAAATGCATCTTAGTATCACAGCTCTGTTGGAAGACATCAGAAATTCGACATTACATCTAGCCTTCTCCTCACTTGTTGAAAATATGGATGGAACAACTAAGACTCAACTCATGACTGAGAAATATACAGTGGATTCTGGATGTTCAAGCAACTACACAAATCATAAAACATCGCTTCGGTCTCCAGCTGCTCTATGGATGCAGAGACATGTTCTGTGCATATTTCTTACAGGAGCACAAGCACCTTGAAAGAACTCTGTAGAAAAAGCCATCAAAAACCATGGGAGTCCATAAATGAGGGACGTGCCTTGTAATTAATGAGTGTGCAGTCTATGTAGTCACCCAGTTTTGAAAAACAGCTTCAAAGGGATAGCCTCAAATGGGATTTTACTGGTTTAATCATCAAATTCTACATCTGGTCAGGAAAGTGGGAAAACAGTTTAAAAGAGGGAAATCACGAGTGGATAGAATGGCTAATAATTACTTGCTGATTTGTAGATGCTGGAGGAAATTTATTTATTACACCAAGAATCCAGTTCTGCATTCTATGCTTGCTAGTTTTTTTAATTCACATATGGCAGCTATTTAAAATTATGGATAAAAAGAAAATTATTGAAAATATTTCTGATTAAGCTGAAACAATATTATTGAGGGGAAGAGAGAATCTACCACAGACAAGCGCAATATTGATGATAACAGTGGGACACACTATCTTATAAAATCTTTCCAAAAACTGCTTAAAAAAAAGCTTTAACTTTTTGTTTCTTTAACTTCTTGTTTCTTTAACTTCATAGTTCTCGAAGCACACTGCAAGTAAATGTTAGTAAGTAATTCAGATTACTTTCCCAGCATCATCTCCTACCTGCCTTTTGCCCTAATTCCAGGGCCAATCACTAACCTTCCCACCACTAATTTGACCACTCTTTTAATATCTAGTTGTGAGTAGTCTGGATAAGAAATACAAACTATTAGGTGAAACCATATGAAACTATGATTTTAGAGGTTAAAAATGTCCAAATATCTGTATATCACATGTTACAGTTTAACGATCATGGAAGAGAAGGCTAAGTGCTCAGTAAATCCATTTCTGTGTCTTCTGGGCATAAGGCTACACTATACTTCCCAGCCAGCCTGCTGGTTAGGTGGGGCCACATGACTGGTTTTGGCCAACAGCATGGGGGTAGACCGTCTCCAAGCCTGTGCACAAAGCCTCCTGTGGGATCCTCTACTCCGTTTCCTGATATAGAGGACACTGGGGCCCTGGCCAAAGATGGCACCTCAAGATGGGTGGAACCTGGTCCCATGTGAAAGCACGTTGCAGACTCTCTCAAATGTGTGTTGGACTTGAAGGCAGGCAAAGAAATGAACTTCTACTGTGTTCAGCCACTCTGATTTTGGGATGGTTTGACACATAAAGTTAGCCCACCTTGATGAAGAGAGTAATATTCCAAGACCATTTCTTTTCCTAAAGTCTAGTACACATGATATTTTCCTCCTGTGTGAATCCACTGAAACAAGAAACAAAAACTTAGAAAGCTATCAGTGTGATTTGCACTTAGTTTCATATTTAGCAAAGCATTTTTTTTTAATGTACAAACTTGGAGCAGTGCATGCTGGGAGATCAAGAATGCATGGTTAAGGCATAGTCCTCAATTTAAGAGACATTTCAGTATCATGAGCTCAGATGCATTTGGCTGGATTAACCCAACTCCATGGAACCTGGTAAACGTGGGGTGATCAATAAAAAAGGAGTTCCTGAAAGAGAAAGAGAAAGCTAGAAAGAGAATTCTTGGTCTTGGACTAAAAGGATCCCACCAACATTCGCTGCCACCCTGGGAAGTCTGACCAGGCTAGACAGCTGCTTGCGCATGTGTGCTTGTGCGCTCTGCCTTTGAGCTCTCTTCCTAAACAACAATGGACATACAGAAGGCTCAAGGCACCCAGTCCTGAGGGCAGCGAAGTGGCACTGTAGGTGAACAGTCTCTGTGGGGAGGAGGTCCTGAGCTGTGGCTGTCTGAGCTACATGCTGAGTTGCCCAGAGCTCCTTTCATGCATTACAGCTTGCTGTCTACATTGATCAGATTAATCACAAGTCGCCATCTCCACAGCTGAAGTTAATGTTTTTTTAAAACATTCCAGGGATTGTGTAAGTCGTATAGTATTTCTTCATTGGATTCCTTATTTTTTGCGCAAATACACTTTACCAGAATTGTTAGTATGCTTGTTTATGGTCAGGTTCCAGGAAACTTTATGATATTCTCCAAGACAAATCGGGAAGTTAAAACTTTTTTGCTGATGTTTTTACATTTAAATATTGCCAAACGAAAGAAATGAAGTGTTTTCTAAATACGGACAACAAGGTCCAGCCAGAAGAGATTTGTTTTTGCTTTCTCTTGTTTTTATCATACCTTCCAGCACGACAAGTCCATAGTACCCAACTAGTTAAAATAAATTCTGGGCTCCCATCCATTTTTGACATACAGAGTCCAAGTCCAGCAGGCCCAGGGATGCCCCCAAAACATCTCGCTTTCCTGGACGTGTAGGCATCTGAGAACCCAATCCAAAATGCTCAAGCTATCAAGTGTATCCCAGTGTGTGTTGATGCATCTTCAAATTTCCCATGCCAGGAGCATACAAAACTTGGAACTCTTCACTGCTTCTTCTATTCCTCTCACTTATTCTTAATCCAATGGAGAGTTGCTGGGAGGTTTTAAGGAGAGGGCTGACCTGACCTAATTTATTCTCAAGGAGAAAACTCTAAGACATGGACTAGAGGGGACAAAAGAAGAAGCTAGGGGAAGCTCTTGGCGGCGGGGTGGTGGGGGTTCTGGTGAGAGAGGATGGTTATAGGGCTGGATGGTGGAAGGCAGGAGGGAGAGAAGGAGACGGACTTGACACATGGTCTGGAGTAGGACTTAGCACCTGACTGCACGTAAGTGGGGAGGAAGAGCGAGTGGTCAGGAATGACATCCAGGTTTTCGACACTAATCATTCTGGACACTCCTGAAACAGGGGGAATGGATGAGAAGCAGGAAATGAGTTTTGGAGAGCTGACCAAGAGTTCAGTTTTGGATGTCGTAAGCTCAGTGAGACATCCCGATGGATAGGGCAAGAATTGACAAGGGATTAATATCCAAAATATATAAACAGCTCATGCAGCTCAGTATCAAGAATACAAACACCCCAATCAAAAAGTGGGTGGGAGATCTAAGTAGACACTTCTTCAAAGAAGACACTCAGATGGCTAAAAAGCACATGAAAAGATGGTCAGTATCACTAATTAGGAGAGAGATGCAAATCAAAACTTTACCTCACACCAGTCAGAATGGCCATCATCAAAAAGTCTACAAACAATAAGAGAAGGTATGGAGAAGAGCGAACCCTACTACACTGTCAGTGGGAACATAAATTGGTACAGCCACTATGGAGAACAGTATGGAGGTTCCTTAAAAAACTAAAAATAGAGCTACCATATGATCCAGCAATCCCACTCCTGGGCATGTATCTGGAGAAAATTATAATTCAGAAAGATACATGCACCCCTGTGTTCATTGCAGCACTATTTACAATAGCCAAGACATGGAAACAACCTAAATGTCCATCAATAGAGGAATGGATAAAGCAGAAGTGGTACATATACACAATGGAATATTATTCAGCTATAAAAATGAATGAAATAATGCCATCTGCCACAACATGGATAGATGTGCAGATTGTTGTACTGAGTGAAGTGTCAGAGAAAGACAAATACCATATGGCATCACTTATATGTGGAGTCTAAAAAAAGGGGGGGGTACAAATAAACTTATATGCAAAATAGCAATAGAGTCACAGATGTAGAAAGTAAACTTGTGGCTACCAGGGGGTAAAGAGGGGATAAGGGATAAGGTCTATGCCCTTCCGCCAAGGCAGGTCATAAGACCCTCAGGTTACAGGTGCCCCTCACCCCCATACCCGAGGAGAGGAGCATTCCTTTCTCTGCAGGTGGCGTGATGCTGGAGGGAATCTGAAGGAACTGTCCTTGCTGAGTTACCCGCAGTTGAAACTTCCCATGACTTTCCACCCTTAATCAGACCTAGTAGAAACACTCAGGGGTAACCGTTTCTTTGAGTCTTCATTTCCTTATGAAGCCTCCCAGATTGGATAAAATTTATATTACAGAAATGTGTGTACTTTCTTCTTTTTTTTTCCTTTAATTTTTATTGGAGTATAGTCAATTTACAATGTTGTGTTAGTTCCAGGTGTACAGCAAAGTGGATCGATTATACATACGCATGTATCTACTCTTTTTTTAGATTCTTTTCCCATATAGGTCGTTACAGACAATTGAGTAGAGTTCCCTGTTGTACACAGTAGGTCCTTGTTGGTTATCTATTTCATATACTGTGGTGTGCGTATGTCCATTCCAACGTCCCAATTTATCCTCCCCCACATCCCCTAACCACCCAGTAACCATAAGTTTGTTTTCTCCATCTGTAACTCAGTTTCTGTTTTGTAGATAAGTTAATTTGTATCTTTTTAAAAAATATATTCCACATAAAAGCAATATCACATATTTGTCTTTCCCTGTCTGACTAACTTCACTTAGTCTGACAATCTCCAGGTCCATCCATGATGCTGCAAATGGCATTATTGCATTCTTCTTATGACTAATACTCCTTTGTATATGTGTAGCACATCTTTATCCTTTCCTCTGCTGATGGCTATTTAGGTTGTTTCCATATCTTGGCTATTGTAAACAGTGCTATGAGTATAGTGGTTCATGTGTCTTTTCAAATTACGGTTTTCTCTGGATATATGCCCAGGATTGCTGGATCATATTCTAGCTCTGGTTTTTAGTTTTTTAAGGAACCTCCACGCTGTTTTCCATAGTGGCTGTCTGTACCCGTTTATATTCCCAGTCACAGTGTAGGAGGGTTCCCTTTTCTCCACATTCTCTCCAGCATTTATTGTTTGTACATTTTTTTAATGACGGCCATTGATACCTCTGGAGAAGGCAATGGCACCCCTCTCCAGTACTCTTGCCTGGAAAATCCCATGGATGGAGGACCCTGGAAGGCTGCAGTCCGTGGGGTCGCTACGAGTCGGACACCACTGAGCGACTTCACTTTCACTTTCACGCATTGGAGAAGGAAATGGCAACCCACTCCAGTGTTCTTGCCTGGAGAATCCCAGGGATGGGGGAGCCTGGTGGGCTGCCGTCTATGGGGTTGCACAGAGTTGGACACGACTGAAGTGACAGCAGCAGCAGCACTGTTACCTCATTGTAGCTCTGATTTGCATTTTTGTAATAATTAATGATATTGAGCATCTTTTCATGTGCCTCTTGGCCATCTGTATGTCTTCTTTCGAGAAATGTCTATGTAGATCTTCCGCCCATTTTTTGATTGAGTTGTTTTCCTTATTTTTGATATTGAGCTGCATGAACTGTTTGTATATTTTGGAGATTAAGCCTTTGTTGGTTGCTTCATTTGCAAATATTTTCTCCCATTCTGAGAGTTCTCTTTTCGTTTTATTCATGGTTTCCTTTACTGTGCAAAAGCTTTTAAGTTTAATTACATCCCATGTGTTTATTTTTCATTTTTATTTTCGTTACTCTAGAAGATGTATCAAAAACAATCGTCCTGCTATTTATGGCAAAGTATATTCTGCTGTTGTTTTCCTCTAATAAGAGTTTTATAGTATCCAGGCTTACATTTAGGTCTTTAATCCATTTTGAGTTTATTTTTGTGTATGGTGTTAGGGGGTGTTCTAATTTCATTCGTTTACATGTATCTGTCCAGTTTCCCCAACCATGTGTACTTTCTTTTTATTAATCTGTCTTTTGTTTCTTAAGTTATTTGTATTAGAAAAATGAACGTTTTCTGTTTTGAGGTGCAAAATACTGATCTAGTACATCCCCAAGCCCCCGAGGAAGCCAGCTGTGCCTAACACTCCCCCAGAGGAAACCCGGAAGACATGGCTGAGGAAGGCTTCTTATAGCACAAATTGTTTCCATGTCTTGGCTATTGTAAGTAGTGTTGCTATGAACTAGCATGTATCTTTTAGAATTATATTTTTGTCCAGATACATGCCCGGGAGTGGCATTGATGGATCATATGGCAGCTCTATTTTTAGTTTTTTTGAGGAATCATTTGAAATTTCATGTGTGCGTTCCCAAGGCCTTTTACGCTCCACCTCAGAGGTCTGATGGCTTAGGAGCACTTGCACACATGCTTGTTGGGGCCTGGAGCTTTCTCTGAAGATAAGCCCTAGACTCTGCCATTTCCCTTCTGTGTCCTTGCCACCAACAGGCTGAAATGGGATTTCTGCTTTAAACCATGACCTTGGATCCCAATCTTGGCAGGACCTTTAAGAATATAAGGTGACTGAGGAATCTGAGCACTTTGGGGGATACCCATTATTAATCAGAGTGTGTGAGGTAATTCTTTGGAGAAAAGTTAATAAGTACATACATGGGCTTCTCCAGTGGCTTAGTGGTAAAGAATTTGCTTGTAACACAGGAGAGGCAGGAGACCCAAATTTGATCCCTGGGTTGGGAAGATCCCCTGGAGGAGGGCATGGAAACCCACTCCAGTGTTCTTGCACAGAGAATCCCATGGGCAGAGAAGCCTGGTGGGCTACAGTCCATGGGGTCGCAGAGTCAGACACAACTGAGCGAGCATGCAGGAGTTGATGGCACTATACAAATGCACTGATGTGCTCAGGGCAACAGAACTTTCTGGAGCTTTTTACTCTTCCTGTAGCATCCTCAGCTGACACTGACTTTCTAGTTGCAAGCACCTCCATTTGTCACAGGTCACCCACTCCCCTTTCCACAGGCCCAAATTAAGAGGATCCAAGTTCCCAGGGGGACAATGAATAATCCTGCTGAATCAGATATTTCTCATAGCACATTTCAGAGTGTGCGCTCTACCAAGCACAGAGGCAAGGCTTTCTGAGAACCATGTTACATGTTCACGAGCTTTCTCTGAGGTTCTTGGGCAGCATCTAAGGGCTGATGTGCCCACCCTGAAGGTTGTGAAGGCTGGATGGATGATGATGTGTTTATGCACATAAACCTAAATAACAAAAATCATTTAAAAGGTAAGTAGAGCACCGAACCATACTAAGTCTTTAAAGCTTATTTTAGGTGCATGGAGTCAATATCACACAAAATTAACAATATCCATCTATTTTGTGATTACAGCAGTTGATGGCAAGTAAGTCAAATCCTCAGCTGACCTTGCCAATCTCAGGAGGTTGTGTGCTGCTACCATGCACTCGTCACAGTGGCAGAATCTCCTATACGCAGAAGTGCTAACTTACACAAAGTGACAAGTCTCAATGTGTCATATCTGAAAATTAAAAAAGCTTATCTTTTAGGAGATAAAGTAGGTATTTGTACTCATTGTGCTTTCAGATGCCCCATTATAACCAAGATGGTTTTGCACAATCACAGGATCTTCATATTGACTGCTGGCAGGGCCTGGAAATCCTCCCCTTTCTGGTATGAATCTACTCCTGTCCCCAACCATGCCCCACACCATCCCAGCAGAGTACGTGAAGGGGCTCCTTAGCCTGACGGTTCTCACTATGGGCTTAATTGACTGCAGGGGCATTGCTCAAAAGTTCTGAGGTGCATTTCTGTCCTTTGGTACAATTATGGGGGTACGAAGTTTTCTCTTTTAGTTCCTGTGTGATAGTCTTTACCACCTCCTATACCTTGTTCTGAACCCTCATCTTTAGTTTTTCAGGCAGTCTTCCACCAGATCATATCCCTTGAAACTATTCCTCACCTCCACTGTGTAATCATAAGGAACTTGATTTAGGTCATATCAGAATGACCTAGTGATTTTCTCTACTTTCTTCAACTTAAGTCTGTATTTTGCAGTAAGGAGCTTATGATCTGAGCCAGAGTGAGCTCCGGGTCATGTTTATGCAGATTATGTAGAGCTTCTCCATTTTCAGCTGCAAGTTATTCCTTTACTTCCTACTTTTCCATTTCGGTCCCCTATTATGAAAAGGGCATTTTGGGGGGATGGTAGTTCTAGGCTGTGATGTACATCTTCATAGCACCACTGGACTCTAGTTTCTTTGGCATCAGTGGTTGGAGCATAGACTTGGATTACTGTGATGCTGAATGCTTTGCTTTGGAAATGAACCAAGATCATTCTGTCCTTGTGCACACTGCACCCAGTACCTGCAGTTCGCACTCTTTTTGACTATGAGACTCCTCCATTTCTTCTAATGGATTTTTGCCCACTGATACAATGATAATCTCAATTAAATTCACCCATTCCTGTCCATGTTAGCTGTCTGATTTCTAAAATGTGGACGGTCACTCTTGCCATCTCCTGCTTGACCAATTTCCATTGATTCATGGACCTAACATTCAAGGTCCCTATGTAGTACTGTTCTTTACAGCATCGGACTTTACTTTTACCACCAGACACATCCACAACTAAGCGTCGTTTTGACTTTGGCCCAGTCTCTTCATTCTTTCTGGAGCTATTTCTGGGTTCTTCCCCAATAGCATATTAGACACCTACTGACCTGGGGGGCTCAGGTATCTCCCCCTGGTATGATCTCCTGGTATCATATCTTTTTGACTTTTCATGATGTTCATGGGGTTCTCGAGGAAAGGATACTGAAGTGGTTTGCTATTCTCCTCTCCAGTGGACCGCATTTTGTTAGAATTCTCCACCATGACCCATCCACCTTGGGTGGCCCTGCAAAGCCTGGCCTGTAGCTTTTGAGTTACACAAAGGTGTGATCCACGTGATCATTTAGGTTAGCTTAGTGTGATTGTGGTTTTCATTCCAGAGGATAGGGCATTGTAGTTCTTCTGTCTGCCCTCTGAAGAATGAGTTTAAGAGGTTTGTGGAAGCTTGCTGATGGGAGGGACTGGCTATGAGGAAACCTGGCTCTTGCTCTATTGGGCGGGGTAATGCTCAGTAAATAAATAAATAAAAATTAGAAAAGCATAAAGAAATATGTAATTATATCAATATGAGTAAAATCATCAATGACATTCGTAGCCATTCATTTGTTATTGAATACCTCATTAAGGATTTTGAACACAGAGAGAAATATGTGAGATGTAGCTAATATAGAGGAGGATGAAACTTCCCTCTGCCCTTCTAGGTTTTTGTGGGTGGTCAAAGAATAAAACTGATGTGAGACAGATTAATAGGATAAAATAAAAGTATAATAACACATAGCCATGAGAGAGACCCAGGAACTGAATAACTGAATAACTCATCAACATTGCCAAAGCCCAGAGCCAAAGAGAAAAGATAATTTTAATGGTAATTCTTTGGGACTTGAAAGGATAGGAAGGCAGTTCACATGGAAATGGGAAAGGGAATGTTGGTAAACGAATGTTTTCTGTGCCAGGCAGAGACCCCGGGACACAGAGTGGACTCTCATCTCTAGGCCCTGCCAAGATTTCACCACCACACCTTGCCCATAACCTTTGCAGCTATCTCTGGTCATAGTTCTCTTCAGGGAACAGGACCTTTGTCCTCGTTCTTTCAGGCAGTTAGGCCAAAGTTCAGGTTCCTTTCTGAATCTTTTGGCCTTGATTGTTTTCAGTTAGAATAATCTGTGTATCAAAAGAGACATTTTGATCTGGAGAGGGTGTGGAGAAAAGGGAACTCTCTTACACTGTTGGTGGGAATGCAAACTAGTACAACCACTATGGAGAACAGTGTGGAGATTCCTTAAAAAACTGGAAATAGAACTGCCTTATGATCCAGCAATCCCACTGCTGGGCATACACACTGAGGAAACCAGAAGGGAAAGAGACACGTGTACCCCAATGTTCATCACAGCACTGTTTATAATAGCCAGGACATGGAAGCAACCTAGATGCCCATCAGCAGATGAATGGATAAGAAAGCTGTGGTACATATACACAATGGAGTATTACTCAGCCATTAAAAAGAATACATTTGAATCAGTTCTAATGAGGTGGATGAAACTGGAGCCTATTATACAGAGTGGAGTAAGCCATAAAGAAATACACCAAGACAGTATACTAACGCATATATATGGAATTTAGAAATATGGTAACAATAACCCTGTGTATGAGACAGCAAAAGAGACACTGATGTATAGATCAGTCTTATGGACTCTGTGGGAGAAGGAGAGGGTGGGGAGATTTGGGAGAATGGCATTGAAACATGTATAATATCATGTATGAAACGAGTCGCCAGTCCAGGTTTGATGCATGATACTGGATGCTTGGGGCTGGTACACTGGGATGACCCAGAGGGAGGGTGTGGGGAGGGAGGAGGGAGGAGGGTTCAGGATGGGGAACACAGATATACCTGTGGCAGATTCATTTCGATATTTGGCAAAACTAATACAATATTGTAAAGTTTAAAAAAAAATATTGTAAAGTTTAAAAATAAATAAAAATTAAAAAAAAAAATTTCGAGATGACATGTTTTGTTCCCCCATACTAACTAGGAAAGTAAAAACAATTACAGTAAAGAAGAGAAATTTAAAAAGTTATCAATCCTAGTTTCCTTTGTATGACATTTACATTTTGAAAGATACATGTTAACATATAAAAACACTCTGTGAAATAATAGCCTATGAAGGAAAATCTGATTTACTTTGCATTGTTCTTTGGAAAATCAAGGAATGTTTAAATAAAAGTACATTTACAGTCACTGTTTAGAGTCAATGGCAGCAAATATTTCTTGCAGTATGTTGCTTTACAATGTTGTGTTAGCTTCTATTCCACACTAAAAATAATCAGACATACATATGCATATATCCTCTCACTTTGGATTTCCCTCACATTGAGGACATCCCAGTGAATTAAGGAGAGTTCCCTGTGCTATACAGTATATTCCCAACAGTTGTCTATTTTATACATAGTATCAATAGTGTGTATGTGTCAATCCCAATATTCTAATTCCTCCCACCCTAACCCTTTCCCCCCTTGGTACCATGCATTTGGTCTCTATATCACTGTCTTCATTTCTGCTTTGCAAATAGGGTCACCTATGCCATTCTTCTCGATCCGACATATATACGTTAATATTCAATCTTTGTTTTTCTCTTTCTGACTTCCTTCTCTGTATGACACTCTCTAGGTCCATCCACCTCTCTAACAACGACACAGTTTTGTTCATTTTTATGGCTGAGTAATATTCCACTGGGCTACCCTGGTGGGTCAATAGTAAAAAATCTGCCTGCCAATGGAGGAGCCATGGGTTCAATTTCTGGGTCAGGAAGATACCCTGAAGAAGTAAGTGGCAACACACCCAGTATTTTTACCTGGGAAATCCCAAGGACAGAGGATTCTGGTGAACTACAGTCCTTGGGGTCTAAGAAGAATCAGATACAACACAAAATAACAAGAGCAATATTCCATCACATATGCCTTTCACAGCTTCTTTATACTTGCATCTGTCAATGTACATCTACGTTTCTTCCACGTGCTGGTTGTTGTAAACAGTCCTGCAGAGAACATTAGAGTGCTTGTCTCTTTTTGAATGATGGGTCTGTGGTCTCTATGGCAGAGTTAATGCTGACCTGTAAGAAGACTTACGCCAAGGAGGACCTCTAGGACTGCTTCTGCCAGTGCCCTCATCCCTGTGGTGAGCCCCAGCTGACCCATGCCTCCACAGGAGACTGTCGAACACTTGGAGGTAGGTCTGATTCAGTCTCCTGTGGAGTAAATGCTCCTTTTCTCTGGGTCTTGGTGCATGCGAGACTTTGTTTGTGCCCTCCAAGAGTGGTGTGTCTGTTTCCCCTACTTGTCTGGGAGTCCTATAATCAAATCCCACTGCCCTTCAAGGTCAGATGACCAGGGAATTCCAAATCCTTTGGTCCCTGCTCTGGGAAAGCCACTGGCAACCTGGTGACATTATGGTGTCACAGAAAAAACTGCAGGACCCAGGCCAACCACCTGAGCACTGGGTGGTCTGAGTTTTTACAAAAGTACCTTCACAGACTCCCTTGCTGCTCCCTCTCCAGCCATAGCAGCAGGCCAGTATGGTTCCATAGTGACAGACACCAGGCTGGAGCGACGATGCCGACAACTCGTGATCCCTTGGACTGTGGATAAAGAGCCACATGTTAGAACTGAGAAAACAAACACCACAGAGACTCTATGGACATGAGAGTTACCTGGTCAATTGCCACAAACCTGCTGGAAGTGCTAGATCGACTTTGAAAACCTGAATTCAGATTGCCAGCCTCTGCTATCATGCCTTGCAAGCCTTCACCAATAATTGTGCTAAGTCACCTCAAGGCATGTCCGACTCTTTGCGACCCCATGGACTATAGCCACCAGGCTCCTCTGTCCATGGGATTCTCCAGGGAAGAATACTGGAGTGGGTTGCCATGCCCTTCTCCAGGTCCCCAATATTTAGCATCAGCCATTCCTTCTCCCAGGGTTAAAAGAATTGGATTATGTGGGACTTCCCTGGGGGTTCAGTGGATAAGAATCCACCTGCCAGGGCAGGCGACAGAGGTTTGATCCCTGGTCTGAGAGGGTCCTACATGCCGTGGGGCAATTAAGCCATGCACCATAGTTAGTGAGCCCCGCTCTGCAACAAGAGAAGCCAGTGAATGAGAAGCCCCGTGTAACCGCCACTGTAGAGTAGCCCCCACTCTCTGCAACTAGGGAAAAGCCCGCACAGCAACGAAGACCCGCCAGCCATTAAATACAGAAATAAACAGAACTGGGTTACATATAATCTATGAAACTAGGACACATGAAAGTGGCCGAAATCATCTGCTTCTGAACCCTGAGGGGCCAGTTTTCAGATCTGCTCTGTCCAGACACACTGGCTCCCCAGTTCTGTGTCCAGCTAGTCCCTGTGTGCTCATGTAACTCCCTGGTCCCCGTGGCTTTGTTTCAGACAAGAGCGCTGCCCCTCTGCCCCACTGGCCGCCTGGGGGCCACTGAACACACTGGAATCTTGATACACTAGAGACAGTCAAAGCTGGAAGACGCTATAGAGAGACTTCATGCAAGCGTCTCCTGTTACAGATGAGGCAGCTCCAGCCCGAAGGAGCAGTCACAACCCAGCAGAGCCCTGTCAGTGGTTCCAGCCCAGGGCGCCCTCCTCACTCCTGGAAACACAATTCACTCAACTCTTCATCTGTAGAGCAGAGGTTGGCAGATAGTTTAGGCTCTGTGGGCCACGGGGTCTTTTTCCCAGTGCAAAAGCAGCTGCAAGCAACAGTAGATAGATGGCCATGGCCGTGTTCAGTACATATTTATGGACACTGAAACATTTGAATTTCATAAGCTTTCCACATGTCATGCAATAATATTCTTTTTTGGTTTAGTTTTAACTGTTTTTAAAGTAAAAGCCATTCTTAGCTCAAGAGCCACATAGAAACAGAGGGCCACCTAGCCTTGGCCTGAGGGCTGCAGTTTGCTGACCTTGACCTAGAGGCCGGAAAGAGTGGGCCCCGACCCCAAGTGCCAAGGTGGTAGCTCGCCGTGCATTCCATGATTGGATAGGGTTACCAGCAGATTCTGGAAGAAAAGGCTTCAGTTGTATATTTGGTGGGTTGGCTGGGGTTGTTTCCTCTTGCATAGTAAATACCTGATAAAATGCATGCATATTAAACCCCTGGGCACGTCAACAGACAAGGAATGTACATTTGACCATGCGCTTGCTGCAGCTGTCACCACCAATTCCAGGACACACCTAACAGCACTTGGTCCCAATTCTCCCCTCCCTCCATTCCCTGCCAACCACAAATTTACATTCTGTCTCTAGATTTGCCTATTCCGGACATTTCACAGAAGTGTAATCATATCTTCTATGGTCTGTGTCTGACCTGTTTCATTTAGCAGGTTTTCAAGGTTCATTTATCTCGTGGCACATAAGAGTAGTTCTTATTTATTGATGAATAATATTCTATTGTATGAATAGACCACATTTATCCGTTTGTCAGTTGATGGACATTTGGGGTGTCTCTACCTTTTGGCTATTAAGAATAATGCTGCTATGAACACTGTGTTTAGCTTTTGTATAACACATGTTTCGTTTTTCTTGGGTATATACCTAAGAGTGAAATTGCTGGATCATAGGCACTCTATGTTTAACTTTTTGAAGAACTGACGCACTGTTTTCCTTCCTTTTCTCCTTTGCCTTTTGCTTCTCTTCTTTTCTCAGCTATGTGTAAGTCCTCTTCTGTCAATCATTTGCCTTTTTGCATCTCAGGAAATGAATGGAAGCCTGGCTGCAGTCCATGCAGTAACAAAGAGTCGGATATAACTGAGTGACTGAACAACAACAAAACACTGTTTTCAAGATAGCTGTATCATTTCACACCTCCACCAACAGTGTATGAGGACTGCAACTCGTCCACGTTCTCACCAGCACTTGTTAGTGTCCATTTTTTAATTACAGCTGTTCTAGTGGTTGAGAAGTAGTACTGTGCTTCGATTTGTATTTCCCAGATGGCTAATGATGTCGAGCAATTTTTATGTGTTTATTGGCTCTTTGTGTATCTTCTTTGGAGAAAGGTCTATTCAGGCCTTTCCCCATTTTCCAATTGGGTTATTTGTCTTGATATCCCTAGGAATGAAACACAAAGAGAAAACTAATTGGTAAAAACAGCTGTCCCCATGCCCCAATGAATAAGGTAATGTAATTTTACCTCACCCTGAGAAAAAAATCTTCTATCTAGATCCTCAAAGAGTCAGTTTTTTTACCATGTTTGTACTGAACTTTGACAAAGTGCCCACATCTGTTTTCTCCTCCTTTAACAACAGGAGCTGAGTCTGGGGAGCAGAGTGGAGGGAGAAACTGACTCTGCCCAGAAAAGAAGATGTCCCATTTCAGGTGGAGTTACAAAGAACACATGACAAAGAAGAAACCTATAGAGGGGGATATTATGCCTGTGCGAATTTAATTCCATAGTTTTATAAGGAATGTGTAATTCATTTAGTGAGATTTCATTCTATCAACAAATCGTGGGGCTGACCTGTAAATTTATTTTTTTAATATTTTTATTTTGTATTGGAGTATAGCTGATTTACAATGTTGTATATTTTCAGGTGTACAGCAAAGTGATTCAGTTATACATATACATATATTGATTCTTTTAAAATTCTTTTCCCATTTAGGTTATTACAGACCATTGAGTAGAATTCCCTGTGCTATAGAGTAGATCCTTGCTTATTATATATTTAAATATAGCAGTGTGCACAGGTCAATCCCAAACTCATAAAATATCCCTCTCTCCTACCTTTCCCTTTTTCCCACTTTTCCCCTTCTTGACCTCAGATTTGCAAGCAATAAGTGCCCCAGCTCCAATAGGAAGGGCCTTACCTATTCCCTGATGCCCAAAAACCCAGCTTCATCCTCAAAAGGAGCCATAAAGAACATGAGGAGTCAGTGGCCTGTAAATTGGAGCAGAGAAAGTGTGTGGATCAGGGGAGTGAGAAGGGAAGCAGACAGAACAGTGGGAGGGAGAAGGAGCAAGAGATAAACGAGGGCCAGAAAGGAAGGGCCTGTGTCCACATGAAACATTTGGCCCATCCTAAAGGCGCCAGAGAGTTATACAGAAGTTTCCTGCAGTTGGAAATAGCAAGGATTTTGCAAGACACAAAGCAGCTTCCATAGAAGTGAGGTGAACTCAACAGGCGCCAGTAAGATTATTGAAACATTACACCAAAAGCAAAGGCAAGAAAAGCAAAAGCAAACAAGTAGGAACTACTTCAAACTAAAAAGCTCTGCACAGCAAAGGAAACCAACAGAATGAAAAGGCAACCTACCAAATGGAAGACAATATTTGCAAGTCATGTATCTGAAAGGGACTAATACCCAAATATAAAATATAATATAAATGCAACTCAAACAACTCATTTCAAAAAAAAAAAAAAAAAACTCTGATTTTAAAATGGGTAGAAAATGTGAAGTGACATTTTTTCAAAGGAAGACATTCAGATGGCCAACACACATACGAAAAGGTGCTCAACATCAACTAGTCATCAGGAAAATGCAAATCAAATACCACAATGCAGGCGCCATCACCTTACACCTGCAAATGGCTATCATCAAAAGACAACAAATAACTAGTGTCAGTGAGGATAATGAAGAACAGGAACCGTCCTACACTGTTGTTGGGAATAAATATTGGCACAGCCCACTCTGGGAAAACAGCGTGGAGGGTCCTCAAACTTTAAACAAAACAAAACAACCATACAACCTAGCAGTTACATTTCTGGGTATTTATCCAAAGAAATCTATATGCTCCCTATGTTCACTGCAGCATTATTTACATAGCCAATATATGGAAACAACCTAAGTGTCTATCGTGAGTGAATGGATGGGAAAAAAAAAGTGGTATGTATATACATGGAATAATTATCCAGTCATGATAAAGAATGAAATCTTGCCATTTCCAACAACATGGATGGACCTTGAGGCATTATGCAACCTGAAAGACAGATTCTGTATGACCTCACTTATATATACTTTAAATGTGGAATCTAAAAAACAGACCAAAAGCCACCCAGCTCAAGATACAGAGAAGAGACCTGCGATTGCTGGCAGGGGCCACAAAACAGGTAAAGGGGATCAAAAGGTACAAACTTCCAGTTATACAACAAATGAGTCCTGGGGATGTAACATATAGCATGGCCATTATAGTTAATTGTGCGTGCTCATGCTCAATTGCTAAGTCGTGTCTGACCCTTTGTGACCCCACGGACTGTAGCCCGCCAGGCTCCTCTGTCCATGGGATACCCAGGCAAGAATACTGGATGGGTTGCCATGCCCTCCTCCAGAAGATCTTCCCCACCCAGGGATCGAACTCGAGTCTCCTGCAGTGGCAGGCAGATCCTTACTACTGAGCCACCAGGAAAGCCCCATTGTTAATAATACTGTAATGCATATTTTAAGTTGCTAAGATAGTAATCTTAAAAGTTGCCATCACAAGGAAAAAAATGCTGTAACTATGTATGGTTTAGAGATGGTAACTAGACTTATTGTCGTGATCATTTTGCAGTATATACAGTATTGAATCACTGTGTTGTACACCTGAAATTAACATGTTTTATGACAATTATACCTAAAAAAGATTACTGAACTGTGAGATGTGAAATTAAAAAGAACCAAATTGAAATGTTGAAATATGATTAAGAAAAAAGCTTACTTAGAAACTTTGGTGAAAAAGCCCAGGGTTCCTGGTACAGGTGGTCAAACCCATTTCATATGTATTTGTCAAAGTCAATTAGTTTTGATTGTGCAGAATACTGCCTGGGGTTAACTAAGAGAAGAAAGTTACCAGAAGGTAAAATTCCATATACTGTTTGTACATTAACAGCACTCTACAGAGAAATCTGCTTTCTCGAGTTTTATTGCTTTCACATGTTTGCCTTTAGGTGAAAAGGTGAAACTGAGAAATCTGAGGTGTATTAATTCTTTCCAAGACATCATTTTTGACGCTGTACAAAAAGTATCACTTGTAAAACTCTCCAAAATGTTAATGATGAATACTTAAGCCATCAAAACTTGTTAATGAAGTCAGATTTCTTATCCACTATCAGGGATTCCTTCCCGGGTCACAAATACATTTTAGTATTACAGCTACGTTGGAAGACATCATAAATTCGACATTACATATAGCCTTCTTACTTTTTTAAAACATGAAAAGAACAACTAAGACTCAACTCATGACTGAGAAATAAACAATGGATTCTGGATGTTCAGGCAACTACACAAATCATAAAACATTGCTTTGGTCTCCAGCTGCTCTATGGATGCAGAGACACGTTCTGTGTATATTTCCTATAGGAGAGCAAGCACCTTGAAAGAACTCTGTAGAAAAGCCATCAGAGAACCATGGGAGTCCATAAATGAGCAACGTGCCTTGTAATTAATGAGTGTGCAGTCCATGTAGTCACCCAGTTTTGAGAAACAGCTTCAAAGGGATAGCCGCAAATGGGATTTTACTGGTTTAATCATCAAATTCACGTCTGGTCAGGAAAGTGGGAAAACAGTTTAAAAGAGGGAAATCACTAGTGGATAGAATGGCTAATAACTACTTTCTGATTTGTAGATGCTGGAGGAAATTTATTTATTACACCAAGAATCAAGTTCTGCATTCTATGCTTGATACTTTTTTTAATTCACATATGGCAGCTACTTAAAATTATGGATAAAAAGAAAATTATTTAAAGTGTTTCTGATTAAGCTGAAACAGTATTATTGAGGGGAAGAGAGAATCTACCACAGGCAAGCACAGTATTAATGATAACAGTGGGACACACTATCTTATAATATCTTTCTAAAAACTGCTTAAAAATAAAAAAGCTTTAACTTTTTGTTTCTTTAACTTCATAGTTCTCAAAGGACACTGCAAGTAAATGTTAGTAAGTAATTCAGATTACTTTCCCAGCATCGTCTCCTACCTGCCTTTTGCACTAATTCCAGGCCCAATCACTAACTTTCCCACCACTAATTTGACCACTCTTTAAATATCAGGTTGTGAGTACTCTGGATAAGAAATACAAACTATTAGGTGAAACCATATGAAACTATTATTTTAGAAGTTAAAAATGTCCAAATATCTGTATATCATATGTTACAGTTTAACGATCATGGAAGAGAAGGCTAGTTCAGTTCAGTTCAGTCGCTCAGTCGTGTCCGACTCTTCGAGACCCCATGAATCGCAGCACGCCAGGCCTCCCTGTCCATCATCAACTCCTGGAGTTCACTCAGACTCACGTCCATCGAATCAGCGATACCATCCAGCCATCTCATTCTCTGTCGTCCCCTTCTCCTCCTGCCCCCAATCCCTCCCAGCATCAGAGTCTTTTCCAGTGAGTTAACTCTTCGAATGAGGTGGCCAAAGTACTGGAGTTTCAGCTTCAGCATCATTCCCTCCAAAGAAATCCCAAGGCTGATCTCCTTCTGAATGGACTGGCTGTATCTCCTTGCAGTCCAAGGGATTCTCAAGAGTCTTCTTCAACACCACAGTTCAAAAGCATCAATTCTTCAGTGCTCAGCCTTCTTCACAGTCCAACTCTCACATCCATACATGACCACAGGAAAAACCATAGCCTTGACTAGACGGACCTTTGTTGGCAAAGTAATGTCTCTGCTTTTGAATATGCTATCTAGGTTGGACATAACTTTCCTTCCAAGGAGTAAGCGTCTTTTAATTTCATGGCTGCAGTCACCATCTGCAGTGATTTTGGAGCCCCCCAAAAATAAAGTCTGACACTCTTTCCACTGTTTCCCCATCCATTTCCCATGAAGTGACGGGACCGGATGCCATGATCTTCGTTTTCTGAATGTTGAGCTTTAAGCCAACATTTTCACTCTCCGCTTTCACTTTCATCAAGAGGCTTTTTAGTTCCTCTTCACCTTCTGCCATCAGGGTGGTGTCATCTGCATATCTGAGGTTATTGATATTTCTCCCGGCAATCTTGATTCCAGCTTGTGTTTCTTCCAGTCCAGCCTTTCTCATGATGTACTCTGCATAGAAGTTAAATAAGCAGGGTGATAATATACAGCCTTGACGTACTCCTTTTCCTATTTGGAACCAGTCTGTTGTTCCATGTCCAGTTCTAACTGTTGCTTCCTGACCTACATACAGATTTCTCAAGAGGCAGGTCAGGTGCTCTGGTATTCCCATCTCTTTCAGAATTTTCCACAGTTTCGTGTGATCCACACAGTCAAAGGCTTTGGCATAGTCAATAAAGCAGAAATAGATATTTTTCTGGAATTCTCTTGTTTTTTCCATGATCTAGCAGATGTTGGCAATTGGATCTCTGGTTCCTCTGCCTTTTCTAAAACCAGCTTGAACAGCAGGAAGTTCATGGTTCACGTATTGCTGAAGCCTGGCTTGGAGAATTTTGAGCATTACTTTACTAGCGTGTGAGATGAATGCAATTGTGTGGTAGTTTGAGCATTCTTTGGCATTGCCTTTCTTTAGGATTGGAATGAAAACTGACCTTTTCCAGTCCTGTGGCCACTGCTGAGTTTTCCAAATTTGCTGGCACATTGAGTGCAGCACTTGCACAACATCATCTTTCAGGATTTGAAATAGCTCCACTGGAATTCCATCACCTCCACTAGCTTTGTTCGTAGTGATGCTTTCTAAGGTCCACTTGACTTCACATTCCAGGATGTCTGGCTCTAGGTGAGTGATCACACCATTGTGATTGTCTGGGTCATGAAGATCTTTTTTGTACAGTTCTTCTGTGTATTCTTGCCACTTCTTCTTAATATCTTCTGCTTCTGTTAGGTCCATACCATTTTTGTCCTTTATCGAGCCCATCTTTGCATGAAATGTCTCCTTGGTATCTCTAATTTTCTTGAAGAGATCTCTAGTCTTTCCCATTCTGTTGCTTTCCTCTATTTCTTTGCATTGATTGCTGAGGAAGGCTTTCTTATCTCTTCTTGCTCTTCTTTGGAACTCTGCATTTAGATGCTTAGAGAAGGCTAAGTGCTCAGTAAATCCATTTCTGTGTCTTCTGGGCACAAAGCTACACTATACTTCCCAGCCAGCCTGCTGGTTAGGTGGGGCCACATGACTGGTTTTGGCCAACAGAATGGGGGTAGACTGTCTCCAAGCCTGTGCACAAAGCCTCCTGTGGGATCCTCGACTCCGTTTCCATCAGCCCATATAGAGGACACTGGGGCCCTGGCCAAAGATGGCACCTCAAGATGGATGGAACCTGGTCCCATGTGAAAGCACGTAGCAGACTCTCTCAAATGTGTGTTGGAAATGAAGGCAGGCAAAGAAATGAACTTCTACTGTGTTCAGCCACTCTGATTTTGGGATGGTTTGACACATAAAGTTAGCCCACCTTGATGAAGAGAGTAATATTCCAAGACCATTTCTTTTCCTAAAGTCTAGTACACATGATATATTCCTCCTGTGTGAATCCACTGAAACAAGAAACAAAAACTTAGAAAGCTATCGGTGTGATTTGCATTTAGTTTCATGTTTAGCAAAGCATTTTTTTTAATGTAGAAAATTGGAGCAGTGCATGCTGGGAGATCAAGAATGCATGGTTAAGGCATTCTTAGTCCTGAATTTAAGAGACATCTGAGTATCATGAGCTCATATGCATTTGGCTGGATTAACCCAACTCTATGGAACCTGGTAAACCTGGGGTGATCAATAAAAAAGGAGTTCCTAAAAGAGAAAGACAAAGCTAGAAAGAGAATTCTTGGTCTTGGACTGAAAGGATCCCACCAACATTCGCTGCCACCCTGGGAAGTCTGACCAGGCTAGACAGCTGCTTGCGCATGTGTGCTTGTGTGCTCTGCCTTTGATCTCTCTTCCTAAACAACACTGGACATATAGCAGGCTCAAGGCACCCAGTCCTGAGGGCAGGGAAGTGGCTCTGTAGGTGAACAGTCTCTGTGGGGAGGAGGCCCTGAGCTGTGGCTGTCTGAGCTACATGCTGAATTGCCCAGAGCTCCTTTCACGCATTACAGCTTGCTGTCTACATTGATCAGATTAATCACAAATCGCCATCTCCACAGCTGAAGTTAATGTTTTTTAAAACATTCCAGGGACTGTGTAAGTCATATAGTGTTTCTTCATGGGATTTCTCATTTTCTGTGCAAATACACTTTGCCAGAATTGTTAGTATGCCTGTTTATGGTCAGGTTCCAGGAAACTTTATGATATTCTCCAAGACAAATTGAGAAGTTAAAACTTTTTTGCTGATGTTTTTACATTTAAATATTGCCAAACGAAAGAAAAGAAGTGTTTTCTAAATACGGACAACAAGGTCTAGCCAGAAGAGATTTGTTTTTGCTTTCTCCTGTTTTTATCATACCTTCCAGCACGACAAGTCCATAGTACCCAACTAATTAAAATAAATTTGGGGCTCCCATCCATTTCTGACATACAGAGTCCAAGTCCTGCAGGCCCAGGGATGCCCCCCAAACATCTCACTTTCCTGGACGTGTAGGCATCTGAGAACCCAATCCAAAGTGCTCAAGCTATCAAGTGTATCCCAGTGTGTGTTGATGCATCTTCAAATTTCCCATGCCAGGAGTATACAAAACTTGGAACTCTTCACTGCTTCTTCTATTTCTCTCACTTATTCTTAATCCAATGGAGAGTTGCTGGGAGGTTTTAAGGAGAGAGCTGACCTGACCTAATTTATTCTCAAGGAGAAAACTCTAAGACATGGACTAGAGGGGACAAAAGAAGAAGCTAGGGGAAGCTCTTGGCAGGGGGGTGGTGGGGGTTCTGGTGAGAGAGGATGGTTATAGGGCTGGATGGTGGAAGGCAGGAGGGAGAGAAGGAGACGGACTTGACACATGGTCTGGAGTAGGACTTAGCACCTGACTGCACATAAGTGGGGAAGAAGAGCGAGTGGTCAGGAATGACATCCAGGTTTTCGACACTAATCATTCTGGACACTCCTGAAACAGGGGGAATGGATGATAAGCAGGAAATGAGTTTTGGAGAGCTGACCAAGAGTTCAGTTTTGGATGTCCTAAGCTCAGTGAGACATCCTGATGGATAGGGCAAGAATTGACAAGGGATTAATCTCTAAAATATATAAACAGCTCATGTAGCTCAATATCAAGAATACAAACACCCCAATCAAAAAGTGGCTGCAAGATCTAAGTAGACACTTCTTCAAAGAAGACACTCAGATGGCTAAAAAGCACATGAAAAGATGGTCAGTATCACTAATTATGAGAGAAATGCAAATCAAAACTACAATGAAGTATCACCTCACACCAGTCAGAATGGCCATCATCAAAAAGCCTACAAACAATAAGAGAGGGTATGGAGAAAAGCGAACCCTACTACACTGTCAGTGGGAACATAAACTGGTACAGCCACTATGGAGAACAGTATCAGTTCAGTTCAGTCGCTCAGTCGTGTCCGACTCTTTGTGACCCCATGAATCACAGCACGCCAGGCCTCCCTGTCCATCACCAACTCCTGGAGTTCACTCAGACTCACGTCCATCGAGTCAGTGATGCCATCCAGGCATCTCATCCTCTGTCGACCCCTTCTCCTCCTGCCCCCAATCCCTCCCAGCATCAGAGTCTTTTCCAATGAGTCAACTCTTCACATGAGGTATGGAGGTTCCTTAAAAAACTAAAAATAGAGTTACCATATGATCCAGCAATCCCACTCCTGGGCATGTATCTGGAGAAAATTATAATTCAGAAAGATACATGCACCCCTGTGTTCATTGCAGCACTATTTACAATAGCCAAGACATGGAAACAACCTAAATGGCCACCAATAGAAAAATGGATAAAGCAGAAGTGGTACATATACACAATGGAATATTATTCAGCTATAAAAATGAATGAAATAATGCCATCTGCCACAACATGGAGAGATTTGCAGATTGTTATACTGAGTGAAGTGTCAGAGACAGACAAACACCATATGGCATCACTTATATGTGGAGTCTAAAAAAGGGGGAGTGGTAAAAATAAACTTATATACAAAATAGCAATAGAGTCACAGATGTAGAAAATAAACTTGTGGCTACCAGGGGGTAAAGAGGGGGTAAGAGTTTTATAGTATCCAGCCTTACATTTAAGTCTTTAATCCATTTTGAGTTTATTTTTGTGTATGGTGTTAGGGGGTGTTCTTATTTCATTCGTTTACATGTATCTGTCCAGTTTTCCCAACCGTGTGTACTTTCTTTTTATTAATCTGTCTTTTGTTTCTTAAGTTATTTTTATTAGAAAAATTAACATTGTCTGTTTTCAGGTGCACAATACTGATCTAGTACATCCCCAAGCCCCCAAGGAAGCCAGCTGTGCTTAACAACTCCCCCAGAGGAAACCCAGAAGACATGGCTGAGGAAGGCTTCTTGTAGCACAAATTGTTTCCATGCCTTGGCTATTGTAAGTAGTGTTGCTATGAACTAGCATATATCTTTTAGAATTATATTTTTGTCCAGATACATGCTCAGGAGTGGGACTGCTGGATCATATGGCAACTCTATTTTTAGTTTTTTTGAGAAATCATTTGAAATTTCATGTGTGCGTTCCCAAGGCTTTTTGTGCCCCGTCTCAGAGGTCTGATGGCTTAGGAGAACTTGTGCACATGCTTGTTGGGGCCTGGAGCTTTCTCTGAAGATAAGCCCTAGACTCTGCCCATTTCCCTTCTGTGTCATGTCCTTGCTACCAACAGGCTGAAATGGGATTTCTGCTTTAAACCATGACCTTGGATCCCAATCTTGGCAGGACCTTTAAGAATATAAGGTGACTGAGGAATCTGAGCACATTGGGGGCTCCCCATTATTAATCAGAGTGTGTGGGGTAATTCTTTGGAGAAAAGTTAATAAGTACATACACGGGCTTCTCCAGTGGCTTAGTGGTAAAGAATTTGCTTGTAACACAGGAGAGGTAGGAAACCCAGATTTGATCCCTGGGTTGGGAAGATCCCCTAGAGGAGGGCATGGAAACCCACTCCAGGATTCTTGCCTGGAGCATCCCATGGGCAGAGGAGCCTCGTGGGCTACAGTCCATGGGGTCACAGAGTCAGACACAACTGAGGGAGCATGCAGGAGTTGATGGTGCTACACAAATGCACTGATGTGCTCAGGGCAACAGAACTTTCTGGTGCTTTTTACTCTTCCTGTAGCATCCTCAGCTCACACTGACTTTCTAGTTGCAAGTGCCTTCATTTGTCACCTGTTGCCCACTCCCCTTTCCACAGGCCCAAATTAAGAGGATCCAAGTTCCCAGGGGGACAATGAATAATCCTGCTGAATCCAATATTTCTCATAGCACATTTCAGAGTGTGTGCTCTTCCAAGCACAGAGGCGAGGCTTTGTGAGAACCACGTTACATGTTCACGAGCTTTCTCTGAGGCTCTCATACAACTCATTGAACACGTGTGATTTTTGTTTTTGTTTTTTTTTTCTGGTTTCAAATATTTTTAAAAATCTTTATTGAAATATAGTTGATTTACAATGCTATGTTTCAGGTATATAGCGAAGTGATTGAGTTATATTTATTTTATATATATATATATATTTTTTTATCAGATTCTATTCTCTTATGTTATTACAAAACACTGAGTATAGTTCCCTGTGCTCTACAGTAGGGCTTTATTTATCTATTTGGTATATAGTAATTTGTATCTGCTAACCCCAAACTTCATTTTTTTTTTAAAAAAAGTAAAAGCATTTATTTTTATTTATTTATTTGGTTATGCAGGGTCTTAGTTGTGGCATGTGGAATCTAGTTCCCCGACCAGGGATCAAACCCAGGGCCCCAGCACTGAGAGCTCAGAGTCTTAGCCATTGACCACCAGGGGAGTCCCTAACCCCAAACTTCTAACTTGTTCCCTCCCTTCCCCTTTGGTAACTGTAATTTTGTTTTCTGTCTATCGATCTACCTCTGTTTTGTAAATAAGTTCACTGGTGTCAATTTTTTAGATTCCACATATATACAATATCACATAATATTTGTCTTTCTCTGTCTGACTTCCTTTTCTTAGTATGGTAATCTCTACACGTGGGTCATTTGTTACTTTGCTTTCCCCTATATACTAAGGACAGAGTGTTTACTAAAATGACAGTCATCTATTCTGGGTGTACAATGGGGAAAGCATCTTGACAGGAATTTGAACATTGCCCATGATGTCTGATGAGGCCCTCACTCTCAAAATGTTTAACACCCAGTTAAAAGTTTGAAATTGTCAGTTTGAATCACCTACTGTTCTGTCCCTGATTACCTTTCACAGCTAAATGTTCAAATGGTTTTAGACTTTCCGGTATCCTCATTCTCCAGAAACTCAGACGAATGACATGGTTACTCGTTTAAGTTTCAGTTTCCAAATATTTTTGTGTTCTGATTCTATTTGGGGTGGGGGAAGGGTGTATATTTGGAATGGTTTCATTAATTTCGGGAAAATAATCTTCCCTTCCAATCTGGAAACAAGATTGCTGGGAGAAATATCAATAACCTCAGATACGCAGATGACGCCACCCTTATGGAAGAAGGTGAAGAAGAACTAAAGAGCCTCTTGATGAAAGTGAAAGAGGAGAATGAAAAATTTGGCTTAAAACTCAGAATTCAGAAAACTAAGATCATGGCATCCAGTCCCATCACTTCATGGCAAATAAATGGGGAAACAACGGAAACAGTAAGAGACTTTACCTTGGGGGGCTCCCAAATCACTGCAGATGGTGACTGCAGCCATGAAATTAAAAGACACTTGCTCATTGGAATAAAAGCTATGACCAACCTAGAGAGCACAATAAAAAGCAGAGACATTATTTTGCCAACAAAGGTCCATCTAGTCAAAGCTATGGTTTTTCCAGTAGTCATGTATGGATGTGAGAGTTGGACTGTGAAGAAAGTTGAGCGCCAAAGAATTGATGCTTTTGAACTGTGGTGTTGGAGAAGACTCTTGAGAGTCCCTTGGACTGCAAAGAGATCCAACCAGTCCATCTTAAAGGAAATCAGTCCTGAATATTCATTGGAAGGACTGATGCTGAAGCTGAAACTCCAATACTTTGGCTACCTGATGCAAAGAACTGACTCATTGGAAAAGACCCTGATGCTGGGAAAGATTGAAGGCAGGAGGAGAAGGGGATAACAGAGGATGAGATGGTTGGAAGGCATCACTGACTCCATGGACATGAGTTTGAGTGAACTCTGGGAGGTGGTGATGGACAGGAGGCCTGGTGTGCTGAATTCTGTGGTGTCACAAAGTGTCGGACATGACTGAGCAACTGAACTGAACTGCACTGATTTACATTCCCATCAACAGTAGACAAAGGTTCCCTTTCCTGAGCATCTTGGCTAACACTTGTTATTTGTTGTCTTTTTGATAATAGCTATTCTGACAGGTATGAGGTGGTACCTCATTGTGGTTTTGATTTGCACATCCCTGATGATTACTGATGTTGAGCTTCTTTTCATGTACTTGTTGGCCATCTATATGTCTTCCTTTGAAAAATGTTTATTCAGATTCTCTTCTCATTTTTTAAACTGGGTTGTTTGCTTTTTTTGGGATGTTGAATTATATAATTATTTTTTTGTATATTTTGGACATTAATCCTTTATCAGGTATTTTGTGTATTGTTTACTTTGGTGTGCAAAAGCTTTTTAGTTTGATATAGTCCCATTTATTTATTTTTGCTTTTCTTTCCCTTGCCTGAAGAGACATATTGAAAGAAATATTAGAAGTCATGTCAAAGAGCTTATTGCCTATGTTCTTTTCTAGAAGTTTTATGGTTTCAGGTCTTACCATTTAAGTCTTTAAACCACTTTGAATTTCTTTTTGTGCATGGTGTGAGAGAGTAGTCCAGTTTGATTCTTTTGGCACATAGCTGTCCAGTTTTCCAAACACCATTTATTGAAGAGACTGTCTTTTCTCCATTGTATATTTGTGCCTCCTTTGTCATAGATTCATTGCCTGTATATGTGTGGGCTCATTTCTGGGTTCTCTATTCTGTTCCCTTGATCTATGTGTATGTTTTTATACCAGTACCATACTGTTTTGATGATTAGGTTTGAGGTATAGTTTGAAAACAGGGAGTGTGATATCTCCAGTTGTTTTGGCTATTTGAGATCTTTTCTGTTTCCATATTTACTTTAGAATTATTCGTTCTAGTTCTATGAAGAATACCATTGATAATTTGATAAGGATTTTGCATTGAATCTGTATATTGCCTTGGTCAGTATGAACTATTTTTTTAAGAAAAAGATAACATTTACTAGCTCCTTTAATTGATTAATTGAGAGGGAATCTTTCAGATGAGGCTTTATTCTAGGCTCTAACGATGTCTGTGACCCAGTTTTTGTTTTCATTTCCCCCCCATCTCCATTAAAAAAAATTTTTTTTTAAATTGGAGGCTAACTGCTTTACAATGTTGTGTTGGATTCTGCCATACAACAGCGTGAATCAGCTGTTAGTATACATATATCCTCTCCCTCTTGAATCTTCCTCCCAGCCCCCAGTATGGACTTTTTAACAATAATCATTCCTCCAGTCCTTAAATGGGTTTCCCTCATAGCTCAGTTTGTAAAGAATCTGCCTGCAATGCAGGAGACCCTGGTTTGATTCCTGGGTCTGGAAGATCCACTGGAGAAGGGATAGGCTACCTGTTCCTGTATTCTTGGGCTTTCCTGTGGCTCAGCTGGTAAAGAATTCACCTGGAATGTGGGATACCTGGGTTCAATCCCTGGGTTGGGAAGATCCCCTGGAGAAGGGAAAGTCTACCCACTCCAGTATTCTGGCCTGGAGAATTCCATGGACTGCATAGTCCATGGGGTTGCAAAGAGTCAGAGACAACTGAGCAACTTTCACTTTCCCTTTCCCTCTGTTTCTCTCATCCTTAATTTCTTTCATCAGTGTCTGATAGCTTTAGATTTAGTCCTAGGCATTATTCTTTTTGATGCTATATGATATATTAATTTTATTTTATTTTTGATATACTAATTTTAAAATTAAATTTTATTATCTCTATTTGAACAAATTTGAGTGGGAGAGATATTTTGTATTATTCAAATTTAAGAAATATATTTGAGTTAAGTGGAAATAAATTGTGACCAAGAAAACTGATTAGGGAATCTAAGTTGATAAAAGTAACATAGACTAGAACAACAGCAACTGGGAATGTTTTAGTTAATAAATCTATGCCTCACAAATAAAATAAAACTTAAATATATGTATACATATGTATGTTTGTATTATATCTCAAATATTTCAACTAATATGTCAGATAGCTCTTATTGTAAAGGCTAAGATTAATTAAAAGATAATTTTTTAAAAGGTGAAATGATAAAGATATAAACACATGTTAAAGATTTTCTTTAATTGCTGTGGGAGCTAGGGAGATATGACAACTAGTTCAAAGGAGAAACCAAAGAACAGACACATATAAATCAGAAATGTTGAAATGAGCTTGCAAATGGAACCAAAACTGTCCTCTTCCACCATGAGGGAGGGAAGTCACTTGAATCTCCAGAAGACAGGATGTACATGTCTGTAGATATGAATGACTTTGCATTGTTATATTAGTAACTTATAGCTTGCAACAAAACAGCTCAAAGACAATGAAAGGCTAGACTCAGAAAACCAGGAAGGGTATGATCTAAACAGTCTTTTCACTGAAGCATAAATGTTTCTCTACACCACCATGAGATAATACATGTTTTCCATTTACTATTTTTTAAATTGAAGTATAATTCATTTACAATGTTGTGTCAGTCTCTATTGTACAGCATAGTGATTCAGTTATATATATATTCAGTTTTGTATATATTTACATATATTCTTTTTCATATTCTTTTCCATTATTGTTTATTTTATTTTTTTTTATTTTTTAACTTTACAATATTGTATTGGTTTTGTCATATATCAAATTGAATCCGCCACAGGTATATATGTGTTCCCCATCCTGAACCCTCCTCCCTCCTCCCTCCCCATACCATCCCTCTGGGTCGTCCCAGTGCACCAGCCCCAAGCATCCAGTATCATGCATCAAGCCTGGACTGGCGACTCATTTCATATATGATATTATACATGTTTCAATGCCATTCTCCCAAATCATCCCACCCTCTCCCTCTCCCACAGAGTCCAAAAGACTGTTCTATACATCAGTGACTGTTTTGCTGTCTCGTATACAGGGTTATTGTTACCATGCTGCTGCTGAGTCACTTCAGTCATGTCCGACTCTGTGCGACTCCACAGACGGCAGCCCAGCAGGCTGCCCCGTCTCTGGGATTCTCCACACAAGAACACTGGAGTGGGTCGCCATTGCCTTCTCCAATGCATGCAAGTGAAAAGTGAAAGTGAGGTCGGTATCATAGGATATCCTTACCATAGGATACTGAATACAGCTCCCTGTGCTATAGAGTAGGACCTTGTTGTTTACTGTTTTATATATAGTAACTTGAGCTCTTTTATACCTGTTCCCCTCCCTTCCCCCTTTGGTAACTAGAAGTTTGTTTTCTATGCCTATAAGTCTCATTCTCTTTTGTAAATAAGTTCATTTATGTCATATTTTAAATTCCACATGAAGTGGTATAATATGATATTTGTATCTCTTTGTCTGACTTACTTCCCTTAGTACGATAACCTCTAGGTCCAGATGGCATTGTTTTGTTCTTTTTTATGGCTGAGTAATATCCCATTGTATTATGTACTGCACCTTCTTTATCCATTCACCTGACTTTGGACATTTAGGTTGCTTTCATGTCTTGACTAGTGTAAATATTGCTACTATGAACCTTAGGGTGTATGGATAGTACACACTTTTGGACTGAGTTTTCTTTTTTTAGAAATAACATTAAAAAAAAAGAAATAACATTTTTTATTTGTTTGTGTTTTGGCTGCAGTGGGTCTTTGTTGCTTTGCATGGGCTTTCTCTAGTTGCAGCAAGTGGTGGAATAGAACAATAATGGAAAAGAATATGAAAAAAAATATATGTAAATATATACAAAACCGAATATATATATATATATATATATATAAAACTGAATCACTATGCTGTACAATAGAGACTGACACAACATTGTAAATGAATTATACTTTGTTACAATGTGCTGACTTCTTATTACGGTGGGTTCTCTTGTTGCATAGCACAGGATCTTGGCACATGAACTCAGTAGTTGTGACATGCCTCCCCTAGAGCATGTGGGCTTCAGTAATTGCAGCTCACAGGTCTGGTAGTTGGGGCTTGTGGGTTCTAGAGAGCAGGCTGAGTGGTGTGGCATACAGGCTTCGTTGCTCCTCAGCATATGGAATCTTCCCAGACTGGGGATCAAACCCATGTCCCCTGCATTGGCAGGTAAATTCTTTTCCACTGTGCCACAAAGGAAGTCCTAGACTGAGTTTTTTATTGGCGTGATTGTGTTTAGGATCTAACATAGCTGAAGAATAAAGCTTTAGAGGATTTATTAGAGAAAATAGAAGGCTAAAGAAGACAACTTTTAAATAATCTTTTTATGTTAGAAAGCATTAGCAGAATTCTTACATTTAATATTGGTGTTGTATTTGTCATTATGCACAAAATTAGGTCTACCAAATACATACCTCTTTGGTGTCCAGTTCAGTCCCTCAGTCATGTCTGGCTCTTTGTGACCCCATGGACTGCAGCACACCAGGCCTCTCTGTCCATCACCAACTCCCATAGTTTACTCAAACTCATGTCCATCGAGTCAGTGATGCCTTCCAACCATCTCATTCTCTGTCATCCCCTTCTCCTCCTACCTTCAGTCTTTCTCAGCATCAGGGTCTTTTCCAATGAGTCAGTTCTTTGCATCAGGTGGCCAAAGTTTTGGAGTTTCAGCTTAGCATCAGTCCTTCCAATGAATATTCAGGACTCATCCCCTTTAGGATGGACTGGTTGGATCTCTTTGCAGTCCAAGGGACTCTCAAGAGTCTTCTCCAACACCACAGTTAAAAAGCATCCATTCTTTGGCGCTCAGCTTTCTTTATAGCCCAACTCTCACATCCATACATGACTACTGGAAAAACCATAGCTTTGACTAGATGGACCTTTGTTGGCAAAGTAATGTCTCTGTTTTTTATTATGCTGTCTAGGTTGGTCATAGCTTTTCTTCCAAGGGACAAGTGTCTTTTAATTTCATGGCTGCAATCACCATCTGCAGTGATTTTGGAGCCCAAGAAAATAAAGTCTGTCACTGTTTCCACTGTTTGTCCATCCGTTTGCCATGAAGTGATGGGACCAGATGCCATGATCTTAGTTTTCTGGATGTTGTGTTTTAAGCCAACGTTTTCACTCTCCTCTTTCACTTTCATCAAGAGGCTCTTTAGTTCTTCTTTGCTTTCTGCCATAAGTGTGGTATCATCTGCATATCTGAGGTTATTGATATTTCTACTGGCAGTCATGATTCCAGCTTGTTCTTCACCCAGTCCAGCATTTCTCATGATGTACTCTGCATATAAGTTAAATAAGCAAGGTGACAATATACAGCCTCTTTGGTATACTAATCAACAATATAACTGGGAGGTGAACTTCTGTTTAAGCCCCAAACTCCAAAACCAACATTAGTTTTATATTGTGGTGTTATGGAAAGAACTTTGGGCTGGGAGTCAGAAGTCCTGGCTGCCTTTCTCTAGTTGTGGGCCTTGGATACATCTCTTAAAAAACATTTCCAACCCCAATATCATCTAACACTGAGTGCGTGCTTGCCCTGTGCCAGGCACCATTCCAAGGGCTGTGTATGAGTGCTAAGTTGCTTCAGTTGTGTCTGACTTTGTGACCCTATGGACTGTTGCCCGCCAGGCTCCTCTGCCCTTGGGATTCTCCAGGCAAGAATATTGAAGTGGGTTTCATGCCCTTCTCCAGGGGATCTTCCCACCCAGGTTTTGAACTCGCGTCTCCTGCACCTTCTGCATTGCAGGCAGATTCTTTACCACTAAGCCACTGGAGAAGCCCATTCTAAGGGCTGAGTTTATATCAACTCATATAACTTCTCAATGACTTTGCAAAGTAGCTTCTTCCTGTTTCACAGTTACGGAAATTAAGAAAAAAACCAATGCATCCCATGCGATACAGTTAGTAAGAAGTGGGGCTTTAACCTCAGTTCCTTATTTGTGGAAGTGATCCAGATCGTGCACAAGGTGCCATCTAGCTCTGAAATTTTATGTCATAAAGTCAAAACAAAATAATGATGGAGGATAATCAGGCAAAATGAGGTCTACTTCTATAGAAGTTTATTTTCCAAAGTTTGTCTTAGAATTCATTATTTCTCATGTCCATGCCTTTATGGATAAGAGTGGAAACCAGAACTTCCAGCTGGCCTTGCATCAATTTGAGTAGGACAGAAAGGGAAAAGCACAAGAAGAGATTAAACCATGGATAGCAAACTTGGGGAACTTCCCAGGTGACTCAGTAGGTAAAGAACCTGCCTGCAATGCAGGAGACACAGGAGATACGAGTTCAATTCCTGGCTTGAGAAGATCCCTTGGAGAAGAGCATGGCAACCCACTCCAGTATTATTGTCTGGAGAATCCCATGGACAGAGAAGCCTGGTGGGCCCACAGTCCGCAGGTCACAGGAGTCGGACACAACTGAAGCAACTAAGCACAGCAGAGTACAGCAGACTTGTCACCTCCTTCAATGACAGTGTCTCATATCTATTTGCACTTACACTCAAATCAGAGTACAAAATTCCTAAATGTCAAACATCTAAGAGTACTCATTGACCCTCTAAACTGGTGAAGAAATACCATGATCAAACAATTCACTTTCATGAAGAATTAGTAGCGGCTTGAGATAGATCCCAGAAAAACATCTATTTCTGCTTTATTGACTATGCCAAAGCCTTTGACTTTGTGGATCACAATAAACAGTGGAAAATTATGAAAGAGATGGGAATACCAGAGCACCTGACCTGCCTCTTGAGAAACCTATATGCAGGTCAGGAAGCAACAGTTAGAACTGGACATGGAACAACAGACTGGTTCCAAATAGGAAAAGGAGTACGTCAAGGCTGTATATTGTCACCCTGCTTACTTAACTTATATGCAGAGAACATCATGAGAAACGCTGGACTGGAAGAAACACAAGCTGGAATCAAGATTGCCGGGAGAAATATCAATAACCTCAGATATGCAGATGACACCACCCTGATGGCAGAAAGTGAAGAGGAACTAAAAAAGCCTCTTGATGAAAGTGAAAGAGGAGAGTGAGGAAGTTGGCTTAAAGCTGAACATTCAGAAAATGAAGATCATGGCATCTGGTCCCATCACTTCATGGGAACTAGATGGGAAAACAGTGGAAACAGTATCAGACTTTATTTTTCTGGGCTCCAAAATCACTGCAGATGGTGACTGCAGCCATGAAATTAAAAGACGCTTACTCCTTGGAAGGAAAGTTATGTCCAACCTAGATAGCATATTGAAAAGCAGAGACATTACTTTTGCCAACAAAGGTCCATATAGTCAAGGCTATGGTTTTTCCTGTGGTCATGTATGGATGTGAGAGTTGGACTGTGAAGAAGGCTGAGCGCCCGAAGAATTGATGCTTTTGAACTGTGGTGTTGGAGAAGACTCTTGAGAGTCCCTTGGACTGCAAGGAGATCCAACCAGTGCATTCTGAAGGAGATCAGCCTTGGGATTTCTTTGGAGGGAATGATGCTGAAGCTGAAACTCCAATACTTTGGCCACCTCATGCGAAAAGTTGACTCATTGGAAAAGACTCTGATGCTGGAGGGGTTGGAGGCAGGAGAAGGGGATGACAGAGGATGAGATCGTTGGATGGCATCACCGACTCAATGGACATGAGTTTGGGTGTGCTCCGGGAGTTGGTATTGTACAGGGAGGCCTGGTGTGCCGCAGTTCATGGGGTCGCAAAGAGTTGGACATGACTGAGTGACTGAACTGAACTGAATTCTAAAGGCATTTGACCTTATTTGAGAAGTAGGAAGTCTTGTGCTGCTTTATTGCTGAAGTTTGCACTTTTATTATTTTCTCTGCATTTCCTGATGAATTATCCATGACCAGTTGGAACTTAGTAATGTTAAGCTTTGGACAGCTATTTTGCATGAGGTCCAAAGTCACATTTGAAAAGTACACATGCTGTGATTAATATCCCTCTCCGTGTCTCCAAAGGAGACCAAATGAATGTTTCGTTATTTTAAAAATCTTAATTAAAATGTTCCTTTGTAAGACAGGTTGTTTTTCTTCCCCCAACACCATGCAACATGTGCTGGTCTTAGTTCCTTGCCCAGGGATCAAACTCAGACGCCAGTATTGGAAGGGCAGAATCTTAACCACTGGGCCACCAGGGAAGTCCTTAAAGATGAGCTTTAAAAGCAGTTGCCATTTAAATAAATGATGTGTAAAGCCAAACAGAACTTAATGACTTGACTAATATCTCCAATTCTGTTTTCCTGTGATTTATAAAGCCAAATCAAGAGAGGGCCTTGGTATGTAACAAGATGTCCAGATTATTTAAAAATTTTCTACACCTAAAAGCACCTTATATTACTTGTGCATTTTTGTACTTGGTTTTAATTTTTATAGTTTTTTTAATGAAGTTTATTTGATTTATAGTGTGTATTAGCTTCTGGTATACAACAAAGTGATTTCAGTATTTTGGTAGATTATATTTCATTATAGGCTGTTACAAGATAATGGATATAATTCCTCATGCTTCACACTATATGCTTGTTGCTTATGTATGTATGTATTTGCATCTGCTAATCCCATATACCAAAGTTGTCACTTCTCCCCTTCTCTCTCCTCTTTGGTAACCACAAGTTTGTTTTCTATATTCTGTGAGTCTGTGTTCTGTTTTTGCATTATACATTCCTGTTATCCTTCAGATTCCACATATAGATAATATCGTTTGTATTGTGTTTTTCTCTGTCCAGCTTATTTCACTAAGCATAGTATTCTCTAGGTCCGGCCACATTGCAAATTGGTAATATTTTCGTTCTTTTTTATGGCTGAGTAGTATTCCATTGTGTGTATATATACACACACACAGACATATATATATATGTGTGTGTGTGTGTGTGTATATATATCAGTTTCAGTTCAGTCGCTCAGTTGTGTCCGACTCTTTTGCGACCCCATGTATCACAGCACGCCAGGCCTCCCTGTCCATCACCAACTCCCAGAGTTCACTCAAACTCACGTCCATTGAGTCGATGTTGCCATCCAGCCATCCTCATATACCTTGTGTGTGTGCTAAGTTTCTTCAGTGATGTCCAGCTCTATGTAGTCTTATGGACTGTAGCCCTCCAGGCTCCTCTGTCCATGGCGTTCTCCAGACAAGAATACTGGAGTGAGTGCCATGCCCTCCTCCTAGGGGATCTTCCTGACCCCAGGACTGAACTCGGGTCTCTTAAGTCTCCTGCATTGGCAGTGGAGTTTTTGCACTAGGGTTCACCTGGGAAGCATATATATATATACACTACATCTTCTAAACCTCATTGTCTGTTTATGGACACTTGGGTTGCTTCCATGTCTTGGCTATTTTAAATAATGCTGTTATGTATATTGGGGGGCATGTATGTTTTTCAAATTAGTATTTTTATCTTTCTGATATATACCAGAGTTGTATTGCTGAAATCATATGGTGCTCTACTTTTAGTTTTTAAAGAACTTTCATACTGCTTTCCAGACAGTGACTGGAATAGTGGCTGTGCCAAATTACATTCCTACCAATGAGTGATAGTATGGGAGGGTTCCCTTTTTCCACATCTTCTGCCAACATTTTTTCTTTGTCGACTTTTTGATGATAGCCATTCTGATGGGTGTGAGCTGATACCTCATTATGCGTTTTGATTTGTGTTTCCCTAAATGAACAATACTGAGAATCTTTTCATGTCCCTGTGGCCATCTGTATGCCTTTCTTTGGTGAAATGTCTGTTTATTTCTTCTTCCCATATTTGACTGAGTTGTTTGGGTTTTTTGATATTGAGTTGTATGAACTGTTTGTATATTTTGTATATTAACCCCTTGCCAGTCTCATCATTTGCAAATATTGTCTCCCAATCTGTAGGTTGTCTTTTCATTTCATTGATGGTTACTTTTGCTGTGCAAGAGTTTAATGAGGCCCCATTTATTTTTATTTCTTTTGCCTTAGTAGACTTACACAAGATAATATTGCTACGATTTGTGTCAGAGAGTGTTTCACCTATGTTCTGTTCTCAGGGTTTTGTGGTTTCAGGTCAGTTAGGTCTTTAAATCATTTTGAGTTTATTTTTGTATATGGTATGAGAAAATGTTCTAATTTCATTATTTTACATGTAGCTGTCCAGTTTTCCCAATACCACTTGTTGAATAGACTGTCTTTTCTCCATTGTATATTCTTGCCTCTTTTGTTGTAGATTTACTGTAGGTGTGTCAGTTTATTTCTAGGCTCTCCACTCTGTTCCATTAATATATCTGTCTCTTTTAATGGCAGTACCATGCTGTTTTGATTATTGTAGCTTTGTAATATTGTCTGAAGTCTGGGACGGTCATATCTTCAGCATTGCCCTTGTTTAAAATCAAGATTGCTTTGGCAATTTGGGTCTTTTTTGGTTCCATATAAATTTTAGGATTATTTGTTTTACTCATGGGTATTTTTGATAGGAATTGCATTAAATCTACAGATTGGCTTTGGGTAGTATGGCCAGTTTTAATAATTTTAATTCCTCCATTTGAAGGGCATGGGCTATCCTTGTATTTCTTGAAAATCATCAGTTTTCTTCATCAATGTTTTTAAGTCTTAAGAGTGTAGGTCTTGTACCTCCTTGATTAAATTTTATTCCTAGAGATTTGTCTGACTACTGTGGCTAGGACTTCTAATACTATGTTGAATAGAAGTGGTGAGAGTGGGCATCCTTGTCTTATTCCTGAATTTAGTGAGAAGGCTTACAGCTTTTTACTGTTGAATATTACATTGGCTGTGAGTTTGTTGGTAAATGACTTTTATTTATGTTAAAATTATGGTCCTGCTCTACCCATTTGGGGAGTTTTTAATCATGAATGAATATTGAGTCTTGTCAAATGCTTTCCTACTCCTGTTGAGATGATCTTGTGGTTTTTTGTCTTTTGTTGATGTTGTGTATCCACTGATTGATTTGCCTACGTTGAGCTATCCTTGTGACCTTGGAATAATGCAGCTTGATCATGGTGTATGATCTTTTTTAGGTATTGTTGGGTTTGGTTTGCTTTTATCTAATTGTTAATTGCCTGCTTTCCCTCATTATAAGGAAGCTCCCAGAGCAGGAATTTTCTCCTGTACCCTGCTTTGTCCCATGGATCTGTGCCATGTAAAGCTTTATTGACTGAAAGCAAACAGCATAGACTTTTTAACAGTAAACTCTAGGCACTGTCACATGTTTCCATCAGATCTATATTGTATTGTTAATTCTTGAGACTATGCAGTCATCTAAAATGTTTAGTAATTAAGTCATCTTAATGGAGCCTAGTAGCAAACATGGGATAAGCTTATTTTTATAATCTGAAGAGTAGTTAGCATCAAAAAAAATTACATATTCTTTCCTGTTTATCAAAGAAATATATAATAGCTGTCATATTGTGTTTATACCATATGCTTCTCATTACATAAATTCATGTCCCTGGCATCCAAGCAGTACCATGAGTTTGACAAAAGAAGGAAATACCAGAATTCACATATGTCATAAATCTGTCATTTAGGGAATTTATAGTGTACTTTGTTGCACTGAAAACAAAATTTAAAAGATGTGTTTTCTTCATTTTCACACCATACTAATTTTATACCATAGAGAAAATACCACATTCTTGTAAGTTCACTAAATGAAAGGTGTGTGACCAAACAATGAGTTTAGGATTAGACCCATGGGTTTTATTCCCTTGGTTATAATCAGACTAGAATAAATGAATGGATCATACCAAATGACCACTTTTCCATCTAAAGAAGAGCAAAACACCCCACTCTTCTCAAATTGGCCCTGGGGAGCCTCAGGGCTCACACATACAATATAATTTATGCTAGATGGAATTAAAAGGAGATTTGCTTCCAAAACTGCCATAAGACATAATTCAAAGTTTGAGTGGAAATTGTTTCTACCAGAATATATAAATGTCTTGTTTGGGGTTTCCTGGAGGCAAGAAGGTGAATGCAAGCAGGTATTTGGAAGGTGATTCCTGGAAACACTGGCAGGGGAGGGTAAAGTGAGACAAGGAAAAGAAGGAAGCCATGGGAGAGTAAGTTATGAAGCCTGTTTCCTCTCTGGGCCTCTGGACATCATTCCCACTGGGGATCGCTAAGGGAGCATGTATGATATGACTCAGTTTTCTCAAACAAGGGGTGAGGTGGCTGGGGTATTGACTCACCAAGTCCCTATCCATCATTGGTTTTGGGCTGCCACCAGTAACTAAGAAACTGTCAAAGAGTTGCAGGTGTTCACAATAAGAAGCCTTTGGCAATTAATGGATTCAGAAATCTCGGTGTCCTTAAACACACATATTTGATCATGTATCATGTTCAGTTCAGTTCAGTCACTCAGTCGTGTCCGACTCTTTGTGACCCTATGGACTGCAGCACACCAGGCCTTCCTGTCCATCACCAGCTCCTGGAGTTCACTCAAACTCACATCCATCGAGTCAGTGATGTCATCCAGCCATCTCATCCTCTGTCGTCCCCTTTTCCTCCTGCCCCCAATCCTTCCCAGCATCAGAGTCTCTTCCAATGAGTCAGCTCTTCGCATGAGGTGGCCAAAGTACTGGAGTTTCAGCTTTAGCATCATTCCTTCCAAAGAACACCCAGGGCTGATCTCCTTTAGGATGGACTGGTTGGATCTCCTTGCAGTCCAAGGGGCTCTCAAGAGACTTCTCCAACACCACAGTTCAAAAGCATCAATTCTTTGATGTTCAGCTTTCTTTGTAGTCCAACTCTCACATCCATACATGACTACAGGAAAAACCACAGCTTTAGTTGGCAACGTAACATCTTTGTTGGCAAAGTAATGTCTCTGTTTTTTATTATGCTGTCTAGGTTGGTCATAGCTTTTCTTCCAAGGGACAAGTGTCTTTTAATTTCATGGCTGCAATCACCATCTGCAGTGATTTTGGAACCCCCAAAATAAAGTCTGTCACTGTTTCCATTGTTTCCCCATCTATTTGCCATGAAGTGATGGGACCAGATGCCATGATTTTCTTTTTTTTTTTTTTTTTTTTTGGGAATATAGTATATTATTTATTTTTTTTTAAATTTTATTTTATTTTTAAACTTTACATAATTGTATTAGTTTTGCCAAATATCAAAATGAATCCATCACAGGTATACATGTGCTCCCCATCCTGAACCCTCCTCCCTCCTCCCTCCCCATACCATCCCTCTGGGTCATCCCAGTGCACTAGCCCCAAGCATCCAGTATCGTGCATTGAACCTGGACTGGCATCTCATTTCATACATGATATTTTACATGTTTCAATGCCATTCTCCCAAATCTTCCCACCCTCTCCCTCTCCCACAGAGTCCATAAGACTGTTCCATACATCAGTGTCTCTTTTGCTGTCTCGAACACAGGGTTATTGTTATCATCTTTCTAAATTCCATATATATGCGTTAGTATACTGTATTGGTGTTTTTCCTTCTGGCTTACTTCACTCTGCATAATAGGCTCCAGTTTCATCCACCTCATTAGAACTGATTCAAATGAATTCTTTTTAATGGCTGAGCAATACTCCATTGTGTATATGTACCACAGCTTTCTTATCCATTCATCTGCTGATGGGCATCTAGGTTGCTTCCATGTCCTGGCTATTATAAACAGTGCTGCGATGAACATTGGGGTACACATGTCTCTTTCCCTTCTGGTTTCCTCAGTGTGTATGCCCAGCAGTGGGATTGCTGGATCATAAGGCAGTTCTATTTCCAGTTTTTTAAGGAATCTCCACACTGTTCTCCATAGTGGCTGTACGAGTTTGCATTCCCACCAACAGTGTAAGAGGGTTCCCTTTTCTCCACACCCTCTCCAGCATTTATTATTTGTAGACTTTTTGGTCGCAGCCATTCTGACTGGTGTGAAATGATACCTCATAGTGGTCTTGATTTGCATTTCTCTGATAATGAGTGATGTTGAGCATCTTTTCATGTGTTTGTTAGCCATCTGTAAGTCTTCTTTGGAGAAATGTCTATTTAGTTCTTTGGCCCATTTTTTGATTGGGTCATTTATTTTTCTGGAGTTGAGCTTTAGGAGTTGCTTGTATATTTTTGAGATTAGTTGTTTGTCGGTTGCTTCATTTGCTAGTATTTTCTCCCATTCTGAAGGCTGTCTTTTCACCTTGCTGATAGTTTCCTTTGATGTGCAGAAGCTTTTAAGGTTAATTAGGTCCCATTTGTTTATTTTTGCTTTTATTTCCGATATTCTGGGAGGTGGGTCATAGAGGATCCCGCTGTGATGTATGTCAGAGAGTGTTTTGCCTATGTTCTCCTCTAGGAGTTTTATAGTTTCTGGTCTTACATTGAGATCTTTAATCCATTTTGAGTTTATTTTTGTGTATGGTGTTAGAAAGTGTTCTAGTTTCATTCTTTTACAAGTGGTTGACCAGTTTTCCCAGCACCACTTGTTAAAGAGATTGTCTTTAATCCATTGTATATTCTTGCCTCCTTTGTCAAAGATAAGGTGTCTATATGTGCGTGGATTAATCTCTGGGCTTTCTATTTTGTTCCATTGATCAATATTTCTGTCTTTGTGCCAGTACCATACTGTCTTGATAACTGTGGCTTTGTAATAGAGCCTGAAGTCAGGTAGGCTGATTCCTCCAGTTCTATTCTTCTTTCTCAAGATAGCTTTGGCTATTCGAGGTTTTTTGTATTTCCATACAAATTGTGAAATTATTTGTTCTAGCTCTGTGAAGAATACCATTGGTAGCTTGATAGGGATTGCATTGAATCTATAAATTGCTTTGGGTAGTATACTCATTTTCACTATATTGATTCTTCCAATCCATGAACATGGTATATTTCTCCATCTATTAGTGTCCTTTTTGATTTCTTTCACCAGTGTTTTATAGTTTTCTATATATAGGTCTTAAGTTTCTTTAGGTAGATATATTCCTAAGTATTTTATTCTTTCCGTTGCAATGGTGAATGGAATTGTTTCCTTAATTTCTCTTTCTGTTTTCTCATGTGAATGTTGAGTTTTAAGCCAACTTTTTCACTCTTCTCTTTCACTTTCATCAAGAGGCTCTTTAGTTCTTCTTTGCTTTCTGCCATAAGTGTGGTATCATCTGCATATCTGAGGTTATTGATATTTCTCCTGGCAATCTTGATTCCAGCTTGTGCTTCATCCAGCCCAGCATTTCTCATGATGTACTCTGCATAGAAGTTAAATAAGCAGGGTGACAATATACAGCCCTGACGTACTCCTTTCCCAATTTGGAACCAGTCTGTTGTTCCATGTCCAGTTCTAACTGTTGCTTCCTGACCTGCAGACAGATATATCATGAGGCAGGTCAGGTGGTCTGGTATTCCCATCTCTTGAAGAATTTTCCACAGTTTGTAGTGATCCACACAGTCAAAGGCTTTGGCATAGTTAATAAGCACAAGTAGATGTTTTTCTGGAACTCTCTTGCTTTTTCGATGATCCAACGGATGTTGGCATGTATCCTGTTAGTCCCTGTTTAAAGTCCCTCCATGGCTCCCAGAGCCCATAGGATGAAGTCCAAACCCTTCAGCCAGGCTCATGAAGCTCGTCAGCATGCTATGCCAGTGGTTCTCACCAGGACAGTGCCACTTTCATGAGGGTGTTTTGAAAATTCACAGTGGCTTTAAAGGTAAGCGTGATGACTGGGGGCACTAATGTCAGTTAAGCTAGACATCCTGAACTTTATATCACCAACACCAGGCATTGTGCCTGGCCCCAAATGGATACTCAACAAATTAATGTGTACATGTAACAGCTCTCACAGAATGTGGAATAAACTCTAGAAGCAAAGCAGGATGGATCTTAACCACAATGGATGAAAAAATCCAGTCATTTCTCTATCCATTGATTCTTGAGATCAAGATTCCTTTGCTGAAGTTAACCCAACTTTGCCATTTCACATATGGTCTCTGGGGACAGAGATGATTTTTTTTCCACCCTCCTCCAAAACAAAGTGTTTGAATCAGGCAACTTTGGAGAAAGACAGTGAAGGGTCCAGAATCCTTTTGTTGTTGTTTAGTCACTCAGTCATGTCCAACTCTTTTCTGACCCCTTGGACCATAGCCTGCAAGGTTCCTCTGTCCATGGAATTTTCCAGGCAAGAATACTGGAGTGGGTTGCCATTTCCTTCTCTAGGGGATCTTCCTGACCCAGGGATCAAACCTGCATCTCTTGCATTGCAGGCAGATTCTTTACTGTCTAAGCCACCTGGGACAGAGAAGGCAATGTCACCCCACTCCAGTGTTCTTGCCTGGAAATCCCAGAGACAGGGGAGCCTGGTGGGCTGCTATATATGGGGTTGCACAGAGTTGGACACGACTGAAGTGACTTAGCAGCAGCAGCAAGCAACCTAGGAAGCCCCCAGAATCCTTTGCAAGCACAATATAGATGTAGAAAGTGAGACCCAATCAGGCAGACTGGATTGAACTTGGCACTAAATTCTGATTCTTCTAATTTCTAGTTCCAGGCTTTTTTTTTTTTTTTTTTAACCAAATAGTGCCTCACTCAAGAATAGCAGAACTCCTGTGAGTCAGGACAGTGGGTTTGGGGCAAGTTATTATCTGAGTGAATACAGTTGTCAGGGTTTTCTATTTTCTAGAAATCTTGCCATCTAAAAATCATCTTATAAGACGACTCATGAATTCAGGGGGTCAAATAGGGACAAACATTTGCATGTAGAGAACACAAAGAATTTATCTTTCCCTTTTTTATTTCTGAGGGCTTTCCTTATGGCTCAGCTGGTAAGAAGCAGCCTGCAATAAGGAAGACCTGGGTTGGATCCCTGGGTTGGGAAGATCCCCTGGAGAAGGGAAAGGCTACCCACTCCAGTATTCTGGCCTGGAGAATTCCATGGACTGTATAGTCTATGGGGCTGCAAAAAGACACGACTGAGCGACTTTCACTTTTTTATTTCCACAACACCCTAAAGTACTTCTTTACAACTTAGGTTATTTATTCTAATAGTATATTTACATTTCTGTCACCTATGGGTAGGGTGTATGTCTTAGTCATGTTTATACCTCAGCCAAACACTGTCTAGCCCATGATGGCCAGAAGACATTAAATCTTTGTTAAAAGAATGAATAAATCTATAAACCATGTATGAGAACTTTTTGAAAATAGAGAGGTAAATATGTTTAAAAATTTTTTGTTTTAACAAATTTTCCTATTTTTACCTTTTTTTAAAAAAAGGTCACAAATGTAGTTCTAATCTTAGAATTCACAGAATATTTCTCAACCCAACTTTCCCAAATCAAGTTGGAGTGACTTTGAGTAAAAGCCTTTACTCTTAAGCCCTATCTAAACTGAGTTTCCTGGCTTTAGCTCTCAGAAATCATTCTATAGGGTTTACATAGGAAAAAGTAAATAGACAAGCCTGGTAGGTGTATGCCAAGTTATTATTACATTCAATTGTGAACAAGAAAATAGCAAAAGATGTTTACACATGGGACAGGAAGGAAGTGCTGAGGATGAACTCAAGCCATACCTTCCCCCAATAAAGAAAGAAAAGCCCCTGATGATTGAGTGCCTTAAGTTGGAAACATGAACTTGGTAAAAATCAAGGGAGCTCACATGCAGACAACAAGATTTTATTCACAGACAAGGGGATTTTTCTATATGGTAACCACATTTAAAGGGTCATCAGTTCAGTTCAGTTCAGTGCAGTCGCTCAGTTGTGTCTGCCTCTTTGCGACTCCATGAATCCCAGCACGCCAGGCCTCCCTGTGCACCACCAACTCCCGGAGTTCACTCAGACTCAGGTCCATCGAGTCAGTGATGCCATCCAGCCATCTCATCCTCTGTCGTCCCTTTCTCCTCTGGCCCCCAATCCTCCCAGCATCAGAGTCTTTTCCAATGAGTCAACTCTTCGCATGAGGTGGCCAAAGTACTGGAGTTTCAGCTTTAGCAGCATTCCTTCCAAAGAAATCCCAGGGCTGATCTCCTTCAGAATGGACTGGTTGGATCTCCTTGCAGTCCAAGAGACTCTCAAGAGTCTGCTCCAACACCACAGTTCAAAAGCATCAATTCTTCGGCACTCAGCCTTCTTCACAGTCCAACTCTCACATCCATACATGACCAGAGGAAAAACCATAGCCTTGACTAGACGGACCTTTGTTGGCAAAGTAATGTCTCTGTTTTTTAATATACTATCTAGGTTGGACATAACTTTCCTTCCAAGGAGTAAGCGTCTTTTAATTTCATGGCTGCAGTCACCATCTGCAGTGATTTTGGAGCCCCCCAAAAAAGTCTGACACTGTTTCCACTGTTTGCCCATCTATTTCCCATGAAGTGATGGGACCGGATGCCATGATCTTCATTTTCTGAATGTTGAGCTTTAAGCCAACTTTTTCACTCTCCACTTTCACTTTCATCAAGAGGCTTTTTAGTTCCTCTTCACTTTCTGCCATCAGGGTGGTGTCATCTGCATATCTGAGGTTATTGATATTTCTCCCAGCAATCTTGATTCCAGCTTGTGCTTCTTCCAGTCCAGCGTTTCTCATGATGTACTCTGCATATAAGTTAAATAAGCAGGGTGACAATATACAGCCTTGACGTACTCCTTTTCCTATTTGGAACCAGTCTTTTGTTCCATGTCCAGTTCTAACTGTTGCTTCCTGAGCTGCATACAGATTTCTCAAGAGGCAGATCAGGTGGTCTGGTATTCCCATCTTTTTCAGAATTTCCCGCAGTTTCTTGTGATCCACACAGTCAAAGGCTTTGGCATAGTCAATTAAGCACAAATAGATGTTTTTCTGGAACTCTCTTGCTTTTTCCATGATTCATCAGATGTTGGCAATTTGATCTCTCATTCCTCTGCCTTTTCTAAAACCAGCTTGAGCATTAGGAAGTTAACGGTTCACGTATTGCTGAAGCCTGGCTTGGAGAATTTTGATCATTACTTTACTAGCATATGAGATGAGTTCAATTGTGTGGTAGTTGAGCATTCTTTGGCATTGCCTTTCTTTGGGATTGGAATGAAAACTGACCTTTTCCAGTCCTGTGGCCACTGCTGAGTTTTCCAAATTTGCTGGCATATTGAGTGCAGCACTTTCACAGCATCATCTTTCAGGATTTGAAATAGCTCAACTGGAATTCCATCACCTCCACTAACTTTGTTCGTAGTGATGTTTTCTAAGGCCCACCTGACTTCACATTCCAGGATGTCTGCCTCTAGGTGAGTGATCACACCATTGTGATTGTATGGGTCGTGAAGATCTTTTTTTGTACAGTTCTTCTGTGTATTCTTGCCACTTCTTCTTGATATCTTCTGCTTCTGTTAGGTCCATACCATTTCTGTCCTTTATCGAGCCCATCTTTGCATGAAATGTTCCCTTGGTATCTCTAATTTTCTTGAAGAGATCTCTAGTCTTTCCCATTCTCTTGTTTTCCTGTATTTCTTTGCACTGATCACTGAGGAAGGCTTTCTTATCTCTTCTTGCTATTCTTTGGAACTCTGCATTCAGATGCTTATATCTTTCCTTTTCTCCTTTGCTTTTTGCTTTCTGGATTGCTGACCTCCAAACAGCAAGGGTATTAATATTCACAACTTCTCCTCTCTTCTCTTTGGCATTTATCCTGTGCTGTCCTGTCTGGGCTACATTGAAAATAACTTTCCAGGAAGCAATCAGAAGTCTTGGGGGCTTAAAAAAAAAGGTTTATTTTTCTAACATTTAGAGTTAAACCTGCATCTCCAAGAACGTAACCATAACAAAATAGACCCTGGAAATCCAATTCTATCTCGTTTGCCTCCAAAAGTAGAAGAACGTTGGTGGGAAGCGTGTTTTCCCCTTCCTTCTCTCACTTATGATCTACTTCAAGCATTGAAATATTTCCCTGTTTAAAGTTCTACACTTACTGTTTGTCATTCAAAACTATTTCAGTGTCTAACATGTTCACACTATTACATGCAGGAGGAGAAACAAAGGTGAGTGTTTATATCCCTGTTCTGAAAGCACTTAGCATCAGATAGTAGATAGAAGTCAAACACAGAGGCAAAATATCTGGCTAGTTCTTGAATCAGATGAAGATATCAGTTTCGTGGGAGAAGCCTGCCAGAGTTCTGTGGAGTTCTCAGAGATGAGCAGAAGTTCATGTGTGGTTGGAGAAATCTGTACAAGCTTCTGAAAGGAGGGGCCCTACAAGGTAGTCTTTGAAGGATTGTTAGGATATTAACCATTGGAGTGGTGGGGAGGGGTGCCGCAGGGTGGGGTAACAATAGAGAAGGGGTAAAAAGTGCAGAGTAGGTCAGAAGAGCAGGGAGTCTGGTTTGACCTCATCATTGCCTGGGTTCAGGGAACAGAGTAAGACTAAAAAAGGCAGAGGCCAGATCATGGTTATGACCTCTGTCCTGGATTCAGGACCCAGCAGAGATTATTTGATGACTTCTAGGCAATTAAATCGGTCCTGATTATTCGTTGAAAGGACTGACGCTGAAGCTGAAACTCCAATACTTTGGCCTCCTGATGCAAAGAACTGACTCCTTGGAAAAGACCCTGATGCTGGGAAAGATTGAAGGCTGGAAGAGAAGGGGACAACAGAGGATGAGATGGTTGGATGGCATCACTGACTTGATGGATGTGAGTTTGAGTAAGCTCCAGGAGTTGGTTATGGACAGGGAAGCCTGGTGTGCTGCAGTCCATGGGGTTGCAGAGTCAGCCACGACTGAGCCACTGAGCTGAACTGAACTAAACTGAGGCATCACATGGCATCATCAGAGATATATATCTGGAATATCTCTTATTGTCACATTGGACATCGATATCCTAGGAGCAGTACCTGTGAAGGTGATTCTTGCACAAATATCCTGTTGAGAGGCACTTGGGAGAAATCTGTAAGGGACTGAGGGAGCTGGGGAAGAAGCAAGGCAAAGATGTGACTTCAAGAGAAGTTTGGCTTCATCCTGATCCCACAGTGAGCTCTGGACTGTTAATTCCAATGGAGCATTTGTCCTGCCCAGAAACCAGGGGCTAGGCTGTTAGAGCCATGCATCAGCCAAGCCCCGGTCACAGACTTAGGTGAGGAAAGTGAAGAGAGAGAGGCATGCAACAAGTCTCCCAGACATCTATGAGCAAAGTGGTTCCCAGCAGCTGGATTAATATTGGCTTGGCCAAAAAGTTTGTTTGGGTTTTTCTGTAAGCAAGTGTAGAGAAACCCTAACACACTTTTTTGGCCAACCCAATACTTACTCAAGGAAATTGGTGGTAGAAACAGGGATAGAGGGGTAGGATACTCTGGGTGATTGTTTGGGGAACAAGAATAAATAGAGACAGCTGGGATTTTGAGTCCAGGTAGCTGGGAGGTGAATGGTGACGTTAGCAAAGGTAGGGTTGAGTCAAATGGGAGCAGGCTGGAGTCTTTAGGAACAAGCTTGCCTAGGGGTGGACCTTCTATGAGCCAGAGAATCAATGTGCAGAGAAGTAAGCAAGCATTTCTCGCAATTGCTGAGTCATCCTTTCATATGCTGGCTGTTTCTGGGACTCCTAGTAGATCCAGAAAATGTGAGAGTCCATGATTCCCTACCTGCCTAGTTTCTCTCTCATTCATTGCTTTTTCTCTCATTCCCATTCATGTCTTTGGGCTCTCCCATTTTCCTTTCTTCCTATCCACAGCGTTTTCTCCCTGTCTCCTCCTTATGAGCCAGACTCAAACTTTCCACCATCTTTGACTACGCTTTCTTGCCTAATGCAATCTGTTATCCATCCCATCCTTGTTTCTCCTGACACTTCAGGCATCCAACAAATATTTATTGAGTTCCTAGTTTGTGTCAGGTGTCTGGATACAGAAGTGGATAAAACAGAAAACGAAATCCTGCCTTTGGCATGCCTCTATGACCACCACTATCACCATCACCATCATGCTTGTGGTTCCCATCCTTGAGACCGGAGGCAGCGTCTCCCTGCCTCCAACCTGTGCTTTGTTCATTTTGGCTGATAACACACAGAATGTAAAACTTTTAATTATTCAAAAGAGAAATGGGGAAATAATACAGAAGAGAAAAAAAAAAAACAGTAGAAAGGGGGAGAAGGACCTTGGCCCAGTATAACTATGGAGTTTCTTCCAGCTCACAACTCATTTTCCTTTAGTTAAATCTTTTGTGTTTACATACAAAACTGGCTAATTGTGATGTAGGAGGCTTTTTTTTTTTTCTTTGAATGCCACTGGAGGTGTGGCAGTGCAAGGCAAAGTTACGGTCAACTTGTACTTGTGGGTGAAGGGGGTGAGGAGATGGGGGCTGGTGATGTCATTCAGAAGCGAAGTACTACTCAGTATTTTCAAGGTGAAAATAAACTGGAGAGGAAACAGATCACCCTCTGTATTGTATGTCACCATGGATTTCTCTGCCACACAAAAGGCGGCCAAGTTTAACATGTGTGCATTTCACTGGGCTGACTGTTTTTTAATTTGTTTATAGAAATATAGTTGACTTACAATGTTGTGTTGATTTCTGCTCCACAACAAAGTGATTCAGTTATACATATATATTTGTATTCCTTTTTAATATTCTTTTCTATTATGGTTTATCACAGAATATTGAATATAGTTCCCTGTGCTCTACTGTAGGACCTTATTGTTTATTCATCCTATATATACTAGCTTGCAGCTGCTACTCCCAAAGGCCCAGTCCTGCCCTCTCTCATCCTCCCTTCCTGTTGGCAACCACAAGTCTGTTGTCTATGTGTGTGAGTCCATTTCTGTTTTGCAGATAAGTTTATATGTCTCATATTTCAGATTCCACATGTAAGTGGTATCATAAGGTGTTTGTCTTTCTCTTCCTGACTTACTTTAATTAGTATGATAATCTGTCTAGGTCCTTCCATGTTGCTACAAATGGTATTATTGTATTCTTTTTCATGGCTGAGTAATAGTCCATTGTATATATCTATCATGTCTTTTTCACCTTTTACCTTTCAGTGGATATTTTGGTTATTTCCATGTCTTGGCCATTGTTGATAGTGCCTGTATGTATCCTTCCAAATTAAACTTTTGTTCAGATAAATGCCCAGTAGTGGATTGCAACTCTATTTTAGCTTTTTTGAGGAACTTCCATACTGTTCTCTCTAGTGGCTGCACCAATTTACATTCCCACCCACAGTGTAGGAGGGTTCCCCTTCCTATATACTCTTTCCAGCATTTATTATTTGTAGACTTTTTGATGATGGCCATTCTGCCTGGTGTGAGATGATACCTCATTGTAGTTTTGATTTGCCTTTCTTTGATAATTCTGATAAGTCTGAGTAAACTCCGGGAGTTGGTGATGGACAGCGAGTCCTGGCGTGCTGCGATTCATGGGGTTGCAAAGATTTGGACACGACTGAGTGACTGAACTGAACTGAACGGATAATTAGCCATGTTGAACATCTTCTCATATACTTATTGGCTCCTATTCTTTAATTGTCAAAATACCTTTTCTTTCAACAGCTATGTGTGAACCTGGATGCAAGTTTGGTGAGTGTGTGGGACTAAACAAATGTAGATGCTTTCCAGGATACACCGGGAAAACCTGCAGCCAAGGTCAGTACTATAGACCACGGTGGTGATACAGACCTACCCCAGGGCTTTCAGAATCAACTCAGGCAGTGCAGTCGTGTTTGGGACACAGTATAGCACTCAGGATTCTGTAGTATGTAACTCCGATCTTTAAACAAAAGTGTCTTCAGAATAAGATTTTTCAATCTCTTCTAAAAAACCTCAAAGTCATTCTGATGCTTTTGTTAGGATGCCAGATAAAAAACAGTATTTTCCCTCTGAACAAATAATGTTTATTGTTTTTTTTAAGCTAAGGAAGCAATGCATATATTTTATTTAAGAAAATCCAACAAAAAAAAAGGATATAAATTAAAAAGTGAGTGTGAACATCCACAGTCCATCCTCCACCCATAGCTAAGAGTTTGACCTCCATCTCTGCAGTTTATTTTCTGTTATAGTTACAAATATGGATATTTCTCATGGGCATTTTTGCATGTCAGCACAAAGAGAGCTGTCTCATACTTTTTAAGGCTGTATCCTAGTCCCTAGGGCAAATGTTTGTGTCATTTACGTAAATATACTTTAACCACTATTATAGAAGTTGCCCCCAATATTTTGCCACTACAAATAGCACTATATCAGTCATTATCCTATGCATATCCTTGCACCTTTGAGTATTTTTATAGGGTAAATAACTAAAAATGGAATTGTTGGGTTGAATGACATGCATATTTTTATTGTAGTTGATATATTTTAAAAGGCAATTTATGACTTTTGTCATAGGCTGTTTATCTGAAGATAATAAAGCAGTTATAATATTAAGAACAGTGGTTCTTAAGGTAGCCAGTTTTGTCCCCTAGGAAGACTTGCCAGATAAAATACGTATCCCTAGTTAGATTTAAATCTTATTTTCAAATGCAATTTCACATAAACAACAAATAATTTTATAGTGTATGTAGGTTGCAAATATTGTATGGGACATTTACCCGGGCATCCTGTATTTTTATTTGATAAATCTGGAAGTCTTACCCCCGAGGTCATCTGGCGGTGCCTGGAGACATTCAGAGGGGTTTCTACTGACATCTAGTGGGTAGAGCCCAGCTGAACATCTATAGTGCACAGGGCAGCCCCCCTGCTAAGGGTGATGTGGCCCCAGATGTCCACAGTGTGGAGGAGCCTAGGCACCAAGAAACCTGTGCTAATTAAGAAAGGGTCCCCAGTTCTATAACACAGTTAAGCAAAGAGCAGAAAATCCAGTTCAGCTGCCATTAGGAAAGATCCCTTCCAGGGTTCTAGAAGGGAGAATGGAATTCCAGAGGAAGCCAGGGGTCTGTCCCACTCTGTCCCCCTGCCCCCAGCTCACTGCCAAGGCCAGATGCTCACATAGCCTTTCTCTGTGCTGGCAGACCTGCAGGCTCAGGGAGGAGCCTCTAGCTCTCCTGTCCCGACCCCAGGACGGGAGCCAGCACCGCCAAGGGGCTCCTTAGAACTGTGTCCAGAAGGCTTGAGGGAAGTGCGGCAGGAGCCATGCTCTCAGAAGTAATAATTCAATCATGTCCCTTACCAGAGCTTTTCCCACCTGAAGACCTGGTTTTCCATATGTCTTGGATTCTGTACCAAGATACCTTCTCAAGAGAGTTGGAATGGAGAAGGTGTTTTTTCATGCTGCTTTTCAAGTCCTGGCAAAGTATTCACTTTGAGGGAGTGTCCAGTGGCTCAGATGTGGGGCTGTCTGGCTTTTCCCCACAGCCTCCCTGCCCCAGGGCCACCTGATCAAAGTCCATATATATCCACTGATGGCCACAGGCCTCAACCCAACTGATGTCTTTCCCCAAAGTGCTTCTTGCAAGAGACGCCTCTGACTTAGCTCCAAGTGATGGGATATCCCTGGCTTTCGTGTTATGTCCAACCAGCATTATTTAATTCATGCATTTGAAGCAGTTAGGATCCATACAGGAGATGGTAGTGTACAGGGGACTGGCAGTGGAGAAGGGGGTTCAAGTTTCCAGCTAATGTGCTGGAAAAATCTCCATGGAAGGTTCTTCTCAGAGGTGAAAGCAGCCACTTACTTAGTTTCCAGAATGGCCTTTGCCATTACTATGTTGAATTTTGGTCTTGATTGGAATTTGGTTCTTTTCTCCTTTCTATATCTGCCTTGGGAGAGATACGACATGTGGGACCCACATCACCATGTGCCCAAAGACGAAACCCATGATGGCTTTACAAGATTTTTCCTTATGTATCATTTTTTATTTTAATAAAAGCTACTTCATTCTTAATGTTTCATGTTTTAATCCCTGAAAAGCTCAGAGAAGAAAGCCCCTCTCAATCTTCCCAGGAGGTAACCATTATAAATGTATAGAGCCTGGTCTCCCAAGGTTTTTTTCCCCTGCCTGTGCCACATTGCTTGCAGGATCTTAGTTGTCCAACCAGGGATAGAATGCAGACCCCAGCTGTGAAAATGCTGAGTTTTAACCACTGGAATGCCAGGGAATTTCCCTAGGAAATTTTTCCTATGCCTATTTTAAAAATGTGGTATCTATATACATATTTTTGTAACCTTCTTGTGTAACAGCATCCTCTGAGCACCTTGATATGGGATTAAATATTGTCCTGTGACCTGACCACGAGTAATAGCTGCCTAGCAGGGCTCCCTCAGGAAAGGTGTGAGACAAGGCCATTTGTCCATCATGAGGCCGCTCAAAATAATAACTGAAAGGAGATTGTGCTGTTGGCATCTGTCACAGACTACCTGGAAGAGCTTTAAAGGCAGCAGTATCTAGATTATGTTTTAACTTTTTATTCAAGTAGGAAACACAAAATTGTACACCTGTCAACAATGTACAACTGCATGAATGCTAAAGAACACCCATGGAGCTGGCATTCAGATCAAGAAATGGAAACTTAGCCTCCCTGAAGACCCCTCATGCTCCCCTCCATCACTTGCCCCCAGCCCCCAACAAGGGACTGTACCTTGTCTCTCACACCAGAGTCACTGTGCCTGGATTGTTTTGTTTCTTTCACTCATGCCTGGTTTTCAGTGTGCGCATTTGTGTCCAGCTTCTCCCAGTCAGGATCATGTTTGTGAGTTTCATCCACAGTTGTTTGTACTTGTGGTTTGCTCAGCCTCACTGCTGTACAGTGTTCTATTGCATGAGTGTACAAGTCATTTATCCATCCTTTTCGGAGGAGAGATTTAGATTCTTTCTGGTTTGAGACAATTCAGAATAGTGCTACTGTGTTCATTTTAGCATGAGATTTATGGTGGTTTAGTTGCTCAGTCGTGTCCAACTCTTTGCGATAGCCTGCCAGGCTCCTCTGTCCATGGGATTCTCCAGGCAAGAATACTGGAGTGGGCTGCCATTCCTTTTCCAGGAGATCTTCCTGATCCAGGTATCGAACCCGGGTCTCCTGCATTGCAGGCGGATTCTTTACTGACTGAGCCACCAGGTAAGTCTGGTGGGCATGTACCCATGTTTCTGTTGGATATTTGCCCAGGAGTGGAATGGCTGGCTCACGAGTGTCTGTATCTAGCTGCCACACAGTTTTCCAGAGTGGTTGTGCCTATATTTGCATTCCCTTCAGCAGTGTTAGATGATTCAGTTTGGTCCACATTCTCACCAACACTTTAATGATGGTTGGAGAAGAGGCAAGTCACCACCCTTTGTACCTACCTCCATAGCTGGCGTCCAGGGAGGCCAATCCCATTCCACATCTGGGTGTTTCCTCCTTCAGTTCACCTTTCTTCATTTCCTGACTGCCCCCTGCAGATGTGAATGAGTGTGGATTCAAACCCCGTCTGTGCCAACACAAATGTGTGAATACACACGGTAGCTACAAGTGCTTTTGCCTCAGCGGCCACATGCTCCTGCCGAACGCCTCATGTTCCAGTAAGTTTCAGCAGCTGGCCTGCTGTCAGTCAATCCAGAGGCTTGACTTTTGGCATTTAATGCTTGGGACAAAGTTAAATTAAGTTATTGGAGTGGAAACACCCCCCCACCACCACAGAGACTATCACATCACCCTAGACTAAAACATCTTTGCGCACTTATTTTTTTCAATTTATTTATTTTTTAATTGAAGGATAATTGCTTTACAGAATTGTATTGATTTCTGCCAAACATCAACATATATGTGTGTGTGTGTGTGTGTGTGTATGTATATATATATATATATATATATACCCTCCCTTTGGGACTTATTTTTAATTGTAGTAAAATACGTATATTGTGCAATTCACCATTTTGACAATTTTAAGTGTACTTCAGGCATTTACACATTCACAATGTTGTGCAAACCATCACCGCTCTCCAGAATATCTCCATCACCTCAAAAGGAAACCCTGTCCCCATTAGCGGTCAGTCTCCACTCATCTTCTCCTCCACCCCAGCCCTGCATTCTGTCTCTCTGGATTTGCCTGTTCTGGCCTGGTCGTTTTTAAATAAAAAGACTAACTAAGGGGAAAGATACATTGAGTCTCTCTATATATACACAGATGAATTAGAATTCTTAATGAAAAAATATACATACTGAAAATATAAGCATATTGTTTCAGAAAGGTGATAAATCTCAGTTCCATCTCAGGACATCAGTTCTTCCCACCAGCTATCTTTCTCACGCCCCTTGCCCCATGCTCAAAGATTAGTGACTCTTGTTGGAAGTCCATTCCAGCTCACATTCCTGGAAAGAAAAGCCCTTCTCTGAGAAAGAGAACCCGTGTCCTGTGGGAGCCTAAATGTCTATATCCGTTCATTTATTGAGAAGGAAGGCTTTTCAGATTTTATGTTGCAGCTGAAAACCAAATCCATCTGCCCTGCCACCCCCAACAAGCCTGCAGCTTATGCCTTCTGCCAGCTTCCCATGGTTGCAGGGTCCTCTGACTCCCCAGCCTATCCTGGGCTCTCCCTCCATTGGTTGTAAAATCCAGGCTCCTGCATAGCTCACTTCCCCCACCCCTGCCTCACCCTTGAGCTGCTGGCTCCACTTGGCAAAATGCCCCAACACCACTAGAGTCTCCATTAGCAAGCATGTTTAAGAAATAAAGCAGGCATTCAGAGAGTTTTTTTTTTTTAATTTTGAGTATTTTAAAAAAATATTTATTATACATTAAACAGAAACCCCCAAGAAACAAATATGTAGCTTAATGAATTCTCATAAAGCCAGCATCCATGTAACCAGTACCAAATAGAACTTTGCCAGAACTACCCCCTTCACCCCCCAGCCCCTTGGGAACAACTGTCCAGGGTTTTCTAGTCATCACGTAACATTTTTAAAAAGATACATGCTAATGGATGTTTCTGAAACATTCCACAAAAGCCTTTTTAGTGCCAAAAAAGATATCTTTCTCCAAATGGAAGAATGAAATGAGGTAAATTTCGAAGATTAATTTTGAAAGGAGACAACTAAAGAGAAAAGGAATAAACTAGAAATATAACCATTGGTCAGTGTTTGCTACATTACCATGGTCTGTGTGTCTGTCCTGGTGCCCTCTTTGTCTATTACTATACATGTGAGGGTTGCCTCTGCCTCCCTGTTTATAGCTTCCAGTGGCCAGGTGGCCCTGAGTGTCTCTCACGGATGCTGATTTTACTTACCCAGCCCTTTGCAGTCTCCTTCGTCCAGCTGGTTGACTGGCATGTTATAGATGCGGGTGTATAAAGAGAGGATATTCACTGCGCTCCCCTGTTATAGGCACTTTTGATCCATATGTACTGGAACCCTACTCGGGATATGTGTTTTTGTGAGATATGGTCTATTTAGCAATGAGTGACAGAAAAATCGAACTAAATTGTCTTTACTTTTAAAAGCTGGAGGTAAGCAGTTCCAGAACAGGTCAGCAAGGACTCTTCAGGGTGAGATGGCCTCTGCCATCTTCAGGGTATTGATTTCATCCTCATGCTTGTGGCCTTGTGGTCACAATATGGCTGCCCTAGCTCCAGATATCACACACACATCAAAGGTAGGCAAGACAAAGGGAAAAGGAGAGATGCCAGGAAACAAACGCCTCTTTTGTGTCCATTGTCTAGTCATGCAGCAGGATCTTTTCCAGAAACTCCAACAGACTTATCTTAATATCTCTTTGGCTATAACTGAATCATATGGCCACTCCCTTGTTGTTGCATGGGAAGCTAGGAAAGAGATGTGTAACTGGCTTTTCAGCCTCAGTAATGGGAATGGCTTTTGGGTAGCTGATCAGCCTTATCTGCTGCGTGTTTTAATACATGCACCTAAAAGACAAGGTTTAATGATTTGAGTGACTCTCACAAAGGCTAGATATGAATGGAGAGGTGAGTAGAATTGGCATCTTTTTACCCTATTTATTCAAATGAATCATCTCTATCAGAGGTTGCATTTCAGCCAATAGTAGAGACCAGCCAGGTGACTTAAAGGAGCTTGTATAGGAAGAGAGAGAGAGGCCATCTTTGATGACTGAGGGGTGCATGCTCTGCCTAAAGACAGTCAGGTGCAATGCATTGGCCAACAGAATCAACCATGGGGCCAAAAAGACACCACTCCTGCACAGATTCCATTTGGATCTCGATCTGGGGCTCAGATGATGAAGCTTATCCTCTGATACCATTCCACGTGTTACATTTCATATCTCAGGGGTCAGGGATTGTTCCTTAGTGAGCATTTTTTTATCATCTCCTGGGGAAAAGGCTAACCCATGCCTCTTTTCACAGACTCTAGGACGTGTGCCATGACCAATTGCCAGTACAGCTGTAAAGACACGGAAGAGGGACCATGCTGTCTGTGTCCATCTCCAGGCCTCTGCTTGGCCCCCAATGGAAGAGCTTGTCTAGGTAGAGTATCTGGAGTTACCTGCTCCCCTGACTTCTCCCTTTACTCCATTCCTCCTTTTTCATCCTTCACAACCTACTTGTTGACTAGACATCGAAAGTTCCTGAAATGACAGATTTATGTCCATTTCCATGACATTTATAGCACGAATGTTCTAGATGCACTTTGCTGTGCTAGAGGAAACACTTTTCTATAATTTGTTGGGTTGCCTCATGCCATAATGGAAAAAGATACAAGTAATTTTATTTTTGTGTATTTACCCTGCACTTTTTACTTCAACTACCAAGTTGTATATACTCTTAGTGTATTTAACTATATTGCACTAAAGATAGATAATATTATGACCAAGTTAACACATAGCATTAATATGGGATGTCAGACCAAACAGAATGTTGAAAGAGTTGTTAATCTTTTTTGATGGAAACAAGCAAATAGCACTATGATTTCATATTCTAACTTCTGGACTACAATAGAAATATTTTTCAGTTGAGGTGGTTGGTGTTTATTTACCATAAATGTATTGATACATAACTTGATAAACCATATTTAGAAATCTCACTCAAATAGATCCTAAATCAGTTAACCACTTTAATAGAAGTCTGTATAAATTAACATTTTGGTTCTGCTTTTTGAGAGCAGGCAAATATTTAATCCAATTCACAGGGTTTAATGCTCTTCAGTAAAATCAGATTTATGTCAAGGCTAATTCTTGACCAAATGAATCCAAGTGTTCACCCACCTCTTTGATTTGTCGAGTGCCATTTGCATTGCAGGAGAAACTTGATGTACATGAAAGTGATCCCTGAAAAATAATTTTGGTCAATCCAACACTTACTCGTTAATTATATCAAGAATGCAAAAAGAACAATAAGCCAGCACCAAATTTCTTGTTTAACCACTGTTTCAAAATAATGATGGTTCCAAATTTACTTGATTTGACATCTGAGAGTTAAGGCAAAGTCTGAGTCTTAATGGTTTGGTCAGCATAGCTGTCAGCCCCTCTGTGATGTGACTTTCCATGGTAGCAAAGGAAGGAAGCCTCTTGTCTCCTAAGTTGCATCATGGCTTCATTCCACTTGACCCACAATTTATGTATCACTACATTCTTTAAAAACCGTGTTTCTATGATTTGGGACAATATGACAGGATTTGGAGGTGGTTGCTAATGAAATAATTCTTTCATAAAATGCAAGCTTTGAATGTTTGTGTATTAGGTTTGCCATGCAATATCCATAGCTGGAAGAATATTAATTCCTTCAGCAAAATGGAGCATCTGTGTACCAGGTGTTGCCGTATGTTCCCTGCCCCAGGAAAGGCAGGGCCTAATGAGAGAGAAAATGTGAATAGAAGTAATGCCATTACAGCAAGATAATACCTCTAAAATAAGCTGTACAAAGTGATAGAAATCCAGTGAATGTGCCTCGGGGATCCAGAACTCTTCCCGGGGGATAGGACGTTGGTAGCAGAATAATCAGAGTTTCCAGTGAAGAAACCACACGTGTGTGTGTGTGCTGTGTGCTCTGGGTGTGGGCACAAGAGTGTGTTGGAGAGAGGGTGCTTTCTTGGTGTGTCTGACGTGTCCTGGTTCTCCATCCTAGACATCGATGAATGTGTCTCTGATAAAGCCTCTGCCCCTACAATCGAAGATGTGTGAACACATTTGGAAGCTACTACTGCAAATGTCATGTTGGATTCAAACTGAAATATATCAGTGGCCAGTACGACTGTGTAGGTAAGAAGCCTAGAGACTTTCTAACAGGTATTTATACATCAGTTCAGTCTATTAGTTGCACCATCTACTGTACTGACCAGCTTAACAACACAAAGAAAGCTATATTTTTCTAAATTTTGTCATTTGGGAACTCTGATGACATGAATTACATGAAGCCAGGTTCATCAAAATTTAAAGTAAAGGATCGCAGTCTCTGTAGCTCTATTATGGAGATAAATAGCTTGAGATGATTTTTGTGGGTTTTTTGAAAAAAATTGATTGGTATCCTTTTGTTTATATTTTTGGTTCTATCTCCAGGTATAACTAAAAGTGCTGTTACTTCAGTTGTGTCCAACTCTTTGTGACCCTATGGACCGTGGCCCTCTAGGCTCCTCTGTCCATGGGATTCTCCAGGCAAAAATACTGGCATGGGTCACCATTTCCCCTTCCAGAGGATCTCCCCAACCCAGGGATCGAACCCACATCTCTTATGTCTCCTGCATTGGCAGGTGGCTTCTTTACCACTAGCACCACCTGGAAAGCCCTGAAAATGAGGACAGTGAAGCATATTTATATTTGATAAAAGAAGGAATAACAAGTCCTGCTTAATCTTGACCTCAGTGGCCCTTGCCTAAGTCTTCCTCAGGAGTGGCTTTAGAAAAATGAATGAAGGAGGTGCAATGTTCTCTTTCCTCACTCCTCCTTTAACCCTTCCATGGTTCCAGCTCTATGTCCCCTAAGATGTTCGCTTTCTGGGGTCATCAAGATGACTCTATGATAAGACTGAGGTATTTCTCAGCTCTCGGCCCGATACGGGTGAAATCAGAAATCCTGTCCCTTAGGGAAGGAATTCCAAGTCTCAATGAGCAAGTGAAGTGGGGTGTTTGGGGAGCCCTTGCACGGCTTCCCATTGCCCTTGATAGAGCGTGGATGGGGCTGGTCCTGCAGACATCTCGGCCCCCTGGGGATTCCTGTATACATAACGTGCCCATGACACACATGTGTGCATAACACGGAAAGCTGACAGCAGCAGGGAAAGTAGGGTTTCTTTCCACCCTAAGCTCAGAGCTGACCAGGACATGTCCTGTGTAATTGTGTTGGGGAAATATCCATTCCTGGGTTTTGAACACATTGTATGAAGCCTCCATAGCTCTTCCCTCAAGCCTAAAGGCCATCCTAATCCTGCTTGGAACATCCCCACTTCTTGTGAGCTGGGATCCTCCAAGATGCTCCAGAACCCACCATCTCTGGTGTCCATCTCCAGGCTGTGTCACAGAGTTGGAGCCTGTTTCCTGAGACCTAGAGGGAGATGCCACAGGACAGGGTGGGAGTCCACACGGGGAGCTGTCAAAGGAAGCAAATCTTTGTGATTTAACAAGTGATTAAGATCAGCATCTGAGCCCCCTTGTGGCTGAGGTAAAAACAATAGCCTAGGGGACCTCCCGGTGGTCCTGTGGTTAAGACTCTGCACTTCACGTGCAGGGTGGCACAGATTCAATCCCTGGTCAGCTAGCTAGGATCCCACATACCACATGGCATGGCCATAAAGAAATTAATTAATTAAACAAGCAAACAATAGCCTGTTTTGTGTGCATATTCCCCAGGCAAGAATACTGGAGTGGGTTGCCATTTCCTTCTCCAGGGATCTTCCCAACCCAAAAATCCAACCCATGTCTCCTGCATTGGCAGGTGGGTTGTTCACCATAAGTGCCCATGGGAAGCCCTGGAGAAGTATAGCAAAAAAGCAGGAGGGAAAAGAAGGCCAAGGAAGTTGTCACATGGGTGGAATTCAGTAAACTTTCTGAGTCTAAACCCAACAGATGAGCTCAGACCGGCCTAACCCCTGCTCCTGGCAGCCTGTGAACAAAAGGTTCACATTTTTCAGATGATGTCAGTGCTTCCTAGCCCGTCTTGTTCTTTGTGGGCAAGGAGTCCCAAGCCCTTCCATGTATAGAATTTACTTTCTGATATTGTTATTTAGTGGTAAGTTTGGCTGATGACAATGTTATGCAATCAAGCCTGAACAACTTAGAGATGTCAGGAGCCTTGATAAGCAGGAGAGGAGGTTTCTGTGGGGGAGGTGAGCTGCAGACACCCTCCCTCCATACCGGGCAGCAAGCAAAGCCAGGGCTTTGGGCCAAGGTGCCAGGCATCCTCGGCTCTTCTCAGCTCCCTGGCCACACAGGGTTCACTGGCTGAGTGGAGTGGTTGGCCCTGGAGTTACTCAAGTTCAGGGAATAGTCTTTCAGCAAGTGCTGTTACCACAAGATGATTCATGCGACTGTTCACATTTTCAGATATAAATGAATGTGCTGCGAATACCCACACGTGCAGCCTCCATGCCAATTGCCTCAATACCCAAGGATCCTTCAAGTACAAGTGCAAGCGGGGGTATAAAGGCAGCGGACTGCAGTGCGCCCGTAAGTACACTTGGTCACCACATCTTCGCTCTTCTCTATAAAGCATTTGCTCCTTGTCTCCTTCCTCCCTTCCTTCTCTCTGCTCCTTCCCCTCTGGTGTGTTGGGAGCAGAAGGGGAGCAGGATGCCTGCATATAGTGTTTGGAAACTTAACTCTGCCTCCGACTGGTCTTCTCAGCTAATCAGACCACACCTCCTGTTCTCACAGAAGTTGTAGGCGCTGCAATTAAAGCACCACAAGGATTCTGAAGGTTCTTCTGCTCACGACATGTTTTCAAATACTGAAAATAAAATTTGAGGACGATGACACTGAGCAAATGTATCAGTCAGGACAGGCTCGGTTATGGGGCAATACCAAACATTCCTGAAGAGTCAGTGGCTTAGAACCGGAGAAGGTTTTTAACCATGTGAGTCAGGACTTTTTTCAGAACGTATAACTGAAAAAAAAGTACAATGAAGTGAACCTCCCTTTGTCATCCTCCTCAAGCCTCTATTCACTTTTTTTTTTTTTTTAAAGTAGAGTCAAGTCTCATGGTTTTGGCTGATGAATTCTTTAATGCTCAGCTGGTAAACTCTGAAACAGTCAATGAAAACATCACTGCTGTCAGAAGCTGCACCAATAATCACAGTTTCTTTTGCCACTTGTGCTATACCCAGAGAGAGTTGTCAGGGAGTTTCTTGTCCACATTGTCACTTAGGAATGCAGGCTGACAGAGGTCCCACTGTCTTATGGTACCATGGTGTCAATCCGAGGCTGAGGGTTCAACACAGCAGTTAAAGAAGTGTGGACAATCATGATTAAGCTTGGAAGCAGGGGAAGAAATATATCTAATTCTGTCACGCTTCCTGAAAGAGAAGAAAACTAGAAATCATGGTGAGCACCCGGAATATCTTCCAAGACCAGCCAGCAAAGATTACAGGTTGGTCACGTGCATGACCAACCGTGTCCCACTCTGTTTAGTCACCTGGGCTTATCCTTTGATCATGTCCCTTTTAGCATTGGCTCATTGTGTGCCAAGACTTATTGGCCACCCTGACTCTACTCTCTCATAGATGCCTTAGGAGCATAGCCACATATTCCAATAAATATGGCTGTAAGTCGTCCCTTGACCTGTATCCCATCCTCTACCCCCACCTGGCTGTTACTCCTGATGACGACAGAGCTGAACTCAGTGATGGCAAAAATAAACAGCCCACACACCATGATGGACTCTGAGCACCACACTCATAAAAGATTCATCATACCCCAGCAGCACTGGATGAAATGATGTACACAAGAGTATAAGCAATGAAGATGAAGTATAAGCAATGAAGAAATCACATTCTGTGAAGAACTGCCAAAAGAACTGGGCAGCATTTAACCTGGAAGAAAAAAAAAAAAAAAGGTGTGGAAAAGCAGACACAGTGCCTGTCAATATTTTGAGGAATGTAAAGTAAAAAAGCCAACTCACTGGAAAAGACCCTGATTCTGGGAAAGATTAGAGGCAGGAGGAGAAGGGGACGACAGAGAATGCGGTGGATAGATGGCATCCCCGACTCAATGGACATGAGTTTGAGCAAACTCCAGGAGTTGGTGATGGAAGCGAGGCCTGGTGTGCTGCAGTCCATGGGGTCACAAGGAGTCGGACATGACTGAGCGACTGAACAACAACAAAAGTAAAAGTGCTTTCCCATAGCCGAAGTAGGCCAAGGGCGGGACTGCATTCTCTCTGACAAATTTCCCCATCAGGGATCTCAGAGTGAAGAGAACCTGTGGAGTGGGGACCATGGCCTCCAGGAGGGCCCCCGCTTTGGTTAGAGATGGGATTCAGCAACTCCTCGGTCTCCAGTAGCTTGTTGCTGTGGTTTCCATCCCTCTGTGTAGACGTGCCCATGGTGTCCTTCTGGAACTTTATTCAAAGAAAGGCTGAGAGACTGGCTTCCTGTGCAGGGATGTGCATGGGTAGGTGGGATGGCGGGAAAGATGCCATAATTTTGAAAGACCTGCAGAGAAGGGATGGAATCAGTAAACCTTCCACACAGTATCAGTGGTCAAGGGCTCCCTCACGCCACCAACTTTGCACATGTCCATTCTGGCCTCGCTGGTCTCAGGTCGTCTGGTCGACAGCCCAGCTTAGGGCTAGGAAGGCCTGAATTTGAATCTGAGCTGTACCCCGTGCTGCCTGTGGTCTTTGGCCAGGTGCTTCACCTCTCTAAACTCAGTGTCTTTCTATCTGAAATGGGCCCCGTGGTGGCCCTTTAGCGAGTCCTCAGAAGGGGCCAGGCCACCATCCCTTGGAGACCCCTGACTCCAGTGAGGTGGGGGACAGTTCTGTGCATGTCCCAAGCCCCAGTGCAGTGGACTCTGCCTGCATTTTGGCCTTGCGCCTTCCTCCCAGAGCTAAAGCCCCAAATTCTCACCCCCAAGGATAGTCAGTCCTCAAGCCGTGGGGGCCGAGGATCTACACCTCAATCCCCTAGCCTCCCCCGTGCAGCGGGACAGCTCTGAGGTGGGTTCTGTGCTGGTTCCCAGATGTCCCTCGACACCCACAGTGATTACCTGTCCATCGAGGCACCATTTTCAACTCTCCTCCCTTCCTGTCTCGCTGTCCCTCTTACCCCTCTTCTACCTTCTGGAATCACCTGTTAAGTAAACCACCTGCATCCAAATCCTTATCTTGGGTTATGTTTGGGGGCCCCCACATTCCTCCCAATACTTCTCTCATAGGTTCATTGAGACTTTAATGAGGTTGTATAGACAGAGAGCTTAGTTCAGCTGGACACATAGTAGATGCTCAATAAAATTAGCTCTGGCTCAGACTGTTATTAGCACAGTTTCAATCATATTCATTAAGGTCTAGCTCCTCCTGACTCTGAAATCCTGTAAAAGTAAATGAAGAAAAATGCTGTGCATAGAGAAAAAAGAAGCACTGGAAAAACACTTGTGTCAGTAAGGGAGCAACTCAACTCACCTCCACGTACTCATCCCTGTCCCCAGACCAAAGAATCACAGAGATTAGGAAGAACTGGCCAAAACAGACCTGGAGTGCTCTTCCTTCTTAATCACTGGCTCCCTCTTGAAACCACAGTGTGTCACCAACGTCCAAATGAAGGCACTGTTTGTAAGCGAGCAAGTGGGTAGCTGTTTGCAACCCGTGTTTTGTTATTGTAGCCCAGTGTTTAGAGATTTTAAATCCCCCATCAACCCAAACAGTTTTTTAATTTTAGTTTGTGTACAGTGTTGTATTAGTTGCAGGTGTACAGCAAAGTGACTCAGATATATATGTGTCTATATATATATATATATATATATATATATAGTAGTGAGTGTATGTTAATCCCAGCCTCCTAATTTATCCACCCCTCCACTTTTCCCCTTTGATAACCATAGATTTGTTTTTGAAATATGTGAGTCTGTTTCTATTTTGTAAATAAGGTCATTTGTATCACTTTTTAAAATTAGATTCCATGTATAAGTACTATCATATGAAATTTGTCTTCCCCTACCTGACTGACTTCACTTAGTATGATCATCTCTTGGTCCATCCATGTTGCTGCCAATGGCATTGCTGTGTTCTTTTTTGTGGCTGAGTAGTTTTCCATTGTATATATGTGCCACCTCTTCTTTATGCATCCCTCTGTTGATGGGCATTAAGTTGTTTTCAGGTTTTGGCTGTTGTAAATAGTGCAATGAGCTTAGCACTGCATGTATATTTTTGAATTACAGTTTTCTCTGGATATATGCCCAGGAGTGGGATTGTTGGATCATATGGTAGTTCTGTTTTAAGTTCTTAAAGTACTCTCCATACTGTTCTCCACAGTGGCTATATCAATTTACATTGCCACCAAAGTAAAGTATAAAGTATACTCCAAAAATATAGGAGGCTTCCCTTTCCTCCATACCCTCTCCAGCATTTACTGTTTGTGGACTTTTTGATGATGGCCATTCTGACTGGTATGAGGTGATACCTCGTTGTAGTTTTCATTGCATTTCTGTGATAATTAGTGATGCTGAGCATCTTCTCATGTGGTTTTTGGCCATCTGTATGTCTTCGTTGAAGAAATGTCCATTTTTCTGGTTGGCTTGTTTTTTTTTTGACATAGAGTTGCATCAGCGGTTTGTTAATGAGCTGTTTGTTATTTTGGTCAACTTAACATTTCTTATACTAAGAAAACTTTTTTTTCTTTGGTCACCCAACTCTAAGCTTATTTAGGGGAACAGTTTAAAATAAATTTTTCTTGATTCTTCAAAACCTCAAACTTATCACAATGTTCTGTTTGATATCTGAAAACTCATTAATTTTGTTGCTATCCATTCTGCAGCAGAATCATTTCTCTAGTCTTTTGCCAAAATGTTTATTTACAGAAGAAAACTATCTTCAGGTCACTCACTATGTTATTTTCTCAGTCATTTCCATTCTGCTTTGATTGATTCTCTGTAAAATAAACAGCCATGTCTCTTTTCAAAATTGATCTTAACATCTTAACACACATTGCTTAAAGCATGGCCAAAATCCATCCTTACATGCAAAGAAAAGTTATAGAAAATTGAGAGAATCACATCTAATCAGTGTTCAGCATTATAAAATGCTGTGTTGTAAAATACATTTGTATCTGTGTGAACTGCTTGTATATAATAATAAAGTAGCTTTTATTATGAGTGTATTGTTTTTGAAAAAGTCCAGACCCTAGATGGCAGTACAGAAGAGGAGTTAGTCAATTATCCTTATGCCCCATCTGTATCCAAAGAACAATGTGACCTAAATGTGGATGTGTGTATTCTTTTACTGCTCTTATACGTATGTGTATGTATTAGTCTCTCAGTCATATCTAACTCTTTGCAACCCCATGGACGGTAGCCCACCAGGCTCCTCTGTCCATGGAATTCTCCAGACAAGAATACTGGAGTGGGTAGCCATTCTCTTCTCTAGGGGATCTTCCCAACCCAGGGATCAAACCTGGGTCTGCTACATTGTAGGCAGATTCATCTGAGCCACCAGGGAATATGTGGGTATTAATAATGCACCATTAGATAATGTGGTCTTAGTTTGACAGCAGCTAATACATCATTCTAAGGAAATCAAAACTCTAGTACTACCCAGCTTGGTTAGTAACAGTCAATTTAAGAAAGGACACTGTGTCATTTAGTTACCAAGAGCATGGCTTCTGGAATCAAATTGCCTTGGCTTGATTGCTGGCTCCCTAGCCTACTGCCTATGGTCTGAGAGCAAACTAGCCTTTCAGGATCTCAGTTTCTCTCTTCAAAATAGTGTGTGCATGCATGCTAAATCGCTTCAGTCATATCAGACTCTTTGCGACACTATGGACTATAGCCTGCCAGGCTCTTCCGTCCATGGGATTCTCCAGGCAACTGGAGTGGGTTGTCATGCTCTTCTCCAGGGGATCTTCCCAGCCCAGGGATTGAACCTGTGTCTTTTATGTCTCCTGGGAAGCCCATAATAGTATCTGACCCTTAATACTGTTTTGGCTACTACATGAAATAATCCATACATAATAAATAAGCATCCATGTGTAGGGCTTGACTCCAGCCCAGAATGTATTAAATGCTCTATAACCATGCACTCATAGGAGGTGTAATAGTGACAATGGCTTCTTTACCAAAATTCAATCATGGTTCCCATTGGAAAGCAGCTTCTTTAGTCATTGAACATATGCTTTAATCATTAGGAGTTCACATTTTACAGAGCATATTCAAGAATATAGGTGTGAATACAACGAGGCCATTCCAATACTTTTTCCTTCAGTAATAACATAAGCAGAAGAGGTATGATCTGGAAAAGAATTTAACTTAGTAGAAGATTTTCGATATTCTGGTGATGAATTCTAAAAATAATAGTAGACACAGGCCCAATATATGTTGGCCACTGATCTTAGTAATTGACATGTATTCACCCATTTTAACCTTATAAATGCCCTCTTTTTAACCTAGCATTTTTTTAAAGTCAACTTGTCATTTATTTATTTATTTGGCTGTGTCAGATCTTAGTTGCAGCATACAGAATCTTTCATTGCAGAACACGGAGTCTCTAGTTGTGGCATGTGGGCTTAGTTGCTCCATAGCATGTGGGAATCTTAGTTCCCCGACCAGGGATTTGTGCTATATAGTAGGGTCCTTATTGATTATTTTACATATAGTAGTGGTGTGTATCTGTTAATCCCAAACTCCTATTTTATCTCTCCTTCCCTTTCCCCTTTAGTAATCATAAATTTGCTTTCTATGCCTGTCAGTCTATTACAAAGATGCATTTTTAAAAAGAATTTAATTTAGTGGTGAGAAATACGAAATGAATGTAAAACTAAATATAGATGCCTCTCTATAAATAACCAATAAGTAAAATCATTTAGCTTTTGATACTAGTTGGTTGAGGTGAAGAAATTCAACGATACGTATACACTGAATCAAAAGTCAAAAATTTGTAGGTCACAAATGACTCATTGTAGGCAATGTACGTATGGTTCAACATAGTGCTAGCTATAATTTTTTAACATCACATTTAAACAAATTACAGGGCTCCCTGGGCAACAGCAGCTTTGACAAATACCAATGTGAAAGCGGAAATATTAGAGGATTCTGGAAATTTCATCACGTCGTGATCTGTAACCCAGCTTGGTAGGAGCAGGTATTTCATCATCATAGTTTATGAAGCAAAATGAAGGTTTGTCTTTGAACAATTAAGGGAGTTAAGATTCCGCTGTAACCATTGGAACCACTTAAAACAGATGCAAATGCAGTTCTTTCTAAAATATCAGATGATTGAGCCTCATATGTGTTGATTCCGGAAGCATTCATTGACTGCACTTTGACGTTTTTTAAATGCTCTGTTTTTGTGAGAGATCTGATTATTGGTCAATGTGGAACTTCTCTTTTAATGTTGGTTTTAGTTATCCCCGAGAATTCTGTGAAAGAACTCCTTAGAGCACCTGGTACCATCAAGGACAGAATTAAGAAGTTGCTTGCTCACAAGAATAGCATGAGAAAGAAGGTAAAAATGAAAAACATCACAGAACCCAGAGGGACGCCCACCACAAAGGTTGACTCGGAGCCCTTCAGCTCTGAAGAGAGCATTTCCAGAGATGGGAACCCTCACGGAGAAAAGAATAGGAATGAAAACAGAAAGAAAGAGAGGCTGGAGGATGAGAAAAGAGATGAGAACCATGTGGAGCAGGAACAAAGCCTTCATGGAGATGTGTTTTGTGAGTATCAAGTATGACTTTTGTTAATTTATGCATCTTATGAAAAGTGAATTGTAGTTTTCCCTGGCAAATGACAGGAAAGAGGAAGATGCCGTAACTAAAACAGTGAAGTGAAGTGTGACAGTTAGTCGCTCAGTCGTGTCCAGCTCTTTACCACCCCATGGACTGCAGTCCGCCAGGCTCCTCTGCCCATGGAATGAGTAGCCAATCCCTACTCCAGGGAATCTTCCCAACCCAGGGATCGAACCCTGGTCTCCTGCGTTGCAGGTAGATTCTTTACTGTCTGAGCCACCAGGGAAGCCTATGTAAGATAGGGTCAGCTTTAAATCTGAAGAAGCAAGGTTCTCTATACGGTCTGGAAACTAACATCTTCTGCAGATACAAAATCACATTTGCTGCTGTGGGATGCACAGAAGGTCAGCCCTTTCAATTTACCTGGGAGGTGTCCTATTTGATGCAGCCCCTCCTGCTCCTGACCAAGGAAGCCTGCTTGTCCTTCCAGCTCAGTCATCTGGCTGCCCAGCTGTGGGTGCAGCACACTCCTAAACCCCAGAGAGATCCCGCCCACCCAGGTAGATCTGCTAAACTCTACCTTTTTCCTTCTTGAAGGCACTTTTTACAGACACACTCAGTGAAAGGAGAATGTCAGAGTTGTGTGGTTATAATTTTAAAAGGTAAAATAGAGGAACACTATATATAGAGCTTAAGCTTCCGTTTTCTACATGAGCCACAGAATCACCATTGTCACCGGTGACTGTACAGAGCCATCATCAGCCTCGGCCCCTGCAGGGGGATTTCCATGTTGACCCAGCCTGGGACTTTCCCTTCCATTCTCACCAGGCATCTGTTGCTCCCTCTCTATTTTGCCTTGTCTGTGCTCGCCCCATTGTTATTGTTATTGTTGTTCACTTGCTCAGTAGTGTCCAACTCTTTGTGACCCCATGGCCTGCAGCATGCCAGGCTTCCCTGTCCTACATCTCCTGGAGCCTTCTCAAACTCATGTCCATTGACTCAGTGATACCACCCAACTGTTTCATCCTCTGTTGTCCCCTTCTCATTCTGCCTTCAATCTTTCCCAGCATAAAGGTCTTTTCTAAGGAGTCAGTTCTTCCCATCAGGTGGCCAAAGTATTGGAGCTTCAGCTTCAGCATCAATCCTTCCAATGACTATTCAGGATTGATTTCCTTTAGGATTGACTGGTTTGATTTCCTTGTGGACCAAGGGACTCAAGAATCTGCTCCAACACCACAGCTTGAAAGCATCCGTTCTTCAGTGCTCAGCCTTCTTTATGGTCCAACTCTTAGATCTATATATAACTACTGGAAAAACCATAGTTTTGACTATATGGATCTTTGTCAGCAAAGTCATGTCTCAGCTTTTTAATATGCTGTGTTTAGGTTAGTTAGGTGATGCCTAATGGGGTCCACTGGGGGCACCTTTCAAAAAAGATGTTCTAGATGTGGAAACTGGCACCAATATGAATGCTTTGGAAATGTTAGGGAAACACTGCTGTAACATAATCTGTAAGTAGAACACAGCTGTCCCTTAGTATCCCCGGGGGATTGGTCCCAGGCACCCCCACAGACACAAAAATCCATGAATGCTCAAGTTTTATATAAAATGGTGCAATATTCATATATAACCTAAACACATCCTCCCCTATACTTTAAGTAGTGTCTAGATTACTTAAAAGACCTAAAACAATGTAAATGCTGTGTGAATGGTTTCCTGGTATGCAAGGCAAATTCAAGTTTTGCTCTTTGGAAATTTCTGGATTTAAAAAAAAATATATATTCAACCTGTCATTGGTTGAATCTGTAAATGTGAAGCCCATGGTTACGAATGGCCAGCTATATATGATAAGCCATATATGATAAACCCTCTTTGTTCATTGATTCATACCTTCTTAGTATGTGGGGCTTTAGGGATTTTTTTTTTTTTTTTTTTTTTTACTGATCAAGTGTTCATTGTTAGCTCCTAAGGGGAATGAAGCGAGTGAAGTTGATCTGGTTCTGGTCCAAAGAAAAACTACATCATCCCATCTGAAACACAAAGGTGAGTAACATATATTAGGAGTGAGTATATTTTAGGAGTAATAGCACTCATAAAGAATATTGAAGAATGGAAGCAAGCATTACCTGGCATCTTTTAATTTTAGAATTTAGACAGAAATAAAATATCTTTTCTGGAATAGGGGAAAATAAGGGTTAAGAAGAAAGGAAAGTGAGAGAAGAGGCCATGTGTTTGTACTGGCTTAAGATAAATGTAGATGGACAGCCTGGATTCCAATCTAGTTTAGGAGTCAGGTCTAGTTCCAGCCCTCAGTGTCTGGGGGACTTGGTCAAATCACTTGTGACTCTCAGTTTTACTTTCTTAAAAATGGTCATGATTGTAGAATTTTTGTGGCAGCCACATCAAATGATGTAATGTACGTGAAAATGCTTTGCAAATCATTAATGCATCAACAACAAGTTGCTGCCCTTTATCTCTTTAGCTTTTCCCCTTTCTTTGCCCTTCCTTTATTCCTTAGTATAAACTGCAAAAGCCCCCCATTCCAAGCCAGAGTCTGGGATTCATTACAAATCAGAAACCTCTCAGTCTTCCCTCTTTTTCCCGGTGGTAATTTCTGGCACCTACATCACAGGTCAAGACTTTTTTCTGTAAAGGGCCAGAGGCTGAATATTTCAGGCTTTGTGAACCGTACACTCTCTGTTGCATCTGTCAGCTCTATCACTGCAGCTCAAAAGCAGCCACAGTCAATATGTAAATGAATAGGCTTGCTGTGTTTCAATAAAACTTTATTTGCAAGAACAAGCAGTGGGCCAGGATGTTAGTTTGCTGACCCCAATCTACATAAAAGTAACTGGAGGCACTGGGTCAAAGGTTGTTCTAGCTGACCCTGTAGTCCACGCAGTTGTTAGGATTTGTTAAATGAACATTTGTTAGATGGAGCCCCTGGGTGCCAGATGGTTCAACAAAAGACCACAAAATAAATTGAAATAGACAAGTTTATTATCCAGGTCTTGGGGAACGACATGGCATGGCCTCCAGGGGCCCTAGAGGGAAGTCCAGGCAGAACATGGGGCACACGCCTCTCTGAGGGTCCATGTGTGTGTAGTGCTTTGGGCTTGTTGGGCTAAGGTTGCATTGATGGATTCCAATGAAAACATTGGGGTGTTAGTAAGCTTCAGGGGGGTCTTATCTAAGGCAGACACAAGGCCCTGGGAAGCAGGAGAGGGTTTCAATCACAGGGGACATTGGGAAAGTCATATGAGGAACTCACTTTTACAAGTGACTCCATGGGCTTGCACTTGCGTGAGGGCTAATGCCAGTTTAAGGCCCTCACAGATTGCAGGGCCAAACAAAATGGATACCAAGATGGCCATACTTAGCTAAACTTTTTTTTAATTGAAATATATTTGATTGACAATGTTGTGTTAGTTTCTGCTGCACAGCAGAGTGATGCAGTTATACATTCATAGGTATATATTTATGTTTGCATTCTTTCCCATTATGGCTTGTCATAGGATATTGAATATAGTTCCCTGTGCTATGCAGTAGGACTTTGTTGTTTACCCATCCTATAGATAATAGTTTGCATCTTTTAGTCCCAAATTCCCTAAACTCTTGACAGCAACTGCAAACATGGCCACGCCTTCCAAAGCTCCCAATGGTAAAACATTTCCTAATCCGCTTAATGATGCTGAAATGCACCCTTTTTCTTAGTAGATTTAAATATCTCAGTTGACTGCACCTTTGACCATGGTGTCTGTGACTGGAAACAGGATATAGAAGATGATTTCGACTGGAATCCTGTGGACCAAGATAATGGTATGTAGTCTTCAGTGATCCATGTCTTGTGGTCTGGCCCTAGAATTAAAGGTATCCAATGATTCGAGCATAATTGTTCTCATGGCTTGTGAAGTCAGGGTTGTTTGTCACGTTTAGAAGCTTTTAGACCTTCCCAAGTCTCCCCTGATAAATGATTGACTTAGTCCATTTCCCACCCACCTACCCCGTAAAAGATTCTCCAGCAAACCTCTTCCATATTCACTCCTCTGCTGCTGAGACACAGATGTAGGGCTTTGTATGAGTTTTAAGAGTATTTGGGAAAAGGTAGAAAGAAGTTGTTTCTTTTCCCCAGTTTACCAGCTATGGTGCTCCGTGGTTGTCTTTTGAGTTTAGGAGGAAGGGGAAAGGAATCTGGAAAGGAAATATTAATATGACCTCTCCCTAACCCTGGAGTTTTAGGAGCGTCACCCCTCAGAGCACTGAAATCATAATAAGCAGCAGATCAGCACTCTGAACTCCTGGACTGGACTTGCCCACCTATTGCTGGAGGATTTCTTTCATTCCAATTAACCTTGAATTTTTCTCTGCTGACGCTCTGAGTTGCCTACTTTCCACTGTCTACTATTGATGGCCTCTAACTTCCTTTGAGGCAGAGCATTTGGACGGCAGATCCCATTTGGATCATAAATAGAATTTTGGTCATTTAAGGCTGACTCTGTAATTAGAAATAACTGTTATACTTTCAGGAAATCTGGTTCTTTACCCATCAAAGTGTTTCTTTGGAGAGGTATATGCCCAGCCCTCAGGTAAAAGATACTTCTAGATCCTTCCCTGACACTGATTCCTCCCTGAGAGCCTTCCTTGCAAGCCCTTACATGCAATCAGGAAACCTGGGTATCTCCTGACAAAAATTCCTTTAGAACGTGGGATTAAGGGAAAGGATAGAAGTTCCCTATTTACAAACACCTGATTTGCAAATAACCCTGAGGTTCACTCAACATGGGATGAATCAGCATTTTCAGAAGGCTGAAATCTCAAGGACAGATCAAAGTGGGCTTGAACTGGACTAAAAAGGAAAGCTACCACAGTGGGTCACAAAAGACTGTAGCTAGTAGAGCTGCTAGATAAAATGTAGGATGCCTCAATTTCAGATAATCAGCGCATGCTTTTTAGTATATCTCAGACATGTTGTTTATGTGAAATGCAAACTCCACAGGGCATTCTGTACTTTTATTCTCTGAATCTGGCAAATTTACTAACTGGGGAAGTAGACCAGACAGTCTCTGGGTCCAGTGAAAACTAAAGCAATGTCAATCTGGGCCCTGAGAATGTCTCTAGGAGTTGGACTACCAGAAAACTCCACCCACCCACCGTGTCTTTCTCCTGGCTTCTAGAGGAATATCTCCTTTCTGTCAACTTCTTCAAAGCCCACCCTATGAGAGTTTTTGTCCAAGTCCATCAAAGCCACAACCAGAAAGCTGCAGATGAGCAAACATCCACTACACTGGTTACAAAATTCTTGGGAAAAGGTTCTGAGAAACAGAAGGTAATCTGTGTTCCTGCCATCTTCAAACAGAACTTGGAGTGATACATTGCACATTGTGGCTCAGCTCCATGATACCGTTAGTACAAATTCATGTATGTTGTGATTTAAATACCACACTGTGGACCCACCTAACCAGCTAGCCATCGTACCTACAACTCAGTGGAGAAATGCATTCCAGGATCAAACAACCAAGGTGGAAAGTTCTGGAACACAAATTTTCTGTTAGCTGAAAATTATCTACAGTGATCAAAGATCATTAAGTTAGATTCTTACCCCATACCTACTACTACCAAGCTTTGTGAATGTGAGCAGATTCTTCAGTTTCTCTCTCAGTTTCCTTCTCTACAGAGCAAAGAATTTCAGCCCTAGGATTCTAAAATTCATGTTAGCATGAAAATTTTGTTCCTAAATATTTGAAATGAAAAGGACTTGAGCTTTCCCCGTAGGCACCTAGTGTTCATTTTTTAACAGCTATTTTATTCACTGTAGCCAAACCCTTTGCAATGGCCTCATTAACTGTGGGTATTTCTTCTCTTCCAGCTGTTGGCTACTATATGGCTGTTTCAGCCCTGACAGGTCAGAAGAAGGACATAGGCCGTTTGAAACTTCTCCTCCCCAACCTGCAACCCCACAGCAACTTCTGTTTGCTCTTTAATTACCGGCTGGCTGGAAACAAAGTAGGGAAGCTTAGAGTGTTTGTGAAAAATAGGAACAATGCTCTGGCTTGGGAGAAAACCAGGAGCATGGATGAACAGTGGAGGATGGGGAAAATTCAGCTGTATCACAGAATTGATACTCCCAAAAGCGTAAGTAGAAAACTATATAAAATGAGATATTTACATTCTTTTTCAGTGACTTAACAAACAAAGCAAAACACTTAACTGAAGTACCTAGGCCTTGGGGCTACAGAGATGAATAAGACTTTCCCCTCCACTTAAGAGCTTATATTCTGGAGTGAAATAGGCAAGGTATTTAACAGCACAACTAACGATATTACTTGTCAGATGCAGGCATATCATATTCTGTGGAAATGAAATGCTCATGTGTCAGGCTCCTCCCACCAACTTCCTTCCAAACCAGGCTCTAAATTCCTTACTACATAAAAGCACATCCTGCTCATTGACTTTATGCCCAGCACTTATCACAATGAATGGAAACTAGAAGGTCATTTTCCAAAATACTTATTTTATTCAAGTATAGTTAGTTTATAATGTTGTGTTCATTTCTGCTGTACAGGTGATTAAGTTCTACCTCTGTATACAGTAAGTCCCCTGCATATGAATGAGTTGTGTTCCTAGAATGCATTTGTAAGTCCAACAAATTTAGCCAAGGTACCCATCTAACTCAATTGGCTATATAGTACTGTACTGTAATAGGTTTATAATAGTTATCACACAAATAATACATTAAAAAACACAGAAAATAAAGAAAACATTTTAAATCTTAGTTTAGTTCACTTCAGTTCAGTCACTCACTCGTATCCGACTCTTTGCGACCCCATGAATCACAGCACGTCAGGCCTCCCTGTCCAACACCAACTCCCAGAGCGCACCCAAACTCATGTCCATTGAGTCGGTGATGCCATCCAACCATCTCATCCTCTGTCATCGCCTTCTCCTCCTGCCCCTAATCCCTCCCAGCATCAGAGTCTGTTCCAAAGAGTCAACTCTTTGCGTGACGTGGCCAAAGTACTGGAGTTTCAGCTTTAGCATCATTCCTTCCAAAGAAATCCCAGGGCTGATCTCCTTCAGAATGGACTGGTTGGATCTCCTTGCAGTCCAAGAGACTCTCAAGAGTCTTCTCCAACACCACAGTTCAAAAGAATCAATTCTTCAGCGCTCAGCTTTCTTCACAGTCCAACTCTCACATCCATACATGACTACTGGAAAAACCATAGCCTTTACTAGACGGACCTTTGTTGGCAAAGTAATGTCTATGCTTTTGAATATGCTATCTAGGTTGGTCATAACTTTCCTTCCAAGGAGTAAGCGTCTTTTAATTTCGTGGCTGCAGTCACCATCTGCAGTGATTTTGGAGCCCCAAAAAATAAAGTCTGACACTTTCCACTGTTTCCCCGTCTATTTCCCATGAAGTGATGGGACCAGTTGCCATAATCTTCATTTTCTGAATGTTGAGTTTTAAGCCAACTTTTTCACTCTCCTCTTTCACCTTCATCAAGAGGCTTTTTAGTTCCTCTTCACCTTCTGCCATAAGGGTGGTGTCATCTGAATGTCTGAGGTTATTGATAATTCTCCCGGAAATCTTGATTCCAGCTTGTGCTTATTCCAGCCCAGCATTTCTCATGATGTACTCTGCATAGATGTTAAATAAGCAGGGTGACAATATACAGCCTTGACGTATTCCTTTTCCTATTTGGAACGAGTCTGTTGTTCCATGTCCAGTTCTAACTGTTGCTTCCTGACCTGCATACAAATTTCTCAAGAGGCAGGTCAGGCATCTGAAGATGTTATTCCCATCTCTTGCAGAAGCAGAAGCAGAAGCAGAAGATATTAAGAAGAGGTGGCAAGAATACACAGAAGAACTGTACAAAAAAGATCTTCATGACCCAGATAATCACAATGGTATAATCACTGACCTAGAGCCAGATATCCTTTAATGTGAAGTCAAGTGGACCTTAGACAGCATCATTACGAACAAAGCTAGTTGAGGTGATGGAATTCCAGTGGAGCTATTTCAAATCCTGAAAGATGATGCTGTGAAAGTGCTGCACTCAATATGCCAGCAAATTTGGAAAACTCAGCAGTGGCCACAAGACTGGAAAAGGTCAGTTTTCATTCCAATCCCAAAGAAAGGCAATGCCAAAGAATGCTCAAACTACTGCCCAATTGCACTCATCTCACACGCTAGTAAACTAATGCTCAAAATTCTCCAAGCCAGGCTTCAGCAATATGTGACCCGTGAACTTCCAGATGTTCAGGCTGGTTTTAGAAAAGGCAGAGGAACCAGAGACCAAATTGCCAACATCCACTGGATCATCGAAAAAGCAAGAGAGTTCCAGAAAAACATCTATTTCTGCTTTATTTACTATGCCAAAGCCTTTGACTGTGTGGATCACAATAAACTGTGGAAAATGTTACAGTACAGTACCTCAGAAAGCACAGTAGTGCAGTACAACAGCTGGCACATTGGGGCTGGCATAAAGTGGACAGGCAAGAGGAGTTACTGATGGAGGAGGGAGAGGAGGTGGGAGATGGTAGAGCTGAAGGATTGTCAGCAATAGGAGACAGAGGACGAGCTGGAATGTCACTCACGCCTGACATGAATGGAACGTACGTTTGCATCTCTGAAAGCTAGAAACTTGAAGGCTCATATGTAGGGGACCTAACTATAATTCTTCTTAATCTTTTCCATTATGGTTTATCACAAGGTACTGAATAGAGTTCCCCATGCCCTATAGTAGGACCTTGCTGTTTATCCAGTCTCTAATAGTTTGCATCTGCTGTTGCTGCTGCTGCTGCTGCTGCTGCTAAGTCGCTTCAGTCATGTCCAACTCTGTACGACCCCATAGATGGCAGCCCACCAGGCCCCGCCATCCCTGGGATTCTCCAGGCAAGAACACTGGAGTGGGTTGCCATTTCCTCCTCCAATGCATCTGCTAATCCCAAATTCCCAATCCACCCTCCCCCACTCCACCTTGGTAACCGCAAGTCTGCTTTCTATGTCTGTGAGTCTGTTTCTGTTTTGTAGATAGGTTCACTTTTCTCATATCTTATTTTATTTATTTTTTGGCCCCAATGTGCCACATGCAGTATCTTAGTTCCCCAACTAGGGATCAAACCCATGCCCCCTGCATTGGGAGTGCAGAGTCTTAACCACTGGACTGCCAGGGAAGTCCACATTTGTGTCATATTTTAGATCCCACATGTGACTGGTATCATATGGTGTTGGTCTTTCTCTGTCTGACTTACTTCATTTACTGTGATATTCTCTAGGTCCATCCATGTTAGTTCCTGGACCAGGGATTGAACCTGGGCCCTGAGAGTGCAAGCTCCCAGTCCTAACCAAAAGACTTTTAGGGAATTCCCAGTTACTATCTTATATATGATAGTGTATGTATATTAATCCCAGTCTCCCAATTTATCCCTCCCTACCCCTGTCCCCTTTGGTAACCATGTTTGTTTTCTATGTCTGTGGCTCTGTTTTGTAAATACATTTATATGTACTATTTTTTCCCACTATTTTTTTTTACATTCCATATATAAATCATATCACATTTTTGTCTTTCTATGTCTTACTTCATTTAGTAGGACCAACTAGATCCATCCATATTGTTGCAAATGGCATTATTTCATTCTTTTTTATGGCTGACTAATATTCCATTACACCACACCTTCTTTTCCCTTCATCTGTGGATGGACATCTAGGTTGCTTCCATATCTTGGCTATTGTAAATAGCTCTGCAATGAACATTGGAATGCATCTGTCTTTTTGAATTACAGTTTTCTCAGCACCCAGGAGTGGGACTGGCCTATCATACAGTAGCTCTGTGTTTAGTTTTTTAAGGAACTACCATACAGATCTCCATAGTGGCTGTACCAATTTGCATTCCCACCAGTGGAGGAGGAGGGTTCACAACGATAATTAAATTTCTTCTAGCCTGGGTTTTGAGAAGAAAACAGTATTATTCCTTTAGTTTTGCTTTTTTTTTTTCTTCTAAAAGGGAAGGAATTCCAAAATTTCCTCTTAAACTTTACTATTCTCAGCTTTCAGGGCTTTTCAGATTCTTTTAGGTGTTGCAGGAGCCCTGTTTTCTCCAATTGTAATTCAGTCAGTGTAGATACCAGGCATCTGGAAAATACATTACCATATATTCAATGTCAAAGCCTGTTTCTATGGAATAGGGGCATATGAATTGAATTCAGTTTAATAGCAATTAAATAGTGGGACTTTATCATTGCATTAAATACTTGCAAGTAATTTTTTATTCCCTCTCCATTATTAGATCATTTTTGAAGCTGAACGTGGCAAGGGCAAGACTGGAGAAATTGCAGTGGACGGTGTCTTTCAGGTCTCAGGCTTATGTTCAGATGGCCTTTGACCTGTGGATGGTTGAATGCTACTGTTATCTTTTATATCTTTATATTTGGCTTTTACGTCAGTTTTCTGTTTTTTGACAATATATCATAGGTCACCCCCCTACATTTTAGAAATTGTGGTGTTCAAATAGACTCATTATTGTAAGATACCTTTCTTGTATATGATATACTGATATTTGCTTTAAATATAGTACCATTGTATCTTCTCATTCATTTCTGAGTCTATAAAACTTGGATGCATCAGTTCAGCCCTCCCCACCCCAGTACATGTGATGTGTCTACATGACTTGGTGAACCACTTTATGTAACATTTCTAGAATTACCCAAAAAAAAAAAAAAGCAACACAGAGAAATGTTTAACTATTTGATTTTTATGGCACTTCTTGGAAACTATAACATCATGCTGCTGCTGCTGCCACGTCGCTTCAGTCATATCCGAGTCTGTGCAACCCCATAGATGGCAGCCCACCAGGCTCCCCCATCCCTGGGATTCTCCAGGCAAGAACACTGGAGTGGGTTGCCATTTCCTTCTCCAATGCATGAAAGTGAAAAATGAAAGTGAAGTCGCTCAGTGGTGTCTGACTCTTATGACCCCATGGACTGCAGCCCACCAGGCTCCTCCATCCATGGGATTTTCCAGGCAAGAGTACTGGAGTGGGGTGCCATTGCCTTCTCCTAGACTTTTACCCAAGAGGCTTAGCCAGATCTTTCACAACCAAGTTTGTATATTTAAGTCCTTTGTAATAATAATATCCAAATAATCACCTTGTGTCATGGTTTAAGTTTGTCTAAGTAAGAAAATGTGTTGTTGATTGTATGTTTAATTATGTGTATCGTTATTTGCTTTGCTAGAAAATGTGTTTTATATTCTTTTTTCTGTGAAAACACATATTATTTTTAACTTATATTATTAAAAATTCTTAAAATTACTTGCTATTATGGAAACACACAACTGCTTTCTTAGGCCTCATAACTATGATGCCAATTAGCTTAAGTTGTTGAATTAAAGGTCTCCAAGAATTATCTAAAATCAAAATTATTCTAGTAACCAGGTTCCAAAAGACTATTTTGTCTTTTTCTCTTGTCTATTTCTCTTTTCTTCCAAATTCAAGAACTTCTTTGTGTGGTAATGAATCCTGAGTGTACATTCCTGTGGATAAAAGTATATTCTGTTTTAAGATTCTAGGTTGGAAGGTGGTTCAGGACAGCTCCCAAACAGAAGATTCCCCAGATATTTGCCTGTTAGCCCTGGAAGTGACAAAGGAATTGACCTGTAAAAGGAAGGAAAGCGAGAATGTGTCCACCTACTAACCCTAAAAATTTGTAGCCTTTTTCTTAGAGTTTTTTTTATATTGAAACTTATAGTAATCCTTCTTCTTCTTTGTCTTTTTCTTTTAAATAAGAAGGATTATTTAAAAGAAAAAAAAAAAGACAAAAGGAAGGATTACCAAGGGTTTAAATCAACCTTTTAAGATGGTGGGAAAAAATACATTGTTTTCATTTAGTGTGAAGTTCTTTTCCCATAGAAAGTCGACACAGGACTGTGGGATCTGTTAGGATAACTACTAGTTACAGAAACCCCCAAAACAGTGTTTCTAGTGAGACCAGATGAAGAACTTCCTGGCTTAGTGAAATCAGCCCACAGAATTGTAAGACATAATAACATTATAAAATGGTTGTGTTAAGGTGCGAAAATGAAAATGTGGGGTGGTTTGTTACATGGCAAAAGTTGACCGACACAAGTGATTTCTATTATATGACGGTGCTAGAACCTGAAGAAGACCTCCCCCACTGTGTCTCCTCAGTGACCAGGGAAATTTGAGAGCATAGTCATGGCTTAGAGTAAAGAAAGATAGAGAGGAGACTGTGCAGTGAAGGCCAGTCAGTGCCCCAGTAACCCATGTGATAGGAAGAGATGTTAAACTGAAATGAAATAGGGAGGCCTGCAATTATGTTACATATAGGGAGAAAATCAATATGAAGCTGATTTAAATCGAATTTAGTAATATTGCACATTTCTCTAGTATCTGTAGCAGAGACTTCTAGTTGCCTACCCAATAGCCTTTCTCACCTTTTTCCTTACCAGTATGACCATGTATAAATATATATGGGGGGACTGCAATATGTTCAACTAAAAGGCTGTGTTTCCCAACCTCTCCTACAGATGAGGGGGCTCACTGAAGTCATTGGTGAGGCTTCCAGGAAGGATCATTAAAGAAGGCTCTCAGCTGGCAGCTCCTTTTGCCATTTCCCTCCCTCCTTCCTGCCTGCAATGTGATTGTGAAGGCAGGAGCTCTGGGAGCTGCCTTGTGACCATGAGGGCAAGGGCCACAGCCTATGGTGGAGTACACAGCTGGAGGAAAGCTGGGTTCCTGATGACATGGTGGCATGTCTACACTGTCCCACACTGGTCACTGCTTGACGTTACATGAGACAAAAAGAAATCCTCTCTTGGCCTATCTAGGATTCCAAACAAAACACAATCCGATGTCATGTGACCATTCTTCTTGAGCCCCAGAGGGCTGCCTTGCCATGTCCACTGCAAGAACACAGTCTTTGGGACCAGCTTCTTGGACGTTAAACACCAATATCTTGTTTCGAATTCCAGTCCACAGCCTATAATCATGGATCTGTAGCCTGCAGCAGCACGGAATCCCATTGGATTCCTTTGGCGAACCTAAGGTCAAATATTTCAGCCACGACTCCCATACCTGTGGACCCTGGCCACTACTCAACATGGAACTCCCCTTGTCATTCATCCTCTCCCACTCTCTCCCCCCTCGCATTATGGGCTCCCTCCTCTGGACACTAACTCCCACTCATTTCTGCCCCTTCCCCATCACACCTGCTCCTCTCCTAAACAAGGAGGAATACCTTCAGCTCGGGCACTTGATGCGTCCCGAAGACTGCACTGATCTCTAGCGTGGCCTGATGTCACCTATATTTTTGGTGCTCTTCTTTTTTCCTCAGGCACAGAATACTTGTGGGATTACTCTGGAATTCTTTTACCTGAAGATGTTTTCAGATGTCAAGAACCGTAGCCCTACTTGCAAAGCTAATAAGTTGACCTGTCACAGTTTTATTAGGTATCAGTAGAAAAGACAAGCCTCCTGGGTCAGAGACAGACTTTATTTCTCATGGGACAACAGGTAGCATGGGCCTCGGTCAGTCCACTGCCCCTTACCCCCCACCCCGAGTCTCCCAGCGGGTGGGCCAACAAAGAGGCCCATCCAGAAGGATGCCAGGTACAGGGTGAGTTTGTGTCCCAGCTGAGGAGTCCTGAGTTAAGGAAAGCCCCACACTTATAAGGGGACCACTAGCCCACCTGCCCAAACTTTGCCCTAGAAGGAGACTGTTTTTTTGGCTTTGTCAGGAAACAAATCTGCTCTTGAGAAATAAGATACTATCTCTCTTCTCCCAGGCTGTGTGCCGCACCACTCTCCTTGATAAGACAGCACAGAACAAAAGCTGCCAACGCCTTTGTACGGAAAACGGGCAGAAACACACGAGACCCATGGAGAATGGCCTCCCGACAGCAGCCTCTTAGGACCTTTCAGGAGTCAGTTGGGTGAGGGGATGGCAGTGCGAAAAGCTGGGTAGCAGTGTGGACTCCTGAGAAGTTTAGAACTTGGCAGTTAACATTCTCACCTTTGATACTACTGCTTTCTGGAACTTACTTTTCCAGGACCAATGTTTAAATCTTTTTCCAATCAGACTGGAAGAAATAAGGTGAATTAGTTTCTGCAAAATAAACAGACATAAAGTAAAAGCATTCTATGTTCTGAGAGAGAACTATCAATTTTTTTAAATTTGTTTGTAATTTTATTTGTATTTTACATTGGGGTAGAGTTGATTTACAATATTGTATTTCAGACGTACAGCACAGTGGTTTAGTTAAACATGTACATATATCCATTCTTTTCCAGATTCTTTCCCCATATAGGTGATTACAGAATATTGAGTAGAGTTCCCAGCACTATACGGTAGGTCCTTGTTGATCATCTATTTTATAGAAATGTGTATATGTTAATCCCAAACTCCTCATTTATCCCTCCCCCTCACCTTTCCCCTTTGGTAACCATAAGTTTGTTTTCAAAGTCTGTGAGTCTGTTTCTGTCTTATAAATAAGTTCATTTGTATCACCTTTTTAAATTCCACATGTAAGTGGGATATTTTCAACCTTTTTCTTTTTTCCTCTTCAAGTCAGCGAAACAGTGACTACAAATGCCAGATCACTGTGTTTGGTCTCCACGCAAAGCCTTATCCTGTGCTACATGGAGGCAGCTTCATTCTATGTGGCCAGGGAACAGCAAAGCAGTTAGCAATTTGGGATTTCTGTAAATGTGTACAGATAGGGGTTCTTCCTTCCTGTGGAAAATTGAGTTGTAGATTGTAATAGTTATTTATGACCTGTGGGGAACTCTTACATCTCTAAATATGCTAGCCTGCTTCATAAAAATTCCATCCTTAGCACACATGTGAAAAAATTCTGTACAACAGTTTGCAAATCGACTTTTATCTAAGAGGCAGTTGTGGGGCGGTGAGAGCCCCTCCTGGAGCGGAGGAGGGCTCCCCGAAGTGGGTTTAGAATGGAAAGGTTACATCTGCCTATTTTGGACCGAAACCTGTCCTATGTATATCTCTAGTCGGTTTAGGAGTGTTATAGAAATTGTTTTCCATTTCTAGGTCATGGTTTTGTTTGTTATGGTTTCTCCCACTCTGTGGCCACTTTCTAGACGATGATGGGTGGCGGATTCAGTGCAATTAGGTGAGAACCAATTACTCTTTCCTTCTCAGTAATTTCTTTGAGAGCCTATATGTGTATTTCACTGGCAATGTTGCTCAAAAAACATTTGGAAGTGCCTTTTTAGGGTACAAAAATCATACAGAAGACTTTATATGTCAACTTATGGTCACGCATCATTTATGACCAAAAACAGCACTCCACTCCTAGGTAAATATTCCATAGAAACACATGATGGCACTGTGTATAATAGTCATACTAAAACAACTCAAATATGCATCATGTCCCTTTTGAGTAGAATGGATAAATAAACTGGTATATTTATTCAGGGAAATATTAGCAAGAAATGAGAATGAACAGACTAATACTACTCACAGGAACACTGATGAATTTCTGAAATATGACATTGATCAAAAGAAGCCTGGGAATTCCCTGGTAGTCCAGTGGTTGGACTCCATGCTCTCATTGCCGAGGGCCTAGGTTCAATCCCTGGTTGGGAAACTATGATCCCAAAAGCCACACAGCACACTCGAAAAGTAAACAAACAAACAAACAAACAAAGCACATACTGTATGGTTCCATATATATGTTCCCCCCAACATACACTTATATGAGTTTTGAGATCAGATGCAATGAATCTAGGGTGGCGAAGTTGGCATTGTGTTTACCCTTGGAAAGGGTGCCAGGAAGGAACACAGGGGGACTTCTGGGGGTGGTTATTGCTTCACATAAGTGAAAGTGTTACCCCTCTTTAAGATGAACCTCATCAGTGTGACTTGGGGCCTGCTGATGGGACATGAGTTCATCTCTCAATACAGGCAGGTTGTGACTGTAGTTCCACAGACTCATGCATAATCCAGCCATTGATGACTTTGACCTTGGGGATGTCCCCTAGCCTGCCATCCAGGATACCCAGGGACCTTGGCCTGGAGATAAATGGCTTTGGAACCCACCCCCAGCTCTTCTTGGCCATGCTACACAGCATATGAGATCTTAGCTCCCTAATCAGGGATGGTGGAAGCATGGAGTCTTAACCACTGGGCCACAAGGGAAATCCCAGCATTGGAATCTTGAGGAGTGAGTTCAACAGGCCCAGGGGTTCAGGCTTGAGGGTCTTCTTTCCCGCTGTTGGGTGCCTGGAACCCCCATCTCTGCCCCATTTGTTGGTCTTTCTGGACACTGATAAAAGTTTCCACATCCCCCTTTGTTCTCCCTGTCACTGTCCTTTTAGAATGCTTTTCCTCCTGAATTTGAGCTGGAGTCCCCGAGCTCCCCTGCTGAAAGGGACAGTTGGTCCTTGCCTCCCTTGGTTTCCAGCTCCTCTCTCAGAGTTCCCGCAGTGCCCTCTTGTGGCAGCTTCCCTGTGCGTGCGTGGCTGCCAGCAGGCAGAAGTCAAAGAGGGCTGTCTTCAGCATCTCTTGCTTCCTCTTCATCCCATTTCTCCTCTCCCTAGTATTTTGTGAATTCATGCTTCTTTCTGGGTACCCAGAACCTTCCAGTCACTCGCCCCTGAGCTCTTGGAAATCCAAGCTTGCAGGCCTCTCATTCTCTCCCTGTTCACCCCGTCAACATTGACTTGTCCTCTGTCCCTTTCTGTTGATCTCTGACAAATGAAAAGGAAACCGCCCTTATAAAAAAAACTCAGGCTTAAGGAATAAACAGCTGGAACTGTAACCACACTAAGTAATTGTTGTTGTTGTTTAGCCACTGAGTCGTGTCCCACTCTTTTGTGATCCCGTGGATGGTAGGACGCTTGGCTCCTCTGTCCATGGGATTTCTGAGGCAGGAATACTGGAGTAGGTTGCCATTTCCTTCTCCAGGAGGTCTTCCTGATGACCCAGGGATCGAACCTACAGGTCCTGCATTGACAGGCAGATTCTTTACCACCAAGCCACCAGAGAAGCCCAAATAATATTTACTCTTTTGTAATAGTAGCTTCCACTGCCTTAATACCAAGAAACAGGTAAGAAGGCACTTTCAGCACTGTGTAAGATCAGAGATTCTCCTCTGATGATTCAGATCACACAGCTGCATTAAGATGGAGGCTGAGTCAGTGTTTGCTGGTAGCCAGTGACAGAAAACAGACCTCTGCTAACCTACAGTAAAGGGAAGTTACAGTAAGGAAAGACAAGTGTGTAGGATGGAAAGCCCAGCAACCCAGCCTTGGAAATAAGCTCCAGGGCTAGAAGTGGATGGGAAAAAGCCACTGTCTCTCAGGAAGCCACCATCTGCTGGAAAAATCTCTTACCAAGTTACTCTCCATGTTGTTCCACAAAAGTCACTTTCCAGGGAGGGGTGTGCGATCAGGCCACCTTGGATCATGTAGCTGCCCCCTGGCTAGCCACGGAGCAGGGCACCTGATGGGCTGTTCAGAAGGTGGGATGAAAGCTGGGTTGCAAAACCTGTCCGAGTCCACCACATGAACGCCGTCACATAAAAGCTGGTATTGAGTACATGTAATTGTCCCAGCCAACATAGCAAGCTAAGTGATTTACTCTTGTCATGACAAGGAGTTGAACACATTCATCGTCTTCAGCAGCTAGAAACCTAGGTGGTGTTTGGGTCAGGTTTGAAATGAATAATAACAGAAATACTATTGTATGCACCAAATGATGTAGCAACTACAGTGTGGTAGGTTGTTATGGGGGGAAAGTGAGGCTAAAATGCAAAAACTGCTTCTCTCGGGCACCATAAATCAGAATGGTATACTTCTGGGCAGATGCATCTCAGAAGACCTGGGATGAGCATGGTTCTCCTTCATATTCTCGTTCCTGATGAATGGCTGCTTCTGGCAGCACGCCCTTGGGATGTGGGGAAAGGGGGTCTGTAGATGCTATGTACGGTGGTGAATCTGGGACAGTAAGCCTTCAGGCTGTGGGGTACAAGCACAAAAGACCAAGGAAGCAGCATACGTTAATGGATTTTAGTTCACTGCTTACATCTTGGGCTTCCCTGGTGGCTCGGATGGTAAGGAATCTGCCTGCAATACAGGAGACCTGGGTTCGATCCCTGGGTTGGGAAGATCCCCTGAAGGAGGGCGTGGCAACCCACTCCAGTATTCCTGCCTGGAGAATCCCCATGGACAGAGGAGCCTGGTGGGCTATAGTCACAAAGAGTCAGATGTATGTTGCTCCTCTGATGAAATGCTCTTACAAAACGACATCCTTTTGAAAGAAAACCGTGAGAACCAAATGCAGTGGGGGCTCTCATAGAATAGTCCACATCACAGGTAGGCGCGTTCCTCATGGTAACAAGTCACTGACAGAGTGACGTTCCAGGGGGTGGGCTTCGGATCGAACTTATTAACAGCAATGCGGGAGTCAGCTGAATAGACAGGCGGCGGTATTTGAGTTGGTCTCTTTTTATCCATCTCTTTTTGTACTTTTTCTCTATTTTTCTGATTACATGGATTGTGAAGCCCTCCCCTGCAAACAGTGACCAAGTAGTATCAATGTTGTTTCTCTGCCTCTTGAATGATATGTACCACCAAGTAATGGGAGCCTGGCTTGTGGATCCTTCATTGTCTCCTACTCTGTTGCCACAAATCTGTGGTAGAACTTCCCTTCCAGAGAAAGGGCAGAATGGACAGAAGGTGTGGGAGAGGAGAACAAGAGGTATGGAAATGACCTCCGGGTCACCCCTGGGGCAAGAGGATATTAAACGGGAATTTCCTGACTTTGATTTCACCTAGATCAGAGCTCAGTGTTTAAGTACCTGCTGGGCACTCTTCTAGAGAGACAGTCTACATGGGGCTATGTGGGGAGCCCAACACTACATCTGCCAACCGTGGTTTGTCACCCCTTTTCAGCTGATGCACAAGAGAAGACAAAATTAGAAGATGGTTGTTAGAATTCTAGAAACTTCCTCCAGCCTTCCCGGCAAGTGGAGGGGAACTTGAGAGAACCACTCAAGAGAGACTGACAGATGCTCCTGAACTGAATTGAAAGGGCACAAGGTGCTTGATTCCCTGGAAAAACCCTACAGGTGAGGAGCTAGCAGGGGCTGCTTAAGTCTACCTCTGATGGCAGAGGGAGCAGCCTCTGCTTCCAGGGCTTGTGGTAGAGTGGGGAGGGGGACAGAGCTGCTAGGACTTTCCCAAGGGCTAAGTGCATAGCAAGCAAGTAGCTAAGGACCTCATTTAAGAGGCCTGTCTGCAGGTGACCTGACTCAACAGAAGGCTGGGTGCAGCATGCCACTAAATGCAGGAGCTGGTATTCAACCACTGTACCGTCTGAACCAGAGAATGGGTGAGTAGGGGCCCCCCAGCAAGGGGGAAATCTCCAAAAAGTATCCCCAAAGTGAGCACACAAAAGAGGCAGCCTTTGAATATCAGCATCCGGAGAGCTCCCATACCAGGTAACACCATCGTTAATTAGTTTCCTGTGGCTGCCATAAAAAACTGGGTGGCTTCAAACAACGGAAATCTATTCTCTCAGTTCTGGAGCTACAAGTTCAACCTCAAAGTGTTGGCAGGACCATGATCCTCCAAAAACCTCTGGGGAGAATCCTTCCTTGCTTCTTGTGGCTCTAGGAGTCTCTTGGCTTGTGGTTGCATCACCCTGATGCCCACCTTGATCTTCAATGGCTTCTCCTCTGCCTCTGTGTCTTCTCTTCTGTCTTTTCTAAAGATACTCATCACTGGGGTTAGGGTCCACCAAGGTCATCCGAGATGATCTTATCTCAGGATCTTTAACTTAATTATATCTATAAAGAGCCCCCCCCCCCACTTAAAAAAAAATAAGGTGACATTCATAGGTTCCAGTGTTAGGAAATGAGTATATCTTTCTGGGGGAGGTGGAGCACCATTCAATCCACAATACTAATCAGATAAAAGTTTTTACCTCTCCTTCTTCCTGTCCTTATCCTGGAGAGACCAGAAGATAGCACAGGAAGCCAAGAAAGGGTACAAGAAGGACAGTGAAGGAATAGATTCCTGTGTCATTTGCTGGTCCACAGAGTTACAGATCACACCTGAACTGAGGGAGCATTGGTGTTTGAATTGGTTAAGTAATCGAAGATCTGATTAGAATGGACTTTTTAACAACTTAAGATTGTTTCTTTATACTGAAAGTGACTAGAAAAATCTATGAGGAGGCAATGGGAAGGGGAATTGGATAGAGGTAGTCAAAACACACAAACCTCCAGTTACAAGTTAGCTGCTGCTGCTGCTGCTGCTGCTAAGTTGTTTCAGTCCTGTCCAACTCTCTGCGACCCCATAGACGGCAGCCCACCAGGCTCCCCCATCCCTGGGATTCGCCAGGCAAGAACACTGGAGTGGGCTGCCATTTCCTTTTCCAATTACAAGTTAGCAGTAGGGCTATAATGTACAACTGTGATAAAGATAATTAACAATCACTGTATGTTGAATATGAAAGTTGTTCAGAGTAAATCCTGGGAGCTTTCATCACAAGGAAAACAATTTTTTCCTTTTATTTTTATATGAGATGATGGATGTTCACTAAGCATACTGTAGTCACCATTTCATGATGTATATAAGTCAAATCATTATGTGTACATTTTAAACTTAAACAGTGAAAGTGAAAGTTGCTCAGTCGTGTCCAACACTTTGTAACCGCATGGACTCTACAGTCCAAGGAATTCTCCAGGCCAGAATACTGTAGTGGATAGCCTTTCCCTTCTCCAGGAGATCTTCCCAACACAGGGATCGAACCCAGGTCTCCCGCATTGCAGGCAGATTCTTTACCAACTGAGCCTCACGGGAAGCCCAAACTTAATACAGAGCTGCACGTTAATTATGTCAATAAAACTGGAAGGAAAAGAAGAGCTGTGGGATTTGCTCAAGCCTCAAGCTCCAGCCCTAGAGCAGCCAAGATGTAGGAAGAGAGCCAACAGAGAGTGTTTCAAGGCAGTGGTGAGAAAAACTTTAACGTTTCTCCTTACTTATACCCTACAGAGCTGGGGCGGTTCATTAAATTAGATTAATAGGTTTCTCACTTTGTTCTTGTGCTGGAAACAATTTCACAGCGATAGCCTTTTGAAACTAGTCTCCTAGATTACATCTAGGATAAATCTGCAGTTCTTCAAGTTTTTAAGACGGAGTCGCTGCTCCTGCGTTACTGATTACAGTTTTAGTCCTGGTCCTGTCTCCCCTCCTTCTAGGTAATGTTTATCACGTGGCTCAATCATACAGACACCCTGCTTCCTTGAACCATCCCCCAAGATACCCTAGAGTAAAGGATCAGCAAAGAAGGCTGCCACTTTCTCTAGTCCTACCATCAGGGTGTCTTTACGGGATCCTGGCAGGGAAAGAATGTGTGGGGTGGGACACGCAGCATGCACAAGGCTCCTTAATGAATGTCTTCTGCTTTCATATCAACCGATGCATGCGAGGGGTGCAATAAGTACTTGTTGAATTAATTACCACGTTAAGTAAACTCATTTTCGTCCTAAGTGTTGTCAACATTTCACCGAGCACTGTCTTGATGGGAAACAGAAAGGGTAGTTCAACAAACTTCGATGCTCAAAAGCAACAGTGGGGCTATTTGTTTATTTCTTTTTATTTTTTTCAATTCGTGGCTGGCTGCAGATTGCCGGCTCCAGACCAGGACCAGATTTGGGAGCTGCGGGGGGTGGGGGTGGGGGTGGGGGTGGGGGTGGGGGTGGGGGTGGGGGTGGGGGTGGGGGTGGGGGTGGGGGTGGGGTGGGGGTGGGGGTGGGGGTGGGGGTGGGGCCGGCCTCTTGCCGGCCTCTTGCCGACCTCTTGCCGGTCCATCGCTCTGTGCAGACGCCACTTTCCTAGCATGCATGCATTGAGTTCTTGTTCTCCAGTCTGAGGGATGATTGGTTGAGCTTCCATGGTCCCGCCCTGGGACCAGAAGCCCTCTCAGGCACCGAGGACACTGAGGACTTCCGGGTTTCGCATGTGCTTCTCGGTGAGTGGAATTCAGGTTTCGCCAATGTCTGTTTGGCTGCACACAGGCGACCCAGTTGGTCCCAGTGGAAGCCCACACCGCTTGGGGAGGCTCTCAGTGTGCCGGGGCCGGTAGACCCGGACGTGCTTTCGCCTTCCCCTCTGCTCCAGCCGAGCGTGGGTAGATCCCTCAGGGCCGCCACTCCCTGCATGCTAGGTGCCAGGCTGTCACCCTTGGAAGTCTTGCAGCCGACTTTGCTTGTCGCTCCACCCCACCCACTGGAACCCGAACCCAGGCCAGAGTGGGCCCTTGTGCCAGTCCCTTCCCCTCGTCCCTTCTGCTCGCTGCACATTTGCTATTGGTCATCATAAAGCGGAAGGGCGCTAGAGCGGTATTGTGCCACTTCAGAAACTGCGACGCTCCTGACAGCATCATTTCTCGCCATAGAGGAAGAGGCTGCCTGTATAGCCAGAGGTGTACCTGGGTTGTGACTAGAAATTTAAATTTTTTGTTTAGATCTTAGGTCTAAACTCTTCTATGTTATTCCTGATTTGTTACCAGCTTTGGGGCTTCCCTGGTGGCTCAGAGGTTAAAGCGTTTGCCTGGAATGTGGGAGACCTAGGTTTGATCCCTGGGTCTGGAAGATCCCCAGGAGATGGAAATGGCAACCCACTCCAGTAGTCTTGACTGGAGAATCCCATGGAGGGAGGAGCCTGGTAGCTAAATCCATGGGGTCACAAAGAGTCGGACAGGACTGAGCGACTTTGCTTTATTACTAATTTCACCTGTTTATTTTTTTTCTGTGGCCACTAGAGATTTTTAAATTCTTTGGCTTGCTATTATACTGCTGTTGGACAGCACTGGCTGCAACCAAATCCAGCCTTTCTGCCTTTGAAAAAGAGATTTATTGTAGCAAAGCCATATCCGTTCATTTATATATTGTCTGTGGCTGGTGTGTCTGACTCTTTGGGACTCCATGGACTGTAGCCCACCAGGCTCTTCTGTCCATGGAATTCTCTAGGCAAGAATACTGGAGTGGATTGCCATTTCCTTCTCCAGGGGATCATCCTGATCTAGGGATGGAACACGGGTCTCCCGCATTGCAGGCAGATTCTTTATGGTCTGAACCACCCACTAACACAATTTTTATTGTTTGTGGCTGCTGTTCTGCTACAAGAACAGTGTAGCTGAGTAGTCCATACAGAAGCTGGATGGACTACAGAGCCTAAAGTATTTACCATCTGGCCTTTTATAAAAAAGTTTGCTGAACCTCTGCTCTAAAACAAGGTCAGGTATGGTAGATACATGTAAACCTCTTCATTGTATATATAATGAATATATATTATTCCTCTTCATTGCTGTATAATCCTCAGTTGGGCTTAGTGTGTGACATAGTTCTAAGAACTTTGTAAGGACTATCCCTTTGATTTCTCATATTAATCGTGTGATGTTGCATTCTCCCTCCACCCCTCAACATACTCATCATACTTCTGGGAACTGTACCTTCTAATCCTTCCTTATCCCCAAATGACTTGACTCCTGGGGTCCTGATTAGCCCACAGGAGGCACTGTGCTGCTTTTGTTTTTTAACTCGAATATTTTTAAAGGATTTTCTAAACTAAAATTGAGATAAGTTTGGTTTCCCATGGAAGAAACTGACGGGCTTAGGCGCAGTGGGTACAAGCAAGCCAGTCTGTGGTTCAAAGGATGATGCTCACAAGCAGAGAGGAGATAACTTGTTGAGTAATAATGAGCCCTGGCCAGGTGTTTGCCAGATGTGTATCAGTGACTAAATCAGACATCATTCTTCTGTGGTCGTGTAGGAAAAGCAGACAAGAAAAAATTATTTAGTGTGATTCAGTTCAGTTCAGTTCAGTCACTCAGCCGTTTCTGACTCTTTGCGACCCCATGGACTGCAGCACACCAGGTTTCCTTGTCCGTCACTAACTCCCAGAGCTTGATCAAACTCATGTCCATTGAATCAATGATGCCTCCTTTGTCTTCCTCTTCTCCTACCTTCAGTCTTTCACAGCATCAGGGTCTTTTCCAATGAGTCAATTCTTTGCATCAGGTGGCCAAAGTTGGAGCTTCAGCTTCAGCATCAGTCCTTCCAATGAATATTCAGGATTGATTTCCTTTATTATGGATTGGTTTTGTCTCCTTGCAGTCAAAGGGACTCTCAAGAATCTTCTCCAGTGCCCCAGTTCAGAAGCATCATTTCTTCGGTGCTCAGCTTTCTTTATGGTCCAACTCTCACATCCCTACATGACTACTGGAAAAACCATAGCTTTGACGAGATGGATCTTTGTTTGCAAAGTAATGTCTGTGCTTTTTAATATGCTATCTAGGTTTGTCATAGCTTTTCTTCCAAGGAGCAAGCATCTTTTAATTTCATGACTGCAGTCACCATCTGCAGTGATTTTAGAGCCCAGGACAATAAAATCCCTTACTCTTTCCATTGTTTCCCCATCTATTTGCCATGAAGTGATGGGAGCAGATGCCACGATCTTTGTGTTTTGAATGTTGAGTTTTAAGCCAGCTTTTTCACTCTCCTCTTTAGTGTGATATGCACCATGGGGGAAAAATGTACAAATATTTGATGTTCTTAACAGGTTTCCTCCTCTGTAAGATGGCGGTAGCCCTGTACCTGTGAAGATGGAGATGAGCGTCTATAGCACACAGACTTACTCCATGTGCAGTGCTTTCTGCTGTTAGGAGGTAAGTGCAGGAATGAATGCAGGGGACTGGGTACACAGTGACACTGAAAACATTGCAGTCGCTGGTTGGAATTTGTAGAAAAGGTTTTCAGGCGAGTTGTGCATAGCACGTTTTTTGTTTTAAACATTTCACAATTTAATGAGGCTCCCTCCAGCAGAATGTGAAGTCAGAGAGGTGGTGTGCATTCAGCCCAGGAGCATATCGGGAACTGCCTTTGGGTGGAGGCCCACGAGCTGGATCAGTCCTGCTGCAGGAGAGGAGTTGTGCCTGTGTGCTCAGGGCCGTGGTGATGGCTCTGGTTTAGATCACAGTCACCTGGAGAGCTTCAATGTGCCCAGGCCTGCCTGCAGAGATTCCAATTCATTCTGTCTGGGGTGAGGTCCTGGCATTGTTTTTGTTTTGGCTGTGTAAGTTCTCCAGATGACACGGATTGGCAGGCAGGAGTGAGAACCACACACAGGCTCAGAGAGCTAGTGGAGCAAAGGCATTGAGCTGGGGGATGCAAGTGCCTGCCAGTGATTCAGTCAGATCACAAAGGACGCTGGAAAGGGGCTTTTCACTACTGGCCAGGGACCTTGGGCTCCATCCTGAGAGCAGAGGGGAACCTCTGAAGGGCCTTAAGCAAGAAAAGGAGGGAGCCTTTTGCTGAAATCTCTAAGAGAAGATGATCCCTCTAACAAAATGTCTTGTGTAGAGTGAAAGCAATAAGAACTGGAGCCGACCAGATAGCAGGAAGTAGAGGTTTGGTTTGTGTATCCCTCCTACGTGTGCCCCTTAGCAGCGGTGTCTGTCCTTGTATTTGCCAGTTTATTGTCTGTATTCTGCTGGGCTGTCAGCTCCTTTATGGCAGAGAGTATCCCATTAGGTCCAGCATCTATCGTGTATGAGATACATAGCAGATATTTATTCAGTGAACTGTGTAGAACTCTAAACTGGACACACAGCCTACTTCATCTTTTTATGGAAGTTCTCAAAATTTTATATCCCAGTTGCTTACATACTACAGCCTCCTAAGGCAATAAATTGCTTTCTATCAACATGACTGTCCTACCATGAGAATAGAAAGTTTGACATCATTGAAATGCTGCAGAAATTATGGAAGAGAGGCGCACAGTTCTTGAGGTACTAGCCTACTGTATTCCCTGTTTGCCTGGCAAAGTAATAAAGCCACTTTTTCCTCCAAAAAAAAATATATATATATATATGACAGTTTCTCGAAAAATTAAAAATAGGATGCCTATATGATCCAGCAACCCCACTTTTGGGTATACACCTGACAGAATTGAAAGCAGAAAGATATTTATGCATTCATGTTCATGGCAGCATTCTTGACAAGAGCCCAAAGGTGGAAGCAATTCAAGGGTCCATCAGCAGATGGATGTATAACACAATGTGGTCTACCCACCCAGTGGAATATTATCTAGCCTTGAAAGGAGGGAAATTCTGACAGACACTCCGATGTGGATGAACCTTGAGAGCATTATGCTGTGTGAAATAAGCCCGACACAAAAAAAGCAGATACTGTATGATTCCACTTATATGAGGTATCTAAAGTAGTCGAACTCAGACAGTAGAATGATGGTTACTAGGGAGTGCAGGGTAGAAAGAAGTGGAGAGCTGTTGAACAGGTGCAATTTGTTTTGCAAGACAACTAGCATTCCAAAAGCTGGTTGCACAATAGTGTCAGTGTACTTAATGAACCATCCATGTCAAAATGGTTAAGATCATAAATTATATGTGAATTTTTACCGCAATTAAAAATTTTAAAATGTAGAGGAACAGTAAATAAAAGGGTTATGAAATGAAGAGCAGAGTGCTTATATATATGAAACCTTTAACTTCAGTAGATTTCCATGAGTAAAGAAAAAGTTTCAACAAACAATGCTTCCATCTCCCTGAAGCCCTGAAGCTACAATTAACTTCGCCTTCTGAATCTCCTTAAAGCTCTGACCTTTCATTGAGAAATTCGACCTGAGTTAAAGATTGCCTAACCTCCTTGGGGGAACTCTAGACCAGTGTCTTATTAACCCCCTTGCTGACATCCAGCCCAGTTCAATCCTGCTTTCTCAGGTAATGATATGTACAGAATGAGTGTAGAACATGAGGAGACTGAGTCCTTGCTAGGAAACGTTCCCACACATGGGGGAGGGTTCAAGTGCCCTGAGCTCCTTGTGACCGGACCGTCGTGACTCCCTTGCTTGACTTCCTCCAGGTCCCGAGATCTCAAGCGGACAGTGCTGAGAGCAGAAGTCAGCAAGTGAGGGTGTGTATTTTTAATTTTTCTGTGCTGTCTTGCCTGCTCTTTGTTGACTGGGCCTTTGATTATTAGGAAGACCCTTTCTACTGTTGCAGTGGATTTCAATGAAATAATGACATTTACAGCAACATGGATGGACCTAGAGATTATCATACTAAGTGAATAAGTCAGAAAGAGAAACGCAAATACTATATGATATCACTTATCTATGGAATCTAAAATATGACACAAATGAACCTATCTATGAAACAGAAACAGACTCACAGACATAGAGAACAGACTGGGGTTGCCAGGAGGACAGGGTGAGGGCGGGAAGGATTGGGAGTTTGGGATTAGCAGATGCAAACTGCTGTATACAAATGGATAAACAACAAGGTCTTACTGTAGAGTGCAGAGAACTATATTCAACATCCTGTGATAAACCATCATGGAAAAGAATATGAAAAAGAATATTCATGTATAACTGAATCACTTTGTTATACAGCAGAAATTAACACAACATTGTAAATCAACTACAATAAAATTTTAAAAGGAACAATATATAAGTAAATGGGTAGGATTGTGTTCCAATAAAACTTTATGTACAAAAAAATTAATCAATACATAGATCTTCATTCTGATCATTCAGAAAAAGAAATGGAATTCACAAAGGAAAAACAAGGATCTTGAAGTACCAGTTCTCGATAATTAGACAATACCACTTACAATCCAGAATCAGTGGCCCATTGAGTTCTTGTTATCTGACTTTAAAAAAGAATAATAAATAAAAAAGACCACCAGGTGGTAAAAATACAAGACCCAGAACCTTGATCATGTGCACTATGCAATGGGGAAAACCAGTAGGAACCTCAGAGTTGTGGCTGTGGGTGATCACCTGTTCCTATTTGGGGATCAGGTTTGAGGGGAGATGGAACTGTTTGCAGTGCAGCAGTGGGCTTCTGAGGAAGGTGAGAGCCGATATGAATGCAGTCACAGGTGAGGTGAGGCGCTTCCCTTCTGGTGTCCTGATTCCAAGGGGCAGTAGGACTGGGATGATCCATGAACCATGGCATTTTTCAGTAAACAGATCTCTGGAACATATAGGGTTTATCATGAAATTGTAATAGACCCATAACTTTTCTGGTTAGGAAAACAGTGCATGTGTATACATCAATAGAAAATATAAAAAAAGAGTAAAAGAACAAACAAAAATCACTTAAGAGCTTGCCATTCAGAAAGTAACACTGTCAGGAAATTTTTAAATCTATTTTCAGTCTTTTCTCTTCTCATGTGATTTTTAAATAAAATTTGGATCAGACTTTAGATCCCACAAGCTGTGCAGCACGACCAGAAAAAATAGTAAAGATAAAAATAAATGGAATTAGATGTTGTTTTTATTTTTATTAATTTTTAGCTTTTTTTTTTTTTTTGGTCACACTGCACAGCTTCTGGGATCTTGGTCCCCCGAACAGGGATTGAACCCAGGCCCTCAGCAGTGAGACTACTGAGTCACTGGACTGCCAAGGCATTCCCTCGATGTTGTTTTTAAATAATAGCTTTGTTCAGATACAGTTTTTATACCATAAGTTCACCTAGTTTAAGTGTACAGTTAATGGGTTTTTTAAAATCATATTCACAGCTGTGCAATGGTTACCACAGTCAATTTGAGAGAAGAATTTGTATCTCCCCCAAGAAAAGCTGTGTACCCATTAATAGCCACCACCTCTTCATTTCACCTCACTTGTTCCCCGATTCTCTCCATCCCAGCCCTCGTCCACCATGAATTTACATTCTGTCTCTAGATTTGTGTATTCTGGACATCCCATGTAAATGAAATCATACAGTATGTGGTCTTCTGTGTCTTCAATTTAGCATAAAGCTTTGAAGGCTCATCCATGTTGTCTGTATCAGAATTTCATTTTATTGACAACATCCCATTGTATGGATATATTAGGGTTTGTTTCTCGATTCCTCAGTTGATAGACATTTGGATTGTTTCCACTTTTTGTCTGTTATGAGCCATGCTGCTATGAATGTTCATGTGCAAGCCTAAACATTTGGAACCTCATCATTTCTTCTAAGTTTGCAGAAAATTCTTACTAAAACAGCCTCCATATCTCTCATTTCCTTAAAGTAAATTTTTAGAAATAGAATTGCTGACTAAAAGGACCTTAAACTTTACAGCACTTGTCAGATGGTATCTAGGAAGACTGCATTAACTATCTCTGTAATCACTTCAGTGTTGTGAACCTGTGTGTCTTTGGTGATTGTTATTTAATATCATGTGCTATAAAACAAGAGTCCATGCAGTCTGGAAAAGATGATATCCCTGCCATCAAAATGCTTATGTTCACATTTAGACCAAACAGGCAGATACAGATCCAGGGGTATTTTGTAGGCAAGGTTGTGTGCATTAGGTGGAGAGACAAAGAGACGGGTTAGATAAAATGAACTTTTGCCTCCTCGGGATGAGGTTCACACAGACATAACCAGCTTTTTACATCTACAAGTGGTGGTGGGGTGGGGGAGGGTGCGGAGAAAGGAAATGGAATGAAACTCTGGCCTAGGGACCCATTAGTCCAAAGTCCTAAACCCTCTGGATTGCAGAGTCAGAACCTTGACCCCAATGTTCAGAAGACTTAGACGTCAGCACCGTGTGGCCTGGTGACTGTTGGGGCCCATCTGACCTGCGTTCAGCTGCCTCCCAGCCTGTGGTGTTTCATCATTTCTGTAGATTCCTTGGGACTTCTCAACAGCATCTTATTTTGCTCTGTTTTTCATGCTTTTATATTCAGAAAAGTCCTACTTCAAGACTATAAAATCAGGGAATTCCCTGGCAGTCCAGCAGTTAGAACTCCATGCTTCCACTCCAGGGAACCCAGGTTCAGCCCCTGATTGGAGAACTAAGATCCCACAAGCCACAGTCAGTCAGTTCAGTTGCTCAGTTGTGTCCGACTCTTTGAGACCCCATGGACTGCAGCATGCCAGCTCTCCCTGTCCATGACCATCTCCTGGAGTTTACTCAAACTCATGTCCATTGAGTCAGTGATGCCATCCAACCATCTCATCCTCTGCTGTCCCCTTCTCCTCTCGCCTTCAGTCTTTCCTAGCATTAGAGTCTTTTCCAGTGAGTCGATTCTTCTCATCAGGTGGCCAAAGTATTGGAGTTTCAGCTTCAGCATCAGTCCTTCCAATGAATATTCAGGACTGATTTCCTTTAGGATGGACTGGTTTGATCTCCTTGCAGTTCAAAGGACTCCCAAGAGTCTTCTCCAACACCACAGTTCAAAAGCATCAATTCTTTGGTGCTTTCTTTATAGTCCAGTTCTCCATCCATACATCAATGCTTTATAAGCTTTCTTTATAGTCCAGTTCTCACATCCATACATGACTACTGGAAAACCATAGCCTTGACTAGATGGATATTTGTTGGCAAAGTAATGTCTCGGCTTTTCTTTTTTGTTTTAATATCCTTATCTCTTAGTCTTTATTAAAGGAAAACAGAGATGAATGGAAAATGCCATCCTAACAGCATGAAGATCAAATTAAGGAGTGAGATTGCAGGGAAAAAAATATTTTGTACTGACCTTTCACAAACACTTACTCAGATACAAGAAAGCACACCCCACCACTTTTTTTTTTTAACCCTGAAATGATTTTGGCTTTTTAGATTTTCTAAATTCTTCTATTGTCAGAGTTTACCTTTTTTTTTCGAACACCCACAGCCACTGATGTTAATCAAGGTTACAAAGTCACTGATTACTAAAATCTTACCACCAAATAGAAGCGGCTACTTCTTAGTGTGGAAATTAAAATACCTTATATCTTTTGTCTTTTTAAAACAGTATTAAAAAATAATCTAGTTTCCTTCTGTTGATAGCCATGGAAAGTAATCAATACTTCAGGACTGCTGCTGCTGCTAAGTCGCTTCAGTCATGTCTGACTCTGTGCGACCCCAGAGACGGCAGCCCACCAGGCTCTGCTGGTCCCTGGGATTCTCCAGGCAAGAACACTGGAGTGGGTTTGCCATTTCCTTCTCCAATGCATGAAAGTGAAAAGTGAAAGTGAAGTCACTCAGTCGTGTCTGACTCTAGCGACCCCATGGGACTGCAGGCCTACCAGGCTCCTCCATCCATGGGATTTTCCAGGCCAAGAGTACTGGAGTGGGGTGCCATTGCCTTCTCCATGTCTCTGCTTTTCAATATGCCATCTAGATTGGTCATAACTTTTCTTCCAAGGAGCAAGTGTCTTTTAATCTCATGGCTGCAGTCACCATCTGCAGTGATTTTGGAACCCAAAAAAATAAAGTTTGCCACTGTTTTCTACTGTGTTGCCCATCTATTGCCATGAAGTGATGGGACTGGATGCCATGGATCTTAGTTTTCTGAACGTTGAGTTTTAAGCCAACTTTTTCACTCTCCTCTTTCATTTTCATCAAGAGGGTCTTTAGTTCTTCTTTGCTTTCTGCCATAAGGGTGGTATCATCTGCATATTTGAGGTTAATGTTATTTCTCTCAGCAATCTGATTCTAGCTTGTGTTCCTCCAGCCCAGTATTTCTCATGATGTACTCTTTATATAAGTTAAATAAGCAGGGTGACAATATACAGCCTTGACGTACTCCTTTTCCTGATTGGAAACCAGTCTGTTGTTCCATGTCCAGTTCTATGTGTTGCTTCTTGACCTGCATTACAGATTTCTCAGGAGGCAGATTGGTGGTCTCGTATTACCATCTTTTTAAAAGTTTAGGTTCAGCCCCTGGTTGAAGAACTAAGATCCCACAAGCCACAGTACAGCCAATAAAAGCTATATATTAAAAAAAAAAGTAAAACTATAAAATCAGCAAGGGACTTCAGTTTAATAGCTGAACACGGGGGGAAAATAGTCTGGGCCTCCTCAGCCTTTCCCCATGGACGCTGACATTGACATGTTTTCATTCCCAACATAACCACCAAATTCCACACACAGGAGTTGACTAGTCTTGATCTGGAAAGGGCATTCATTTGTAAAAGTAGAGATGGGAAAGTTACAGCAGCTCTTTCAGCAAGCCTCCTTTAAGTGATTGTTACTGCAGAGGCTGTTTATAGGGCCACTATTTTGTTGTTGTTGTTGTTGTTTTTAACTATGGAGACTCAGACTTTTTGAGACTGAACCATACTGCATTGCAGATTGCATTTCTAACATGTCACACCCACTTTTATTACCTAACTCTTTCTCTGCCTGGCCTCAAGATGGTAAAGAATCTGCCTGCAATGCGGAATACCTGGAGTTCTATCCCTGGCTTGGGAAGATCCCCTGGAGAAGGGAAAGGCTACCCCCTCCAGTATTCTGGCCTGGAGAATTCCATGGACCATATAGTCTCTGGGGTCACAAAAGAGTCAGACAAGACTGAGCGACTTTCTTCTTCTTTTTCTCTGCCTAGGTAACTGGCAGAGAGCACGATGCATGTATGATGGAGCTGTGCCTGCAAACACAAGCTTTGAGAACATGGAAAGCCCTTTTTTCTTGGCAGCTCTAACGATGTCTGACAAGAACCAGATAGCGGGCCAGAGAGTCCCTTATCGAGCAGCTGATGTCTTAAAGGAATTTTGAGGATCTCGGCCATCACCTCACTGTGCTGGAAACTCTGCATGTGGACTCCAGAGCACCTTCAGGAGACGAGGGTGGTAAGGGCGGTGTACAGAGTCCTCAAAAACTGTTCCCACGGGGGCTTTGAAGCAGAAGCCAAGCGTGCTGCTGTCAGAAATGGAGAGCGCTGTATAAGGATACTCTCTGCAAGCCGGAGGGCAGCCCTAAACTATTTCCTCTGGGTGGAAGTCAAGAAGAAAATCAAGGTCTTCCTCCAAATCAGGAGGAGGAGGTACGGGGTGGCTCCAGGTATAATTTTCTGTTCACAACCCCAGATGTGCAGGAGCTGTTGAAATGATCATGCCAGAAGAATAGCTGCAGCGGAGTGGAGCCTAAGGCAGTGCCTTTCAGTGCCTGGGACCCTCAATCCACTGAACCTGGCAGTGAGTGGGCAGCTGGACCCCATAGTGGCCTGTGAGAGCCAGATGCACAGAGCTGCTGTACAAAGCTCTAACTGCTTCCTCCCCAGGCCAGTCTAGAGCCCACGTGTGGCCCAACTTGGCACAAGAAATCGAAGCGCACGTTTTTGCCCTTCATCCCAAGAACCTCCAAAAATACAAAACATGCATCCGCAGCAAAATGGCCAATCTAAAGAACCCTTGGCAATTCTCACTTGCAGCAGAACTTGCTCTCTGGGACCATGTCTCCGAGAGAATTTGCCAAAATGACCGCCATGGAGATCGCCAGCCAGGAACTGAAGCAGTTGAGAGCCTCCTACATGAAATCTGCCTTACAGGAACATTACCTGCCCCAAGTGGTGGAGGGCACGCCGACGAGGAAAATAAAATACGAGGGCTGTGAGAAATTCAACTGCCAGGTCACTGTCGTCCCCAGAGGGACACTCTTCCTTCCAAGTTGGGTGAGGAATCCAGGCCCAGATGAGGAAATGATGACCTATGTCATCTGCAATGATGGGAAGCAGTGGTATCATAGCAAGTGGGTGTGCTTGTGATTATAAATAAATGTTCTTTTAACAGCAGATAACTGAAGTGATATCTTTATCTGTACACCTTTTTATGCTTGTCTTTTAAATCTTATACATACTATTCTTTTCTTATTTGAGGTATAGTTAATTTATAATCTTTTACTAGTCTGAAGTGTATGGCAAAGTGATTCAGTTCAGTTCAGTCGCTCAGTGGTGTCTGACTCTTTGTGACCCCATGAACTGCAGCATGCCAGGCCTCCCTGTCCATCACCAACTCCTGGAGTTTACTCAAACTCATGTCCATTGAGTTGGTGATGCCATCCAACCATCTCATCCTCTGTCATCCCCTTCTCCTCCCACCTTCAGTCTTTTCCAGCATCAGGGGTCTTTTCAAATGAGTCAGCTCTTCGCATCAGGTAGCCAAAGTATTGGAGTTTTCAGCTTCAGCATCAGTCCTTCCAATGAACACTCAAGACTGATCTCCTTTAGGATGGACTGGTTGGATCTCCTTGCAGTCCAGGGAACTCTCAAGAGTCTTCTCCAACACCAGAGTTCAAAAGCATCACTTCTTTGGCAATCAGCTTTCTTTATAATCCAATTCTCACATCCATACAAGACTACTAGAAAAACCATAAACCTTGACTAGATGGACATTTGTTGGCAAAGTAATGTCTCTGCTTTTTAATATGCTGTCTAGGTTGGTCATAACTTTCATTCCAGGAGTATGCATCTTTTATATTTCATGGCTGCAGTCACCACCTGCAGTGATTTTGGAGCTCCCCAAAATAAAATCTGACACAGTTTCCACTGTTGCCCCATCTATTTGCCATGAAGTGATAGGACTGGATGCCATAATCTTAGTTTTCTGAATGTTGAGTTTTAAGGCAACTTTTTCACTCTCCTCTTTCACTTTCATCAAGAGGCTCTTTAGTTCTTCGCTTTCTACCATAAGGGTGGTGTCATCTGCATATCTAAGGTTATTGATATTTCTTCCAGCAATCTTGATTCCAGCTTGTGCTTCATCTAGCCCAGCATTTCTCATGATGTACTCTTTATATAAGTTAAATAAGCAGGGTGACAATATACAGCCTTGATGTTACTCCTTTTCCTGGTTTGGAACCAGTCTGTTGTGCCAAGTTGGGTTGTGTTTTAGGGGGTAGGATTTTGTTTGTTTTTTTATTTTGGTGTTTTTTATTTGTACCAGAATTTTGCAAACTGAATGTGCACATTAATGGAAGCACTTTAAATGGAAATTCCTTTATTCTCCAATATCTAAAAATCTTAGTTGTCTTCCTCATTTTGTATCAACTTTGTCAGTGAGTTGTAAATATATATAGAAAAATAGTAATCCTTTTTTTTTCTTTTTGTCAGTGAGAGAGCATTACATTTTTCTAAGTTTATGGCCTTCCCTGGTGACTCAGACGGTAAAGAATCTGCCTGCAATGTGGGAGACCAGGTTTGATCCCTGGGTCAGGAAGATCCCCTGGAGAAGGGAATGGCAACCCACTCCAGGATTCTTGCCTGGAGAATCCCATGGATAGAGGGATAGAGGAGCCTAGCAGGCTACAGTCCATGGGATCACAAAGAGTCGGACACAAGGGAGCAACTGATATATGTATATATTAGCATGTCTTCTTCATTTTGTATCACCTTTGCAGTGAGTGTTGCAACTATAGATAGGAAAACAGCAACCAATTTGTTTTCTTTTAGTCAGTGAGAGAGCATTACATTTTCCAAGTACAGATAAGAGTTTCTTTTACATCCTATGCTTATCTCCTGAAAAGAAAGGGGTTTCTTTTAAAGTGCTCATGGGGTAAAGGAGCTCTCATTTGGTGTTAAAATCATTTTTACAAGGACAGCAAGTCAAAGGCCCCAGGATGGGAGGGTGTCTGACACAGACAGGGCACAGGCAGAGTCTGTCAGAGCTGAGGCACAGTAGGAGGAAGGGGATGAAGGATCCAGGAGATGCCAGGCTCATGAGGGCCCTGGGGAGTCATGATGAGGACTTTGGAATTTTTGCCAAGCTTGATAGGAAGCCATGGTAGCTGAGGGTGGGTAGTAATCCAATTTGAATGACCTCAGGATACAGCTCTCTGGCTGCTGTGTGAAGGCAGATGAGGAGGGAAGCAAGGCAGGGGCCCCAGTGTCATTTAACTGGTTTCTAGCAGAGTGCACAAAGACTGCACTCCTTGCATCCTTACAGTTGATGGAGTCCTCGGTGATGGGATTGAGGACATGCTACCCCATTTGGCACTTTGGCATAGTGAATATTTTAAGCTGAAGGAATCTGAGAAATGGCAGGGGCAGGAAGGTCTCTTGCTTTTTGCCTATAGAAAAATTTAATCAGATAAGTGAGAAAATGCAGAAGTAAAGGAGACACAATAATAATATTTTCAGTTCAGTTCAGTTGCTCAGTCATATCCAGCTCTCTGCGACTCCATGGACTGCAGCACACAAAGCTTCCCTGTCCATCACCATCTCCTGGAGCTTGCTGAAACTCATGTCCATTGAGTTGGTGATGCTGTCCTACCATAATAATAATAATTAAGTCATTAAGAAATGTCAAGGACATTTAGTTCTTCCTCAAGAGCTATAGATAATATTCTGAGCTATATCCTTTGAGTTGTTTCATAGATACTAAAACCCTTACCATGTGCAAGAATGTAACTATACAACGACCAGGCTGTAGTCATGACATAAGCTGCAACGGTTCTGAGAACTGGCCTCAAAAAATGGGAACAAACCAACCTTGGGACCTGAAGATTAACTGTACTTAAAACAATCAAGATTGACACTGATCAGACCACCACATGATCAATTTCAAGATAGGACTGTCAGAGTTGACTATGTTGTTTCTACTTGTAGCCCCCTCCCTCCATCTATACACCCCTGAAACTCCCCTATGAGCGCTCTTGCCTGCTGATTGTCAGTAAGGAGTCGGCCTTTGGAAATGAGTTCACCCTGCCTTCTGAAATAAAGCAAACTTCCTTCCCACCAATCTTGCCTCTCAAGTATTGGCTTTTGAGTGGTGAGCAGTTGGACCTAACACTGATGTGGGACTGTACTTAGTGACTGGTTTCTGATGAAGAGATTATGGTGGGAGGGATGGAGAGTAACTTCTGAGATTAGCACATAGGAGGCATTATAATTTCCTCTTTGTTCTCTCTCTTTTGTAACTCTTAATATGTAGGAAGTCAGCTGACACCTCATAAGGACACTCAAGTAGTCTTATGGAGAGTCCACAAGGCAAGGAGCCCATGGCCATGTGAGCACACCATCTTGAAAGAAGATCCTCCAGTTGGGGTCAAGCCTTTCAATGACTGCAGCCTCGGCCAACAACTCAACTGTAACCTGGTGAAAAACCCCAGGCCCCATTTAGGTACACTGCTCCTGGATTTCCCATTCACAGAAACTGTGAGACAATAAATGTTGTTTTAAACCACTAAGCTTTGGCAGTATTTTGTTGAATAGCAATAGGTAACTGTAATATATGTGGGGACCAAAAATCAAACAAAGGGAAAACTTGAACGACAAGGTGATGATCTTTATAAAGGTATTTGCTGCTTTGGTATTTTGATTTTTAATTTGTGTTCATCAAATCTGAGATACTATGGACTATTATTATGTACACTAGGGGCAAAAATGCTGCCAGGTAAACTAAACTATTGCTCATTATCTTAAAAATTATTTTGTGCAATTGTGTGATAATTCTGAGCATGAATTGGTCATAATGGGGTTATTGTTAAAGAATTCAGCCAGCGATGCCCTGCTTTGCTCACTACTGCCCTCAGATCAAAGCTCAAATTCCTTCCCCAGACATGCAGGGCTCCTCACAGAGCCCGCGCTGCCTGTGAGCATGGCAAGCTGAACACGTAGACTTGGCATCCTCCGAAGCCCTCCACCAATGACTGCTGGGAGCACAGATACCCCAGCTCCTGTGCCTCAGGGGGGATAATTCTAAGGCTTGGGCCCTACTCTCTTCTAGAACTCCCCAGCAGAATTCAATCACAATGGTAACTTATTTATATAACATGTCTTTCCCTTCTCTGTCCTACTAGAACTAGCACTTTTGGGGACAACCTCCCAAATAAACCGTGTACACTTGAATTCTGGTTTCAGAGTCTGTTTGTGAGAGAATGGAAACCTAGAGAGGAAGGGCTTGGGAGAATGGAGCACCAGGAAGTCCCCACTTATTCTACACACATACCTTGATGGTGCTGGGCAAGCATCAAGCTCAACAGGCTTACTGGTGATAACATGTGAGAAAGTACTTTGTAAGAACGTCAGCTTCTATGTACTCAATTTTTCTTCAGAAACAAATTTGAAAGTTTGGAATGTCACTGTTGTTAGGGCAGAAGACCAAATCCAATGCAGTTCTTGAGGAATTGTCTAATTTCAATTTTCTCCATCCCACTGTCTGTCAAAGTGACCCAACACTTATTTCTTAGGATTGAAGAGACAGTTGACTGAAATCACACTGAAAAAGTGTTGACACATAGTGATTCAACAAAATTGGCTAAATGCCAATCTGATTTATTAAGACTAGATAATATACTTATTCATTTTAATGTTTACATAACCTTAGATTATGTACATAAATTACATATAAATAGGACTTTAACACTCTTTAAACCAATGAAACTGTTGAAACAAGACTGCTCATAAATGATTTCTATACTGTACTTAGGCATTTCATGCTCACCATTTCCTAGAAACACTCAGCTCTTGAGTTTTGGGTATATTCCCACAAAGCTTGGTTTTAAGAATAAAGGAATGATACGCCAACCACTCACAAATCACTAAAATCATGTTTAAATATAAGATCCAATCCATAAAACCAAGAACAACAGACTCATAGCTCAGACTTCCTGTGGCAGGCTGAATGATGAACCCCCAAAAGTTGGTCATGTCATAATCCCTGAAACCTTGAAATCTTACCTTATGGAACAAAAGGGAAATTTCATATGTGCTCTTATGCATCTTAAGACAGGGAGGTCACCCTGTATTTTCTGGGTGGGCCAGGTATAATCACAGGGTTCTTTTTAGAGGGAAGAACATGATTAAGGGTCAGAGAAAGGCAAAGGGACAAAGGAAGAAGAGATGCAGTGATGTGCCTACAAGCCAGGTACTGTTGGAGCATCTATAAGTCTAAGAGACAAGGAATGGATTCTCCCGTGGAGCCTACAGAAGGAACAAACCCTGCCAACAGCTTAGTTCTAGCCCCATAAGACAAATTTTGGACTTCCAACCTCCAGAACTCTAGGAAAATAAATGTACATCCCTGCTCCACCCCTGCCCTATGCTGCAAGGCTTGTGGGATCTTAGTTCCCCAGCCAGGGATCGAACTGATTTGATCTTAGTTCCCTGTGCCCTCGGTAATAGAAGCAAGGAGTCCTAACCACGAGACCACCAGGGAAATCCCAAATTTATGCTATTTTAAGCCACTAATTTTGTGGAAAATTGTGACAATGGGACTTCCGTAGCAGGACTCTGAGAAGAATCAATTCTCAAACAGGGTGTAGTTTTGCAGAAAGCAGGCCTCTGTCCATGAATACACGAACTCAGTAATTCCTTTATCGCTCACATTATTGTTACTTGAACTCAATAGAGAAAAGAATGTATATTGCATAAATATAAGAAGGGAGTTGTTCCACACATCAAACTCAAGAACAGGAAAGTTAATAACATATTTATCTTATGTGCCCAAGGCAGAAAGGTACCAATGTTAGGACCTGGAATGCTGGAGATGGAGTTCAGATCAGTAACTGTTCTAGACTAACACCATGCAATAGAAATATAATTCTAGCAGCCATATTGTTTCAACTGTAAAATAAACAGGTGGAATTAATTTTAGTAATATATTTTATCTAATGCAGTATATCCACAACATTATCAACATGTATCAATAGGAAATGATTAGTGAGATGCTTTATGTTCCTTGTTTTTAGAAAGTCTTCAAAATCCAATGTATATTTTGCAATCACAGCACATCACAACTTGGACTGGTTATGTTTCAAGTACTCAACAGCTACATGGGGCTAGTGACTACTGTATTTACTGTATTGGACAAAGCAGGTTGAGAGCATCTAAATAGTCCCAAAGCTCAAATGGCATTAAAATTCATGGGGGTCACATAGGGAAACAGGCAATATTTTTAAGAACTCTGTATGGTGTGTCAGCTACAAAATTACTGAATCACTATGTTGTACACTTGAATATAATACTGTAAGTCAATGATACTTAGAGTATTAGTTTGAAGTAGCATACAAGATAAAAGTAAAGGGTTTATGCCAAATTCTGATGCTGAAGATGAAAAAAAATTCCTGCTGTTGAGGATTTATTCACTTGATGACTGTTAATTGACTGGACTTCCCTGGTGGCTCAGAAGGTAAAACATCTGTCTACAATGTGGGAGAAACAGGGTTTGAGCCCTGGGTTGGGAAGGTCCCCTGGAGAAGGAAATGGCAACCCACTCCAGTACTATTGCCTGGAAAATCCCATGGACAGAGGAGCCTGGTAGGCTACAGTCTATGGGGTTGCAAAGAGTCAGACACTAACTAGTAGTTAATTGACTACTAATACAGTAATCACCATTTAAAAGGCATATAATCTTCTAGGTCACTGAAATTATGGTATGGTGTCTCAATTAAAAAATACAACAATGGGTGCCTATCTTAGAAATCCCTATAAAGTAGTCAGTTTTTACTAAAAGTCATAAAACCTCAGGAAATAACCAGTGGACACGCTCTTGTGCTACCAGCACCGTGCCTTTCCTGTAAATGTGCTGTCTGTAACCTGGGGGCTGGAGGTGATTACACCTGGTCCCTGGGCAGTTCCTGAAAAACTGAGCATGAGACGTTTCCAAGCATGTGGCACAGATAATGAGCATACCAGCTCGTGAACCTGAGACCACAGAAAGAAACCACGGTTCACATCTTTAAAACTGTGAAACTGCAGAATCCTGATGTCAAGCCTCCATTTTAATATTCTTGGGTTTACCTTGGGAGCTTTTCAACTGCTGATTTAATTTGGTGGCCCTCTGAAACTGAGGCTCCTGGAGGTCCTTTTGTCCACTGCTAGAACAACTATTAGTCTCATCTCTAAATAGCACTTGATGTTTCTTAAGTGGGCTTTCTAACAATGCCAGAACCTCCAGCATTCCAGGAAATGTGATCATGAGCAAATTGCATCTCCTTACATTTTTATCACAAACAGGAAATTGACACTTGAGATCATACATTCTAAGAACCGGGTCTGAAGCTTATTCTATTTGAACTTCAAAATCCTTTAATATTGTGACTGATGCTGATGAAAGATTTGTCCTGTACATCAAACAAAGATAGCTAGGCTCACCTTTAAGAAGCCCATTCCAAACCAAGGCTCTCAGCCAGCTCTCACAGAAACTGTTGACTAAAAAAATGAATAGTGCAGAGGTCCTCGCTCACCTGGAGACAACTGTGCAAAACCTCCAGCCCCATATCAGTACTTTGGGCAATGCCTGGACCCAGTTCTGATGGTCACAACCTAGGAAAATTGCTACTGATCTAGTGTGCAGAGGTTACAGAGGCTGCTAAGAATCCTACAGTACATAGGACCGCTCTCTAACCACCTTGAACAAATAATTGTCCCGCCCAGCCCAATAGTGCTCAATAGTGCCACAGTAGAGAAAGAAACTAGGGTATGCCTGGGAAAGCAAGAGAACCAGGAATACTTTTTCAGTGAGTGATTCCCAAAAGGCTGTCCTAGGGCTTCTCTGGTGGCTCAAAAAGTAAAAGGTAAAGAACTCTCCTGCCAGTGCAGGAGATGTGGGTTCGATTCCTGGGTGAGGATGATCCTCTGAAGAAGGAAATGGAAAACCACTCTGATATTCTTGCCAAGAAAATTCCATGTACAGAGGAGCCTGCGGGGCTACAGTCCATGGGGTCACAAACAGTCGGACATGACTGAGCAATTAAACAACAGCAACAGCACAGCACTGGGGAAGAGCAGGGACTCCAGACCAGATGGCCTGGGTTTCAACGCTGGTGTTTTCATTTACTGACTGTGCCACTTGGGGCAAGCTACTGGACTTCTCTGTGCTTAGTTTTTTCTCTTCTACAACACAGGGATTATAATAACAGTATCTTCCAGGCAGAGCACTTACAGGTTTTAAATGGGTTCATAACCCTCACGTGTTTAGGATAGTGCCAGGCTTACAAGATGCACTATAAGTTTGTATTTATTAGGTGCCTTTGCTGATCTCTGGAAAAAGAAGTTTCAGGGCTTAGAATTGTTTGTGAGAAGTAAAGAAACAGCTTTAGACGCTAAATTGCCATGGCAAGAAGAGAGAGTCAATTTCATCTGACAATCCTGGCCTTTCTTTGCAGTTCATCGACCTTAATCATAAAGGCATTGAGTAGAGGGCTCCCCAGCTCCTCATGGCGGGCTCATTAAACCCTCACCATGGATCGTCCTCTGGTTCTCTCCCTCTTTCCCCAGCAAAACTAGCCACTGACCGTCAGTTGGCCCCCTTACAGTAGAGTGGAAAACACAGGACTGTACAAGCACGGAACACAGCAACCCACAGACAGACACGCACGCCGGCCCAACGGTGGATGTCTGCAGCCCACCGAGTCCGCACGCACCGGTGGGTCCCTCTGCCTAAGGACACAGCCAGGTGGAGCGCAGCAGATGCCAAGGAGGTTCTGCGAAGCCCACCAGAGGGGCGTGCAGGGGAGTCCATAGGCGCACCCAGCCTGACATCCTCTTTGAATTCCATCTTAACGGGCACAGATACACATGCCCACGGGCGCCTAGGGGGACGGGGCACAAAGAAAAGGGGCCAACGGTGGGGAGAGGTGGAAGCTCATGGCCCGGGGCCAATCGTCAGCCAGACACTCACCTGGCTGCCTTCCCTACTCCACTTGCCACCCAGAAGAGCAGAAGCGGGAGCGCCAGAGCCCAGGGCTGCAGCATCTTCGCGGGGTCCTCCTTCTTCCGTGCCTCCTGCTGCGCCCCCTCTGGAGGGCGCGGAACCCCGGGCACCACGAGGCCACCGCCTCCACTGCCCTCCGCTGCTCCGGGCCTCGGCTCCTCCCAGGACTCGGTCTTCGCGGGCGGGAAGGGGACGTTGGGCAACTGCGGCGGGGACGCTTGCGGCCCGGGAGAGGCTAAGGTCGTCCTGAAGAAGCTCACTGCGGCTCCTCTCTGGGTGCGCAAGGGAGGGCTGGGTGGGCCATGCACAAGTGGCTGGGAACCGCCTCCAGCACCACCCGCAGTCCTTCGCTCTATCAGTAAGACACTTCTGTCTTACTTTCTGCGCTTTCATACTCTGCGAGGTTTTCTTCCCAGATGGCAAATCACGGGCGGCTAGAGCTGGAAGGTCACCAGGTCCTGGGCGACCCCCTCAGCTGACAAGTGATCTCTCCTGCTCATTTGCAACAGCTTTCCTGACGTGGGGGCCGCCAGAGTATACGGTAATACAATAACCAGTGCAGAAATCATGGTAGAAACACCAGTGCTATATGAGCTCAGAGAATCCACGTGGGTATTTAGAGGTTCTCTGTTTTGACAACAACTTATTATAATAGAATGAATGGCTGGTCCCTCCTGCACCCACTCCCTGCACCCACACTCTGTAGCTTCATGGTGGGCAGAGCCTCTGGACCCACACTTTGGCTTTGGACGTGGCTGTGTGACTTGCTTTGACTAATGGCATAAGGACCAGTTCCAAGCCTAGACGTTAAGACCTGGGCCTCTAATATGGTGGTGAGAAGACCAAGCCCTAGCCAGCCTCTTGACTCAAGGAGAATGAGGATCAGGGGGAACAGAGTGACTTGGTCAACTGCAGACCTGTAGCAAGCCTAGTGTATACTAGCAACCCGCAGATGCATGAATAAACTCAGTCACAGTCAGCAGCCCCAGCCAAGCTACTGAGGCTTATTGGGATAATTTGTTACACAGCAGTAACAAACAGTCTGATACACCTGTGACCTGGTATCAGAAATAAAATGAAGAATATAGAGAAAGAGGAGATTTGTCTTGACTGTAAGCTTGACTCCTGGTTACATAATGGGTATATACCTTAATTCGAGGCAGTGAAATATGCAAAATGGGGATATGGCAGATGTCTGTTGCAGACCATGGACATCCATACTGGTGTAAGCCATGCTCCACTGGATCTTCTGTTTTATGGATGAAGACATCTTAATGGACTCAGTATCCTTAGTAACCACTTAAGCCTTGAACTGTTCATAGCTAATAGAGACAAGCATTATCCTAAACACTTTACACACATCTTACTGAACACTCACAACTGTATAGGTTAGGGGTGAACAGCTCCCTCATGTTTGAAGTGTCCAACTGAGAGGCAGAATGGTGAAATGACTTGCCCCAGTTCACAAAGCTAACAAGTATAGCACCAGGATTGGAAACCAGCGGCCACCTCCGCCTGGGCTGTGCCACTATTATACTGACCCCTTTTTTTCATCTTCTTACTCCTTTGTGACTTCAGATGTCAATGAGTCTCATGAACAAGGTAATAAGATGATCTCTTCAAGGCCATTACTAAAATCCTTTGAAATCTTCATATCATACCGAGTTCTATCAACTGAACATATCAAAATTGAATGGAAAGAATATAAAGGTATGAATGGTATACCTACAAGTATCTTAAAGCAAATACAAGATTAAATTTGTCTAGCTGTGGGTTTTCCCACAAGCAGATGCTAAGGCAAGGATTTGAGTGGAAGTAGATTGCTCTACCGGAGAAAGCAATGGCAACCCACTCCAGTGTTCTTGCCTTGAGAATCCCAGGGATGGGGGAGCCTGGTGGGCTGCCATCAATGGGTCCCACAGGGTCAGACACGACTGAAGCGACTTAGCAGCAGCAGCAGCAGATTGCTCTACAGGCACACAAAACAGTAGTAGGGGAGTGAGGGAGTGAATCGGGAAGGGAGGAAAACAATAGCAGGAATGTTTCAAGTTATCATGGGGCCACTGAAGCATCAGGCTGCAGCATCACCCAGATTGTGCATCACCACATGATCTCGCTCAACAGGCGAGGGAGCTAGGGTATTTAGGCACCATCTGAATTCAGAGATTGCCTAAAGGGCACTGCCTTCTAGCAGGGCACTGATCCTAGGAATTTTGCTTGCTGAGCTGAGGGCAGAGAGCTGAGCCAAAGAAAGCCCTTAGTCCTGTAGATGCCAACTGATGAAGTCCTATTGAAATGTTAAGGCCAGAGCCATGTGGGCAAGGCCCCACAGTGACTGTGACCTAAAGTCTAGAAATTGAATTGAACTGAGACTTAAGTTTTTACCCATGCCAATTCTCCCCACACATTCAGATCCAAATCACTCCTTCCTCCAATAACACCATTCTTCAAAAAAGTCCTACTAGAACACAACGAACCTCCCACCTGCTTAGCCCTGAGTTATCAAGGGTCAGAATTACATCTCGCATAACGTTTATCTCTCACTTTCTAGCTTTAGTTTCAGCATTTTGATGTGCTTTCTGCTTTTTTTTTTTTTCCAGAGGTGACTTTTGTTTAATTAAAGGAGGTGATGAACATGACAAGGCGACCATGAAAGGGGAAACTTTCAGAGGAAATCAAACACTCCTCCGCCAACGCACCCATTTTTTCCTGGGGCGAGCTATCGACGAGGGCATGGTCAGGAAACGTGAGGAACAGAGAAAGAAACCTGGAAAAGATGTGAAGCCAGGCTCTCGCTGGACACAAACCACCACTTAGAGGCAGGTGTTGGTAATAACCACACCGGCAGGGCTGACTTTGAAGAGAACTGCTCTTTAGACGGCCCTACTGCATTCTACAAAGGAAAAGCAATCTTTGATCAGAATCATAAAATCACCCGCCCTTTTTACAGGAATACTTATTTTTTCCCAATCTATTTCCACTTAGCCCCCTGCATGGCATAGGCGTGATGGGGTATTTTTGTATTTTGTGCTATTTATAGGCACATAACACACATATAAAGCTTTCAACCCTTATGATCTGCCTGGGGTTGAGATCCAGAAGTTATATTGAAATATCAACACCAGAAATAAAGCACTGTTGGATGAAAAGGCAGGATGGGAGAGTGTCCAAGCCAGAATTTTCAAACTTTAATGTCAATACAAATTACCTGTGGGGTCTCTTGTTAAAATATTCTCAGGTGGAGCTAGTGGCAAAGATCCTGCCTGCCATGCAGAAGATGCAAGAGAAATAGGTTCAGTCCCTGGTCCGGGAAGATCCCCTGGAGGAGGCCATGGCAACCCACTCCCGTATTCTTGCCTGGAGAATCCCATGGACAAAGGAGCCTGGCAGGGGTAGCAAAGAGTCAGACATGACTGAAGCGACTTAGCACACACTTGTGTAAATGCAGGTTCTGTCTGTGTGGCTCTGGAATGAGGGCTGAGTCTTGATTACAAAAAGGAACCCAAGTGGTGCCCAGGCAGTTTGTTGACAACAACTTAGGGCAGTGAGGGTCTAGAGACCACCTGGCCCAGTAGTTCTCAAGTTCAGCTGCATATTGGGATCATCTGGGAAACTTTGAAACTACTGATGCCTGTGTCCCACCTAAGGTGAGTCTACTGTCTGGACGATGGCTTGGCCATGGGGACAGTTGGTAACTCCTTGGGTGGTTCTATTGGAGAACCAAGATTGAGATCCATTGATCTGGACCAGCTCAGACATCTTACAGATGGAAAAACTCCATGTATGAAGCACCTTAGCTGAGGCCGCACCCAGGATGAGTTCATGTCCCTGAGTTTCCATCACATCAGCCCTCCTCTTCAAGCTTTACAACATTTTCTCCATCCCCCATTCTACCGAAGAAGAAAATGGCATCACTTCTTCACCTTCTCCATCAATTGTACCCCAGCAACATGGTCTAGAAATGGATGTCTTTTCCTAGTCTCTTTCTTTTCATGTCTGCTTGTTCCATGAAAGGAGGCAGTGAAGACGTGTTAGACTCAATGCAGACACTGTTAAATTCTGCAGGGGAAAGTGTGTCTTTAGGGACACATTGCTTTCCTTCATCCTGTGTCTGTCAAGGACTCTGTTCTCGGGGATTTATGGTAGAAAAAAATATCCAAAGAACTTCAGTCTTCCTTCCTGTTCTCCCTTCCTACCTCACAGCCTCCATCCTTCCCTTTCAATTCCTACCCTCTTTCCTTACTCAAACATTTACCAGAGTGCTACATTTCTCAGTGGTGTCTGACTTTCTGCAACCCCATGGACTGTAGCCTACCAGACTCCTCCAACCATGGAGCTTTCCAGGCAAGAATACTGGAGTGAGTTGCCATTCCCTTCTCCAGGGGATCTTCCCAACCCAGAGATTGAACCAGGCATTGTAGGCAGACGCTTTACCATCTGAGCCACCAGGGAAGTCCATGAAACATTTACCTGGAAGCTACAAAATGCCAGACCCTGATATTTATTGTCCACTAAGTGACGACACTTGGTGGAGATGGGTACTCAGATGGCCCCTGGTTCCCTTTACTCACTGGTGACATGGGCTGGACAACCAACAATATAAGAACATATGATCTTTAACAATAGGACTCTCACTTCTTAGGAAGCAGGAAAAAATGAAGGTAAGATTAAAAGAGGAAAAAAAAAACATCATGATTCATTTTTTCCTCAAATTTTGACAACTCCCCACTTGTGATTTGCGGAAGAGAAAGTAATTGATATTTGTGGAGTGATTCTGACATGCTAAACATTTTAGGCTTCCTTGATAGTTCAGTTGATAAAGAATCTGCCTGTCATGTGGGAGACCTGGCTTCGATCCCTGGGTTGGGAAGATCGCCTGGAGAAGTGAAAGGCTACTCACTCCAGTATTCTGGCCTGGAGAATTCCATGGACTGTATAGTCCAAGGGGTTGCAGAGTCGGACATGACTGAGTGACTTTCACTTTCAAACATTTTAGAGAGAGTAACTGTTTACTCTTAACAATACTGATATAAAGTAGATATCACTACACAATTTTACATCAATGGGAGGTTTAGAGCAGACAAAATCTTATGTTAAGATCACTTATCAACATCACAGAAAGAACATGGATTTTGAAGTTAGATATCACTGAAGATTAATCTTGCCACCGGATTTCATTCTTCATGACATGAAGTGGTGATGGTGGGGAGGGGGGCAGGGATCTGTTCACCACCAGCAACAGTGAATAATGTTGTATGTGGAGGGGAGGGGAGTATGTTCTAGTGAGGAGCAATAGGAGTTTCTTCAGATTTTTAAGTGAGTCTATGACCCTTTAAAAGGAGAGTGAAAAAGTTGGCTTAAAGCTCAAAATTCAGAAAATGAAGATCATGGCATCCGGTCCCATCACTTCATGGGAAATAGATGGGGAAACAGTGGAAACAGTGTCAGACTTTATTTTGGGGGGCTCCAAAATCACTGCAGATGGTGACTGCAGCCATGAAATTAAAAGATGCTTACTCCTTGGAAGGAAAGTTATGACCAACCTAAATAGCATATTCAAAAGCAGAGACATTACTTAGCCAATAAAGGTCCATCTAGTCAAGGCTATGGTTTTTCCAGTAGTCATGTATGGATGTGAAAGTTGGACTGTGAAGAAAGCTGAGTAGTGAAGAACTGATGCTTTTGAACTGTGGTGTTGGAGAAGACTCTTGAGAGTCCCTTGGACTGCAGGAGATCCAACCAGCCCATCCTAAAGGAGATCAGTCCTGGGTATTCTTTGGAAGGAATGATGCTAAAGCTGAAACTCCAGTACTTTGGCCACCTCATGCGAAGAGTTGACTCATTGGAAAAGACTCTGATGCTGGGAGAGATTGGGGACAGGAGGAGAAGGGGACGACAGAGGATGCAATGGCTGGATGGCATCACCCACTTGATGGACGTGAGTTTGAGTGAACTCCGGGAGTTGGTGATGGACAGGGAGGCCTGGCGTGCTACAATTCATGGGGTCGCAAAGAGTCAGACATGACTGAGCGACTGAACTGAACTGAACTGAACTGATGACCCTTTAAATATGGTTACTGTATAGAAAAATCCCCTTGTCCATGAATAAAATCTTATTGTCTGCATGTGAGCTCCCTTGACTTTCACCAAATTCATGTTTCCAACTTAAGGCACTCAGTCATCAGGGGCTTTTCTGTCTTTATTGGGGGACGGTATGGCTTGAATTCATCCTGAGCGCTTCCTTCCTGTCCATTGTATAAACATCTTTTGCTATTTTCTTGTTCACAGTTCAGTTCAGTTCAGTCACTCAGTCGTGTCTGACTCTTTGCGACCCCACAATTGAATGTAATAATATCTTGGCATACACCTACCAGGCTTGTCTATTTACTTTTTCCTATGTAAACCCTATAGAATGATTTCTGAGAGCTAAAGCCAGGAAACTCAGTTTAGACAGGTCTTAAGAGTAAAGGCTTTTACTCAAAGTCACTCCAACTTGATTTGGGAAAGTTGGGTTGACAAATATTCTGTGAACTCTAAGATTAGAACTATATTTGTGACCTTTTTTTAAAAAAAGATAAAAATAGGAAAATTTGTTAAAACGAAAAAATTTTAAACATATTTATCTCTCTATTTCCAAAAGGTCTCATACATGGTTTATAGATTTATTCATTCTTTTAACAAACATTTAATGTCTCTGGCCATCATGGGCTAGACAGTGTTTGGTTGAGGTATAAAGATGACTAAGACATACACCCTACCCATAGGTGACAGAAATGTAAATATACTATTAGAATAAATAACCTAAGTTGTAAAGAAGTACTTTAGGGTGTTGTGGAAATAAAAAAGTGAAAGTCGCTCAGTCGTGTCTTTTTGCAGCCCCATAGACTATACAGTCCATGGAATTCTCCAGGCCAGAATTCTGGAGTGGGTAGCCTTTCCCTTCTCCAGGGGATCTTCCCAACCCAGGGATCCAACCCAGGTCTTCCTTATTGCAGGCTGATTCTTTACCAGCTGAGCCACAAGGAAAGCCCTCAGAAATAAAAAAGGGAAAAGATAACTTCTTTGTGTTCTATACATGCAAATGTCTGTCCCTGTTTGACTCCCTGCATTCATGAATCATCTTATAAGATGATTTTTAGATGGAAAGGTTTCTAGAAAATAGAAAACCCTGACAACTGTATTCACTCAGATAATAACTTGCCCCAAACCCACTGTCCTGACTCACAGGAGTTCTGCTATTCTTGAGTGAGGCACTATTTGGTTAAAAAAAAAAAAAAAAAAAAAAAAGCCCAGAACTGGAAATTAGAAGAATCAGAATTTAGTGTCAAGTTCAATCCAGTATGCCTGTTTGGGTCTCACTTTCTACATCTATATTGTGCTTGCAAAGGATTCTGGGGGCTTTCCAGGTAGCTTGCTGCTGCTGCTAAGTCGCTGAAGGGAAAATCCTCCAAATGGGACAGAGTGTTCATGGTGCAGGGCCTCCAGTTTCTGTTGAAGCTGAGTATGATCACTATCTCATCGTTCAATGTAAAAGTCAAGGCCTGAAAGTTCTCAACAATGCATGTTTGTGTCACAGACTTGGGGATTTAAACCACATTTCTCTGAATGGGGGACTGGATCAGAACCTGGCCTGCAGTTTTTGTGCTTTGCAGCAATCTCCTTAATCTTGGGATCTTCCATTAGGGAAGAGTCCTCTGGGTTGGCCTGAGGTTTATCTGGAGAGCCAAGAGGGCTATGCAGCCGTCCCCGGTGGTACTAGTGGTAAAGAACTCGCCTGCCAATGCAGGAGACACAGGAGCTGAGACCCAGAGCCCTGGGTCAGGAAGATCCCCTGGAGGAGAGCATGGCAACCCACTCCAGTATAATTGCCTGGAAAATTCCATGGACAGAGGAGCCTGGAAGACTGCAGTCCACGGGGTTGCAAAGAGTCTAACTCGACTGAGCGCACACACACACGAGAGGGCTGTATAGTATGACAGTTATGCCCCTGGAGTGGCATTACTGGCTCCATTCCTCCTTCCTGTATGAAGTAGGGGTGACAATCTGGTTAGTCACTGTATTTCATTCCAGGTCTGCTCAATAGCACTGTGTGTCTAAACATAAAAGAAGGTGCTACTATAGAGTACAGAGAACATATGCAATATCCTGTAAGTCATAATGGAAAAGAAATGTTTCAGGAAAGATTGTGAGTGTGTGTGTGTGTGTGTGTGTGTGTGTGTGTGTGTGTGTATATATATATATATATATATATATATATCTGAACCAATTTGCTGTATAGCAGAAATTAATACAACATTGTAGGTCAAGCACACTTCATTAAAATTTTTATTTAATTTATTTATCTGGCTGTGCTGGTTCTTAGTTGCAGCATGTGAACTCTTTGTTGTGGCATGTGGGATCTAGTTCTCTGATCAGGGATCAAATCCGGGAACCCTGCATTGGGAGTGCAGAGTCTTAGCCACTCAACCACCAGGGAAGTCCCTATAGTTCAGTTTTAAAAAGATTTTTTTAAGTAAAATAAAGAGTCCTTTCCAGAGAAGGCCATGTCAACCCACTCCAGTACTCTTGCCTGGAAAATCCCATGGACAGAGGAGCCTGGTAGGCTGCAGACCATGGCGTCTTAAAGAGTCGGACACGACTTCAATTTCACTTTCACTTTTCACTTTCATGCAGTGGAGAAGGAAATGGCAACCCACTCCAGTGTTCTTGCCTGGAGAATCCCATGGACAGAGGAGCCTGGTGGGCTGCCGTCTATAGGGTCGCACAGAGTCAGACACTACTATAGCGATTTAGCAGCAGCAGCAGCAGCAAAGAGTCCTTTGATCTGAAAGTTGCTGAAGTTGGAGATTCCAATGGCTTTCACCAACCCCCTCACCCACCAGCCCCAATATGGTCTCTTAGGCTTCCAAGAATGCTATTTTCCTGGTGAGGACATCACCTTTCTTCTGGGGAAAAGTCTTCCCCAGGCTGGAATCCCAGCCATTAAGATAAATGTCCAGATGGTCCAGTTTTCAGTCCTTAAGGTTCTGACAGGTTTCCTTCACCAGCTTCTCTCAAAGAAGATGGACCATAACTTGTTCATGATGAAGAGGTCCCCCTGCTTCACACCTTTCTCTCAGATGGCTTCTGCCATCTTATTCTTCTTCTGATAAGACACAGGCACAGTCAACGTGGTGGTTTCCTGCACCAATGGCCTCCTTCACAGGCTTCTTGACTTTGCCGGTGGGAGACTTTCATGTGTCCAGGCCCACAGTGGATACCCTGGCTTCAGTATCGAGCACCAGAGGTGGCCATGGTCAGTGAAGACACAGTTCTGAACAAGGAAGTAGGGACCCTGGGCCCTGGTAAAGAGGATTGGCCCTCCCGCAGGGACTCTCCTTAGCGTGTTCACTTCTGTATTCCTAGCACTTAACACAGAACTTGGCAGGTCACAGATGCTCCATAAGCACAGGTGAATGAATGAGGCTTTTCAAGAGTAATTCCTTTATCCCTTTACTGCCCCTTACTGCTTCAGTGACTGCTCCTTCACACCATAGGATCTAGGCTATAAGTGATAGGGGGCAGTGCTACCCGATTGCCAGTCCGGAAAGTGTGAGTTACTGGTCTAAGCTGAGACACAAAGCTTATACCAAAATGTACATCTGATATGCCACTCAGCACAGTGTTTATCAGGATGACTTTTTTTTTTCGTAGTAAGATTTCATTGATGAAAGAAATTGCACTCCATTCTAGCACAGGCTTATCTCATAAAGCAGTGTGTGCACTGGTGCCTGTGTTCAGGATGCACTGTGACCAGCACAGACACGGGGGTTACACAACTAATAAAATATGTTTTCTGACTTCAGAAAACTCATAGGTAGGAGAAATACACAGTTTAAGACACAATTACCAAATTCTGTGTCAAGTTGTATAATAAACAGTTGTGGGAGAAAACATGGAATTGTGGGAGTAATAAGGAATTGTGGGAAAGAATGGAAAATTGTGAGAGCTGAGGGAGAAAACAGAATTTTAAAAGAGAATGGAGAACCAACACAGAGAAACAAGTGTGAGAGTAAATGTAGAATATTAAGAGGAAACAGAATTGTGAGAGAAAAATGGAGAACTGTGTGGGAGAATGTGAAAATCCCAAGAGAACACAGAGGATTTTAGGATAGAGGATTATAGACGAGATATGGAACCATGGAAGTGAAAAGATACTAAAGGAGCTGTATGGAACTGTGGAAAAAATAGGGACTTGTGAGGGTTGGGAATTGTGAGAAAGAATGAAGAATTGCTAGAGAATAGATAACTGGGAAAGAGAAAAGTGAATGGCCTGACATGAAAAAATGGGAGAGAAAACATGGAATTGTGGGAGAGAATGAGAAATTTTGGGAGAAACAGTGACTTGTGGAGGCAATGAGGATTTGAGGACATAAGTAAGGGATTGTGGGGTCTAGATGGCATTGTGGGAGAAACTTATGTGGAAAGGTTGCATGGAATTGTGGGAGCAAGTGGGAGATTGTGGGGGCTGTGGGGAATAGTGGAGGGTACACAGAATTGTGGGAGTGATAGGGATTATGGGGGCCACTGGGGATTGTAGGGGAACAGTGATGAGTGAGAGAGAGGGCTTTGTGGAATTGAGGAAAAATAGGGAATCGTAGGGGCTGCCTGGAATTGGGCCAGAGAATGAGGAATTAAGGGAGAAGTAGTGATGGGGGAGTGAGTAGGAAATGGGGGAAAAGAGGATTATAAAAGAGCAAAAAGAATCATGGAGAGATCAAGAATTATAGGAAATATAGGAAACTGGGGGAGGGAATGGAGAACTCTGGAAGACAATGAAGAATTGAGAGAGACAAGGAATTGTGGAAGCTGGAGAAATACAAAAGGAGCACTGATAACGATGAAGAACTACAGGTTTGGAAAGGCAACTCACTTTATGAGGACCAACCCTAAACTGAGCTAGCAACCCAGAAAGAGTGGCTGATTGACCTCTGCTATCCCTTCACGTCTGACAGCAGCAGTTCCTATCACAGTGTCACAGGCTGGCAATCTCCTAGGCACTGCCTCATGTGTTCCAAGGTCTGGTATTATTATTCCAGACCGGGTCGCTCCTCCTGTCCTCACAGGGCTGGCTCGGCCTCCATTCAAAAAGTTAAACACAGCGGTTTAGTGCATTTTGCCACACTTGAAACTCTACCCAGAGGAGCCCTGAAATGTGTGCCCCATACCCATTTTTCATGTCTCTTTGAGTTTTCAGTCCAGAAAGAAAAGGAACATAGGTCTTTGCTCAGTGACATTTTCCCTCTTTTGTACTTTATTTTCCATTGAAACTAGGAAATCTGCTCACTCATCAGGAAATGGCCCATTTATCATTCTTATGAATAAATGTAATGAGAATGCTAGTTTCAACTTGGAAGTGTTATAAATATAAATCATTGGATTTGGAATGGAAAAAAAAAAAATCTTTGCTGACCTCTGGCCAAGAGCTGAGGGCTTCATATTGCTGCATTTATACATCTATGATTTTGTGTTTATAATTGTAACCAGGGAGATCTCCTGGATGTAATTCAGGACTCTTTCACTTCCTGATCAATAATGCTTTCCATATGTTAGTTTAGAAATGCTGTACCTCTCTGTCAGCAGCCTCTTCCCCTCTCAAATGCCAACAGCTTTTAAAGACATAGGGATAGTTCACTTTTTCAGTGGGAAGAACATTGTCATGTTACAGATAGTTACCTTCTCTCTGAGGTACTTTCATGCCTGTACATATATGCGTGTGAGCTCAGTCGCTTCAGTTGTGTCCAACTCTTGGCGACCCCCTGGACTGTAGCCCACCAGCCTCCTCTGTCCATGGGGATTCTCCATGCAAGAATACTGGAGTGGGTTGCCACTTCCTCCTCCAGGAGATCTACCCAACTCAGGGATCAAACCCACGTCTCCTTCATCTCCTGCCTTGCAGGCAGATTTTTTACATACTGAGCCACCTGGGAAGCCCCTATACATACATATGGAGTCTTTAAAGACTCATGTTGATGTATGGCAAAACCAATACAATACTGTAAAGTAAAAAAATAATAATAATTAAAAAAAAAGTCTCTGTAAGCCAGAAGTCAGCCTCCCCATTGCCCGTGTCCTTTTGTCACTCAATATCCCTTCCTGAAGATAGTATTACCATTTCCTATGTACAAATGACTCATTGTCAAAATGAACACGTTCTTAAACTCAAACTGCTTTCCACTAATATTATTCAATATTCAATGTAGCAAAATTCCACTCAAACAACATAATTTGCAATGAACTGAAATGATATGACCTGAATGTGTGTAGCCCCACAATGACTGTAAATGGGGTTAAGTAGTAAACCAGTCAGTGAGTACACTGGAATCAGACACCTGAATTATCACCTAGTCAGTGACTTCTGGGCCAGGGGAAACTTCGGGGGTCATTTTCAATCTGTAATTTGCTCTCAGGTGCACCAAAAATTCCTACCATTTTAACCTAATTCAACAGCTTCAGTCCAACTTAGAAAGGCAAAGCCCAGAATGTTCTGAGACAAACAAAAGACCTGCTAAGTCACTGGGGAATGGCAGCCAGTGTTTTCCAGCCTTTATCAAAGTTGAGATGTAATGTGCTGGAATTTCTCAAATCTTTGCCATAACAGCTAGGGATGGCAGAATCTAAATCTTAAAAACACAACCAATAAAGGATGTACACTCTCTGAAAATAAATCACAGACTAAGACTTGTTATCAGTTGTGTCTGATTCTTTGTGACCCCGTGGACTGAACCCCACCAGGCTCTTCTGTCCATGGGGATTCTCCAGGCAAGAATACTGCCGTGGGTTGCCATTCCGTTCTCCAGGGGATCTTCCCAACCCAGGGATCAAACCAAGCTTTCCTGCATGGCAGGCGGATTGTTTACCAGTGGGCCACCAATTAGGTTCATTTCAGTTGCTCAGTCAGGTCTGACTTTTTGCAACCCCATGAATCGCAGCATGCCAGGCCTCCCTGTCCATCACCAACTCCCAGAGTTCACTCAGACTCACGTCCATCGAGTCAGTGATGCCATCCAGCCATCTCATCCTCTGTTGTCCCCTTCTCCTCCTGCCCCCAATCCCTCCCAGCATCAGAGTCTTTTCCAATGAGTCAACTCTTCGCATGAGATGGCCAAAGTACTGGAGTTTCAGCTTCAGCATCATTCCCTCCAAAGAAATCCCAGGGCTGATCTCCTTTAGGATGGACTGGTTAGATCTCCTTGCAGTCCAAGGGACTCTCAAGAGTCTTCTCCAGTACCACAGTTCAAAAGCATCGATTCTTCACTGCTCAGCTTTCTTCACAGTCCAATTCTCACATCCATACTTGACCACTAGAAAAACCATAGCATTGACTAGATGGACCTTTGTTGGCTAAGTAATGTCTCTGCTTTTCAATATGCTGTCTAGGTTGGTCATAACTTTTCTTCCAAGGAGTAAGCGTCTTTTAATTTCATGGCTGCAGTCACCATCTGCAGTGATTTTGGAGCCCCCCAAAATAATGTCTGACACTGTTTTCACTATTATCCCATCTATTTTGCATGAAGTGATGGGACCAGATGCCATGATCTTCATTTTCTGAATGTTGAGTTTTAAGTCAACTTTTTCACTCTCCTGTTTCACCTTCATAGAGGCGGCGGTGAGGCGATACCCCTCGTCCAAGGTAAGGAACAGTGGCTGTGCTTTGCTGGAGCAGCTGTGAAGAGATATTCCACGTCCAAGGTAAGAGAATCCCAAGTAAGATGGTAGGTGTTGCAAGAGGGAATCAGAGGGATTCAGACACACTGGAACCATACTCACAGAAAACTTGTCAATCTAATCACACTAGGACCACAGCCTTGTCTGGGCCACCAGAGGCCCTTATAATTGAGACAGAGCATTTAAATAAAAGAAACCATACAGGTGAAGCTGGCACAAAACACCCCCCAGTGTGGGGACATGAGGCCCAAGGACCACAACAGAACCAAGAATCTGGGTGGGGCCCTGTGTTAGTGTAGGTCCTCTGTGGAAGCATTCGTGATGGGCTTAAACATGTGAGGGTTTTATGAGGGCAAATGCCTGTAGGAGAAATTGAGAAGGACGCTGGGGAAGGCTGGAGCCACTTCAGTCCTTGATGGAGGATGAAGGGGAGCAGGAGGGCAGGCTGGTGGAAGCACCCTAGACTCCCATGCAGACTAAGAAAGGATCACCCAAGCTGCTCGGGTATCTTGGAGCCCAAGTCCACCAAGAGAGGAAAGTGTGTCTCCGTTAACAGGCTGCCTCAGGGTCCTGTCACACTTGGCCACTGGGCGGGGAGCCCCGTCCAGGAGGCGCAGCCTCAACACAGATGCTGAGATGGTGTTCAGAGCACAGCCACTGGGGCCTAAGTTAACTAGGCTCCTTCAGGTAGAGGTCAGCAAGGCCCGTGCTTATGACATTCTCAGGCCCTTCTGTGTCAGATCAACAGTCCCATCTAAAGCTGACTTGGGAGTTGATGTCACAACTAGTCCATCTCCTGCAGGTTGGACCCCTGGGTGGGGAGGATCCCCTGGAGGAGGGCATGGCAACCAACTCCAGTATTCCTGCCTGGGAAATCCCATGAACAGAGGATCCTGGCGGGCTATGGTCCATGGAGTCACAAGAGTCGGACACAACTGAAGCAACTGAGCACGTGTATGCACTAGTCCATCTCCAGCCTTGTTCTGACTAATCTCTATCTGCTCAAACCCACTACAATCAGCTCTCTGCATCCACAGGGTCCAAATCCATGGATTCAGCTAACCATGCGTCAAAAATACTCAGACAAAAAATTCCTGAAAGTTCCAAGAAGCCAAACTTGAATTTGCCACAGTCTGGCAACAATTTCCACAGCATTTTCCATTGTGTTAGTATTATAAGTAATCTAGAGATGATTTAAACTCTATGGAAGGATTGAGTAGTTTATATGCAAATGCTATTGAACCATAATCAGTATCAAAGCTGCAAAGAACAAAGAGCTTTACTTCTTGTTTAGTTCCTAAGTCATGTCTGACTCTTCATGACTCCATGGACTGCAGCATGCTAGACTCCTCAGCCCATGAGATCCCTCAGGCAAGAATATTGGAGTGCATTTCCATTTTCTGCTCGAAGAGAAGACTTAGTGTGTAAGAAGTTTCAATTCAGGAGACAAAGATTCAGATAAAACAAAGACTGACCTGGGGAAGAGAAAAGCAAAAGTCACGAGGTTATTAAAGTTGTCCTGTAAGAATTATGATTGGTTCTGATACAAAAAGGATGTGTTTGTCCTTAAGGGCTAGGCTGTCACAAGTTATTTAGGATAAGGATCCCATAAGTATCTGAAATTTCTGGAACATTATGCAGATGTTCTGGATGCTTGCGTTAAGACAGAAAGTGGTCAAAAGTTCAGATTCCACCTGGGCTGAGATGTAAAACCACCTCCTCAGTGGCTTCCTGGCCCCATTTTAGACAGCTCTCTTACCAATACTGGGCTTCCCAATTGACACAGTAGTAAAGAATCCACCTCCCAGTGCAGGAGATGGCAGGAGATACGGGTTCGAACCCTGGGTCGGGAAGATCCCCAGGAGAAGGAAATGGCAACCCACTCCAGTATTTTTCCCTGGGAAGTCTCATGGTCAGAGGAGCTTGGCGGGCTCCAGTCCATGGGGTTGCAGAGAGTCGGCCACGACTGAGCACACACACACACTTAGCAAGACTGACTCCACTTTGATTTTCCTTTCATAGTACTGCCCTATTTTATATAAGGGACTTGGGGATCCATGGATCTTGGTATCTGAAGGGTTGGGGGTGGGATGTCCTAGAACCAATTCCTTGCAGATACTGAGGGAAAACTGTATTTACAAAGCTGTACAGAGTTCATGTCCTGAGAGTAGGTTTATTTATTCAGCTATTATGGTATCTTTAGTAAAAGAAACTTTTAAAGTATTGTTAAGACAACTGGGCTGGTGAGCTTTAACTGGTGACTGATATCAAGTTTCTGGTGCTCAGAAGAGGTAGATCAAGTGAACAAACGCTCTATACAACCTGGATCCTGGCAAGACCAGCATCTTTAGGAGTGCAAATACTGCCTATGCACCTGTCGGCTGGAACACTGACACACTGACGAGGGCATGGCAAGACTTCTGGCTGAGGTCAAAACTGAAGATTTCAAAAAGATTAGTCCCCAGGGGGGAGAGAAAATACTCCAACTCTGCCAAATTGCCTCCAGTCAGCTTCACAAGGGCGCCATGTGAAAACACAGGGCTTCAGCAAAATCCCTTTCAACAGAGGACCAGGAATGCTCTATTCACACATACTTGGGCTACAGTTTGTCTCCTCTTTCATGATTTGTTCTTGTGTATGAAGTGGAGATAAGAAAACAAAACTCGGCACATTCGTGGGCAGTAGAATGCCTATCTGTACAATCAAACCCAGAGAGAGAGGGTGGATTCTGAACCCAGCAGTGTGCCACCTTCACCACACAGCACCCGTCTCATGTATAGCAGGGAAACTCAGAACTGAGCCCTCAAAATACTGGAAAGTTTCTAACCTCAGTGCTTCCATCAAAGTTCTAAGAAACACTGGCCACAGATACATGCACCCTGGTATTCACTGCAGCACTCTTTACAATAGCCAGGACATGGAAACAACCTAAACGTCCATTGACAGGCGAATGGATAAAGAAGATGAGGTGCATACACACATACACACACACGCAATGAAATATTCAGTCATAAAGAAGAATGAAAGAATGCCATTTGTAGCAACATGAATGCACCTAGATACCGTCATATTGAGTGAATTAAGTCAGATAGAGAAGGAGTAATATCGTATGATATCCCATATATGTGGAATCTAAAAAGAAATTATACAAATGAACTTATTTACAAAATAGGAACAGACTCACAGACTTAGAGATTGAACGTATGGTAACCAGGGGTGAAGAGTGAGGACACTGCTGTATTTAAAATGGATAACCAAGAAGGACCTACTGTAGAGCACAGGGAAGTCTGCTCAAAGTCATGTGGCAGCCTGGGTGGGACAGGATTTTGGAGGAGAATGAACACATGCATATATACATGGCTGAGTGCTTTCACTGTTCAACTGAAACTACCACACAGTTAATCTGCTATACTTCAGTATAAAATAAAAAGTTTTTAAAGAGAAAAGAAACATTGCCCAAGAAAGAGGTTCCTGGAATTTTTTGTCTTCTCTTATTTAAAGTTTATTTTTAGGGGTCTTGTTTTTGTATCCATTCAGCCAGTCTTTGTCTTTTGATTGGGGCATTCATCCCATTTACGTTTAAGGTAATTACTAATAAGTATGATCCCGTTGCCATTTACTTTATTGTTTTGGGTTCGAGTTTATACACCATTTTTGTGTTTCCTGTCTAGAGAATATCCTTTAGTATTTGTTGGAGAGCTGGTTTGGTGGTGCTGAATTCTCTCAGCTTTTGCTTGTCTGAAAAGCTTTTGATTTCTCCTTCATACTTGAATGAGATCCTTGCTGGGTACAATAATCTGGGCTGTAGGTTATTTTCTTTCATCATTTTAAGTATGTCTTGCCATTCCCTCCTGGCTTGAAGAGTTTCTATTGAAAGATCAGCTGTTATCCTTATGGGAATTCCCTTGTGTGTTATTTGTTGTTTTTCCCTTGCTGCTTTTAATATTTGTTCTTTGTGTTTGATCTTTGTTAATTTGGTTAATATGTGTCTTGGGGTGTTTCTCCTTGGGTTTATCCTGTTTGGGACTCTCTGGGTTTCTTGGACTTGGGTGATTATTTCCTTCCCCATTTTAGGGAAGTTTTCAACTATTATCTCCTACATATGTTGTCTACAAGAGACCCACCTCAAAACAGGGGACACATACAGACTGAAAGTGAAGGGCTGGAAAAAGATTTTCCATGCAAATTGGGACCAAAAGAAAGCAGGAGTCACAATACTCGTATCAGATAAATTAGACTTTAAAACAAAGGCTGTGAAAAGAGACAAAGAAGGTCACTATATAATGATCAAAGGATCAATCCAAGAAGAAGATATAACAATTATAAATATATATCCACCCAACATGGGAGCACTGCAGTATGTAAGACAAATCCTAACAAGTAATATCATAAAAAACAAAGAAAGGCTGTAAAAGTGTTCCAGATTAAAAGAGACTTTATCAACATGACAATGAAATGCAATATCTGATCCTGGACTAGATCTTGTACTAGAAGGAAAAAGTGCTAAAAAGGACACTGAGGGTCAGTTAACAGTATTAGAATACAGACAGTAGATTTAATAAAAGTATTTTATCCATGTTAAATTACTGAAGTTGACAACTGTACTATTACAGTTATTAACCGAATATCCCTATTCTTAGGAAATTCAGAAAAAAAAAAAAAAACACATATTAGCAAAGCAACACAATCACACACACACAACCTTGGTCTTTAGTAATAATGTTTAAGTGATTAGCATGTAACTGGAATATATTCAGAGGTTTTGCTGCATCAGGTAGGAGATATAGAGATTGCTTTACTTTACTCTTACAGAAATATGCTGCCAGTGTCTCATTTTTTAGACATAAATTCATTATGTCATTCCCTTCTCTAAAACTCCCACTGTCCTGTCTTTTCTATACTTCTGACACCCTACATGGTATATTTGTAACAGTCAGATTCCAACAGATTGACAGGCGGTTCCTGAAGGTGCAGTGTTAAGGATTCTGATATAGGGCTGCTGGATAAAATCTAAGATGCCTGGTTAAATCAGGTTTCATATGAACAATAGACACTTTTGGATATACGTTTGTCTCATGCTATATTTGGGATTGACTTACACTAAAACATGATGTGCTGTTCCTTTGAAATTCAAATTTAACTGGGTGTTCTGAACTTTCATTTGTTAAATCTGGCCATCCTACTGATGGTGTACCAAGATTGACGGGGAATGTGAGGTGATCTATTTAATCTGTCAGCTACTGGAATGGGAGTGGAGGTTAATGGATTATATATACAAAGAACTGAACAATCTTTGCATTGAAACTGGAATTCTCCATCAGACTCAGTTATATTGAATTTGTGGCACCTTTATCAGTAGAGGAACAATGGGATATGTTTTCTGTCATAATATATCAACCACTTCTCACTGAAAGCACTCTGATCCTCATCACCTGGAAGTCACATAGCCTGGGATGCAAGAGAAGGAGAATGTTGGCAGCAACTGCTGTGATAAGTGTTGTATCATTTTGTGATAATGGCACTTAACAGTGGAAGTCATCAACTGCTTTAAAATTAATGGCAGCTCCGTCTCTGCTCTCAAATGTATATTTGTTATTAAACCAGTGTCAGAAAAAAAAAATAAAATAAAATTTATTTTTAAATTTTGTATTTGTTTAAACTTCTTTTTTTTTTTTTGCCACACAGCGTGGCAAGTGGAACTTCCCCTATCAGGAATCAAAGCTGTGCCCGATGCAGTGGAAGCACAGTCTTGACTACTGGACTACCAGGGAAGTCCATGCTGCTGCTGTTGCTGCTAAGCCACTTCAGTGCTGTCCGACTCTGTGTGACCCCATAGACGGCAGCCCACCAGGCTCCCCGTCCCTGGGATTCTCCAGGCAAGAACCCTGGAGTGGGTTTCCATTTCCTTCTCCAATGCATGAAAGTGAAAAGTGAAAGTAAAGTTGCTCAGTCATGTCCGACTTTTAGCTACCCCATGGACTGCAGCCTACCAGGCTACTCCATCCATGGGATTTTCCAGGCAAGAGTACTGAAGTGGGGTGCCATTGGGAAGTCTATAAACTTCTAATTTTTGGACAGATAAAATTCACAAGTACAAAGTACATATGCCATGAAAAACACACCTTGTTTCCTCTGTCTGTGACAAGGGCATTGATCTCTACTGGAGCATGGAAAATGGTAGAAAGTTAAGAAATATCCCTATGCTTTTGAGTTCCAGGAAAAGGCTTACAGCAAAGAACCACCTTTCCCCATAGGACTTAGATAAGACTCATGCATAAAACCCTTGTGATGTACTACAAGGCCAGATACAGGCTTGAAATGCTTTTTTGCCTTAAAAATGATTTGCTGAACTCTTGGCCCCAGTGATCCATCAGAACAAAATGCTTGACAACCAAACTTTGGTGAAGTTCCTCTCTTTTCCCGAGACCCTGGAATCCCCTCAGCTTGAACCAATAGATACGCCTCCTGAGGATAGGGGAGGCTTCCAGTGCAGGCATTCTTGGAGGACTGTCCCGTGTCCTGCCTTACCTGGTCCTTCCCTAAGGAGGAACCCCTTCCTGTCTAACCCTTGAGAGCCGGCAGATCTGTGCTGAGGTGTCCTTCCTGTTATAATCATCTCTTGCACCCATCACTACAATCTTTCTGAATAAAGTCTTGAATTATTGGATCTGGTTTTCTATTTTTTTTTCATTTTATTTTATTTATTTATTTTTTAAAATTTTATTTTATTGTTTATTTTTTTAAATTTTATTTTATTTTTAAACTTTACATAATTGTATTAGTTTTGCCAAATATCAAAATGAATCCACCACAGGTATACATGTGTTCCCCATCCTGAACCCTCCTCCCTCCTCCCTCCCCATACCATCCCTCTGGGTTGTCCCAGTGCACTAGCCCCAAGCATCCAGTATCGTGCATCGAACCTGGACTGGCATCTCGTTTCATACATGATATTTTACATGTTTCAATGCCATTCTCCCAAATCTTCCCACCCTCTCCCTCTCCCACAGAGTCCATAAGACTGTTTTATACATCAGTGTCTCTTTTGCTGTCTCGTACACAGGGTTATTGTTACCATCTTTCTAAATTCCATATATATGCGTTAGTATACTGTATTGGTGTTTTTCCTTCTGGCTTACTTCACTCTGTATAATAGGCTCCAGTTTCATCCACCTCATTAGAACTGATTCAAATGTATTCTTTTTAATGGCTGAGTAATACTCCATTGTGTATATGTACCATAGCTTTCTTATCCATTCATCTGCGGATCTGGTTTTCATTTGATACCCATCTCCCAATTCTCCCCCTTAGAGCCAATCACTATTCCCAGATTCTTACAAATTCTTGCCTGGTCTCTATCAATAAAAATGTGAAAATTTACATAGTTTATACTTCCTTATTTCCATGTCACAGGGTCATTTACAAATTATTCCCTGTTAGTACACATGAATGACCTTATTGTGTTTGAAGTCTACAGTTTTCTATGGCATTCTATGGGTGCACCATCATTTATTTACAGTTCCCTATTGATGGACATTTAGGTTGCTGTACAAACTCTAATGCAATGAATTATGCATATGTTTGTCATTTTTAAACCTGTGTATACCCACAAGAGAAAGACTGTAAGCAGATAGGGTAATGGATCCCTGGAGAATGAAGCAGGCAAGGCTTTCTTGACATAACAGGAGCCATATTTGGCCTACGCCATTTTGTGATCTAAGCCTGGCCACAATGCTTGCCCTTGAACGGGTCTCAATAGTTAATGATTTTAAGGGGAAAAAAGAATGCAGAAACAATGCCTGCTATAATGCAAGAGAAGTAACAACAGCAAAGATCAGGTGAAGAAATAAACCAGTAAACATAGAAAACAAATTTATGATTACCAAAGGGGAAGAGGTGGGGGGAGAAGGGATAAAATGGAAGTTTAGTATTAACATATGAACACTACTATATATATTTTATATATGTATTTTGTATACATATATAAAATAGATAACCAACAAGAACCTACTGTATAGCTTGGGGAACTAGACTAAATGTTGTGTACTAACTTATCAGTGAGAAGAATGTGAAAAAGAATATATATATAAATCACTGTTCCGCACACCTGAAACTAACACAACACTGTAAATTTACTACTATTGTTGTTCAGTCACTCAGTTGTGTCTGACTCTTTGCGACCCCATGGACTGCAGGACGCCAGGATTCCCTGTCCTTCACCATCTCCCAGAGCTTGTTCCAACTCATGTCCGTTGAGTCGGTGATGTCATCCAAACATCTCATCCTCTGTTGCCCCCTTCTCCTCCTGTCCTCAATCCTCCCCAGCACCAGGGTCTTCTCCAATGAGTCAACTCTTTGCATCAGATGGCCAAAGGATTGGAATTTCAGCTTCAACATCAGTCCTTCCAATGAATATTCAGGGTTAATTTCCTTTACGATTGACTGGTTTGATCTCCTGGTAGTCCAAGGGACTCTCAACTGTACTTCAATTAAAAAAGAATTTTTAAAAATCAGTTGTAAAGATACCCAGTTCTGCTTCAATAGTGAAGAGTAGCCTGAAGCAGTCAACCACCAGATCAATTGGAATCTAAGGTATGATAATGTTGACCTGTGTGACCCTCATGACTTCAATCAAGCTTGAACTCTGTTGACTGCTCAAAGCCGCTTCATGAATACACATGAACCCTTGGCTTAAAATTGCCCCAGGTTTGCTGTTGGGGAGACACTGCTTTGGGAAAGGTTCCTGGCGTTCTCCTTACTTGCTGCAATTAATAAATCCTTCTCCTGATCTTTGGCTTGGTTGTGCCTTTTGATACCCACCAAGACGGGAACCCAGTTTTCAGGCAATCATACCTTTGGGGGAATTCTGGGTCAGGCAAAGAGATACTTTTAATTTTCGTAGCTTGTGCTGGATTATTCTAGTAAGCCCAAAGTGTCAATTTACATTCCACTGACCAAAAAAGAAAAAAAAGAAAGAAAAGCAGAATCTCAGGTCTCTGCTCAGATTTACTTAATCAGGGTTTGCCTTTTACCAAAGCCCCGGGTGATCTCCCTGCTCCTCAGGCTTGAGAAACTGCCCCCAGAGCAGTGGTTCTCATTCAGCCAGAGACTGGAATCAGGTAATTTAAAGTTGGCGGACTACGAGGGAGTCCCTTTGGCCTGCACGACCTTTGGTAATGCTGTATGAAAACTTTTGTTTTAACTACATCTCTGTCTCTTTTATTCATCCCCGTTTTTAGCAACCATCTAACGATTTCCACTTTGCTAAAATGAGTCCTGTGGTTTTTCCCTTTCTGTTTTCTCTGTTTCACTCCTGTCAATATTTCTGCATTTAGTATCTTAATAACCTTTAAAAAATTTCCACCACGTTTGGAAGAGTCCCTTGACTCCCACTGGACCAATTGTATGAGACTACTTGGGGGCAGGCTCTGGCCATCTCAGGTCATCAACTATTTCAGAGAATTGAGCACCACTTCATTCAAGCCTTCTTACCCTCCAGCTCAAACTCACTTGTGAGTTCTTTCGGATGGACTGATTTATCTTTATAGTTTTTATTTTATTTTTATACCCTTGTAGATTCATTCATCTCTTTCTCTCTCTAGATCTGTGCTGTCCAATATTGTAGCTACTAGCTGCACATACAATTATAATTTAAATGAAAATAAAAGTAGAAATTTAGTTCATCAGTTTCACTAGCGATGTTTCACATGCTCAAAGGCAAAAGGTTAAGTTAAAATTAATTAAAATAAAATAAAGTAAAATAAAATTCCATTCTTTAGTCCCACACTTGTAGTGTCTAACAGCCACATAGTTACTGATTCCTATATTAGACAAAGCCGACCAAATGAGGGCTAATGTGACGGACTGACAGTGTATCGTATGTAAGGCCTGCATGCTCTGACAAGCTACAGCACAACTATTTTTTTAATTGGGAGAAAATGGAGACAGCATTTGTGGGGTTTTTTTTTTAATGTTTCGATAATCATATTGGTGGGGATGTAAGCACTGTTATTCTGAGGTCATTTGATGTATAATAGGAGATAAAGCAAATGATTACAGATTACATTTGGGGTATTCTAATTACATTATGTCCTAGTCTTGGAAAACCAGGATGCTTGGTGTGGAAGAAAGGAGTTATAAATGTAATGGAGAAATGCTTAAGTCAAAGTTCTGTATTCTTATATCTGAATTGGAAGTATCATTATGAGCTCATGAGATTTTATGTGTGTGTGCACATGTATGAATCACCCCATCCTACTCCCAGGCTTGAGTCACTGAAATGGACTAGAAACAGTGACTGACTCAGTAGCAATGAATATCCCCAGTGACCAGACTGGACTACTTAATTATTTCTCATTAAAAGAACCCCAGGACTTCCTGGAGAAACTACTGACTCCAAGTCTGGTCCAAGAAATAAAGAAGAAGAACCTGTATGATAACTGCCTGACATAAGGCTCTTGATTGTCAAGGTACCCATTTCAAAGACAGCTATCTCAATGGATAAAGAAGTTGTGGTACATATATACAACAGAATATTACTCAGCCATAAGATTAGATCACATCAGATCAGTCGCTCAGTCATGTCCGACTCTTTGCGACCCCATGAATCGCAGCACACCAGGCCTCCCTGTCCATCACCAACTCCCAGAGTTCACTGAGACACACATCCACTGAGTCAGTGATACCATCCAGCCATCTCATCCTCTGTCGTCCCCTTCTCTTCTTGCCCCCAATCCTTCCCAGCATCAGAGTCTTTTCCAATGAGTCAACTCTTCACATGAGGTGGCCAAAGTACTGGAGTTTCAGCTTTAGCATCATTCCTTCCAAAGAAATCCCAGGGCTGATCTCCTTCAGAATGGACTGGTTGGATCTCCTTGCAGTCCAAGGGACTCTCAAGAGTCTTCTCCAACACCACAGTTCAAAAGCATCAATTCTTGAGTCAGTTCTAGTGAAGGGTATGAACCTAGAGCCTGTTATACAGAGTGAAGTAAATGAGAAAGAGAAAAGAAAACATCATATATTAACCCATATATATATGGTATCTAGAAAAATGGTATTGATAAACCTATATACAGGGTAAGAATAGAGACACAGACTTAGAGAATGGACTTATGGACATGATGGGTGAAGGGGAGCGTGGGAAGCAATGAGAGAGTAGCACTGAAACATGTATATAACCATATGTAAAATCGATATAGACAGTGGGAATTTGCTGCATAGCACAGGAAGCTCAAACCTGGTGTTCTGTGACAACCTAGAAGGGTGGGATGGGGTGGGAGGTGGGAGGGAGGTTCAAAAGGGAGGGAACACATGTATACCTATGGCTGATTCATGTTGATCTATGGCAGAAACCTGGGCTTCCCAGGTGGCTCAGAATCTGCCTCCCAAGCAGGAGACCTGATCCCTGGGTTTGATACCTGGGTTAGGAAGATCCCCTGGAGAAGGGACTGGCTACCCACTCCAGCATTCCTGGAGAATTCCATGGACTGTATAGTCCATAGGGTCACAAAGAGTCAGACACAACTGAGTGACTTTCACTTTCACTTTTCACTTTCATGGCAGAAACCAACACAACATTGTAAAGCAATTATCCTCCAATCAAAAAAAAAAAAAAAAGACCGCCATCTCGAATAAACACAGTGCCAGTTGAATGACACAAGCTACTAATAAACCAATTAGACAAGGAGTCAGGCCACCCCAACCCGTGAAGTTCACCTTTTAGAAAGGCCCCGGGTGGCCTAGACAACTGACCTCTTGAGTGACCCCGTTTCTCCCTTCACACTCCCTCACTGCCACTCTTACGCTTTCCATCTGCCACTGAAGAGTGAATCCCTGAAACCCTAGATCCCTACCCTCAGACCCTAATAAAGGGAGAGCCCCAGGTCTGCACCCCCTTCCCCTCCTCTCTACCTGTGATCTGGCTGTGTGGTCCTTGGGCATGTCAGGTACCTTCCCAGATTTGTGAGTAATAAATCACATTCTTCAAAGTTCCCTGAGGCTTGGTGCTAAGGTACATTTCATAATCATAAGAACCACAAAGGCTGGTCTAGCCACAATGTTGGCTCTGGTTTGGGAAGTGTCTATGGGGGCTGCCACAGGTAGTGGGGGCTCAGGTGAGAGCTTCAGGTGTTTCTGGACAATAGCATCACTATCAAAAGGCTGACATGACACAACAGAGTCTGGAACAACTTCTGACACCAGATAGCAAGGACACTCTCAAAAACATCCAGGATCACATCAGACCACTTAGAAATCAATTTGATAAGGCACCCACTGGCCAAATATAACCTCTAAGAATAATACTAATTGCCATGGACTGAAATCCATCAAATATTTAAATACATGAGTTCATAATAATATTCAGAATGATGATGATAATTTCCACCTTTATAGGAGAATAAGACACTAATTTTTAGTCTTAAAAAATGATAAATGAATTGAGTCAGAGATTTATCTGACCTTTCCTCTATGAACTATATGGTTCAGTTTAGTTCAGTCGCTCAGTCGTGTGTGACTCTTTACGACCCCATGGACTGCAGCACGCCAGGCCTCCCTGTCCATCACCAACTCCCGAAGTTTACTCAAACTCGTGTCCATTGAGTCAGTGATGCTGTCCAACCATCTCATCCTCTGTCATGCCCTTCTCCTCTCGCCGTTAATCTTTCCCAGCATGAGGGTCTTTTCAAATGAATCAGCTTTTCACATCAGGTGGCCAAAGGACTGGAGTTTCAGCTTCAACATTAGTCCTTCCAATGTATATTGAGGACTGATTTCCTTTAGGATGGACTGGCTGGATATCCTTACAGTCCAAGGGATCTCAAGAGTCTTCTCCAACACCACCAATCAAAAGCATCAATTCTTCAGTGCTCATCTGTCTTTATAGTCCAACTCTCACATCCATACATGACTACTGGAAAAACCATAGCCTTGACTAGACAGACAGTTGTTGGGAAAGTAATGTCTCTGATTTTTAATATGCTATCTAGGTTGGTCATAACTTTTCTTCCAAGGAGTAAGAATCTATGGACTATACCAGTAGGTAACAGAGAGTAAATGAGGAGAGTCTTTCTCTATAAAAGTATTCCAACTAATACATGAAAAAGAATGGATAAAGTTAAAACATAACCATTTTGCAACCCCTGATGAATACACAGATAATGTATAGATGTTAGATATCAATGGCTGGTGACGTCATCAAAACAGGGACAGACAGACATTGTGAGCCTCCTGACAGGAAAACACCTCGACATCCTATGGTTTGGGCCAAAGAGAAGTGACTTGAGTCTGACAAATCTCAGGATCAGATGCTGAATTGCAGAAATATGGAAGACAGAGGAATACACTGACCTACGTGAGTCAAGAGTGCTGTGTTAGTTATTTACTGCTGCATAACAAATGACCCCAAAGCATAGTGGCTTAAGACAACAATTCACATTTATACTCACAGTTTCCTTGGGTCAGGAATTCCAGAGTGTTTTTGCAGGGTGGTTCTGGCTCAGAGTCACACATGAGGTCACAGTCAAGATGTTAGCTGAGGCAGATGTCATCTGAAGGCCTGACCAGGGCTGGAATACCTGCTTCCAAGGTGGATCATTCACATGGCAGCTAAATTAATTCTGGCTGTAGGTGGGATGCCTCAGCTCCTCCTCACATGGGCCACTCCCAGGCTGCTTAAAGGTCCTCATGACGTGGTAGCTGATTTCCTGCTGAGTAATCTAAGGGAGAAAAACAGACACAGCACAATGTCATTGATGGCAAAACCTTAGAAGCCACACACTATCACTTTGGCTGTATTCTGTTGGTCACACAGACCAACCCTGATGCCATGTAGGATGGGACTATACAAGTGTATGAATGACAGGAAGTGTGGGTCATTGGCACCCCGCTGGAAAGCTGGAAACCACGAGTATGCCATCAGCAAATGCCATGCTGTCAAAACACGACTGTTCAAATAGTCTATGAACTTCATCAGATAAATTATAAGCAAAAGAAAGAATGAGCAGGGAACTTATAGATTGAAGGAGATATAAAAGCCATCAAATTTTAAAATGCCAGCAAAACTATGTAATATCTAGGTACATCTATCTGGATAACAAAACTATTAAAAATTGCAAGGAAGTGATTACTAGAAAAGCCAAAATGGTTTCTTATGGGGAATGGGTGGGAAGAGATGAGGACTGGGTACAAAGAGGGGCTTTTGGGTTGGCTCGCAAAAATTTTTCTGGATGTGGTAATGGTTACAAGCACAAGGGTGCTTGACTTAGACTACTTCACTAAGACATATGTTTGCTCTATGTGATTTCTTGTGTTTATGCTTTATCTTACAATAAAAATTTTTAAAAATAGAAATCCTAGCCTGTTAAATCTTCTTAAAGATATTTATTGAACTTTGTGCAAAAGTCACAGTTCCTTGCAATATTAGAAAGTAGGAGGCCAGAACAGAAGTCTGACTATCTATCCACCCATTTACCTATTTAGCTGCACTAAATCTTAGTTGAGGCACATGAAGTCTTTACTTGCAGCATGCAAACTCTTAGTTGTGGCATGCGACATCTAGCTCCCTGACCGGGAATCGAACACCGGCCCCCTGCATCAGGAGTGTGGAGTCTTTAGTCACTGGACCACCATGGAACTCCCCACAAGTCTTTTTTTTTTTTTTAATGAAAATTTTCAAAAGTACAAAAGGAAGTGCAAGCATGCCAACATATTTACAACATTCCTACAGTTTTTTTTTTCCTTCCAATTTTCAAGGTAGTAAAAATAAGAAATATCAGATAACTCCTAATGAACAGTATAAGTACAATTATTCTGTCTTCCCTCAAAACCAGATCATTGTATTTGAAATGGAAATAGGAAATTGAACGTGATGGAATGTCCTTCCACCCACCTTTCAGGACAGGAATATTCAATGCAAGTAGCACCAGTATTCCAGGCCTGCCTTTTGAATAAAAGAATGAAATCCATCTCCCCCTACCTCCTCTGTCAATAAGCTGGGCTTACCAGGTAGCCCTAGTGGTAAAGAACCCACCTCCCAATGCAAGAGATGCAAGAGACATGGGTTTGATCTCTGGGTCAGGAAGATCCCCTTAAGGAGGGCATGGCTACCCACTCCAGTATTCTTGCCTGGAGAATCTCATGGACAGAGGAGCCTGGCGGGCTACAACCCATGGGATTGCAAAGAGCTGGACACAACTGAGCAACTTAGCATGCATCAAAAATATCGGGGGCTTCCCTGGTGGCTCAGACAGTAAAGAATCTGCCTGCAATGAAAATATTAAAAGAAATAACCTCCCAGCTAAAGATGTAGGTTCTCATAGTTCCTTATAAAGCCCGAGAAAAAGAAAAAAGAAAACATACTACTCTAATCTCAAGATATTACTAGCTATTGGAACTAAAATAGAAAGGCAAATCCAATCAGATCCATCTTTTTTCTTAAGTGAAAATGATTTTGCAGTGAAAACCAGGTAAATTTTACTGGTCAGTGGCTGAGTGAACTGTTTCCACTGGGTATTTTTTAGTTTTCTAAAGGCTGTTTGTTACAAGTTCAGGGCCGCTCATTATTGGTGGCAAGAAACCAGTTTCTGATCAAAGTCCCTTCACCCAGTTACAGTGAGCTGAATTTCTGTTGTGCTTACCTCCCTGTTATGTATGCCCTACTCTCATTTTCAGGAATGTTTTTATAAACTGGGTACCAAAAAGGGAAGAAGAGCCCTAATGAAAGTCTCTCTGGGATGCTCATGGACTGGGCCAGAGTAGAAGAAATTTCTGGAGCTTTTTCATGTGTCTGTCAGGAATGGGCCAAGCCTGCATTGCCTCCACAGCAAACTGAGGGTTTTTCTGTCCTGTTTGCTTTTACTCTTTTTCTCCTCAGTTCAGTTCAGTTCAGTCACTCAGTCGTGTCCGACTCTTTGCGACCCCATGGACTGCAGCACGCCAGGCCTCCCTGTCCATCACCAACTCCCGGAGTCCACCAAACCCATGTACACTGAGTCGGTGACACCATCCAACCATCTCATCCTCTGTCGTCCCCTTCGCCTCCTGCCCTCAATCTTTCCCAGCATCAGGGTCTTTCCAAATGAGTCAGCTTTTCGCATCAGGTGGCCAAAGTATTGGAGTTTCAGCTTCAACATCAGTCCAGTCCTTCCAATGAACACCCTGGACTGATCTCCTTTAGGATGGACTGGTTGGATCTCCTTGCAGTCCAAGGGACTCTCAAGAATCTTCTGCAACACCACAGTTCAAAAGCGTCAATTCTTCAGCACTCAGCTTTCTTTATAGTCCAACTCTCACATCCATATATGACCACTGGAAAAACCATAGCCTTGACTTGATGGTCCTTTGTTGACAAAGTAATGTCTCTGCTTTTTAATATGCTGTCTAGGTTTGTCATAACTTACTTAGGTTTCTCTTATCTCAGACTTGGGATATCTCTTCATGGCTTCTCCGGCAAAGTGCAGCCACTGCTCCTTACCTTGGATGTGGGGTACCTCCTCTGGGCTGCCCCTGCACCATTTTTCTCCTCATCCTCTTCTTTTTATACTTTAGAAATTAAATTTTAATAAAGTTTAATACATATTTATATAATTACATATACTTTTTATAATAATATATGTAATATAAAACATATAATATATAATAATATTTGTAATAATGTTTATATATAGTAATGGTGATGTGAATGACACTGACTCTTCTCAAACATGTTGGATCAGGAATCTCAAGGCATGTCAAATTATCTGGGCCAGGTGGGTAGTTCCTCTATCTGTGTTGTCTGAGAACAGTGAATGTCATTCACACCACTGTTATATATAAATTTAATTCAAATCAATTCGGTGAATGCTGAAAATATTTTAGATATCAGATTTTTTTTTTCTTTTCAGGCATCAAATATACAATATCAATATAATGTCTTTCCATCAGTGGCATTTTGAGCAAGGTCTGGAGGTACAGAAGTCGATTTGCACACCACGGGGCACCTCTAAAGGTCAAGGATCTAAGGAAACAGATGGAATCTGGATTCTGACCCACAGACTATCTTACCTGTGTTCAGAGACACATGAGTAGGCAGAGGAGGAAGACTGCCTGTTAGGAATGCCCCTCTGTTGGTATCCTCTGCTTTAATCAGCGGATGCCTCCTCCATGTTGGGATGAGCTAACTGGTAAATCCATCACAGGACTGATCAACTGAAATGACAGAGGAGTGGCACTCTGGGTATGTTTACTAGGGACTATAGCTTGGAATTCAGTCTTTCTGAAAATTTTTCTTGGAAAAAAAACATTTAGGGGAGCTTGTTCAAACACTACATGTTCCATCCATTGCTCTAGTTGGCACTTCTCAAGGGAGTTTTGCATGAGAACCACGTGGTAAGGGAGTTAAGAACACATGGGCATGGCTCCATCTGGGACACAGATTCCCAGGTCTAGGGTGACATCAAGGCAGTTCATGGAGAACGCTCCCTAGGTGGTTTTGTGTCTGCTCCGGATGACCCTCTCATGACAACCTCCATTCTCCATGAGGTTCCTGCCCCAACACACAGGAGTGATGCACTTCAGGCTCATCGTTAGTAATTTTCAGGACAAACATCCTAGAGTTCTATACTGGAAGAGTATGTAAAAAGAGAGTATATATCTGAATCACTCTTCTGTACACCTGAAACTAATACAACATTGTAAATTGATATTATTTCAATTAAAAACAATCCAAGAGTCCTAGTAAATGTCAGAGAGGATGGCAATGAGGAGGTGCTTATGGAGTTTGAAAAGATCCCCAGCTGATTCCAACAGCTGGATCATTTTCCCAATTATTCTAAGAACCGCACCTCTACCATTTATCCTTGGATGAAAGGATCCATTAGAAAGATTCTCATCCAGACAAAAGTGTTTTGATACCTAAGCTCTTTGCTTCAGAATTGCTTTTTTATTTTGATTGGCCTACTAGAAGAACAAACATACCAAATAATTTTTTCATGGGGTCATTGATAAGGTCCTTCTTCACTTTTATACTGTTCTCTTTGCTAGGACTGGGGAGAAGAGAACACCTTAAGAGTTTATGCTTTATGAATGCTGGATCATGTAACTGCCTGTGTTTCTCTTCTTGTCTTGCCTGTTTGGAAGTTTAGAACTAATTATGTTGAGCAGTTCACTCTATTTGCTTTTGCCCAATTTCTTCACTTACTTCTTTTTTAAGATTTTTTTTTTTTGATGTGGACCGTTTCCAAAGTCTTTATTGAATTTGTTACAAGATTGCTTCTGTTGTTTCTGTTCTAGTTTTTTTGGCTGCAAGGCACAGGGGATCCCAGCCCTGACCAGAGATCAAACCCACATCCCTGTCAACTATAAATCTGCACTTGCCATGGGTGCTTGCCATCTATCTCTACAAGGATTAGATCGTGCTGCTGCAGCTGCTGACCTCTAACACCCCCGAAAGAGTTCAGGGTGGAGAGCAGACATGAGGCCCTCTGTGCTCTGGGAAAAGTGGCTGGACAGGTCTTCAGATAGTTAGATATTCTCAGGAGCTGATTTTATGAGCCCAATTCTTGCATCTCCTCATATCTAGAAAACCACTAAAATCTTTCATGGACACTGTTCCTCGTGACTATTGAAGATTTCACAAGACTAGTAGAAGCCTTCTGGAAAAAGTGCTTCATGGCATGGATTTCCCCTTCACCAAAAATCACTTATATACTGACCTTCTCCCCTGCCTCTTTGGAGCAGTTTCTCAGAGCTATCTGAGGCGCTGGCTCCAGGGCTGCAGTCTCCATTTTGCCCCAAATAAAACTTAACTTCCAACTCTCACATAGTGCATTTTTTTCTTTTAGGTCGACATCCTCATATCTAGAAAGATATGAAATCCTTCATGGTGACGACTGTTTCTCATGACTGGCAGAAAGCTTCTGGAAAAATATGTGCTCTATTGCATGTATTCCACCTTCACCAAAATCACATATACACTGACCTTTCACCCTGCTCCTTTGGAGCAGTTTCTCAGAGCTATCTGAGATGCTGTCTCCTGGGCTACAGTTCTCATTTTGCTGCAAATAAAACTTAACTCACAACACTCACATTGTGCATTTGTTGTTGTTGTTGTTGACACCACCCTCATTGGAAGGTGAAGTCTCAACTACCAGACCACCAAGAAGTCTCTCCACTTATTTTTAAAGTTAACTTTGTCTCTTATGTTTAAACACTGTTCAATGGATACTTCTGAGATATAACAATCAATACATTTAACACAATGTATAACAAATATACTGCTGCTGCTGCTGCTAAATCGCTTCAGTTGTGACCAACTCTGTGCGACCCCATAGACGGCAGCCCACCAGGCTCCCCCGTCCCTGGGATTCTCCAGGCAAGAACACTGGAGTGGGTTGCCATTTCCTTCTCCAATGCATGAAAGGAAAAGTGAAAGTGAAGTCGCTTGATCATGTCCGACTCTGTGCGACCCCATGGACTGTAGCCCACCAGGCTCCTCCGTCCATGGAATTTTGCAGGCAAGAGTACTGGAGTGGGGTGCCATTGCCTTCTCTGAACAAGCATACTAGTGAACAGTATATTTATAATGATTGATACATTTATAGCAGTTGATGAGTTTCAAGAGTATGTCATGTTTTGTATTTGTCTTAGATCCATTCTTGAAGGATAGCCTGCTATAAACAAACAAAACAACAGACAGACACTACTGCTTCCTGGATATACTGCTGAAATATTTGGTAATTTAATAGGAATACGGCTGACTGTTAGTGGGGGACGTGGAGTCCATGGCCAGACTACAGTTTACTTGTCAGTGTCTCTTCCACATGGTTTTCATCTAGGGCCTTCCAAAATGGAATCACTTGGGGAAACTGGAATAACAGGGCTGTTTTCTCAGCTACATCCAAACTGATGATCCTTTCTAGATTTCCAGGGTTCCTGTGGATGTCTGATTCGTGATTGTCTCTAGGGTCTTCTTGATATTAACAGGGAACCCAGACACAAACAATTTTTTGCATACACCAAACACACATACATACATATATATACACATATGCATGTTATATGTTATATAAAGTATATTTTAAGAAAAATAACATTTAAAAAGGAACAATTCTTCTTTATCAATTCTTCTATTCCTTCTTCTTATTCCTATTTCCTGACCATGGTGGTATGTATTTCATATGGCACATGTATTTTCTTTAAAAATAAGAGAATGGCCATTCTATAAATAACTGCTTTGAATCTGGGCACATTTTCTTCTTTGCTCTGGTGAGATCCTTTATAATACACCATAAGCTGCTTCAAAACGCTGGAAACTATAACATCTGAGGCCAGTCCCCAGAGGAATGGCCTGAGCCTCACATATGGAGAAGCTGTTAAAACCTCATCACAGAAGTGTTCGGTTCTCCTTCAGTCTGGAAGTCCTGCTTTCAAGTATGTGAAGTGTCCTGGTGGAAACAGCATGTGAGCTGCTCGGGGCTACTGACACCCTGTGAGCAGGTGGCAAGGGCAGCAGGGGTGGCTGAAAATAAAAGACATGGAAAATAATGAGCTTGCACTTGACGGTCATTGTCGGCTTAGCTGTTTCTGGCTCCCTTCCATTCCGTTCAGAGAGCTGAGCTCAATTGGCAAGGTGCCCCCAGAGTGTTTGGAAAATGACCAGAAAGAAGGCTCCAGGGGCATATTTAAAGAAGAGAGCACAGACACCACTTTGCTGCATACTTAGACGTCTGCTGGATAACAGAAGTCTGTGCAATGAGGCAGACATTCTATGTCCGTGCCGTCCAACATGGACGCCACCAGCCACCTGTGGCTATGAAACCCTTGAAACGTTGCTAGTGCGACATGAGAACCAGATAACTTTATTTCACTTTAATTCACTGAAATTTAAATTGCCACATGTGGGTAGTGGCTACTCGATTAGACAGTTTCATGAGGATAATGGAGTATGATTTGGCTCACCGACGTGCAAAACGCTAGGCCTGTTCAGTCTGTAATTCTTAGCTACTCTCCGTCTCTAAGGCTGTGGTCCCTGAGGATTTATATCACTCACAATGACCGTGTCTGCGCTCCGGCTTGTCTGTCTCTGTCATTCTTGCTATTGCTTCCTCCTTTGCAAATAAACTTGGTTTCTTCCTCCCCAGCCTGCTTCTTGCACACAATGCCAGAGGGCAGGGCTGTCTGCTAGCACTCCACCCCAAGGCTTAATTCAAAAGGCCGAGAACAACTCCCTCAGGTCGGATCTGTTTAGAGTTCTCCAGCACAGGGCTGGAGCCATCTGCCTTGACGCCACTCGGCTACCTCCTCCGAACAAATGTCAGGTGAAATTAAATCACTTCCAGATGAGGAATGTAGGCCAGTGACAAGGGCAAAAGCCTGAACAAATTGCGAGCTTGACAACTGTTACTTCTAATTGCACTTAGCCAGGCTGTGTGATGGCTGAAAATCAAGACAGGACCCTCAAATGGGCTTTCTCACTAAGTCACTTTAATGCCTCGCAAGCGGGAACTCTGGTGGTCTTAAGCCCAATTAAGGAACTTGACCCAAAACACAAGCTGTGGTGAATGCACCTGACCACATTTTACAGTGCTAATCTGGATCACAGCAGGGCCAGCAAAGCCCCACATCTGATGGTAGCAAATGAAAACTCGACCCAAAATGCGTGAAAAACAAGTGAGCGTATCTAGAAACACAACGATTGAAGAACAGGGATAGTGGTTACTGTATGCCAGGCCCCAAGCTGAGAGCTGGTAATACAGATAGAAAGGAAACCAAGCCTGTGCCTTCAAGTTGTTCACTGTCTAGTAAAAGAAATAGCAGAAAAAAAACCCCCAATATTGTAATAGACTGTGGTAAGGACTCTCAAGAAAGAGCAGGTAAAATACTGTGAAAACACATCAAAGAGCCTGGATTCAGCCTGAGGTTTCACCAAGGGGGCTTCCTGGAGGCAGCGGCATGGGAGCGGGGTGCTGCTGCTTAGTCACTTTGTTCATGTCCGACTCTCTGTGACCCCACGGATCTGCAGCCTGCCAGGCTCCTCTGTCCATGGGATTCTCCAGGCAAGAATACTGGAGTGGATTGCCATTGCCTTTTTCAGGGGATCTTCCTGACCCAGGGATCAAAACCAGGTCTCCCACTTTGCATGCAGATTCTTTACTGCCTGAGCCACAAGGGAAGCCCTGACAGCAAAGTAGGAGTTCGCCAAGTGGGCAAGGGCATTCTGGACAGAGGCATCTGCCCAAAGGCACAGAAGTAAGAAATACTTGGTGTATCTAGAGTAAGTCAGATGGTATATCCTGATCTTCAGGCTGTAAAGTCAGTTTATTTAACAACTCAGGCCACACAGAACTGCCTAAAGTAGGGGAAGAGCCAAGATGGCGGTGGAGGAGGATGGGGAGAACACTTTCTCCCCCACAAATTCATCAAAAGAGCATTTAAACATCGAGTAAATTCCACAAAACAACTACTGAATGCCGGCCGAGGACATCAGGCACCCAGAAAAGCAACCCAACTCTTCAAAAGGAGGTAGGAAAAAATACAAAAGACAAAAAAAGAGACAAAAGAGGGAGGGACGGAGCTCTGTCCCGGAAAGGGAGTCTTAAAAAGAGAGGTTTCCAAACACCAGGAAACCTTCTCACTGCCGAATCTGTGCCGAGCTTTGGAAGCACAGAGGGCAACATAACAGGGAGAAAAAATAAATAAACAATTAAAACTCGCAGATTGCGAGCCCTACGGTAACTCCCCCAGCGGAGAAGCAGCGCAGACGCCTGCACACGCCATTAGCAAGCGGGGGCTTGGCAGGGAGGCGCGGCGTGGGCTGCATCGCTCAGAGTAAGAATCTGGCCTGAATACCCTGAGCGCTATCTGAGCAAAATAGTTTGGGCTAGCAAACCAGACTGTGGGATATCTACCACGCGAAAAGCCAGCCCCAACCTAAGACCCTGCCAGGCCCACGCACGGAACAAAGGACTGAACAGAGATAGCTGGCTGCAGACCATTCCCCTCAGGTGACAGGCAGCCAGAGCTGGAAGGGGGGCAATCACAGCCCCAGAGAGACATTATCTATAAAACTGTAAGCAGGCTTCTTTGCTAACTAAAACTTCTTGGGGGTCTGGACGGTCAACATTTGCCTGAGAAGGTGTGCCAGTTTTACACCCAGATAACCGAGTGGTGGGGAGGCGATAAGTTGCAGCATTGGTGCTCACCAAACACCTCATCACCTGAGCTGCTCGGACCTGGGAAGAGCACAAAACGCAGGCCCAACTGAGTCTGCGCCTCTGAGGACTACCTGAGTGCCTGAACCTGAGCAGCTTGGACCTGGGAGGTGCATGCAGCCCAGGGCCAGCCTCGGATTGTTCCCGGTGGAACAACCTAGAGCCTGAGCAGTGTGGGCAGGGAGGCTACACGCGCCATGAGCGGGGGCAGACCCAGTGTGGCTGAGGCACTGAGAGCGCACACCAGTGTTATTTGTTTGCAGCATCCCTCCCTCCCTCCCCACAGCTCGACTGAACAAGTGAGCCTAAAAAAAAAAAAAAAAAAAAGTTTCCCCCACCGTCCCCTTTGTGTCAGGGCGGTAATCGGACACTGAAGAGACCAGCAAACAGAAGAAGTTATAACAGAGGGAAACGCCTTGGAAGCTATAGGCAATAGATTAAAACCCCGTGGTTACTACGGACTACATAGGAAGGGGCCTATAGATCTTGAGAAATATAAGTCGGACCAAGGAACTAGCCAAAAATGAACTGAACCCACAATACTCACAACAAAACCAGAAAAAGTCCTAGATATATTTTTACTATTTTTACGATCATTCTTTCTTTCTCTCTCTCTTTTTTTTTAATTTTTAGAAAAAAAAATTTTTTTAAGTCCTCTATTGTTCCTTTAATTTTCACTTTTATAACCTATTACTTTGCAAAAAAAAAAAAGACCCTATTTTTTTCTTCTTCAGCAAACTTAATATATATATATTATAATTTTTTGACCTTATTTTTTTTTTCTTTCTTTTCTTCTTTTCTTTAACATTGTATTTTTGAAATTCCAAACTCTACTCTAGTTTTTTAATTTTAGCTTTTTGGTATATGTTATCAATTTTGTACCTATAGTTTTTTTTATAATTTCTGTGACTTTTTTATTTTTTTCTGTTTCTTTCTCTTCTTCTTTTATATAACATTGTATATATGAAATTCCAAACTCTACTCTAGATTTTTAATTTATGCTTTTTGGTATTTGATATTAATTTTGTGCCTGTATTTTCTTTATAATCTTTGCGACATTGTTTTTGTTTGTTTGTTTGATTGTTTTCTCTCTTTATGTCTCTTCTTCCTTTTTTTTTTTAACATTGTATTTTTGAAATTCCAAACTCTACTCTAGATTTTAAATTTTTGCTTTTTGGTATTAGTTATCAATTTTGTACCTGTATTTTCTTTATAATTTTTGCAACCTTGTTTGTTTTTCTTTGTTCGTTTTTTCTCTCTTTCTTTTCTTTCTTCTTTTCTTTAACATCGTATTTTTGAAATTCCAAACTCTACTATAGATTTTTAATTTTTGCTTTTATGCATTTGTTACCAATTTTGTACCTTTAAGAACCCAATCCTCAGGACCCATTTTTCACTAGGGAGCGAGATTACTGGCTTGACTGCTCTCCCTCCCTTTGGACTCTCCTTTTTCTCCACCAGGCCGCCTGTGTCTCCTCCCTAACCCCTCTCTACTCTACCCAACTCTGTGAGTTTCTGTGTGTTCCAGACGGTGGAGAACACTTAGGGAACTGATTACTGGCTGGATCTGTCTCCCTCCTTTTCATTCCCCCCTTTTATCCTTCTGGCCACCTCTGTCTCCTTCCCCCTTCTTCTCTTCTCTGTATAACTCCATGAACATCTCTGAGTGGTCCAGTTGTGGAGTGCACATAAGGAAGTGACTACTGGCTACCCCACTCTCTCCACTATTGATTCCACCTCATCTCATTTGGGTCACCTCTAACTCCCTCCTCCCTCTTCTCTTCTCCATGTAACGCTGTGAACCTCTCTGAGTGACCCTCACAGTAGAGAAACTTTTCATCTTTAACGTAGATGTTTTATCAATGGTGCTGTATAGAAGGAGAAGTTTTGAAACTACTGTAAAAATAAGACCAATAACTGGAAGCAGGAGGCTTAAGTCCAAACCCTGACTCCAGGGAACTCCTGACTCCAAGGAACATTAATAGACAGGAGCTCATCAAACGCCTCCATACCTACACTGAAACCAAGCACCACACAAGGGCCAACAAGTTCCAGGGCAAGACATACCAAGCAAATTCTCCAGCAACAAAGGAACACAGCCCTGAGCTTGAAGATACAAGCTGCCCAAAGTCACCCCAAAACCATAGACATCTCATAACTCATTACTGGACATTTCATTGCACTCCAGAGAGAAGAAATACAGCTCCACCCACCATAACACCGACGCAAGCTTCCCTAACCAGGAAACCTTGACAAGCCACCTGTACAAACCCACACACAGCGAGGAAAAGCCACAATAAAGAGAACTCCACAAACTGCCAGAATACAGAAAGAACACCCCAAACTCAGCAATTTAAACAAGATGAAGAGACAGAGGAATACCCAGCAGATAAAGAAACAGGATAAATGCCCACCAAACCAAACAAAAGAGGAAGAGATAGGGAATCTACCTGATAAAGAATTCCGAATAATGATAGTGAAATTGATCCAAAATCTTGAAATTAAAATGGAATCACAGATAAATAGCCTGGAGACAAGGATTGAGAAGATGCAAGAAAGGTTTAACAAGGACCTAGAAGAAATAAAAAAGAGTCAATATATAATGAATAATGCAATGAATGAAATTAAAAACACTCTGGAGGCAACAAATAGTAGAATAACAGAGGTAGAAGATAGGATTAGTGAATTAGAAGATAGAATGGTAGAAATAAATGAATCAGAGAGGATAAAAGAAAAATGAATTAAAAGAAATGAGGACAATCTCAGAGACCTCCCGGACAATATTAAACACTACAACATTCGAATCATAGGGGTTCCAGAAGAAGAAGACAAAAAGAAAGACCATGAGAAAATACTTGAGGAGATAATAGTTGAAAACTTCCCTAAAATGGGGAAGGAAATAATCACCCAAGTCCAAGAAACCCAGAGAGTCCCAAACAGGATAAACCCAAGGAGAAACACCCCAAGACACATATTAACCAAATTAACAAAGATCAAACACAAAGAACAAATATTAAAAGCAGCAAGGGAAAAACAACAAATAACACACAAGGGAATTCCCATAAGGATAACAGCTGATCTTTCAATAGAAACTCTTCAAGCCAGGAGGGAATGGCAAGACATACTTAAAATGATGAAAGAAAATAACCTACAGCCCAGATTATTGTACCCAGCAAGGATTTCATTCAAGTATGAAGGAGAAATCAAAAGCTTTTCAGACAAGCAAAAGCTGAGAGAATTCAGCACCACCAAACCAGCTCTCCAACAAATACTAAGGGATATTCTCTAGACAGGAAACACAAAAATGGTGTATAAATTCGAACCCAAAACAATAGAGTAAATGGCAATGGGATCATACTTATCAGTAATTACCTTAAACGTAAATGGGTTGAATGCCCCAACCAAAAGACAAAGACTGGCTGAATGGATACAAAAACAAGACCCCTACATATGTTGTCTACAAGAGACCCACCTCAAAACAGGGGACACATACAGACTGAAAGTGAAGGGCTGGAAAAAGATTTTCCATGCAAATTGGGACCAAAAGAAAGCAGGAGTCACAATACTCGTATCATATAAATTAGACTTTAAAACAAAGGCTGTGAAAAGAGACAAAGATGGTCACTACATAATGATCAAAGGATCAATCCAAGAAGAAGATATAACAATTATAAATATATATGCACCCAACATGGGAGCACCGCAATATGTAAGACAAATGCTAACAAGTATGAAAGGAGAAATTAACAATAACACAATAATAGTGGGAGACTTTAATACCCCACTCACACCTATGGATAGATCAGCTAAACAGAAAATTAACAAGGAAACACAAACTTTAAATGTATCATTTAAAGTTTGTGTTTCCTTGTTAATTTTGACCAGTTAGACCTAATTGGTATCTATAGGACATTTCATCCCAAAACAATGAATTTCACCTTTTTCTTAAGCGCACATGGAGCCTTCTCCAGGATAGATCGCATCCTGGGCCATAAATCTAGCCTTGGTAAATTCAAAAAAATAGAAATCATTCCAAGCATCTTTTCTGACCACAATGCAGTAAGATTAGATCTCAATTACAGGAGAAAAACTATTAAAAATTCCAACATATGGAGGCTGAACAACACGCTGCTGAATAACCAACAAATCACAGAAGAAATCAAAAAAGAAATCAAAATTTGCATAGGAACGAATGAAGATGAAAACACAACAACCCAAAACCTGTGGGACACGGTAAAAGCAGTCCTAAGGGGAAAGTTCATAGCAATACAGGCACACCTCAAGAAACAAGAAAAAAGTCAAATAAATAACCTAACTCTACACCTAAAGCAACTAGAAAAGGAAGAAATGAAGAACACCAGGGTTAGTAGAAGGAAAGAAATCTTAAAAATTAGAGCAGAAATAAATGCAAAAGAAACAAAAGAGACCATAGCAAAAATCGACAAAACCAAAAGCTGGTTCTTTGAAAGGATGAATAAAATCGGCAAACCATTAGCCAGACTCATCAAGAAACAAAGGGAGAAAAATCAAATCAATAAAATTAGAAATGAAAATGGAGAGATCACAACAGACAACACAGAAATACAAAGGATCATAAGAGACTATTATCAACAATTATATGCCAATAAAATAGACAATGTGGAAGAAATGGACAAATTCTTAGAAAAGTACAACTTTCCAAAACTCGACCAGGAAGAAATAGAAAATCTTAACAGACCCATCACAAGCACGGAAATTGAAACTGTAATCAAAAATCTTCCAGCAAACAAAAGCCCAGGTCCAGACGGCTTCACAGCTGAATTTTACCAAAAATTTAGAGAAGAGCTAACACCTATCCTGCTCAAACTCTTCCAGAAAATTGCAGAGGAAGGTAAACTTCCAAACTCATTCTATGAGGCCACCATCACCCTAATACCAAAACCTGACAGAGATCCCACAAAAAAAGAAAACTACAGGCCAATATCACTGATGAACATAGATGCAAAAATCCTTAACAAAATTCTAGCAATCAGAATCCAACAACACATTAAAAAGATCATACACCATGACCAAGTGGGCTTTATCTCAGGGATGCAAGGATTCTTCAATATCTGCAAATCAATCAATGTAATACACCACATTAACAAATTGAAAAATAAAAAATACATGATTATCTCAATAGATGCAGAGAAAGCCTTTGACAAAATTCAACACCCATTTATGATAAAAAAAAACTCTCCAGAAAGCAGGAATAGAAGGAACATACCTCAACATAATAAAAGCTATATATGACAAACCCACAGCAAACATTATCCTCAATGGTGAAAAATTGAAAGCATTTCCTCTAAAGTCAGGAACAAGACAAGGGTGCCCACTTTCACCATTACTATTCAACATAGTTTTGGAAGTTTTGGCCACAGCAATCAGAGCAGAAAAAGAAATAAAAGGAATCGAAATTGGAAAAGAAGTAAAACTCTCACTATTTGCAGATGACATGATCCTCTACATAGAAAACCCTAAAGACTCCACAAGAAAATTACTAGAGCTAATCAATGACTATAGTAAAGTTGCAGGATATAAAATCAACACACAGAAATCCCTTGCATTCCTATACACTAATAATGAGAAAACAGAAAGAGAAATTAAGGAAACAATTCCATTCACCATTGCAACGGAAAGAATAAAATACTTAGGAATATATCTACCTAAAGAAACTAAAGACCTGTATATAGAAAACTATAAAACACTGGTGAAAGAAATCAAAGAGGACAGTAATAGATGGAGAAATATACCATGTTCATGGATTGGAAGAGTCAATATAGTGAAAATGAGTATACTACCCAAAGCAACTTACAGATTCAATGCAATCCCTATCAAGCTACCAACAGTATTCTTCACAGAGCTAGAACAAATAATTTCACAATTCGTATGGAAATACAAAAAACCTCGAATAGCCAAAGCGATCCTGAGAAAGAAGAATGGAACTGGAGGAATCAACCTACCTGACTTCAGGCTCTACTACAAAGCCACAGTTATCAAGACAGTATGGTACTGGCACAAAGACAGAAATATAGATCAATGGAATAAAATAGAAAGCCCAGAGATAAATCTACACGCATATGGACACCTTATCTTTGACAAAGGAGGCAAGAGTATACAATGGATTAAAGACAATCTCTTTAACAAGTGGTGCTGGGAAATCTGGTCAACCACTTGTAAAAGAATGAAACTAGAACACTTTCTAACACCATACACAAAAATAAACTCAAAATGGATTAAAGATCTCAACGTAAGACCAGAAACTATAAAACTCCTAGAGGAGAACATAGGCAAAACACTCTCTGACATACATTACAGCGGGATCCTCTATGACCCACCTCCCAGAATATTGGAAATAAAAGCAAAAATAAACAAATGGGACCTAATTAACCTTAAAAGCTTCTGCACATCAAAGGAAACTATTAGCAAGGTGAAAAGACAGCCTTCAGAATGGGAGAAAATAATAGCAAATGAAGCGACTGACAAACAACTAATCTCAAAAATATACAAGCAACTCCTAAAGCTCAACTCCAGAAAAATAAATGACCCAATCAAAAAATGGGCCAAAGAACTAAATAGACATTTCTCCAAAGAAGACATACAGATGGCTAACAAACACATGAAAAGAGGCTCAACATCACTCATTATCAGAGAAATACAAATCAAAACCACTATGAGGTACCATTTCACACCAGTCAGAATGGCTGAGACCCAAAAGTCTACAAATAATAAATGCTGGAGAGGGTGTGGAGAAAAGGGAACCCTCTTACACTGTTGGTGGGAATGCAAACTTGTACAGCCACTATGGAGAACAATGTGGAGATTCCTTAAAAAACTGGAAATAGAACTGCCTTATGATCCAGCAATCCCACTGCTGGGCATACATACTGAGGAAACCAGAAGGGAAAGAGACACGTGTACCCCAATGTTCATCGCAGCACTGTTTATAATAGCCAGGACATGGAAGCAACCTAGATGTCCATCAGCAGATGAATGGATAAGAAAGCTATGGTACATATACACAATGGAGTATTACTCAGCCATTAAAAAGAATACATTTGAATCAGTTCTAATGAGGTGGATGAAACTGGAGCCTATTATACAGAGTGAAGTAAGCCAGAAAGAAAAATACCAATACAGTATACTAACGCATATACATGGAATTTAGAAAGAGGGTAACAATAACCCTATGTACGAGACAGCAAAAGAGACACTGATGTATAGAATAGTCTTATGGACTCTGTGGGAGAGGGAGAGGGTGGGAAGATTTGGGAGAATGGCATTGAAACATGTAAAATATCATGTATGAAACGAGATGCCAGTCCAGGTTCGATGCACGATACTGGATGCTTGGGGCTAGTGCACTGGGACAACCCAGAGGGATGGTATGGGGAGGGAGGAGGGAGGAGGGTTCAGGATGGGGAACACATGTATACCTGTGGTGGATTCATTTTGATATTTGGCAAAACTAATACAATTATGTAAAGTTTAAAAATAAAATAAAAAAAAAAGAACTGCCTAAAGTAGAAAGTCACATGAAATATTTTGATCCACACTCCATGCTCTGTAGATGGTCACTGGTAAATATGTGATGTATCCTTACAGACTGTATTTATAGTGGTGACAAACAGCGCTCAGTACAGAGTTCAACAGATAATAAACAAGGTTAATTCAATAAATGCTGTCCCCGCATGGACACAAATGTATGGAACGGCCACAAAGTCCAGACACAGGCTCCCTCTTTCTCCCACAAACATATATCTCCCCAAGTGCTTCTGAACATCTTCCTCTCTGAAACCTGGAAAGCTCCAGAGGGAGCCTTTTCAGCCAGTTTGTGGTCTTGATTGTGAAACCGTCTCAGACATAGAGCTTTGAGGCCCCTGGGTGTTTTTGCTGGCAGGTTGATTTTAGAAACTCCCACTCAAGAATCTCATTCTGTTGAAGCCTAGACCCTTTTGAATCCTGGAGGGACTGCCCCTAGGAGGGCTGCTTTGGAAGCCCTAGGCTACCATTTTAAACCTATGCAGTCACTTGGCCAACAAAGGTCTGTACAGTTAAAGCTATGGTTTTTCCAATGGTCATGTATGGATGTGACAGTTGGACTGTGAAGAAAGCTGAGCGCTGAAGAATTGATGCTTTTGAACTGTGGTGTTGGAGAAGACTCTTGAGAGTCCCTTGGACTGCAAGGAGGTCCAACCAGTCCATCGTAAATGAGATCAGTCCTGGGTGTTCATTGGAAGGACTGATGTTGAAGCTGAAACTCCAATACTTTAGCCACCTCATGCGAAGAGCTGACTCATTGGAAAAGCCCCTGATGCTGGAAAAGATTGAGGGCAGGAGGCAAAGGGGACGGCAGAGGATGAGATGGTTGGATGGCATCACTGACACGATGGACATGAGTTTGAGCAAATTCTGGGAGATAGGGGAGGACAGGGAAACCTGGTGTGCTACAGTCCATGGGGTCACAGAGTTGGACATGACTGAGTGACTGAACAACAAATTTCTATCAGCCTAGTCCTTTGCTACTCAGTGCAGTACATGGACCAGCACCACCTTGGAGCGTGTTAAAAGTGCAGAGTCTTGGGCCCTACTGGACTGGAATCTGCACTAGAGATCCCCCAGTGATTCTGGTGCCTGTTACAGATTGAGAAGCTCTGGCCCAGTCAACATCCCTGTTCCTAAGAGTCACCCAAGCGCTGGCCTGGACCACAGCTTGGCCAGCCCTTTCTCCTCTCCTTCACTTGCCCTAGCTTTTGAAATTTCCCTCAAGAGAAATCAGTCAATTTCTGGAGGGTCCATTGTAGCATTTTCTTCTTGCTTTAGCTAGGAGCCCTTCTTCACGCTCTTCTTGACCCTCCCAACATCCTGAGTTCTCCTTGGAATTGCTACTCTGAGCCTTGATCTTCTGCTGGTCCATCTTGGTGGCTTCTGCCCTTCTTGCCTCTGTGTCACCCCTTTAGCGATGCAGAGAGACAGGACTGTCCTTGAATGAATGGCCTGTGGCTCTTCCCTGTCATGGGTTTGACTCCCAACCAGTTGTGTTAACTTGGGCAAGTTATGCCACCTCTCTGTGCCTCTTGCCAGCTCCTGAATTTGCTTGCATAGACAATTACCCACACTGGTATCTAAATCACACCTCATGTCATCGTTCCAAGATGGACACATCTACCATCTTCTAAGGCTAACTCAGGCCAATGTGACAGACAGAGAAACATTCCAGACACTAAATTCTAGACAATAAATCAATCCAGAACAGATTGATTTATTGTCTTCCTGGTTGTTATTTATATAGACTGGCTGGCTGTTGGCCCTACCTACAGGACAACACAAGGGTAACAAATTGTTTTTCTTGGGATTCCTTAGACCTCAGCTGAGTATTAACGGTTCTTTGATAGCTACCCTCTCTGACAATCAAGGGTCCTCATGAAGGCAGGGTGATGCTGTCTTCCTTGGTGTTCTATGTATCGAAGTAGGAAGAGGATACAAAAAGCTGGATCCAGATACAGTAAGAATTATCCAGATCTGCCACTTGGTTGGTGTATAAAATGTATAGATGCATAAGACAGATTTCAGTTTTAGAAGAAAAGTTCTTTAAAAATAAGATACAATGTACATGCATGTAATCTGTTAGCCTACAATAAATAAGTCACTGAGACTCTTAACTCCCAGCTTAACCAAGATGACAAGAGAGGAATGCAATGTGGGAGCGTGGGCAGGTCGGGGTTAGGGAAGGGGAATGGCATGGCTACAACTACAAAAAAGTGAAACAATCCATAGGGGAAAAGGCTGTATGTGAGTGTAAGGGGAAAGCATTATTTTGTCCATGTAAATGATTGTGAAATCCAGTAGGATTTATACTACTATTTATCCTGAAGAAAGAATTCAATCACTTAACTAAAATGGAATCAGAGGATAGTGGTGTCTAGGAGATGATCACTCAAAACCTATTCTCACCAAGGTATCTTCTGGGATGAAGGCACTTCTGTATCAGGAGGACATCGATCACTACATCACTCACTCTGACACACCCTCTTTGGCCTTCATATGTGATGGCACCAAATCTGTAATAAGATCCTAGAACTTTAGGCTGTGATGATGTCCCCACGGTTTCTGAGCTATTAAGGAATGTTATGGAATAGAAAACAAAAGGAAAGGAGAATAATCCAAACTCTACTTCTCATGAGCTGCATGGTCTGTGGTTTATGAATTTTGTTAAGAACCCTAAGGATTGGACATAAAATTGCTTGTAGCAAAATGTTACTTTGCCATGGATGAACCTTAAAATCATTATGCTCACAGAAAGAAGCCAGATACAAAGAGCACATGTTATATGATTCCATTTGTGTGAAATATCCAGAAAGGCAAATCTACAGAGACAGGGCTGGGGGTGGGGTGACTGTAAATGGGTATCAGGGGTCTCTGCAGGGTGATGCAAGTGTCCCTAAACAGGACTGTGGGGATGGTAGCCCAACTCAGGATGGCTCCCAAAGGTCATTACATGTACATTCCAAATGGGAGAAGCTGATGGTATTTCTGAAATTATACCTCAATCGAACTGTTAAACATTCACACTGCCTCACTCCATCAGGAACATCACAAAGGCTTCCTCTGGGGCTCAGTGACATTGCTGTGGCTCACTCCAGCCCTTCTAGCTGCCTGCCTTTTTGCCTCTTGATCATCACCCTTAATTTGTAAAATGTGCACAGTGAATGCAGGGTGATTTGGGGTGTGCAGGGGAGGGGTAGGCACTGGAGACGTGTCTCTGATGCCAGTTAATGTGGTATAGTGTGAATTTCCAGCACCCTGGTGCTACCATAATCATTGTTATAAGCTTACTGGACCAATAAGATGAGGACTGGAAAATAAACTGCAAGCTGATTTGCCTTCTCTTTGAGTCTTTAATTCAGAGTTGGCCAAATCATTGCTCATTTGGTCTAGCCCCTCTTCCATGTAGGGCTGGATTTTTTTTGAGACAGTTTTTTAAACAGCAGTTGTAGGTTCACAGAGGAAGGTATAGAGGGCTCCATACACTCACTGGCTTCACACATGCATGTCCTCCCCATTATCAACACCCCCACCAGAGTGGGACATCTGATACAATTGATGAACCCATATTGACACATCATAATCACCCAAAGTCCATAGATTACATTAGCATTCACTCTTGGTGTGACATATTCTATGGGTTTGCACAACTGTATAACAATACCTGTTCCTCATTATTGGAGCTGGATTTTGAGTTTAAAACTACTGGAAAATGCTGGGCTTTCCTGGAAAGATAGTACTGTGTCCATAGAGAGTTGTAATGTGTCTGATACACAAGGCTATCTTAATCCTATTCCCCTTCGGAGGTGTGCCAAGTAGATACAGCTGAACCTGTTATGAATTTGGAAAGACCTGGGGAAAATTCTGATGGTCAAATCTCATTATATTGTCCCTCTGTTGTTAAAAACAGTAACTGTTGCTTGGAGACTACAAATGTGTCTGTAGAAGCTGTTTTGTTCTTCTTCACCTTGATGTGATTTGTCAAGGGACTTGGCTGCCAAACCTTTTTTCTATTCTTGTGCATAATTCTACAGTGCATAAGAAATAAGACATGTCTTTAAAAAGAGCATGGCTTGCTAATAGCAAAGAATATGTGCCAGAACTCATTTCATAGCTAAGAACAGCATTTGATAAGATAAGTAGCTTTAAGCCTTCTATGGGACCCCATGGCACATCCTTAGTTTAATCCAGCAGATGTTTGAAAGTGTTAGTTGCTCAGTTATGTCCGACTCTTTCGTGACCCCATGGACTGTAGCCTGGCAGGCTCCTCTGTCCATGGGATTCTCCAGACAAGTATATTGGAGTGGGTTGCCATTTCCTTCCCCAGGGGATCTTTTCGACTCAGGGATAGAACCGGGGTCTCCTGCACTGCAGGCGAACTCTTTACCAACTATTTAGATGATGCTTAATGCTTGCCTTCCCTCAGTGCTTTGAAGTGTTTAGTCATAGCTGGAAGAATTTTTTTTTTTAAATCAGTTGTTTCTATTTCAAAGCACTCTTGGTTTTAATCTCACCAAGATGGCAATCTTGAGCATGTGCTGAAATAATGGTTTGGTTCAGTTCAGTTCAGTTCAGTCGCTCAGTCGTGTCCGACTCTTTGCGACCCCATGAATCACAGCACGCCAGGCCTCCCTGTCCATCACAAACTTCTGGAGTTCACTCAGACTCACGTCCATAGAGTCAGTGATGACATCCAGCCATCTCATCCTCTGTCATCCCCTTCTCTTCCTGCCCCCAATCTCTACCAGCATCAAAGTATTTTCCAATGAGTCAACTCTTCACATGAGGTGGCCAAAGTACTGGAGTTTCAGCATCATTCCTTCCAAAGAAATCCCAGGGCTGATCTCCTTCAGAATGGACTGGTTGGATCTCCTTGCAGTCCAAGGGACTCTCAAGAGTCTTCTCCAACACCACAGTTCAAAAGCATCAATTCTTCAGTGCTCAGCCTTCTTCACAGTCCAACTCTCACATCCATACATGACCACAGGAATGGTTTGGTAGGGGCTTCTAATAGCCAAGGGCCTACTTCAGTGTCTTTGAGACCAAATTAATTGTCAAAACTGAGTGGCCTAATGTATGTGTAACTGAGTCACTGTGTTGTACACCTGAAACTAACACAACATTGTACATAAACTATACTTGAATTAAGAAAAACACCACTAGATGAGAGTCGGAGAAGGCAATGGCACCCCACTCCAGTATTCTTGCCTGGAAAACCCCATGGATGGAGGAGCCTGGTAGGCTGCAGTCCATGGGGTCGCTAAGAGTCGGACACGACTGAGTGACTTCACTTTCACTTTTCACTTGCATGCATTGGAGAAAGAAATGGCAGCCCACTCCAGTGTTCTTGCCTGGAGAATCCCAGGGACGGGGGAGCCTGGTGGGCTGCCATCTATGGGGTTGCACAGAGTCGGAGAGGACTGAAGTGACTTAGCAGCAGCAGCAGATGATAAGAGTATGGAATTGAGAAATACAAAGTGCTACATATGAAATAAAAAAGCAACAAGAATATATTGTACAGTACAAAGAAATATAACACAGTGAGGCTGAGGGGCATCAAGTGTATGTCTGGGTCAAGAGTTTGCAGCAGATCTTTTCTCTTAAGTGGGTTAAGGCTCATTCATCGAAATACTATGTTTAAAAAAAATCTATGATAAATCGAAATAGTAAATTGAAACTATATCACAAGCAATGAGTTCTGGTTATGCAAATATTGCTGAGTCCCTGCCCCTGAGATTCATGCCTTTCCCTGCCCCAGGTCCTGGGAAGCCACCTTCCAGTCCCTTGTTCTCAGGCTCCTGACTCCATGTTTTCTCCTCCTCAACACTCTGAGTCTGATTTCTTTTCCATAAGGATTTTTTTGACAGCTTAAGATAATGATATATGGGCGCTGCATTTGACACAGAGAAGGTTCACTATAATGTCAAATGAAATAGAGTGCCGAATCTCCTCAGTCGTGCCCAGACTGTTTGCGACCCCATGGAATATAGCCCTCAAGGCTCCTCTGTCCATGGACTGCTGAGCAAGAATACTGCAGTGGGTAGCCATTCCCTTCTTCAGAAGAAGCTCCTCAGGATTGAACCTGGGTCTCCCGCTTTGTGAACGGACTCTCTACTGTCTCAGCTATCAGGCGGACTCTAATCACTATCTTAAAAAAATTTACTGCCAAAACAGGAGGGCCCAGTTTCATCCGTGGGTCGTGAAAATTGTGCAGTTGATTTCCTCAGTTCTGTCTGACTGGCTTTCCTATCCGTCACTAATACCCGGGGCATGGGCAAACTCATGTCCACCGAGTCGGCGATGCTATCTAATGGTTTTCCCCAATGTCGTCCCTTCCTACTCCCGTCTTTGATCTTTCCCGGCACCAAAAAAATCTCCTATAAAGCCCATTCATGATTATGAGAACCTTACTGACCAAAATCAGTCCTGAATATTCCTTGGAAGAACTGATGCAGACACTGAAACTCCAATACTTTGCCCACGTGGTGCAAAGAACTGACTTACTGGAAACGACCCTGCTGCTGGGAAAAACTAAATGTGGGAAGAGAAAAGGAACGACAGAAAATGAAATGGTTAGATAGCACCATTGATTCAAACAGCATGAATATAAGTAAGCTTCGAGAATGGGTGATAGAGCATCCTGAGGTGCCACTGTCCATGAGATTACAAAAGGGTCGGACACGACTGACAGAATCAACTGAGCCGACCAAAACCTAACCTCGGAATTTCACGCGATAACCACACAGGAAGCTCTTAAATATAAGGAGTCCAGGAAAAAAGCCTGCTTCAAAGTTTTCACTTTGCAAGGTCTGTTTTTGCATACAACGATGTTGGCCTTGCTTCTCTCACAAGGCCTCCAAAAATTGAGGGTAACGCAGTAACGTTTCTTCCCAGACCTAACCAACCAACTACTAAGGACAATGCAAAAGACCCAACTTGACAACAAGCACACATAACACAGATAGGGTGAGGAGCGTCAAGGGTAAATCCGGGTTAAGAGTTTGTAACAGATCTTCTCTCTTAAGACACTAAAGGCTCATTCTTCAAAACACTATGTTTAAAAAAAATTATGATAAATTGAAACTATATTGCGTGCAGTGCATCCTGGTTATGCAAATACTCGTTGAGTCCCCACCCCCGAGATTCACCCCTATGCCCACCCCAGCACCCGGGAAGCCAGCTTCCAGTCCCTTGTTCCCAGGCCCCTGACTCCATTTTTCTCCTCCTCAACACTCTGAGTCTGATTTCTTTTGAATAAAGATTTTGTTGACGGCGTACAATAATGTAATATGGGTGCTGCATTTGACACAGAGAAGGTTCACTATACTGTTGAATGAAAGAGAGTGCCGAACCTCCTCAGTCATGCCCAGATTATTTGCAAACCCCACGGACTACAGCCCTCCAGGCTCCTCTGTCCATGGAATTCTCCAGGCAAGAATTCTGCAATGGGTAACCATTCCCTTCTCCAGGAGAAGCTTCCCGAGGATCAAACCTGGGTCTCCCTCTTTGTGAATGGACTCTTTACTTCTAAGCCATCAGGGTGACTCTAATAACTATTAAAAAAGAAAAAAAAAAAAGGTGACTGCCAATATAGTAGGGCCCAGTTCCATCCCTGGGTTGTGAAAATTGTGCAGTTCATTTGCTGAGTCTTATCTGACCAGCCTTCCTGTCTGTCACCAACACTCATGCTTGCTCAAACTTATGTCAATTCAGTTAGTGATGCCATCTAATTGCTTTTTGCAATGTGGTCCCTTTCTCCACCTGCTTTCAATCTTTCCTGGCACCAAAAAATCTCTTGGATATCCCCATTCAGTGTTACGAGAATCTGACCAAAGATTCCCATACAAGATGGAAGAGGAAAAAGACATGCCCTCATCTTCTCCTGGGAGAAGTCCAAAATTACAACTTGGTGCTGAACAACTATCAGCAGGAGAATGTTGGATCCCACAAAAAAAAGATACCCCACGTCCAAGCACAAAGGATAAGCCCAAACAAGATAGTAGGAGGGCTGAAAATTTTGTTTAGAGTCAAATCCCATACCCACCAGTGACACTTGGAGGACTCAAAGAAAACTTGTGCGCAGCAGAACTTAGAAACCCCACAGAGACTGAGCCAGAAATATGTTTGAGTGTCTCCTGTGGAGGAACTGGGGGTCAGCAGTGGCCTGCCACAGGGGCAGGGGCTCTGGGTGCAGGAGTGCTGGTCACGCACCCTGCGGCATAAGCCGTCTTGGAAGAGGTCACCATTAACCACAACCATAGAGCCGCCAAACAGATGACCCACAAACTGCAGAACAATCATACCAAAGAAATTTTCGCACTGTTAAGGAAGTTCTAGGACCCACAACAGATTTACCAACCTGGGGATCTGGCAAGGGAACTGAGAACCCCCAAGGAATTTGACTGCAGAGGCCAGTGGGATTTGATTACAGAACTTACACAGGACTGGGGAAACAGACTCTTGGAGGCACAAACAAAACCTTGGGCGCACCAGGACCTGGGAGAAGGAGCAGGGACCCCACAAGGGACTGACCCAGACTTGCCCGTGGGTGTCCAGGAGTCCCTGGCAGAGGCGTGGGTCGGCAGTGAACTGCTGCAGGGTTGGGGGCACTGAGTGCAGCAGTGCCTGCCTGGGACCTTTGGAAGGAGGTGGCCATTATTTCATTACCTCCACCTTAGTTTGGTCTCAGGTCAAACAATAGGGAGGGAAGACAGCCCCACCCATCAACAGAAAATTGAATTAAACATTTACTGAGCATGGCCCCGCCCATCAGAACAAGACTCAGTTTCCCCAGTCAGTCTCTCCCAGCAGGAAGCTTCCATAAGCCTCTTATCCTTATCTGTCAGAGGGCAGACAGAATGAAAACCAGTGTCAAAGAAAACTTCTCAAACTGATCACATGGACCACAGCCTTGTCTAACTCAATGAAACTATGAGCCATGCCCTGTTCAGTTCAGTTCAGTCCCTGAGTTGTGTCAGACTCTTTGCAACCCCATGTACTGGAGCACGCCAGGGTCCCTGTTCATCACCAACTCCTGGAACTTGCTCAAACTCATGGACATAAAGGCGGTGATGCCATCCAACCATCTCATTCTCTATTGTCCCCTTCTCCTCAAGCCTTACATCTTTCCCAGCATCAGGGTCTTTTCCCATGATTCAGTTCTGCTATTTGGCAGTCACTTTTTAAAAAAATAGTGATTAGAGTCACCCTGATTGCTTATACAGTAAAGAGTCTGCTTACAAAGTGGGAGACCAAGATTCGATCCTGGGAAGCTTCCCCTGGAGAAGGGAATGGCTACCCACTGCAGTATTCTTGGGTGGAGAATTCCATGGACAGAGGAGCCTGGAGGGCTATATAGTCCATGGGGTCACACATAGTCTGGGCACGACTGAGGAGGTTCGGCACTTTCTTTCACTCGACATTATAGTGAACCTTCTCTGTGTCAAATCCAGCACCCATATATCATTATCTTAAGTCGTCAATAAAATCTTTATTGAGAAGAAATCGGACTCAGAGTGTCAAGGAGGAGAAAACATGGAGTCAGGAGCCTGAGAATAAGGGACAGGAAGTTGGCTTCCCGGGAGCTGGAGAGGGGAAAGGCGTGAATCTCAGGGGCGGAGACTCAGCGTTCATTTGCATAACCAGCATGCACCGCATGGGACACAGATTGACTTTACTATTTTAATTCATCATAGATTTATTTTAAACATAATATTGCAATGAATGAACCTTCACACACTTAAGTGAAAAGATCTGCCACAAACTCTTGACCCAAACTTACCCTTAATGCTGCTCATCCTAACTGTGTTAGGGGTGCTAGTTCTCAAGGTATGTCTTTTGCGGTGCGTAGCGGTTAGGCTTTGACAGACGTATAGGCTACGTCTCCCACAATTTTTGGAGGCTTTGTGAGGTAAACAAAGCCAATATGGTTGTGTACAAAAACAGACTTTACCAAACGAAGTTTTGGAGACAGGTATTTTTTCTTGGGCTATTATAATTACTAGCTTCCTGTTTGTTAGGCTTTGGTTAGCTCTTTTCATTCTCTCAGTCGTGTCTCATTATTTTGTAACCCCATAGATGGCAGCCTTTCGGGTTTCCGATTACCCAGTCTGGGAACATACTCATGCTGTTTTAACCCATGGTTGCTATCTATCTCACTTTCGGTTATCTTGTTTCTCCTCTGCCTTGTCTCCACAGTCTTGTTTAACTCAATGAAACTGTGTGTCATGCCCTGTTAAATTCAGTTCAGTTCCTGAGTCATGTCAGACTCTTTGCGACCCCATGGACTGCAGCATGCCAGCATCTCTGTTCATCACAAACTTCTGAACTTGCTCAAACTCATGTACATCAAGGCGGTGATGCCATCCAACCATCTCATTCTCTGTTGTCCCCTTCTCCTCATGCCTTCCATCTTTCCCAGCATCAGGGTCTTTTCTGATGAATCAATTCTCCTATTTTGGGAGTCACATATTTTTTCTTTAAATAGTGATTAGAGTCACCCTGATGGCTTATATCAATCTAGATAGCATATTGAAAAGCAGAGACATTACTTTGCCAACAAAGGTCCGTCTAGTCAAGGCTATGGTTTTTCCAGTGGCCATGTATGGACATGAGAGTTGGACTGTGAAGAAAGCTGACCACTGAAGAATGGATGCTTTTGAACTGTGGTGTTGGAGAAGACTCTTGAGAGTCCCCTGGACTGCAAGGAGATCCAACCAGCCCATTCTAAGGGAGACCAGTCCTGGGTGTTCTTTGGAAGGAATGATGCTAAACTGAAACTCCAGTACTTGGCCACCTCATGTGAAGAGTTGACTCATTGGAAAAGACTGATGCTGGGAGGGATTGGGGCAGGAAGAAAAGGTGTCGACAGAGGATGACATGGCTGGATGGCATCACTGACTCAATGGCCATGAGTTTGAGTGAACTCCGGGAGATGGTGATGGACAGGGAGGCCTGGCGTGCCGCAGTTCATGGGGTCGCAAAGAGTCGGACACGACTGAGCGACTGAACTGACTGAACTGAACTGATGGCTTATACAGTAAAGAGTCTGCTTATGAAGCGGGAGACCCAGGTTCCATCCTCGGGAAGCTTCTCCTGGAGAAGGGAATGCCTACCCACTGCACTATTCTTGCCTAGAGAATTCCATGGACAGAGGAGCCTGGAGGGCTACAGTCCATGGGGTCGCAAATAGTCTGGGCACGACTGAGGAGGTTCGCACTTTATTTCATTCAACATTATAGTGAACCTTCTCTGTGTCAAATCCAGCACCCATATATCATTATCTTAAGCCATCAAGAAAACCTTTATTGAGAAGAAATTAGACTCAGAGTGTCAAGGAAGAGAAAACTTGGAGTCAGGGGCTTGGGAATAAGGGACAGGAAGTTGGCTTCCCGGGAGCTGGGGCGGGGAAAGGCGTGAATCTCGGGGGCAGAGACTCAGCGTTCATTTGCATAACCAGCGTGCACTGCACGCAATATAGATTGAATTTACTATTTTAATTCATCGTAGATTTCTTTTAAACGTTATAGTTGGATGAATGAACATTCAGGCACTTAAGTGAAAAGATCTGCTGCAAACTCTTCACCCAGACTTACCCTTGATGCTGTTCACCTTAACTGTGTTAGGAGTGCCTGTTCTCAAGGTGGGTCTTTTGTGTTGTGTGCCACTTAGGCTTTGGCGGGCTTATGAACTGCGTTTCCCACAATGTTTGGAGGTTTTGTGAGCTAGACAAAGCCAATATGGTTATATACAAAAACAGAGTTTATGAAATGACATTTTGGAGACGGGTCTTTTTCCTGGGGTTGTTATCATTAACAGTTGTGTGTGTGTGTGTGTGTGTGTGTGTGTGTGTGTGTGTGTGTGTTATGTTAGACTTTTGTCTGCTCAGTTGATCCTCTGAGTCATGTGTGATTATTTTGCAATACTGTGGGTTTCCCTGTCACCCATTCTGAGAACTTACTCATATTCATGCCCTTTGAATCCATGGTGCTATGTAATTATCTCATTTTCTGTTGTTTTGCTTTTTCTCTGACCGTTAGTCCTTCCTACTACCATCAGGGTTTTTTCCAGTAAGTCAGGTCTTTTCATCAAGTGTCCAAAGTATTGGAATTTTAGTGTCAGCGTCAGTTCTTCCGATGAATATTCAGGACTGATTTCTTTTAGGATGGACTGGTTGGGTCTCCTTGAAGTCCAAGGGGTTCTCAAGCGTTTTCTCCAAGACCACAGTCCAAGAGCCTCAGTTAGTTGGTCTTCAGCTTTCTTTACATACGTGTAACTCTCACATCCTTACATGAGTACTGGAAAAACCATAGCTTTGATTGGACGGACTATTTTCAGCCAAGTAATGTCTGTGCTTTTTAATATGCTGTTTTGTTTGGTCATAGTTTTTCTTCCAAGGAGCATGTGTCTTTTAATTTCATGGCTGAAGTCACTGTCCTCAGTCATTTTAGAGCCCAAGAAAGTAAAGTCAGTCACTGTTTCCATCGTTTCCCCGTCTATTTGCCATGAAGTGATGGGACCAGATGCCATGATCTTCCTTTTCTGAATTTTGAGTTTTAAGCCAACTTTTTCACTCTTCTCTTTCAGTTTCATCAAGAGGCTCTTTAGTTCTTCTTAGCTTTCTGCCATAAGGGTGGTGTCATCTGCATATCAGAGGTTATTGATGCTTCTCCCTGCAGTGTTGATTTCAGTTTGTACTTCATCCAGCCTGGCTTTTCACTTGATGTACTCTGCATATAAGTTAAATAAGCAGGGTGACAATATGCAGCCTTGACTACTCCTTTCCCGATTTGGAACCAGTCTGGGTTTCAGTGTCTGGTTCTGTTACTTCTTGACCTGCATACAGGTTTCTCAGGGGCATGTAAGATTTTTCAGTCCATAAAATTGCTTGGTCTTTGGCCAGTATGGTTCTCATAATCGTAACTGTGCTTTCCAGGAGATTTTTCTGCTGCCGGGAATGATTGGAGATGGGAGGAGAAAGGGACAACATTGGGGAAAACCATTAGATAGCATCACCAAGTCGGTGGTCATTTATTTGAGCATGCCCTGGGAGTTAGTGAAGGATAGGAAAGCAGGTCGGACAGAACTGAGCAAATGAACTGGACAATTTTCTCGACCCAGGGATGGAACCAGGCTCTCCTATTTTGGCACTTTTTTTGTTCTTTTTTTAATAGTGACTAGAGTCACCCTGATGGCTGAGACAGTAAAGAGTCTGCTTACAAAGCGGGAGACCCAGATTCAATCCTGGGGAAGCTTCTTCTGGAGAAGGGAATGGCTACCCACTGCAGTATCCTTGCCCGGAGAATTCCATGGACAGAGGAGCCTGGAGGGCTACAGTCCATGGGATCGCAAATTGTCTGGGCAGGACTGAGCACACAGGGTACTCTATTTCATTTGACATTATAGTGAACCTTATCTGTCAAATGCAGCGCTCCTACATCATTTTCTTAAGCTGTCAACAACATCCGTTATTCGACACAAAACAGACTCAGAATGTCGAGGAGAAGACATGGAGTCAGGGGCCTGGGAACAAGGGGCTGGAAGCGGGCTTCGCAGGAGCTGGGGGAAAGGCACAAATCTCAGAAGCAGGGATCAGCATTCATTTGCATAACCAGAATGCAATGCACGCAATATAGTTTCTATTTATTATTTCAATTTATCATAATTTTTTTAAATGTAGTATTTTGAAGAATGAGCCTTCATCCTCTTAGGCGCAAAGATCTGCTGCAAACTCTTGACCTGGACTTACCCTTGATGCTCCTCAGCCTCACTGTGTTAGGAGTGAGTGTCACCTCATCAGTATGTTCACAGGCTGTTTATGGTATGTTTACTCTTGTCCTTGCTTCTACTCAAACTGAGTCTTTTGTCTCACTGAGAATTTGGTGAGGTAGGCCCAAGTAGGGATAAGGTGAGCTTCCGAAAATTTTGGGAGGCTTTGCGGAAGCTGGGGCGGGAAAGGGGCTAGTCTTGCGGGCGGGGACTCAGCATTCATTTGCATAACCAGAATGCACTGCATGCAATACCTTCAATTTATTATTTCAGGTTATCGTAGATTTCTTTTAAATGTATTTTGAAGAATGAGCCTTTGTACCCTTATGTTGAAAGATCTGCTACAACCTCTTTACAGGGATGTATCCTTTTTTTTGCTTCTCATCCTCACTGCTTTAGGAGTGAGCTCTGTCTTATCAGTATGGCCCAGGCACAATGCGGTACCCATACTCCATTTCTTGCTCCTGCTTGATCGTAGTCTCTTGTGTTGCGGTGGAGACTAGATCAAATAGGGGCCAAGAAAGAAATAATATTTGCATTACCAGACAATTTTTGGAGGTCTTATGAGACTAAACAAGACCAATATTCTTGTGTAGAAAATTAGAAGTTGAAAAGTTAATGATTTTGGGCAGTATTTTTAGGTTCTTGAAGCTTTATTACTTCAGTTTGCGTGTTTGATTTTCAGTGAGTTTAAAGTGAAAGATGCTTAATTGTGTCCGACATTTTGTGACCGCATGCACGATGCAGTCCATGGAATGCTCCAGGCCACGATACTGGAGTGGGTAGTCTCCCCGTCTTGCAGGGATGTTCCTAACCCAGGGATCGAACCCAGGTTTCCCACACTGTAGGCGAATTCTTTTCCAGCTGAGATACAAGGGAAAACCCCAATATCCATAAAACCACAATGGGCTTTTTCAAGCGAAGACCGGATGGCCAATCAGACACAACTGAGCAAAGAAACCAGACAGATTTTTCGCTACCCACGACCGGAACCCAGGCCTTGTATATTAGCAGATGGCTTCCCCCCACCCCCACGCCCCCTTTTGCTGATTAGAGTTTCCCTGATGGTTTAGAGAGCCTGCTTTCAATGCGGTAGACCCAGGCTCAGTTCCTGGGGAAGATTCTCCTGAAAAGAGAATGGCTACCCACTGCAGTATTCTGGCCTGGGGAATCCCATGGACAGAGGAGCCAGACAGGCTCTGGTCAGACACGACTGAGCAACTTTCAGAGACAGAGCCACCTGGGAAAAGGAGAACTCTTTTTGGGTGATCCCACGTTTCTGTCACAGGTGTAATTGTCTTTGGGCTGTGCTTTGTTTTCTGTAGTGTCAGTCACTCAGTCCTGTGGGACTGTTAGCCACCCTATGGACTGTAACCTGCCAGGCTCGTCTGTCCGTGGAATTCTCCAGGTCAGAATACTGGAGTGAGTTTCCATTCCCTTCTCCAGAGACTCTTCCCGACCCAGAGATTGAACCCGGGTCTCCTGCATTGCAGGTGAATTGTTTGCCATGTGAGTCACCTTTTTTTTTTTCCTAATCCATAGTTATTGCTACTGGATTTAGTGGTAGCCAACTTTCCTAGCTGCATTATTCATATAGGTTTGTTTTCTTTGTTCATAAACTTATGTAGGTAGGTCATAAACTTATGTTGTAGGTGTGTTTGTTCTCTTCTCCCCCCTCCCACTCCAGGATGTAGTATTTGTAAAAATCCATAGAAGATCTCAGGCTTCCCTGATAGCTCAGCTGGTAAAGAATCCCTCTTCCATGCAGGAGACCTAGGTTCGATTCCTGGGTTGGGAAGATCCCCTGGAGAAGAGAATAGCTACCCATTCCAGTATTCTGGGCGGGAGAATTCCATGCACTGTATAGTTCATGGGAGTCAGTTTAGACTCCCTATGAGAATTGCTGATCAAAGTGTGTATCTAACTTTTCATTTGTGTAATGTCAATTTTTGCTTGTCCTCCAAAGACAGTGTACCACTGCACACTCAACAGCACCATATCAACATTTCACGGTTTCACATGCCCAGCAAATTTTGTTTTCAGGCTTTTAGAAGTTTTGACAGTCTGGGAGGTGTGCAATCCATCATTTAAAGTATTTACATATAATTTCAATGTATGAAGGAGCCATCACTTATTCAAATCAAAATTCTGGTGTAGGGATTATAGATAGTTTCCAATTTTTTATTTTATACTTGAAGCAGTGGTTGTCCAATTACTTCTTCAGGACAAATTTGAAGAGTGAAATTGCTGGACTAAATGTTCCACACATTGAAATTTTTGACCTATATTACCCACCTGTCACCTGGAAAGATTTTACGATTTACATTCATATCTACAGTATTTGCATACCTTTACTCCCAAACGCATTTCAAAAGCAGCTTTAAAAAAAAGAAAACAAAAAACTAAGTTTTGTATATGCTTAATATTTTTTTTTGCTTTTTTAAAATGTATTTTTTAATTTAAGGATAATTGCTTTCAGAATTTAATTTTAAAGGCCAAATGACACAGGGCTCTCAGAAGAGCAAAACCTGTAAATGCTTTTTCACATCCCAGTTCCCACTTCCCAGAAAACCATTTTCAATCCTTAGCAGTTTCATCTGTTTGCTTCTATAAACTCATACTATGTTTATACAGCTCTTTGTTCACTTTGTTTTAAACTGTAGCAGACAGGCTAGATGCCCACTCTGAATACCAATTTTTCCTCAACCTTCAGAGATAGCTTAGAATTCCTGAGCTTTCCAGGGTTCTGAAGCATTACAGTGTCCTTGTCCACACTTGGCTGCTGTTACCTGCTCTCCCATTTTGTCAATAAGAACATATCTTTTCTTTTTATTCCTTTAGTCATTTAGTGGGGTTTTGTGGACAGAGTAGAGATAAATGGATATATTTAGTCTGCCATATTCAACCTGAAATCCAAAGATACTGTAGATTTTATTATCATTATAATTATTATTATTTGGTTGTGCTGTAGGGTTTGGGAGACCTTAAGTTCCCCATTCAGGGATTGAGCCTCTGCCCCTGCAGTGGAGTCCTAACCACTGGACCGTCAGGGAATTCCCGTTGCTTTTAGAAAATTAAAAAAAAAAAAAAAAAAGAAAAACTTTGAAAATAATTAGAGTAGCATCTGGAGAAGGCAATGGCATCCCACTCCAGTACTCTTGCCTGGAGAATCCCATGGACAGAGGAGCCTGGTAGGCTGCAGTCCATGGGGTCGCTGAGTGTCCGAGACGAGTGAGTGATTTCACTTTCACTTTTCATTTGCATGCATTGGAGAAGGAAATGGCAACCCACTCCAGTGTTCTTGCCTGGAGAATCCCAGGGACAGGGGAGCCTGGTGGGCTGCCGTCTCTGGGGTCGCACAGAGTCAGACACGACTGAAGCGACTTAGCAGCAGCATAGTGGTCCGTCTAGTCAAGGCTATGGTTTTTCAAGTGGTCATGTATGGATGTGAGAGTTGGACTGTGAAGAAAGCTGAGTGCCAAAGAATTGATGCTTTTGAACTGTGGTGTTGGAGAAGACTCTTTAGAGTCCCTTGGACTGCAAGGAGATCCAACCAGTCCATCCTAAAGGAGATCAGTCCTGGGTGTTCATTGGAAGGACTGATGCTGAAGCTGAAACTCCAATACTTTGGCCACCTCATGCGAAGAGTTGACTCATTGGAAAAGACCCTGATGCTGGGAGGGATTGGGGGCAGGAGGAGAAGGGGACGACAGAGGATGAGATGGCTGGATGGCATCACCGACTTAATGGACATGAGTTTGAGTGAACTCCGGGAGTTGGTGATGGACAGGGAGGCATGGCGTGCTGCAATTCATGGGTCGCAAAGAGTCGGACGCGACTGAGCAACTGAACTGAACTGACTGTGAAAGTAAAATGTGTTCTTAAAACTCAAGACTATCTCAGGGAAGTTTCAGTTCTAACAATAGGAGCTGACAGGTCCTCTACACCAGGAGAGACTTTTTAGTTTTCAGGAAAAACGGTAACATTTAAACCTTAAAGAAATCAGGATGCACTGAATAAATGCTATAAAATATTGTAGTTTAACAACTGAAATCATGAATGGCTTTATCTAAACAAATCCCTCAATGTGAAGATCACACAACCCAAGTGATTTGTGAGAAATGCATAACTGCATGGAAATAAAGCTTCATGAATATATGCATCATCTGCCATGTCTTACTAGTTTTCCAAGCAACTTTGGGGGCACTGTAACATGCATTTTGTCATTTTATTTTCTTCTTAGCAACATATTTGGATATTTTCATGAACTAATAATTCATGAAAAAATAGTCTGTCTTCTCCTAATGAAACTAATTGATTGTATAAACTATATCAAAATTTCTACCACATACTTTTTAAAACTTAAAATTTGTTAAAATTGAATGCACCTAATTTCAGGGTTGAAAGATGTGTATCTTTACTTTAAAATGGTGGAAATATCTACCAGAAAGAGCAACCTACCAAATAACTCACACTATAGAAACACATGCAGAGTCCTGTTTTTTTAATACCTAAAGCAGTCAAGAAGGCAAATAAAAAATTGCAAGTTGGATGTAATCTTAAGTTTTTTTTCAGTAAACTTTAAAATATTCTGTGAATCCTATTCATAATAATATTATTTTTTAATGCTCAAAATTATAAGAAATATGGAACACTTCTCCGAATTTGTGTGCCATCCTTGTGCAGGGGCCATGCTAATCTCTGTATCATTCAGGTTTTAGTGTACGTGCTATTGAAGCATCTAGCACTGTAACATTATTTTGATTGTGCCAAACCATCTTGGTTATAATGGGGCATCTGAAAGCACAATGAGTACAAATACCTACTTTATCTCCTAAAAGATAAGCTTTTTTAATTTTCAGATATGACACATTGAGACTTGTCACTTTGTGTAAGTTAGCACTTCTGCGTATAGGAGATTCTGCCACTGTGACCAGTGCATGGTAGCAGCACACAACCTCCTGAGATTGGCAAGGTCAGCTGAGGATTAGACTTACTTGCCATCAACTGCTGTAATCACAAAATAGATGGATATTGTTCATTCTTGTGTGATATTGACTCCATGCACCTAAAATAAGCTTTAAAGACTTAGTATGGTTTGATGCTCTATTTACCTTTTAAATGATTTTTGTTATTTAGGTTTATGTGCATAAACACATCATCATCCACCCAGCCTTCATAGCCTTTAGGGTGGGCACATCAGCCCTTAGATGCTGCCTGAGAGCCTCAGAGAAAGCTCGTGAACATGTAACGTGGTTCTCACAAAGCCTCGCCTCTGTGCTTGGAAGAGTGCACACTCTGAAATGTGCTGTGAGAAATATCTGATTCAGCAGGATTATTCATTGTCCCCCTGGGAACTTGGATCCTCTTAATTTGGGCCTCTGGAAAGGGGAGTGGGCAACGGGTGACAACTGGAGGCACTTGGAACTAGAAAGTCAGTGTCAGCTGAGGATGCTACAGGAAGAGTAAAAAGCACCAGAAAGTTCTGTTGCCCTGAGCACATCAGTGCATTTGTGTAGCACCATCAACTCCTGCATGCTCGCTCAGTTGTGTCTCACTCTATGACTCCATGGACTGTAACCCACCAGGCTCCTCTGCCCATGGGATTCTCCAGGAAAGAATCCTGGAGTGGGTTTCCATGCCCTCCTCCAGGGGATCTTCCCAACCCAGGTATCAAATCTGGGTCTCCTGCCTCTCCTGTGTTACAAACAAATTCTTTACCACTAAGCCACTGGAGAAGCCCATGTATGTACTTATTAACTTTTCTCCAAAGAATTACCCCACACATTCTGATTAATAATGGGGAGCCCCCAAAGTGCTTAGATTCCTCAGTCACCTTATATTCTTAAAGGTCCTGCCAAGACTGGGATCCAAGGTCATGGTTTAAAGCAGAAATCCGATTTCCGCCTGTTGGTGGCAAGGACACAGAAGGGAAATGGGCAGAGTCTAGGGCTTATCTTCAGAGAAAGCTCCAGGCCCCAACAAGCATGTGCACAAGTTCTCCTAAGCCATCAGACCTCTGAGACGGGGCACAAAAGGCCTTGGGAATGCACACAAGAAATTTCAAATGATTTCTCAAAAAAACTAAAAATAGAGTTGCCATATGATCCAGCAGTCCCACTCCTGGGCATGTATCTCGACAAAAATATAATTCTAAAAGATGCATGCTAGTTCATAGCAACACTACTTACAATAGCTAAGACATGGAAACAATTTGTGCTATAAGAAGCCTTCCTCAGCCATGTCTTCTGGGTTTCCTCTGGGGGAGTTGTTAAGCACAGCTGGCTTCCTCGGGGGCTTGGGGATGTACTAGATCAGTATTGTGTACCTGAAAACAGACAATGTTCATTTTTCTAATAAAAATAACTTAAGAAACGAAAGACAGATTAATAAAAAGAAAGTACACATGGTTGGGGAAACTGGACAGATACATGTAAACGATGAAATAAGAACACCCCCTAACACCATACACAAAAGTAAACTCAAAATGGATTAAAGACTTAAACGTAAGGCTGGATACTATAAAACTCTTATTAGAGGAAAACATCGGCAGAACACACTTTGCCATAAATAGCAGGAAGATTGTTTTTGATCCATCTTCGAGAGTAATGAAAATAAAAACAAAAACACATGGGATGTAATTAAACTTAAAAGCTTTTGCACAGCAAAGGAAACCATGAATAAAACAAAAAGAACTCTCAGAATGGGATAAAATATTTGCAAATGAAGCAACCAACAAGGGCTTAATCTCCAAAATATACAAACAGTTCATGCAGCTCAATATCAAAACTAAGAAAACGATTCAATCAAAAAATGGGCAGAAGATCTACATAGACATTTCTCCAAAGAAGACATACAGATGGCCAAGAGACACATGAAAAGATGCTCAATATCACTACTTATTACGAAAATGAAAATCAGAGCTACAATGAGGTATCAATGCTGCTGCTGCTACTGCTAAGTCACTTCAGTTGTGTCCAACTCTGTGTAACCCCATAGATGGCAGCCCACCAGGCTCCCCTGTCCCTGGGATTCTCCAGTCAAGAACACTGGAGTGGGTTGCCATTTCCTTCTCCAATGAGTGAAAGTGAAGTCACTCAGTTGTGTCCGACTTGTAGCGACTCCATGGACTGCAGCCTACCAGGCTCCTCCATCCATGGGATTTTCCAGGCAAGAGTACTGGAGTTGGGTGTCATTGCCTTCTCCAGAAGTATCAATGGTTGTCACAAAAAAATGTACAAACAATAAATGCTGGAGAGAACGTGGAGAAAAGGGAACCCTCCTACACTGTTACTGGGAATATTAACTGGTACAGACAGCCACTATGGAAAACAGTGTGGAGGTTCCTTAAAAAACTAAAAAACAGAGCTAGCATATGATCCAGCAATCCTGGGCATATACCCAGAGAAAACCATAATTTGAAAAGACACATGAACCGCTATACTCATAGCACTACTTACAATAGCTGAGACATAGAAACAACCTAAATAGCCATAAGCAGAGGAAAGGATAAAGAAGATGTGCTACACACATACAAAGGAGTATTAGTAATAAAAAGAATGCAATAATGCCATTTGCAGCAACATGGATGGACCTGGAGACTGTCAGACTAAGTGAAGTTAGTCAGACAGGGAAAGACAAATATATGATATTGCTTTTATGTGGAATATATTTTTTTAAATGTACAAATTAACTTATCTACAAAACAGAAACTGAGTTACAGATGGAGAAAACAAACTTATGGTTACCAAGTGGTTAGGGGATGTGGGGGAGGATAAATTGGGACTTTGGAATGGACATACACACACCATAGTATATGAAATAGATAACCAACAAGGACCTACTGTGTAACACAGTGAAGTCTACTCAATTGTCTGTAACGACCTATATGGGAAAAGAATCTAAAAAAAGAGTAGATATAAGTGTATGTATAATCGATCCACTTTGCTGTACACCTGGAACTAACACAACATTGTAAATTGACTATACTCCAATAAAAATTAAAGGAAAAAGAAGAAAGTACACACATTTCTGTAATATAAATTTTATCCAATCTGGGAGGGAGGCTTCATAAGGAAATGAAGACTCAAAGAAACCGTTACCCCTGAGTGTTTCTATATTAGGTCTGATGAAGGGTGAAAAGTCGTGGGAAGCTTCAACTGGGGGTAACCCAGCAAGGACAGTTCCTTCAGATTCCCTCCAGCATCACTCCATCTGCAGAGAAAGGAATGCTCCTCTCCTCGGGTATGGGGGTGAGGGGCACCTCTAACCTGAGGGTCTTATGACCTGCCTCGGGGGAAGGGCAGAGACCTTACCCCTTATCCCCTCTTTACCCCCTGGTAGCCACAAGTTTATTTTCTACATCTGTGACTCTATTGCTATTTTGTATATAAGTTTATTTTTACCCCCCCTTTTTTAGACTCCACATATAAGTGATGCCGTATGGTGTTTGTCTTTCTCTGACTTATTTCACTCAGTATAACTATCTGCAGATCTATCCATGTTGCAGCAGATCCATTATTTCATTCTTATTTATAGCTGAATAATATTCCATTGTGTATATGTACCACATCTGCTTTATCCATTTCTCTATTGGTGGCAATTTAGGTTGTTTCCATGTCTTGGCTATTGTAAATAGTGCTGCAATGAACACAGGGGTGCATGTATCTTTCTGAATTATAATTTTCTCCAGATACATGCCCAGGAGTGGAATTACTGGATCATATAGTAGCTCTATTTTTAGTTTTTTAAGGAACCTCCATACCTCATGTGAAGAGTTGACTCATTGGAAAAGACTCTGATGCTGGGAGGGATTGGGGGCAGGAGGAGAAGGGGACAACAGAGGATGAGATGGCTGGATGGCATCACTGACTCGATGGACCTGAGTCTGAGTAAACTCCGGGAGTTGGTGATGGACAGGGAGGCCTGGCATGCTGCGATTCATGGGGTCACAAAGACTCGGACACGACTGAGCAACTGAACTGAACTGATACTGTTCTCCATAGTGGCTGTACCAGTTTATGTTCCCACTGACAGTGTAGTAGGGTTCGCTTTTCTCCATACCCTCTCTTATTGTTTGTAGACTTTTTGATGATGGCCATTCTGACTGGTGTGAGGTGATACCTCACTGTAGTTTTGATTTGCATTTCTCTCATAATTAGTGATACTGACCATCTTTTCATGTGCTTTTTAGCCATCTGAGTGTCTTCTTTGAAGAAGTGTCTACTTAGATCTTCCACCCACTTTTTGATTGGGGTGTTTGTATTCTTGATATTGAGCTGCATGAGCTGTTTATATATTTTGGAGATTAATCCCTTGTCAATTCCTGCCCTATCCATCAGGATGTCTCACTGAGCTTAGGACATCCAAAACTGAACTCTTGGTCAGCTCTGCAAAACTCATTTCCTGTTTCTCATCCATTCCCCCTGTTCCAGGAGTGTCCAGACTGAGTAGCGTTGAAAACCTGGACATGTTCCTGACCACTCGCTCTTCCTCCCCACTTATGCGCAGTCAGGCACTAAGTCCTACTCCAGACCATGTGTCAAGTCCGTCTCCTGCTCTCCCTCCTGCCTTCCACCATCCAGCCCTATAGCATCCTCTCTCACCAGAACCACCCACCACCCCGCCCCCGCCAAGAGCTTCCGTTAGCTTTTTCTTTTGTCCCCTCTAGTGCATGTCTTAGAGTTTTCTCCTTGAGAATAAATTAGATCAGGTCAGCTCTCTCCTTAAAACCTCCCAGCAACTCTCCATTGGATTAAGAATAAGTGAGAGAAATAGAAAAAGCAGTTAAGAGTTCCAAGTTTTGTATACTTCTGGCATGGGAAATTTGAAGATGCATCAACACACACTGGGATACACTTGATAGCTTGAGCATTTTGGATTGGGTTCTCAGATGCCTACACGTCCAGGAAAGTGAGATGTTTTGGGGGCATCCCTGGGCCTGCTGGACTTGGACTCTGTATGTCAAAAATGGATGGGAGCCCAGGATTTATTTTAACTAGTTGGGTACTATGGACTTCTCGTGCTGGAAGGTATGATAAAAACAAGAGAAAGCAAAAACAAATCTCTTCTGGCTGGACCCTGTTGTCCATATTTAGAAAACACTTCATTTCTTTCGTTTGGCAATATTTAAATGTAAAAACATGAGCAAAAAAGTTTTAACTTCTCAATTTGTCTTGGAGAATATCATGAAGTTTCCTGGAACCTGACCATAAACAAGCATACTAACAATTCTGGCAAAGTGTATTTGCACAGAAAATGAGGAATCCCATGAAGAAATACTATATGACTTACACAGTCCCTGGAATGTTTTAAAAAACATTAACTTCAGCTGTGGAGATGGCGATTTGTGATTAATCTGATCAATGTAGACAGCAAGCTGTATAATGCGTGAAAGGAGCTCTGGGCAATTCAGCATGTAGCTCAGACAGCCACAGCTCAGGACCTCCTCCCCACAGAGACTGTCCACCTACAGAGCCACTTTCCTGCCCTCAGGACTGGGTGCCTTGAGCCGTCTATATGTCCAGTGTTGTTTAGGAAGAGAGATCAAAGGCAGAGCACACAAGCACACATGCACAAGCAGCTGTCTAGCCTGGTCAGACCTCCCAGGGTGGCAGCGAATGTTGGTGGGATCCTTTCAGTCCAAGACCAAGAATTCTCTTTCTAGCTTTGTCTTTCTCTTTCAGGAACTCCTTTTTTATTGATCACCCCCGGTTTACCAGGTTCCATAGAGTTGGGTTAATCCAGCCAAATGCATATGAGCTCATGATACTCAGATGTCTCTTAAATTCAGGACTATGCCTTAACCATGCATTCTTGATCTCCCAGCATGCACTGTTCCAATTTTCTACATTAAAAAAAATGCTTTGCTAAATATGAAATGAAATGCAAATCACACTGATAGCTTTCTAACTTTTTGTTTGTTATTTCAGTGGATTCACACATGAGGAAAATATCATGTGTACTAGACTTTAGGAAAAGAAATGGTCTTGGAATATTACTCTCTTCATCAAGGTGGGCTAACTTTATGTGTCAAACGATCCCCAAATCATAGTGGCTGAACACAGTAGAAGTTCATTTCTTTGCCTACCTTCATTTCCAACACACATTTGAGAGAGTCTGCTACATGCTTTCACATGGGACCAGGTTCCATCCATCTTGAGGTGCCATCTTTGGCCAGGGCCCCAGTGTCCTCTATATGGGCTGACAGAAACGGAATCGAGGATCCCACAGGAGGCTTTGTGCACAGGCTTGGAGACGATCTACCCCCATTCTGTTGGCCAAAACCAGTCATGTGGCCCCACCTAACCAGCAGGCTGGCTGGGAAGTATAGTGTAGCTTTGTGCCCAGAAGACACAGAAATGGATTTACTGAGCACTTAGCCTTCTCTAAGCATCTGAATGCAGAGTTCCAAAGAACAGCAAGAAGAGATAAGAAAGCCTTCCTCAGGGATCAATGCAAAGAAATAGAGGAAAGCAACAGAATGGGAAAGACTAGAGATCTCTTCAAGAAAATTAGAGATACCAAGGGGACATTTCATGCAAGATGGGCTCGATAAAGGACAAAAATGGTATGGACCTAATAGAAGTAGAAGATATTAAGAAGAAGTGGCAAGAATACGCAGAAGAACTGTACAAAAAAGATCTTCACGACCCAGATAATCACAATGGTGTGGTCACTCACCTAGAGCCAGACATCCTGGAATGTGAAGTCAAGTGGACCTTAGAAAGCATCAGTACGAACAAAGCTAGTGGAGGTGATGAAATTCCAGTGGAGCTATTTCAAATCCTGAAAGATGATGCTGTGAAAGTGCTGCACTCAATATGCCAGCAAATTTGGAAAACTCAGCAGTGGCCACAGGACTGGAAAATGTCAGTTTTCATTCCAATCTCAAAGAAAGGCAATGCCAAGGAATGCTCAAACTTCTGCACAATTGCACTCATCTCACATTCTAGTAAAGTAATGCTCAAAATTTTCCAAGCCAGGCTTCAGCAATACGTGAACCGTGAACTTCCTGATGTTCAAGCTGGTTTTAGAAAAGGCAGAGGAACCAGAGATCCAATCGCCAACATCCGCTAGATCATGGGAAAAACAAGAGAATTCCAGAAAAAACATCTATTTCTGCTTTATTGACTATGCCAAAGCCTTTGACTGTGTGGATCACAATAAACTGTGGAAAATTCTGAAAGAGATGGGAATACCAGAGCACCTGACCTGCCTCTTGAGAAATCTGTATGTAGGTCAGGAAGCAACAGTTAGAACTCGACATGGAACAACAGACTGTTTCCAAATAGGAAAAGGAGTATGTCAAGGATGTATATTATCACCCTGCTTATTTAACTTATATGCAGAGTACATCATGAGAAATGCTGGACTGGAAGAAACACAAGCTGGAATCAAGATTGCTGGGAGAAATATCAATAACCTCAGATATGCAGATGACACCACCCTTATGGCAGAAAGTGAAGAGGAACTCAAAAGCCTCTTGATGAAAGTGAAAGTGGAGAGTGAAAAAGTTGGCTTAAAGCTCAACATTCAGAAAACAAAGATCATGGCATCCGGTACCATCACTTCATGGGAAATAGATGGGGAAACAGTGGTAACAGTGTCAGATTTTATTTTTGAGGGGCTCCAAAATCACTGCAGATGGTGACTGCAGCCATGAAATTGAAAGACGCTTACTCCTTGGAAGAAAAGTTATGTCTAACCTACATAGCATATTCAAAAGCAGAGACATTACTTTGCCAATAAAGGTCCGTCTAGTCAAGGCTATGGTTTTTCCTGTGGTCATGTATGGATGTGAGAGTTGGACTGTGAAGAAGGCTGAGCACCGAAGAATTGATGCTTTTGAACTGTGGTGTTGGAGAAGACTCTTGAGAATCCCTTGGACTGCAAGGAGATCCAGCCAGTCCATTCTGAAGGAGATCAGCCCTGGGATTTCTTTGGAGGGAATGATGCTGAAGCTGAAACTCCAGTACTTTGGCCACCTCATGCAAAGAGTTGACTCATTGGAAAACTCTCTGATGCTGGGAGGGATTGGGGGCAGGAGGAGAAGGGGATGACAGAGGATGAGATGGCTGGATGGTATTACTGATTCGATGGACATGAGTCTGAGTGAACTCCGGGAGTTGGTGATGGACAGGGAGGCCTGGCGTGCTGGGATTCATGGGGTCGCGAAGAGTTGGACACGACTGAGGGACTGAACTGAACTGAACTAGCCTTCTCTTCCATGATCCTTAAACTGTAACATATGATATACAGATATTTGGACATTTTTAACTTCTAAAATAATAGTTTCATATGGTTTCACCTAATAGTTTGTATTTCTTATCCAGAGTACTCACAACTAGATATTAATAGAGTGGTCAAATTAGTGGTGGGAAAGTTAGTGATTCGGCCTGGAATTAGTGCAAAAGGCAGGTAGGAGACGATGCTGGGAAAGTAATCTAAATTACTTACTAACATTTACTTGCGGTGTCCTTTGAGAACTATGAAGTTAAAGAAACAAAAAGTTAAGGCTTTTTTTTTTTTTTTTAAGCAGTTTTTAGAAAGATTTTATAAGATAGTGTCTCCCACTGTTATCATTAATACTGTGCTTGCCTGTGGTAGATTCTCTCTTCCCCTCAATAATATTGTTTCAGCTTAATCAGAAACACTTTAAATAATTTTCTTTTTATCCATAATTTTAAATAGCTGCCATATGTGAATTAAAAAAAGTAGCAAGCATAGAATGCAGAACTGGATTCTTGGTGTAATAAATAAATTTCCTCAGCATCTACAAATCAGCAAGTAATTATTAGCCATTCTATCCACTCGTGATTTCCCTCTTTTAAACTGTTTTCCCGCTTTCCTGACCAGATGTAGAATTTGATGATTAAGCCAGTAAAATCCCATTTGCGGCTATCCCTTTGAAGCTGTTTCTCAAAACTGGGTGACTACATGGACTGCACACTCATTAATTACAAGGCACGTCCCTCATTTATGGACTCCCATGGTTCTCTGATGGCTTTTTCTACAGAGTTCTTTCAAGGTGCTTGCTCTCCTATAGGAAATATACACAGAACGTGTCTCTGCATCCATAGAGCAGCTGGAGACCAAAGCGATGTTTTATGATTTGTGTAGTTGCCTGAACATCCAGAATCCATTGTATATTTCTCAGTCATGAGTCGAGTCTTAGTTGTTCCATCCATATTTTCAACAAGTGAGGAGAAGGCTAGATGTAATGTCGAATTTCTGATGTCTTCCAACAGAGCTGTAATACTAAAATGCATTTGTAACCAGGGAAGGAATCCCTGATAGTGGATAAGAAATCTGACTTCATTAACAAGTTTTTGATGGCTTAAATATTCATCATTAACATTTTGGAGAGTTTTACAAGTGATACTTTGTACAGTATCAAAAATGATGTCTTGGAAGGAATTAATACACCTCAGATTTCTCAGTTTCACCTTCTCACCTAAAGGCAAACATGTGAAAGCAATAAAACTCGAGAAAGCAGATTTCTCTGTAGAGTTCTGTTAATGTACAAACAGTATACGATTTTCACCTTCTGGTAAATTTCTTCTCTTAGTTAACACCAGGCAGTATTCTCCACAATCAAAACTAATTGACTTTGACAAATACGTATGAAATGGGTTTGACCACCTGTACCAGGAAGCCTGGGCTTTTTCACCAAAGTTTCTAAGTAAGCTTTTTTTTTTTTTTAAATCATATTTCAACATTTCAATTTGGTTCTTTGTAATTTCACATCTCACAGTTTCAGTAATCTTTTTTTTTGTATAATTATCATAAAACATGTTAATTTCAGATGTACAACACAGTGATTCAATACTTGTATATACTGCAAAATGATCACGACAATAAGTCTAGTTACCATCTCTAAACCATACATAGTTACAGCATTTTTTTCCTTGTGATGGCAACTTTTAAGATTTACTATCTTTGAAACTTTAAAATATGCATTACAGTATTATTAACGATGGGGCTTTCCTGGTGGCTCAGTAGTAAAGATCTGCCTGCCACTGCAGGAGACTCGAGTTCGATCCCTGGGTGGGGAAGATCTCCTGGAGGAGGGCATGGCAACCCACTCCAGTATTCTTGCCTGGGAATCCCATGGACAGAGGAGCCTGGCAGGCTACAGTCCGTGGGGTCACAAAGGGTCAGACACGACTTAGCAAGTGAGCATAAGCGCACACAATTAACTATAGTGGCCATGCTATATGTTACTCATTTGTTGCATAACTGGAAGTTTGTGCCTTTTGATCCCCTTTACCTGTTTTGTGGCCCCTGCCAGCAATCGCAGGTCTCTTCTCTGTATCTTTGAGCTTGGGGTGGCTTTTTGGTCTGTTTTTTAGATTCCACATTTAGGTATATATAAGTGAGGTCATACAGAATCTGTCTTTCAGGTAGCATAATGCCCTCAAGGTCCATCAATGTTGCTGAAATGGCAAGATTTCATTCTTTATCATGGCTGAATAATATTCCATTGTATATACATACCACTTTTTTTTCCATCCATTCACTCACTGATAGACACTTAGGTTGTTTCCATATATTGGCTATTGTAAATAATGCTGCAGTGAACATAGTGGAGCATATAGATTTTCTTTGGATAAATACCCAGAAATGTAACTGCTAGGTTGTATGGTTGTTTTGTTTTGTTTTAAAGTTTTGAGGACCCTCCACGCTGTTTTCCAGAGTGGCTGTGCCAATATTTATTCCCAAAAACAGTGTAGGACGGTTCCTGTTCTTCATATCCTCACTGACACTAGTTATTTATTGTCTTTTGATGATAGCCATTTGGCAGGTGTAAGGTGATGCCTCATTGTGGTTTTGATTTGCATTTTCCTGATGACTAGTTGATGTTGAGCATCTTTTCGTATGTGTGTTAGCCATCTGAATGTCTTCCTTTGAAAAAATGTCACTTCACATTTTCTACCCATTTTAAAATCAGAGTAGCTTTTTTTTTTTTTTTTTGGAAAAGAGTTGTTTGAGTTCCTTTTATATTATAAATATTTATATTATATGTTATATTTGGGTATTAGTCCCTTTCAGATACATGACTTGCAAATATTGTCTTCCATTTGGTAGGTTGCCTTTTCATTCTGTTGGTTTCCTTTGCTGTGCAGAGCTTTTTAGTTTGAAGTAGTTCCTACTTGTTTGCTTTTGCTTTTCTTGCCTTTGCTTTTGGTGTAATGTTTCAATAATCTTACTGGCGCCTGTTGAGTTCACCTCACTTCTATGGAAGCTGCTTTGTGTCTTGCAAAATCCTTGCTATTTTCAACTGCATGAAACTTCTGTATAACTCTCTGGCGCCTGTAGGATGGGTCAAACGTTTCATGTGGACACAGGCCCTTCCTTTCTGGCCCACGTTTATCTCCTGCTCCTTCTCCCTCCCACTGTTCTGTCTGCTTCCCTTCTCACTCCCCTGAGCCACACACTTTCTCTGCTCCAACTTACAGGCCACTGACTCCTCATGTTCTTTATGGCTCCTTTTGAGGATGAAGCTGGGTTTTTGGGCATCAGGGAATAGGTAAGGCCCTTCCTATTGGAGCTGGGACACTTATTGCTTGCAAATCTGAGGTCAAGAAGGGGAAAAGTGGGAAAAGAGGAAAGGTAGGAGAGAGGGATACTTTATGAGTTTGGGATTGACCTGTGCACAATGCTATATTTAAAGTAGATAATAAGCAAGGACGTACTCTATAGCACAGGGAATTCTACTCAATGGTCTGTAATAACCTAAATGGGAAAAGAATTTTAAAAGAATCGATATATGTATATGTATGAATCACTTTGCTGTACACCTGAAACTATACAACATTGTAAATCAGCTATACTCCAATACAAAATAAAAATATTAAGAAAAAGAAATTTACAGGTCAGCTCCATGATTTGTTGATAGATTGAAATCTCACTAAATGAATTACACGTTCCTTATAAAACTACGGAATTAAATTCCCACAGGCATAATATCCCCCTCTATAGGTTTCTTCTTTGTCATGTGTTCTTCGTAAATCCACCTGAAATGGGACATCTTCTTTTCTGGGCAGAGTCAGTTTCTCCCTCCACTCTGCTCCCCAGACTCAGCTCCATGTTGTTAAAGGAGAAAACAGATGTGGGCACTTTGTCAAAGTTCAGTACCAAACATGGTAAAAAAACTGACTCTTTAGGATCTAAATAGAAGATTTTTTCTCACGGGTGAGGTAAAATTACATTACCCTATTTCATTGGGGCATGGGACAGCTGTTATTTACCAAATGTAGTTTTGCTCTTTGTGTTTCATTCCTAAGATATCCAAGACAAAGAATAACCCAATTGGGGAAATGAGGAAAGGCCCTGAATAGACCTTTTCTCCAAAGAAGATACACAAAGAGCCAATTAAACAACATAAAATGGTTCGACAATCATTTAGCCAGTCTGTTGAAATACAAATCAAAGCACAGTACTACTTGTCAACCACTAGAACAGCTGTAATTAAAAAATGGACACTAACAAGTGCTGGTGAGAACGAGGACGAATTGCAGTCCTCATACACTGTTGGTGGAGGTGTGAAATGATACAGCCATCTTGGAAAACAGTGTTTTGTTGTTGTTCAGTCACTCAGTCATATATGACTCTTTGTTACTGTATGGACTGCAGCCAGGCTTCCATTCATTTCCTGAAATGCAAAAAGGTAAAATGACTGACTGAGGAGGACTTACACATAGCTGAGAAAAGAAGAGAAGCAAAAGGCAAAGGAGAAAAGGAAGGAAAACAGTGCGTCAGTTCTTCAAAAAGTTAAACATAGAGTGCCTATGATCCAGCACTTTCACTCCTAGGTATATACCCAAGAAAAACGAAAGCATATGTTCATACAAAAGCTAACACACAGTGTTCACAGCAGCATTATTCTTAATAGCCAAAAGGTAGAGACACCCCAAATGTCCATCAACTGACAAACGGATAAATGTGGTCTATTCATACAATAGAATATTATGCATCAATAAATAAGAACTACTCTTATGTGCCACAAGATGAATGAACCTTGAAAACCTGCTAATTGTAAAAGATCAGACACAAACAGACCATATGAGATATGATTACACTACTGTGAAATGTCCAGAATAGGCAAATCTAGAGAGAGAATGTAAATTTGTGGTTGGCAGGGAATGGAGGGAGGGGAGAACTGGGACTAAGTGCTGTTAGGTGCGTCCTGGAATTGGTGGTGACAGCTGCAGCAAGCGCATGGTCAAATGTACATTCCTTGTCTGTTGACGTGCCCAGGGGTTTAATATGCATGCATTTTATCATGTATTTGCTATGCAATAGGAAACAACCCCAGCCAATCCACCAAATATACAACTGAAGCCTTTTCTTCCAGAATCTGCTGGTAACCCTGTCCAATCGTGGAATGCATCGGCGAGCTACCACCTTGGCACTTGGGGTCGGGGCCCAACTTCCACTTCGTGAAGATGGACTCATGTGAGTACCGTAGGACTCTTGATCTGGGAGGGATTGGGGGCAGGAGGAAGAAGGGACAACAGAAAGGAGAGATGCTGGGAATGGCAATTCACTGCACTCGATGGACTGATCCTGAGAAGTAAGAACTATCTCGGAATGAATTATAACTAATTAGGGTGCGGTTGGTTGTACTATTTGGATATAGGACGAGGAGGAGCCTCCGTTTATGTGTCCCTGCGATTCGAGTCAACAAGGTGGCATAAAGTACTTCTCGGGAGCACCGACTTGTAGAGACATATAATGAAACTGAACTGATACTGTTCTCACATGCTGTGGCTGTACCAGTTTATGTTCCCACTGACGAGTGTAGTAGTGTGTTAGCTTTTTTCTCCATACCCTACTCTTATTGTTCTTGTAGACTTTTGTTGATGATGGCCATCCTGAATGTCTTGAGATGGTGATACTGACTTGTGTAGCATTTGATACTTTGCTTCTCTCAATCATATCTGAGTGATTAGACTTCCGAACAAGAAATACAGTGGCTTAGTATTAAGGCACTAGTGGTCTTTCTTTGATAGGAATTTGATACTTACTTAGATCTTTCAGCCCACTTTTGATTGGGTGTTGTATGGCTGGATAGAAGTTAGAGACTGACTTATGTATGCTGGTGTGATAAAGATGATTATAGGAGAATGAATCGCCCTTCGCAAATATTTCCTGCCTTATACGATCACGACGGAGAATTTCTCACGCACGAGACGTGATGAACAATTGCCAAAACTGAACTCTTGTCGCACTCTTCTGGGCAAGACTCATGTTCCCTCTAATATCTCCCTCTCACCATTCCGCTTCCCGTTTTCCATGGAGTGTCCAGACTGAGTAGCGTTGAAAACTGACATGTTCCGACCACCCTTCATAATAAAGCTAACATATTCTGAGCGTCTATCTTTCCTCCTACAATGGGTGGTCGTAGGCTGAGAGTGGGAGCAGGAAGGCATGGATGAGTTAGTTCTGGCCTTCCTTTCCCCTCCACTCACTTATGCGCAAGTTCAGCTGCACTAGAGTTCTACTCAGATGACGCATTGTGGTCAAGTTCCGCTCGTCTGCCTCCCTCCTGCATATCACCTACATCCCAGCCTATTAGCATCCTCTCCTACCCCATAAGAACCACACCACCACCCCGCGCCCGCCGGGATGCAAGAGCATTCCGTTCAAGCTTTTTACATATTTATTATGGGTTCTCCACTTATGCAGATAAGTCCTTTATAGAGTTTCTCCCTTGAAATAAAGGTTAGATCAGGGTGCTCCAGCCTGACTACTACCCTTATAAGTATAACATCCCTATGCAACTCCATCTCATTGGGACTATAGGAATAATTGAGAGATATTTTATGAAAACTTGTCATTATAATGAGTATTCCAATAGTTTTGATATTATCTTAATTGGCATGGAAAGATTTATAGATAGACTCACACGACACAACTAACTGGGAGGATTGCACTTGATAGTCTTGAGCCATTTTGATTGTGAGTTCCTCACGAATGCACTTACACGTTCCAGAAAATGTTGAGATTTGGTTTTGAGGGGGACAATAATGCTTGTTTTGCGCGGACCTTGCGGACTCTGGAGATTAATATCTGGATGGGAAGCCAGGATGATTTTAACTTCACTTAGGTCGTTATCGTAGGACTTGCTCAAGCACGGTCTGGATATGGTCTGACACAAACACTACAATGGAGAAGCAAAACACACAATTCTCTAAGTGAGTACCCATCTGTTGTCCCTTCACAATTTAACAAAACAACCCTTGCATTTCTTCTTCTCGTTTTCGGCAAATGATTTAAAGGCCTAAATGAGACGTGCAGCAAGCAATAGTTTTAAAAACTTCTCAATTTGTCGTGGCCGAAGAAATATCAGTCGGAAGTCCTCCCTGGAAACCATGGAGCCTATCCCAGTTAAATAGAAGTCATGAGCTTACAATTCTGGCAAGGGTGACAGATTCTGCAAAAAAGTAACTGAGGAACTCCCCATAAGATGACTTACATATGACTTACACAGTCCTGGGATGTTTTAAAAAAACATTAACTGAAGGCTGTGGAGACTTGTCGGATTTGGTGAGTTAGAGTACGATCAATGTAGCGATACAGTTAATCTGGTAATGAAATGGCTCGATGGAGCTCTGGGCAAAATTCAGCATGGTGGAGCGCTCAACAGCCAACGAGGCGTAGGGAACCTATTCATCGCCACCAGAAGACTGTCCACCTACAGAGCCGAACGTATCATCCTGCCGTGCTACGGAGAATGGTCTTGTGGCGTATCTTATAGGCTCAGTTGTGGGTTACTGGAAAGGATAGAAGATGCAAAGAGGTCAGAGCACCGACAAGTCAACACCAGAGAACGAATGCACTGTCTAGCTCCTGGGTCAGACGTAGCCGAGAGCTTGGAACATGCAGAAAGGTGTGATGGTAGCAGGATTCGGGCATGTGCTGAGCTGCAGTCAAAGACCAAAGAATTCGTCTCTTCTAGAGCTTGTGAATCGAGTCTCTCTCTCTTCAGGGAACGCTTTTTTATTGATCACCCGCCTTTACCAGGTACCATGGAGTTGGTTAATCCCCCAAGCCAAATGCATCTGAGCTCATGATAAACTGAGAGTAGTTCATTTAATAGGACTATGCCTTAACCATGCAGTGTCTTTCAAATCTCCCAGCATGCGCTTTTCTCAAGTTTTACATTAAAAAAAAAAATGTCTTTGCTAAATATGAAACTAAAATGCAAATCACACTGATAGCTTTCTAATTTTTGTTTGTTTTCAGTGGTAATTCCAACAGAGGAAAATCATATTGTACTAGATCTTAGGAAAAGAGATGGTCTTGGAATATTACTCTCCATAAAGGTGGCTACTAACTTTATGTGTCAAACCACTCCCAAATCAAGTGGCTGAACACAGTAGAAGTTCATTCCTTTTGCCTCCTTCATTCCAACACACATTTGAGAGAGTCTGCAACTGCTTTCACATGGACCAGGTCCACCCATCTTTAGAGTTGCTCATCTTTGGCCAGGGCCCCAGTGTCCTCTATATCAGTGAAGAAACGGAATGATGGATCCACAGGAGGCTTGTGCACAGGCTTGGAGACGGTCTAACCCCATGCTTCGTTTGGCCAAAACCAAGTCTTTCAGATTGTGCCCCACCTAACCAGGCAGGGCCTGGCTGAGAAGTATAACTGTGTGAAGCCATGGAATGTTTGGTCCCTAGTGACATCAAAATTCAACAAGGATTTACTGAATCACTTAGCCTCTCCTGAAGCATCGTGAATGCTAGAGTTCCAAAGATGAGCAGTCACAACGTAAGAACGACTAAGAAGAGCCTTCCTCAGGATCAAAGCAAATTACACACACTAGCAGCACACAGAGCCACCCTATTCTGGGTAACAGTGTCCCAAACAGCAGAGATGGGAAAGCTAGAGAACCCTCTTAGGTATAAATTAGAGACGATCTGTACCGAATCAATTAATAGGGGTACAATAATTCATATCAAAGCTCCACAAGCATGATTACAGCATTTTACAAATTTGACAGAAAAATGGGTACTGACTGACCTATGAAAAGGAGAGTAGGACAGAGAGATATGAGTTGAAGAGAGGCAGACAGACGTTGACTCCGACCAAGAGCAAGAACTTGGTTCACTAAAGATCGTCCTATACGACCGCAGAAATCTCGACAAAATGTGTGGTCACTCAGCTAGAGCCAACATCTGGAAAGTTGTTCATAGTCCAAGTGGGAGGACATCATGAGGGCTCAGTACCGGGAGACAAAACGTAGCTGAGTTGTAGATTTGAAATTCCATGGGAGAATAGACTTATTTGGCAATATTCCGTAAAGAGAGGGGTAAAGTGGTCCTGGACTCTCAACTATTATGCAGAAATTGGAAAACCTGCAGGGGCAGTTGTGACACAGGACTAGACAAATCCTTAGGTATTTTACCGCCATTTCCAATCGTCAAAGAGAAGCGGCAATGCCAAACCGGAATGCTCAAGCGTTCGCTCAGATTGCACCTCATTCAGCCTCTGTGGCATCAACATTCTATCGTAAACGTAATTGCCTCAAAATTTCCAGAGCCATGGATTACCATACAAAACATGAACCGGAGACTTCTGAGAGTAGTTAAGCTAGTTTTTCACGATAGGAGAGGGGAGAGAACGAAGATATAGCCAATCGCAACAGTCTCGCTAGCTCAATTGGGATAAAACAGAGAAATTTCCACGAAAAACTATTCGGATTCTTGGCCTTACTCCTGAGTGTACATCTGCTATGCAACCTTTGGCATTCGTTTGTGAGATACACAAAAAAGCGCTTGACTGGACACAATAATTCCCCACTGAAGAGAGATGTGTAATACCAGAAGCAACCCTGTACCTGCCTGCTTGAGAAGTACTGTAAGTGCTAAAGGATAGCACTGTAGGACAGCACTCACCAGTTGTATGAAGGCTTCTAAGTATTCCATGGGCATTTACAACAGGACTTGCTATCCACAAGAGATCAAGGGGAAAAGGAGTAGTAAGGATGTGATTTATCTTTATGCCCCAGCTTCTACCGCTTGTCTATTGTAATCTTGTAAGTTAATTCAGAGTATCATACGAGCAAAAGAAGTGCTGAGGACATGGGAAGGAGAACGAGCAGAGGCTGGACTCAAGATTGCTGGGAGAAATTTAAGTAAATCGTCGATGTATGAGCAATGATCAAGTGCCTACCTGTATATGGGGCAGATAGAGGGAGCTAGGTAACTAGCCAAGAAGGCCCTTGAATGGAAAGTGAGAAATGTGGCAGAAGTGAGAAAGAAGTTGGCTTCAAGCTCACATGCAAAAACAAGGAGTATTGATACAGAGATAGCCGTATCATCACTCATGGGAAAATAGATGCGAGAGAAACAGTGGGTTCACAAGGTGATAAGCAGATATTATGTGTGAGGGGGACTAGCCAAATCTCAGCTGGCAGATGGGTGAACTGCAGCATGAAATTGAAAGGACGGCTTACTCTGTGGGCATGAGAAAATGTATGTCTAACTACCAGGAAGTATTCAAAGGCAAGGTCCAGAAGACATAGTGTGCTCAACTCCACCACACCGCCCGGTTCTTAGTCAATGCTAGGTTTTTCTCCCCAGCTGGCTCCAAGAGACTATAGGGGAGTCATTGATTGGACTGGTGATGATAGATTAAGGCCTGCATGCACCGAAGAAATTGGATGTCTTTTGAACTCTGTGGTGTTCTTGCTAGAGATGCACCTCTTGAGAATCCTTATCTGAATGCAAGGAGACGCTCCAGCCAGTCCATCTCTGAGGGAGTAGATATTCAGCCACCTGACTTTTCTAATGGAAGGGTAAGGATGCTGGAAGCTGAAAATCCCAGTACTAAATTGACACTCCAGTGCAAAGTGATTGACTGCATTGAAAACTCATCTCTGGATGGCTGGGCCAGGGATTGGGGCAGGGAGAAAGGGATGGACAGATAGAGGGTACGTCAATGGCTGCGTTGCACATGCACTTGGTGAGAGTTCGAAGAATAACAATAGGTGGACAGTGTAGTTCGTGATTTAAGAAACTCTTCAGACGAAAAGGTGAATGGACAGGGAGGCCTGGCGTCTGAGGATTACATTGGGTTCACGAGCGAAGAGTTTGACACGAACGAGGGACGTGAACTTGAACAAACGTCAAAACTCTATCGCTTGCCATGACCTATAAAGTAAGTGTAAACATATTGATAAGTACAGATAAGCCAGAATCTCTATGTGGACAGGTTTTTACTATAAACTTATAAAAAAGATTCTTCATATATGGTTACCACCTAATGACATCCACCATTACATGCGGTCATATCATGCAGTTTGTATTTCTTATCCAGACTACTCACAACTAGATATTAAAGAGTGGTCAAATTAGTGGTGGAAGTTAGTGATTGGCCCTGGAATTAGGCAAAAGGCAGGTAGGAAGAGATGCTGGGAAATAATCTGAATTACTTACTAACATTTACTTTGTGCTGTCTTGAAACTAATAGAAGTTAAAGAAACAAAAAAGTAAAGCTTTTTTTTAAGCAGTTTTTGAAAGATTTATAAGATAGTGTCCGCCACTGTTTATCATATATTGCTTGTCTGTGGTAGATTCTCTCTTCCCCTCAATAATATTGTTTCAGCTTAATCAGAAATTTTCAATATATTTCTTTTTATCCATAATTTTAAATAGTGCAATATGTGAATTAAAAAAATAGCAAGCATAGAATGCAGAACTGGATCTTGGTGTAATAAATAAATTTCTCAGCATCTACAAATCAGCAAGTAATTATTAGCCATTCTATCCACTCGTGATTTCCCTCTTTTAAACTGTTTTCCCTTTCCTGACACATGTAGAATGATGATAAACCAGTAAAATCCCATTTGGGCTATCCCTTTGAAGCTTTGTCAAAACTGTGGACTACATAGACTGCACACTCATTAATTACAAGGCACGTCCCTCATTTTATCGGTCTCCCCATGGTTTTTGATGGCTTTTTCTACAGAGTTCTTTCAAGGTGCTTGTGCTCCTGAATAAACATCACAGAACATGTCTTCTGCTCACATAGAGCAGCTGAGACAAGCGATGTTTTATGATTTGTGTAGTTGCTGAACATCACAAATCCACTGTATATTTCTCAGTCATGATGAGTCATTTTATGTCCATCCATTATTTTAAAACAAGTGAGGAAAAGAGGTTAATGTCGAATTTCTGATGTCTTCCAACAGAGCTGTGATACTAAAGGCATTTGTGACCAGGGAAGGAATCCCTGATAGTGGATAAGAACACTGACTTCTAACAAGTTTTTGATGGCGTAAGTATTCAATCATACATTTTGGAAGTTCACAAGTGATACTTGTACAGTCAAAATGATGTCTTGGAAGGAATTAATACACCTCAGATTTCTCAGTTTCACCTTTATCTAAAGGCAAACATGTGAAAGCAATAAACTCGAGAAAGCAGATTTCTCTGTAGAGTTCTGTTAATGACAAACACAGTAATGAATGCAACTTTCTAACTTCTGGAATTTTCTCTCTAGTTAACCCCGGAGAGTATTCTACCACACAATATCAAAACTAATTGACTTTGACAAAAACATATGAAATGGGTTTGACCACCTGTACCAGGAACCCTAGGCTTTTTCACCAAAGTTTCTAAGTAAGCTTTTTTTTTTTTAAAAAAAAAAATCATATTCAACATTTCAATTTGGTTCTTTGTAATTTCACGATCTCATAGTTTTAGTAATCCTTTTTTGTATAATTATCAAACGACATAGATATTAAGTATCGGGGTTTCCAGATGGTAATGACCGAACAGGCCTTGAGTACTAATTCAATATCCTTGTATCAAGGTACTGCATGGAGACAGTAATAAGACACAATAAAGTCTTAAGATTGAACCTAATGCTCTAAACGCCATATATGAAGCTAGATCTATTTAAGGTGGGTCAGGATTTATTTTTGCCCTTTCGTGAATGGGCAACTTTAAGATTTACACTATCTTTGAAACTTTAAAATATGCGCTACAGTATATTAACGGCGTAGCGTTTTCCTGTGGCTCAAGTAGTAAGATGATACGATTTAGCAAGGAGACTCGACGAGTTCGTCAGTTCCTGTGCGCGGGTACTGCTGAATGACTGCTCGAGAAGAAGGCACTGGCTAACACCACTACCAGTACATGCCCGTTTAGCCCTGAGGAGCAACTCATGGAAACCCGAGGGCCCAGCTTGGCAAGGGATTTACTACGTCAGCACGAGTGAAGGCGGTCACAGAAAAGTGGTGCGTACTCGCACACTATTTACTAAAGTGATCCTCATCCATAATGCAGCAACATCCATCTAGGGCCAATTATACTATGATGGAGGCACTAATGAAGTATACATGGCCTCTAAGTTGGTTACTCATCTGTTGCTAAATGATACTGGAGAAGTCGTTAGCCGTCTTGCTAGATCCCAGTGAGCTGGTCGTTTTGGTGCTGGCCTCTTAAGCCGAGCAATCGCGTAGGCTTCTTCTCTGTTCTTCTGTAAGCTTGGCGCTGCGTCTAACGCTTTGTTTTTCGGAGATGTTCACCAGCATTTAGGCTATTTAAGTAGGCTCACATTATCACACCGAGTATGTCATGGTGTTCACTGCGAATAGACCTGCCCTCAAGGCAATTGCAACTGTTGCAGCGTGAATCACTGAGACATAGAGATTTCAATGCGCTTGAGACTGAGGGCGCAGAGAATAATGATTCCATTAGGTACATAACCACAAACACTGGGTTTGGGTTGTCGCATGATGGGGCGACGCGCGACTGGGATAGCACGAGCTTAGGTTGTTGGCTCCATATATGTGGCGATGTAAAAATGAGTGGCGCATAAGCATGGTGGACAGTAGTGGACGCATATAGATGGTGCGCTTTTGGCAAGAAATATACCCAGTCTAGGAAGTTAACTGAGGCTAGTTGCTAGCTAGGTTGTTATTCGTTGCTATGTTCTGTATTTTACAATTGGTGTTTGAGGGTACACCTCCACGTTTCCTAGTTTGATGCAGAGGAGACATAGAGCTGAGCCCAGATATTTAATCCACAAAATAAACTCAGATGTGAGCGTTGTAACGGTTCGCTAGTTAGTCATATCAACTCAACTGGGACTAACGACAATTAATTATATTGGTTCTTTTGGATGATAGCCATTTGGGCAGGTGGTAAGGTGAGTGCCTCATGGTGGTTTGAATTTCATTTCCTGATGACATAGTTGATGTGCGAGCAGCTTTTCGTATTTGTGGTTAGCCATCTGAATGTCTTCCTTTTGAAAAAATGTCAGTAATTAAACTTAAAAGCTTTTGCACAGTAAAGGAAACCATGAATAAAACGAAAAGAGAACTCTCAGAATGGGAGAAAATATTTGCAAATGAAGCAACCAACAAAGGCTTAATCTCCAAAATATACAAACAGTTCATGCAGCTCAATATCAAAAATAAGGAAAACAAACTCAATCAAAAAATGGGCGGAAGATCTACATAGACATTTCTCGAAAGAAGACATACAGATGGCCAAGAGGCACATGAAAAGATGCTCAATATCATTAATTATTACAAAATGCAAATCAGAGCTACAATGAGGTAACAGTGCTGCTGCTGCTGTCACTTCAGTCGTGTCCAACTCTGTGCAAACCCCATAGACGGCAGCCCACCAGGCTCCCCCATCCCTGGGATTCTCCAGGCAAGAACACTGGAGTGGGTTGCCATTTCCTTCTCCAATGCGTGAAAGTGAAAGTGAAGTCGCTCAGTGGTGTCCGACTCGTAGCGACCCCACGGACTGCAGCCTTCCAGGGTCCTCCATCCATGGGATTTTCCAGGCAAGAGTACTGGAGAGGGGTGCCATTGCCTTCTCCAGAGGTATCAATGGCCGTCATTAAAAAAATGTACAAACAATAAATGCTGGAGAGAATGTGGAGAAAAGGGAACCCTCCTACACTGTGACTGGGAATATAAACGGGTACAGACAGCCACTATGGAAAACAGCGTGGAGGTTCCTTAAAAAACTAAAAACCAGAGCTAGAATATGATCCAGCAATCCTGGGCATATATCCAGAGAAAACCGTAATTTGAAAAGACACATGAACCACTATACTCATAGCACTGTTTACAATAGCCAAGATATGGAAACAACCTAAATAGCCATCAGCAGAGGAAAGGATAAAGATGTGCTACACATATACAAAGGAGTATTAGTCATAAGAAGAATGCAATAATGCCATTTGCAGCATCATGGATGGACCTGGAGATTGTCAGACTAAGTGAAGTTAGACAGGGAAAGACAAATATATGATATTGCTTTTATGTGGAATATTTTTTTAAAAGATACAAATTAACTTATCTACAAAACAGAAACTGAGTTACAGATGGAGAAAACAAACTTATGGTTACTGGGTGGTTAGGGGATGTGGGGGAGGATAAATTGGGACGTTGGAATGGACATACGCACACCACAGTATATGAAATAGATAACCAACAAGGACCTACTGTGTACAACAGGGAACTCTACTCAATTGTCTGTAACGACCTATATGGGAAAAGAATCTAAAAAAAGAGTAGATACATGCGTATGTATAATCGATCCACTTTGCTGTACACCTGGAACTAACACAACATTGTAAATTGACTATACTCCAATAAAAATTAAAGGAAAAAAAAGAAGAAAGTACACACATTTCTGTAATATAAATTTTATCCAATCTGGGAGGCTTCATAAGGAAATGAAGACTCAAAGAAACGGTTACCCCTGAGTGTTTCTACTAGGTCTGATTAAGGGTGGAAAGTCATGGGAAGTTTCAACTGCGGGTAACTCAGCAAGGACAGTTCCTTCAGATTCCCTCCAGCATCACGCCACCTGCAGAGAAAGGAATGCTCCTCTCCTCGGGTATGGGGGTGAGGGGCACCTGTAACCTGAGGGTCTTATGACCTGCCTTGGCGGAAGGGCATAGACCTTATCCCTTATCCCCTCTTTACCCCCTGGTAGCCACAAGTTTACTTTCTACATCTGTGACTCTATTGCTATTTTGCATATAAGTTTATTTGTACCCCCCCCTTTTTTTAGACTCCACATATAAGTGATGCCATATGGTATTTGTCTTTCTCTGACACTTCACTCAGTACAACAATCTGCACATCTATCCATGTTGTGGCAGATGGCATTATTTCATTCATTTTTATAGCTGAATAATATTCCATTGTGTATATGTACCACTTCTGCTTTATCCATTCCTCTATTGATGGACATTTAGGTTGTTTCCATGTCTTGGCTATTGTAAATAGTGCTGCAATGAACACAGGGGTGCATGTATCTTTCTGAATTATAATTTTCTCCAGATACATGCCCAGGAGTGGGATTGCTGGATCATATGGTAGCTCTATTTTTAGTTTTTTAAGGAACCTCCATACTGTTCTCCATAGTGGCTGTACCAATTTATGTTCCCACTGACAGTGTAGTAGGGTTCGCTCTTCTCCATACCTTCTCTTATTGTTTGTAGACTTTTTGATGATGGCCATTCTGACTGGTGTGAGGTAAAGTTTTGATTTGCATCTCTCTCCTAATTAGTGATACTGACCATCTTTTCATGTGCTTTTTAGCCATCTGAGTGTCTTCTTTGAAGAAGTGTCTACTTAGATCTCCCACCCACTTTTTGATTGGGGTGTTTGTATTCTTGATACTGAGCTGCATGAGCTGTTTATATATTTTGGATATTAATCCCTTGTCAATTCTTGCCCTATCCATCGGGATGTCTCACTGAGCTTACGACATCCAAAACTGAACTCTTGGTCAGCTCTCCAAAACTCATTTCCTGCTTCTCATCCATTCCCCCTGTTTCAGGAGTGTCCAGAATGATTAGTGTTGAAAACCTGGATGTCATTCCTGACCACTCGCTCTTCCTCCCCACTTACGTGCAGTCAGGTGCTAAGTCCTACTCCAGACCATGTGTCAAGTCCGTCTCCTTCTCTCCCTCCTGCCTTCCACCATCCAGCCCTATAACCATCCTCTCTCACCAGAACCCCCACCACCCCCCCGCCAAGAGCTTCCCCTAGCTTCTTCTTTTGTCCCCTCTAGTTCATGTCTTAGAGTTTTCTCCTTGAGAATAAATTAGGTCAGGTCAGCCCTCTCCTTAAAACCTCTCAGCAACTCTCCATTGGATTAAGAATAAGTGAGAGGAATAGAAGAAGCAGTGAAGAGTTCCAAGTTTTGTATGCTCCTGGCATGGGAAATTTGAAGATGCATCAACACACACTGGGATACACTTGATAGCTTGAGCATTTTGGATTGGGTTCTCAGATGCCTACACGTCCAGGAAAGTGAGATGTTTGGGGGGCATCCCTGGGCCTGCTGGACTTGGACTCTGTATGTCAAAAATGGATGGGAGCCCAGAATTTATTTTAACTAGTTGGGTACTATGGACTTGTCGTGCTGGAAGGTATGATAAAAACAAGAGAAAGCAAAAACAAATCTCTTCTGGCTGGACCTTGTTGTCCATATTTAGAAAACACTTCATTTCTTTCGTTTGGCAATATTTAAATGTAAAAACATCAGCAAAAAAGTTTTAACTTCCCGATTTGTCTTGGAGAATATCATAAAGTTTCCTGGAACCTGACCATAAACAAGCATACTAACAATTCTGGTAAAGTGTATTTGCGCAAAAAATAAGGAATCCAATGAAGAAATACTATACGACTTACACAATCCCTGGAATGTTTTAAAAAAACATTAACTTCAGCTGTGGAGATGGCGACTTGTGATTAATCTGATCAATGTAGACAGCAAGCTGTAATGCATGAAAGGAGCTCTGGGCAACTCAGCATGTAGCTCAGACAGCCACAGCTCAGGACCTCCTCCCCACAGAGACTGTTCACCTACAGTGCCACTTCGCTGCCCTCAGGACTGGGTGCCTTGAGCCTTCTGTATGTCCATTGTTGTTTAGGAAGAGAGCTCAAAGGCAGAGCGCACAAGCACACATGCGCAAGCAGCTGTCTAGCCTGGTCAGACTTCCCAGGGTGGCAGCGAATGTTGGTGGGATCCTTTTAGTCCAAGACCAAGAATTCTCTTTCTAGCTTTCTCTTTCTCTTTCAGGAACTCCTTTTTTATTGATCACCCCACGTTTACCAGGTTCCATGGAGTTGGGTTAATCCAGCCAAATGCATCTGAGCTCATGATACTGAAATGTCTCTTAAATTGAGGACTATGCCTTAACCATGCATTCTTGATCTCCCAGCATGCACTGCTCCAAGTTTGTACATTAAAAAAAAATGCTTTGCTAAATATGAAACTAAGTGCAAATCACACTGATAGCTTTCTAAGTTTTTGTTTCTTGTTTCAGTGGATTCACACAGGAGGAAAATATCATGTGTACTAGACTTTAGGAAAAGAAATGGTCTTGGAATATTACTCTCTTCTTCAAGGTGGGCTAACTTTATGTGTCAAACCATCCCAAAATCAGAGTGGCTGAACACAGTAGAAGTTCATTTCTTTGCCTGCCTTCAAGTCCAACACACATTTGAGAGAGTCTGCAACGTGCTTTCACATGGGACCAGGTTCCACCCATCTTGAGGTGCCATCTTTGGCCAGGGCCCCAGTGTCCTCTATATCAGGAAACGGAGTAGAGGATCCCACAGGAGGCTTTGTGCACAGGCTTGGAGACGGTCTACCCCCATGCTGTTGGCCAAAACCAGTCATGTGGCCCCACCTAACCAGCAGGCTGGCTGGGAAGTATAGTGTAGCCTTATGCCCAGAAGACACAGAAATGGATTTACTGAGCACTTAGCCTTCTCTTCCATGATCGTTAAACTGTAACATGTGATATACAGATATTTGGACATTTTTAACCTCTAAAATCATAGTTTCATATGGTTTCACCTAATAGTTTGTATTTCTTATCCAGACTACTCACAACTAGATATTAAAAGAGTGGTCAAATTAGTGGTGGGAAGGTTAGTGATTGGCCCTGGAATTAGGGCAAAAGGCAGGTAGGAGATGATGCTGGGAAAGTAATCTGAATTACTTACTAACATTTACTTGCAGTGTGCTTCGAGAACTATGAAGTTAAAGAAACAAGAAGTTAAAGAAACAAAAAGTTAAAGCTTTTTTTTAAGCAGTTTTTGGAAAGATTTTATAAGATAGTGTGTCCCACTGTTATCATCAATATTGCGCTTGTCTGTGGTAGATTCTCTCTTCCCCTCAATAATATTGTTTCAGCTTAATCAGAAATATTTTCAATAATTTTCTTTTTATCCATAATTTTAAATAGCTGCCATATGTGAATTAAAAAAACTAGCAAGCATAGAATGCAGAACTGGATTCTTGGTGTAATAAATAAATTTCCTCCAGCATCTACAAATCAGCAAGTAATTATTAGCCATTCTATCCACTCGTGATTTCCCTCTTTTAAACTGTTTTCCCACTTTCCTGACCAGATGTAGAATTTGATGATTAAACCAGTAAAATCCCATTTGAGGCTATCCCTTTGAAGCTGTTTTTCAAAACTGGGTGACTACATAGACTGCACACTCATTAATTACAAGGCACGTCCCTCATTTATGGACTCCCATGGTTTTTGATGGCTTTTTCTACAGAGTTCTTTCAAGGTGCTTGTGCTCCTGTAAGAAATATGCACAGAACATGTCTCTGCATCCATAGAGCAGCTGGAGACCGAAGCGATGTTTTATGATTTGTGTAGTTGCTTGAACATCCAGAATCCACTGTATATTTCTCAGTCATGAGTTGAGTCTTAGTTGTTCCATCCATATTTTCAACAAGTGAGGAGAAGGCTAGATGTAATGTCGAATTTCTGATGTCTTCCAACAGAGCTGTGATACTAAGATGCATTTGTGACCAGGGAAGGAATCCCTGATAGTGGATAAGAAATCTGACTTCCTTAACAAGTTTTTGATGGCGTAAGTATTCATCATTAACATTTTGGAGAACTTCACAAGTGATACTTCGTACAGTGTCAAACATGATGTCTTGGAAGGAATTAATACACCTCAGATTTCTCAGTTTCACCTTTTAACCTAAAGGCAAACATGTGAAAGCAATAAAACTCGAGAAAGCAGATTTCTCTGTAGAGTTCTGTTAATGTACAAACAGTATATGAATTTCACCTTCTGGTAACTTTCTTCTCTTAGTTAACCCCAGGCAGTATTCTCCACAATCAAAACTAATTGACTTTGACAAAAACATATGAAATGGGTTTGACCACCTGTACCAGGAACCCTAGGCTTTTTCACCAAAGTTTCTAAGTAAGCTTTTTTTTTTTTAAAAAAAAAAAATCATATTTCAACATTTCAATTTGGTTCTTTGTAATTTCACATCTCATAGTTTTAGTAATCTTTTTTAGGTATAATTGTCATAAAACATTATGTTCATTTCAGATGTACAATGCAGTAATTCAATACTTGTATACACTGCAAAATGATCATGACAATAAGTCTAGTTACCATCTCTAAACCATACATAGTTACAGCATTTTTTTCCTTGTGATGGAAACTTTTAAGATGTACTATCTTAGCAACTTTAAAATATGCATTACAGTATTATTAACAATGGGGCTTTCCTGGTGGCTCAGTAGTAAAGATCTGCCTGCAGGAGGCTTGAGTTTGATCCCCGGGTGGGGAAGATCTCCTGGAGGAGGGCATGGCAACCCACTCCATTATTCTTGCCTGGGAATCCCATGGACAGAGGAGCCTGGCAGGCTACAGTCCTTGAGGTCGCAAAGGGTCAGACACGACTTAGCAATTGAGCATGAGTGCGCACAATTAACTGTAGTGGCCTGCTATATGTTACATCCCCAGGACTCATTTGTTGTATAAATGGAAGTTTGTACCTTTTGATCCCCTTTTCCTGTTTTGTGACCCCTGTCAGCAATCGCAGGTCTCTTCTCTGTATCTTTGAGCTTGGGGTGGTGTTTTGGTCTGTTTTTTAGATTCCACATTTAAGTATACATAAGTGAGGTCATACAGAATCCTTCTTTCAGGTATACCTGAAAGGTATAATGCCCTCAAGGTCCATCCATGTTGCTGAAATGGCAAGATTTCATTCTTTATCATGGCTGAATAATATTCCATTGTATATACATACCACTTTTTTTTTTTCCCATCCATTCACTCACTGATAGACACTTAGGTTGTTCCCATATACTGGCTATTGTAAATAATGCTGCAGTGAACATAATGGAGCATATAGATTTTCTTTGGATAAATACCCAGAAATGTAACTGCTAGGTTGTATGGTTGTTTTGTTTTCTTTTAAAGTTTTGAGGAGCCTCCACGCTGTTTTCCAGAGTGGCTGTACCAATATTTATTCCCAACAACAGTGTAGGATGGTTCCTGTTCTTCATATCCTCACTGACACTAGTTATTTGTTGTCTTTTGATGATAGCCATTTTGGCGGGTGTAAGGAGATGCCTCATTGTGGTTTTGATTTGCATTTTCCTGATGACTAGTTGATGTTGAGCATATTTTCGTATGTGTGTTGGCCATCTGAATGTCTTCCTTTGAAAAAATGTCACTTCACATTTTCTACCCATTTAAAAATCAGAGTGGTTTTTTTTTTTTTTTTTTTTTGAAATGAGTTGTTTGAGTTGCATTTATATTATACTTTATATTTGGGTATTAGTCCCTTTCAGATACATGACTTGCAAATATTGTCTTCCATTTGGTAGGTTGCCTTTTCATTCTGTTGGTTTCCTTTGCTGTGCAGAGCTTTTTAGTTTGAAGTAGTTCCTACTTGTTTGCTTTTGCTTTTCTTGCCTTTGCTTTTGGTGTAATGTTTCAATAATCTTACTGGCGCCTGTTGAGTTCACCTCACTTCTATGGAAGCTGCTTTGTGTCTTGCAAAATCCTTGCTATTTCCAACTGCAGGAAACTTCTGTATAACTCTCTGGTGCCTTTAGGATGGGCCAAATGTTTCATGTGGACACAGGCCCTTCCTTTCTGGCCCTCGTTTATCTCCTGCTCCTTCTCCCTCCCACTGTTCTGTCTGCTTCCCTTCTCACTCCCCTGAGCCACACACTTTCTCTGCTCCAACTTACAGGCCACTGACTCCTCATGTTCTTTATGGCTCCTTTTGAGGATGAAGCTGGGTTTTTGGGCATCAGGGAATAGGTAAGGCCCTTCCTGTTGGAGCTGGGACACTTAATGCTTGCAAATCTGAGGTCAAGAAGGGGAAAAGTGGGAAAAGGGGAAAGGTAGGAGAGAGGGATACTTTATGAGTTTGGGATTGACCTGTGCACACTGCTATATTTAAAGTAGATAATAAGCAAGGACCTACTCTATAGCACAGGGAATTCTACTCAATGGTCTGTAATAACCTAAATGGGAAAAGAATTTTAAAAGAATTGATATATGTATATGTATAACTGAATCACTTTGCTGTACACCTGAAATTATACAACATTGTAAATCAGCTATACTCCAATACAAAATAAAAATATTAAAAAAAAAAGAAATTTACAGGTCAGATCCATGATTTGTTGATAGATTGAAATCTCACTAAATGAATTACACATTCCTTATAAAAATATGGAATTAAATTCCCACAGGCAGAATATCCCCCTCTATAGGTCTCTTCTTTGTCATGTGTTCTTTGTAAATCCACCTGAAATGGGACATATTCTTTTCCAGGCAAAGTCAGTTTCTCCCTCCACTCTGCTCCCCAGACTCAGCTCCATGTTGTTAAAGGAAGAGAAAAAAGATGTGGGCACTTTGTCAAAGTTCGTACAAACATTGTCAAAAAAACTGACTGTTTGAGGATCTAGATGGAAGATTTTCTTCTCAGGGTGAGGTAAAATTACATTACCTTATTCATCAGGGCATGGGGACAGCTGTTTTTATCAATTTGTTTTGATCTTTGTGTTACGTTCCTAAAGATAGCAAGACAAATAACCCAATTGGAAAATGGGGAAAGGACCTGAAAAGACCTTTCTCCAAAGAAGATACACAAAGAGCCAATAAACACATAAAAATTGCTCGACATCATTAGCCATCTGGGAAATACAAATCAAAGCACAGTACTACTTCTCAACCACTAGAACAGCTGTAATTAAAAAATGGACACTAACAAGTGCTGGTGAGAACGTGGACGAGTTGCAGTCCTCATACACTGTTGGTGGAGGTGTGAAATGATACAACTATCTTGGAAAACAGTGTTTTGTTGTTGTTCAGTCACTCAGTCGTATCTGACTGTTTGTTACTGCATGGACTGCAACCAGGCTTCCATTCATTTCCTGAAATGCAAAAAGGTAAAATGATTGACAGAGGAGGACTTACACATAGCTGAGAAAAGAAGAGAAGCAAAAGGCAAAGGAGAAAAGGGCGGAAAACACTGCGTCAGTTCTTCAAAAAGTTAAACATAGAGTGCCTATGATCCAGCACTTTCACTCCTAGGTATATACCCAAGAAAAACGAAAACATGTGTTAATACAAAAGCTAACACACAGTGTTCATAGCAGCATTATTCTTAATAGCCAAAAGGTAGATCAGATCAGATCAGTTGCTCAGTCGTGTCCGACTCTTTGAGACCCCATGAATCACAGCACGCCAGGCCTCCCTGTCCATCACCAACTCCCAGAGTTCACTCAGACTCACGGCCATCGAGTCAGTGATGCCATCCAGCCATCTCATCCTCTGTCATCCCCTTCTCCTCCTGCCCCCAATCCCTCCCAGCATCAGAGTCTTTTCCAATGAGTCAACTCTTCACATGAGGTGACCAAAGTACTGGAGTTTCAGCTTTAGCATCAGTTCTTCCAAAGAAATCCCAGGGCTGATCTCCTTCAGAATGCACTGGTTGGATCTCCTTGCAGTCCAAGGCACTCTCAAGAGTCTTCTCCAACACCACAGTTCAAAGGCATCAATTCTTTGGCACTCAGCCTTCTTCACAGTCCAACTCTCACATCCATACATGACCACAGGAAAAACCATAGCCTTGACTAGACGGAACTTCGTTGGCAAAGTAATGTCTCTGCTTTTGAATATGCTATCTAGCTTGCTCATAACTTTGCTTCCAAGGAGTAAGCATCTTTTAATTTCATGGCTGCAGTCACCATCTGTAGTGATTTTGGAGCCCAGAAAAATAAAGTCTGACACTGTTTCCAATGTTTCCCCATCTATTTCCCATGAAGTGATGGGACCGGATGCCATGATCTTTGTTTTCTGAATGTTGAGCTTTAAGCCAACTTTTTCACTCTCCACTTTCACTTTCATCAAGAGGCTTTTGAGTTCCTCTTCACTTTCTGCCATAAGGGTGGTGTCATCTGCATATCTGAGGTTATTGATATTTCTCCCGGCAATCTTGATTCCAGCTTGTGTTTCTTCCAGTCCAGCGTTTCTCATGATGTACTCTGCATAGAAGTTAAATAAGCAAGGTGACAATATACAGCCTTGACGAACTCCTTTTCCTATTTGGAACCAGTCTGTTGTTCCATGTCCATTCCAACTGTTGCTTCCTGACCGGCATACAGATTTCTCAAGAGGCAGATCAGGTGGTCTGGTATTCCCATCACTTTCAGAATTTTCCACAGTTTATTGTGATCCACACAGTCAAAGGCTTTGGCATAGTCAATAAAGCAGAAATAGATGTTTTTCTGGAACTCTCTTGCTTTTTCCATGATCCAGCGGATGTTGGCAATTCGATCTCTGGTTCCTCTGCCTTTTCTAAAACCAGCTTGAACATCTGGAAGTTCACGGTTCACATATTGCTGAAGCCTGGCTTGGAGAATTTAGAGCATTACTTTACTAGCATGTGAGATGAATGCAATTGTGAGGTAGTTTGAACATTCTTTGGCATTGCCTTTCTTTGAGATTGGAATGAAAACGAACCTTTTCCAGTCCTGTGGCCACTGCTGAGTTTTCCAAATTTGCTGGCATATTGAGTGCAGCACTTTCACAGCATCATCTTTCGGGATTTGAAATAGCTCCACTGGAATTCCATCACCTCCACTAGCTTTGTTCATAGTGATGCTTTCTAAGGCCCACTTGACTTCACATTCCAGGATGTCTGGCTCTAGGTGAGTGATCACACCATCGTGATTATCTGGGTCATGAAGATCTTTTTTGTACAGTTCTTCTGTGTATTCTTGCCATCTCTTCTTAATATCTTCTGCTTCTGTTAGGTCCATACCATTTCTGTCCTTTATTGAGTCCATCTTTGCATGAAATGTTCCCTTGGTATCTCTGATTTTCTTGAAGAGATCCCTAGTCTTTCCCATTCTGTTGTTTTCCTCTATTTCTTTGCATTGATCGCTGAAGAAGGCTTTCTTATCTCTTCTTGATATTCTTTGGAACTCTGCATTCAGATGTTTATATCTGTCCTTTTCTCCTTTGCTTTTCGCTTCTCTTCTTTTCACAGATACTTGTAAGGCCTCCCCAGACAGCCATTTTACTTTTTTGCATTTCTTTTCTATGGGAATGGTCTTGATCCCTGTCTCCTGTACAATGTCATGAACCTCATTGCATAGTTCTTCAGGCACTCTATCTATCAGATATAGTCCCTTAAATCTATTTCTCACTTCCACTGTATAATCATAAGGGATTTGATTTAGGTCATACCTGAATGGTCTAGTGGTTTTCCCTACTTTCTTCAATTTAAGTCTGAATTTGGCAATAAGGAGTTCATGGTCTGAGCCACAGTCAGCTCCTGGTCTTGTTTTTGTTGACTGTATAGAGCTTCTCCATCTTTGGCTGCAAAGAATATAATCAATCTGATTTCAGTGTTGACCATCTGGTGATGTCCATGTATAGAGTCTTCTCTTGTGTTGTTGGAAGAGGGTGTTTGTTATGACCAGTGTATTTTCTTGGCAAAACTCTATTAGTCTTTGCCCTGCTTCATTCCGTATTCCAAGGCCAAATTTGCCTGTTACTCCAGGTGTTTCTTGACTTCCTACTTTTGCATTCCAGTCCCCTATAATGAAAAGGACATCTTTTGTGGGTGTTAGTTCTAAAAGGTCTTGTAGGTCTTCAAAGAACCGTTCAACTTCAGCTTCTTCAGCATTACTGGTTGGGGCATAGACTTGCATTACTGCGATATTGAATGGTTTGCCTTGGAAACGAATAGAGATCATTCTGTCGTTTTTGAGATTGCATCCAAGTACTGCATTTCGGACTCTTTTGTTGACCATGATGGCCACTCCATTTCTTCTGAGGGATTCCTGCCCGCAGTAGTAGACATAATGGTCATCTGAGTTAAATTCACCCATTCCAGTCCATTTCAGTTCGCTGATTCCTAGAATGTCGACATTCACTCTTGTCATCTCTTGTTTGGCCACTTCCAATTTGCCTTGATTCATGGACCTGACATTCCAGGCTCCTATGCAATATTGTTCTTTACAGCATCGGACCTTGCTTCTATTACCAGTCACATCCACAGCTGGGTATTGTTTTTGCTTTGGCTCCATCCCTTCATTCTTGCTGGAGTTATTTCTCCACTGATCTCCAGTAGCATATTGGGCACCTACTGACCTGGGGAATTTCTCTTTCAGTATCCTATCATTTTGCCTTTTCATACTGTTCATGGGGTTCTCAAGGCAAAAATACTGAAGTGGTTTGCCATTCCCTTCTCCAGTGGACCACATTCTGTCAGATCTCTCCACCACGACCCACCTGTATTGGGTTGCCCCATGGGCATGGCTTAGTTTCATTGAGTTAGACAAGGCTGTGGTCCTAGTGTGATTAGATTGACTAGTTTTCTGTGAGTATGGTTTCAGTGTGTCTGCCCTCTGATGCCCTCTTGCAACACCTACCATCTTATTTGGGTTTCTCTTACCTTGGGCGTGGGGTATCTCTTCACGGCTGCCCCTGCAAAGTGCAGCCATTGCTCCTTACCTTGGACAAGTGGTATCTCCTCACCGTTGCCTCTTTTTTTTGAGCCAAAAGGTAGAGACATCCCAAATGTCCATCAACTGACAAACGGATAAATGTGGTCTATTCATACAATAGAATATTATGCATCAGTAAATAAGAACTACTCTTATGTGCCACAAGATGCATGAACCTTGAACACCTGCTAAATGAAAAAGGTGAGACACAAACAGATCATAGAAGATATGATTACAGTTCTGTGAAATGTCTGGAATAGGCAAATCTAGAGACACAATGTAAATTTGTGGTTGGCAGGGAATGGAGGGAGGGGAGAATTGGGACTAAGTGCTGTTAGGTGTGTCCTGGAATTGGTGGTGACAGCTGCAGCAAGCGCATGGTCAAATGTACATTCCTTGTCTGTTGACGTGCCCAGGGGTTTAATATGCATGCATTTCATCATGTATTTACTATGCAAGAGGAAACAACCCCAGCCAACCCACCAAATATACAACTGAAGCCTTTTCTTCCAGAATCTGCTGGTAACCCTGTCCAATCATGGAATGCACGGCGAGCTACCACCTTGGTACTTGGGGTCGGGGCCCACTCTTTCCGGCCTCTAGGTCAAGGTCAGCAAACTGCAGCCCTCAGGCCAAGGCTAGGCAGCCCTCTGTTTCTATGTGGCTCTTGAGCTAAGAATGGCTTTTACTTTAAAAACGGTTAAAACTAAACCAAAAAAAGAAGATTATTGCATGACATGTGGAAAGCTTATGAAATTCAAATGTTTCAGTGTCCATAAATATGTACTGAACACGGCCATGGCCATCTATCTACTGTTGCTTGCGGCTGCTTTTGCACTGGGACAAAGACCCCGTGGCCCACAGAGCATAAACTATTTACCATCTGGCCCTTTATGAAAAACATCTGCCAAGTTCTGCTCTACAGATGAAGAGTTGAGTGAATTGTGTTTCCAGGAGGGAGGAGGGCGCCCTGGGCTGGAACCGCTGACAGGGCTCTGCTGGGTTGTGACTGCTCCTTTGGGCTGGAGCTGCCTCATCTGTAACAGGAGACGGCTTGCATGAAGGCTCTCTACAGCGTCTTTCCAGCTTTGACTGTCTCTAGGCGATGGCACCCCACTCCAGTACTCTTGCCTGGAAAATCCCATGGATGGAGGGGCCTGATGGGCTGCAGTCCATGGGGTCGCTAGGAGTCGGACACGACTGAGCGACTTTACTTTATTTTTTCACTCATCCATTGGAGAAGGAAATGGCAACCCACTCCAGTGTTCTTGCCTGGAGAATCCCAGGGACGGGGGAGCTTGGTGGGCTGCGGTCTATGGGATCGCACAGAGTTGGACACAACTGAAGCGACTTAGCAGCAGCAGTGTATCAAGATTCCAGTGTGTTTGGTGGCCCCCAGGTGGCCAGTGGGGCAGACCGGCAGCGATCTTGTCTGGGACAAGCCACGGGGGCCAGGGAGTCACGTGAGCACACAGGACACCAGGCTGGACACAGACCTGGGGAGCCAGTGTGCCTGGACAGAGCAGATCTGAAAACTGGCCCCCTCCAGGGTTCAGAAGCAGATGATTTGGGCCACTTTCATGTGTCCTAGTTTCGTAGATTATATGTAACCCAGTTCTGTTTATTTCTGTATTTAATGGCTGCGCTGGGTCTTCGTTGCTGTGCGGGCTTTTCCCTAGTTGCAGAGAGTGGGGGCTACTCTCCAGTGGTGGTGCATGGACTTCTCATTGCACTGGCTTCTCTTGTTGCAGAGCAGGGGCTCACTAGCTGTGGCGCATGGGCTTAATTGCCCCACAGCATGTAGAACCCTCTCAGACCAGGGATTAAACCTCTGTCGCCTGCCCTGGCAGGTGGATTCTTATCCACTGAACCCCCAGGGAAGTCCCTTGTAATCCAATTCTTTTAACCCTGGGGAAGAAGGAAATGGCTGATGCTAAATATTGGGGACCTGGAGAAAGGCATGGCAACCCACTCCAGTATTATTCCCTGGAGAGTCCCATGGACAGAGGAGCCTGGTGGGCTATAGTCCATGGGGTCGCAAAGAGTGGAACATCCTGAAGTGACTTAGCACAATTATTGGTGAAGGCTTGCAAGGCATGATAGCAGAGGCTGGCAATCTGAAATTCAGGTTTTCAAAGTCCGATCTAGCACTTCCAGCAGGTTTGTGGCAATTGACCAGGTAACTCTCATGTCCATAGAGTCTCCGTGGTGCTTCCTGTTTTCTCAGTTCTAACATGTGGCTCTTTATCCACAGTCCAAGGGATCACGAGTTGTCGGCATCGTCGCTCCAGCCTGGTGTCTGTCGCTATGGAACCATACTGGCCTGCTGCTATGGCTGGAGAAGGAGCAGCAAGGGAGTCTGTGAAGGTACTTTTGTAAAACCTCAGACCACCCAGTGCTCAGGTGGTTGGCCTGGGTCCTGCAGGTTTTCTCTGTGACACCATAAGCTGTCACCAGGTTGCCAGTGGCTTTCCCAGAGCAGGGACATAGTCCTAACTGACACCCAAGGTCTAAGTGCTTGTGAGATCTCTTCCCATTCAAAATATGGCTGACACCATCACCCTGGATATGATGTGTTTGTTTTAGGAGCCCTGTTTCATCAATTCTCTCTGCTGTTCTCTTAGTCAGTATGGCTGTTTTTGTTTTAACCTAGGGAAACTGAGTTAGGCAAAAACAGGTCAAGAAATATCTCATTCTAATTATAATTTTTCCAACCGACTTCTAATGAATTCCACTTTTTAATTATGAATCACCCAATCAGTAGGCTTTGGTCACAAACAAGAAGGTTAGCCATTTACTTTGTAGTTTGGTTATTCACATTTTCCAAGTTCATCGTGCCTATTTCTAGATGGTTTCAAGGGATGCATGCACATGTATGCATGATTCTGCTGTGTACATTTCAAACTAGGTTTCCCTAAATTGCTTTTGACATCATTTCTCAGACCAGTGTTAGGAACTCCGAGAGAGGCCTCTGACAGTTTGAAAAGAGTTGGGGAGGCTAGGGATGAGCACGGAGTTTTGTGTTGCATTGTTTTTCATGTAAATTTCTATACTAATAGACAGTTGCAGTGTAAAAGAATCAAATCTGTATTCTTCATAGCTGACTAACCAGGGGTACATATTTTCAGGGCAGGAATCTGGTCTCAGGGCTTTGTATATCTAGTAGGTGGTATAGAACCTGAATCCTTAATCTGTTAAGGGGGTGAACAGACATGTGCATGCAGTACTTTGGGCACTGGTACAGATCACATTGGATTATAAACTATAAAGACCAAGAATGTTAGCGATTTTTAAGAATAATAAGTCTACATTCTTTTTTCTGCTTTTTCCCTGCCCCAACCTCCTCCTCCTTGATTTAGCTGGTTCAAAAAATAATCTGGGCAGACTGTAGCTGCGGGGAGAACTTGATCATGTCTGAAATCCATGAAACATTGGCAGACGTTGATCTCGCTCCTACATGTTTAGTGAAGTCACTCAGTCGTTTCCGACTCTGTGACCCCATGGGCTGTAGCCCACCAGGCTCCTCCATCCATGGAATTTTCTAGGCCAGGGTGCTGGAGTGGGTTGCCATTTACTTCTCCAGGGGATCTTCCTGACCCAGGGATCAAACCCCGGCCTCCCGCATTGCGGGCAGACGCTTTACCATCTGAGCCACCAGGGAATCCCCCCACATGTTTGATATTATGTAAAACCTTGCACTGTCGCAGTTTCCTTATGAGGAGAAGAGTGGGAAGATAGTAGAAGAAATATTTGAAGGTCATCACTGCCTGCCTAGCAAAAGAAAGTTAGAATATTGCCCTGGGACTTTGTCGGTTGAAAAGGGTGGTACTCACACTGGTCAGGTGGGTCATGATCAAGGGCATTGTCTTGAGAACCAGACTGCCGTGGGTGACCTTGGGCAAGGTAGATAAGCTTGCTCAGGCTCCATTTCCTCCCTTGCAGACTTCTGTCCGTCAAAGCAGCAGGTGATGAGGGAGTTCAATGTTGCTTTTTTCTCCTTCTAAACACAACATGATACATTTTTCTTTGAAGTCAGTCAGGTGGAAAGGGTTAAAAACCACACAGGATATCTTATTTGGAATCTCTCTTACAGTCACAGGAACCTCAGGACCTCCGGCCATAAAACTTGCATGTCTCTGGTGTATAAATGACGGTGATCTTTGCTTTTCCGGAGGGGCTATTTTATAATTAGATCGGAGCAGTCTGACCATGGTGCACATAGCCAATCACATTCTCACCACTTTTGTGGCCAATATTCATACCAGAGGCCTGAAAAGAATTGAATGCCAGATGCTAAAGGGCATTCCAACACACTGCTCCCACTGCGTGTTTGGCAAGCCGAAGAGATGGTCAGCCCACCCTCTGCCTCCGTCAAATGTTGGCACAGTAAATGGCAATGATTTTTGTATCTATGATCTGTATCATATTACATCCAGTCGGCATGGTCCTTCTTGATGGTAAAGTCATACGCTCCTCGAAGCACCAGGTAACAGGCTGCTTAGTCCCTGATCACCAGGCCTCTGATTTTTAAGCCGTGGGGTGCATGGTGATGAGACAGGAATGCATGCCAACTTGCCTGAACAGGCAGAGCCAGGCTCCAGCCTGTGAGGGTGCAGTCTGCCCCAGCCTTCACCTCCATTGACTGATCAGCCCTCAGTCCTTCAGAGGCCCTGTCTCTATGTCAGAGCTTTCTAGATCTCAGCCTCTGCCCTGCTTAAATCTGTTCCCAGGGCAGGGTCTGCTTCACTCAATATCTTTAGCCTTCAGATATGGGTCACTTAGTGAGATATGGGAGAAAGAGCCAGAAAGAGTGGATAAAGAGTGGATAAACACTCCAGAAAGATGGAGGAGTTTGAGTTTGCAGGGAAATTAAATGAGAGCTTCCTTTATCTAAAGCACACTTAAATCTCAGGCCATTTTAGACATAAATGGAATTTCCCTATGCCATAAATTGGCTGTTCCCATCACAGATCCAAAGTTACCGTAAATCAAAAACGTCTTTCTGGAGTGCTGACCTCCAAACAGCAATGGTATTAATATTCACCACTTCTCCTCTTTTCTCTTTGGCATTTATCCTGGGCTTTCCTGTCTGGACTACATTGAAAATAACTTTCCAGGGAGCAATCAGAAGTCTTGGGGGCTTAAAAAAAAGGTTTATTTTTCTAACATTTAGAGTTAAAGCTGCATCTCCAAGAACATAACCATAACAAAATAGACCCTGGAAATCCAATTCTATCTCGATTGCCTCCAAAAGTAGAAGAACTTTGGTGGGAAGCGTGTTTTCCCATACCTTCTCTCACTTACGATCTACTTAGAGCCTTGAAATGTTTCCCTTTTCAAAGTTCTACACTTACTGTTTGTCATTCAAAACTATTTCAGTGTCTAACATGTTCACACTATTACATGCAGGTGGAGAAACAAAGATGAGCATTTATATCCCTGTTCTGAAAGCACTTAGCATCAGATAGTAGATAGAAGTCAAACATAGAAGTGAAATATCTGGCTAGTTCTTGAATAAGATGCAGATATCAGTTTTGTGGGAGAAGCCTGCCAGAGTTCTGTGGAGTTCTCAGAGATGAGCAGAAGTTCACATGTGGCTGGAGAAATCTGTACAAGCCTCTGGAAGGAGGGGCCCTACAAGGTATTCCTTGAAGGATTGTTAGGATATTAACCATTGGAGTGGCGGGGAGGGGTGCCGCAGGGTGGGGTAACAATAGAGAAGCAATAAAAAGTGCAGAGTAGCTCAGAGAAGAGCAGGCAGTCTGGTTTGACCTCATCGTTGCCTGGGTTCAGGGAACAGAGTAAGACTAAAAAAAGGCAGAGGCCACATCATGGTTATGACCCCTGTCCTGGATTCAGGACCCAACAGAGATTATTTGATGACTTCTAGGCAATGAAATCGGTCCTGAATATTCATTGGAAGGACTGACGATGAAGCTGAAACTCCAGTACTTTGGCCACCTGATACAAAGAACTGACAGAGGATGAGATGGTTGGATGACATCACCAACTCGATGGACATGAGTTTGAGTAAGCTCCGGGAGTTGGTTATGGACAGGGAAACCTGGTGTGCTGCAGTCCATGGAGTCGCAGAGTCAACCACAACTGAGCCACTGAACTGAACTGAACTGAACTGAACTGAGGCAATGCATGGCATAATCAGAGCTATACTTCTGGAATATCCCTTTAATGTCACATCGGACATCAGTATTTTAGGAACGGTAACTGAGAAGTTGATTCTTGCACAAATATCCTGTTGAGAGGCACTTAGGAGAAATCAGTAAGGGAGTTAGGGAGCTAGGGAAGAAGCTAGGCAAGGATGTGACTTCAAGAGAAGAGAAGTTTGGCTTCATCCTGATCCCACAGGGAGCTCTGGAGTGTTAATTGCACCACAGCATTTGTCCTGCCCAGAAACCAGGGGCTAGGCTGTTAGACCTGTGCGTCAGCCAAGCCCTGGTCACAGACTGATGTGAGGAAAGTGAAGAGAGAGAGGCATGTGACAAATCTCCCAGACATCTATGGGCAAAGTGATTCCCAGCAGCTGGATAAATATTGGCTTGGGCAAAAATGTTTGTTTGGGTTTTTCTGTAAGCAACTGTAGAGAAACCCAAACAGACTTTTTTGGCCAAACCAAAATCGAGGAAATTGGTGGTAGAAACAGGGATAGAGGGGTAGGATACTCTGGATGATTGTTTGGGGAACAAGAAAAAATAGAGACAGCTGAGATTTTGAGTCCAGGTAGCTGGGAGATGAATGGTGACGTTAGCAAAGGTAGGGGTGTGTCAAATGGGAACATGGTGGAGTCTTTAGGAACAGGCTTGCCTAGGGGTGGACCTTCTATGAGCCAGAGAATCAATGTGCAGAGAAGTAAGCAAGCATTTCTGGCAATTGCTGAGTCACCCTTTCATATGCTGGCTGTTTCTGGGACTCCTAGTAGATCCAGAAAATGTGAGAGTCCATGATTCACTACCTGCCTAGTTTCTCTCTCATTCATTGCTTTTTCTCTCATTCCCATTCATGTCTTTGGGCTCTCCCATTTTCCTTTCTTCCTATCCACAGCGTTTTCTCCCTGTCTCCTCCCTATGAGCCAGACTCAAACTTTCCACCATCTTTGACTACGATTTCTTGCCTAATCCAATCTGTTACCCATCCCATCCTTGTTTCTCCTGCCACTTCAGTCATCCAACAAATATTTATTGAGTTCCTAGTTTGTGTCAGGTGTCTGGATACAGAAGTGGATAAAACAGAAAACCAAATCCTGCCTTTGGCATGCCTCCATGACCACCACTATCGCCATCACCATCATACTTGTGGTTCCCATCCTCAGGACCTTCCTGCCTCCAACCTGTGCTTTGTTCATTTTGGCTGATAATGCACAGAATGTAAAAATTTTGATCATTGAAGAGAGAAATGGGGAAATAATACAGAAGAGGAAAAAAAAAAAAAACAGTAGAAAGGGGGATAAGGACCTTGGCCCAGTATAACTATGGAGTTTCTTCCAGCTCACAAATCATATTCCATTTGTTAAATCTTTTGTATTTACATAGAAAAGTGGCTAATTGTGATGTAGGAGGCTTTTTTTCCTTTGAATGCCATTGGAGGTGTGGCAGTGCTAGGCAAAGTTATGGTCAACTTGCACTTGTGGGGTGAAGGGGGTGAGGAGATGGGGGCCAGTGAGCAGCCATGAAGAGATACCCCACATCCAAGGTAAGAGAAACCCAAGTAAGAAGGTAGGTGTTGCAAGAGGGCATCAGAGAGCAGACACACTGAAACCATACTCACAGAAAACTAGTCAATCTAATCACACTATGACCACAGCCTTGTCTAACTCAATTAAACTAAGCCATGCCCGTGGGGCAACCTAAGACGGGCAGGTCATGGTGGAGAGATCTGACAGAATGTGGTCCACTGGAGAAGGGAATGGCAAACCACTTCAGTATTCTTGCCTTGAGAACCCCATGAACAGTATGAAAAGGCAAAATGATGGGATACTGAAAGAGAAACTCCCCAGGTCAGTAGGTGCCCAATATGCTACTGGAGATCAGTGGAGAAATAACTCCAGCAAGAATGAAGGGATGGAGCCAAAGCAAAAACAATACCCAGCTGTGGATGTGACTGGTAATAGAAGCAAGGTCCGATGCTGTAAAGAGCAATATTGCATAGGAACCTGGAACGTCAGGTCCATGAATCAAGGCAAACTGGAAGTGATCAAACAAGAGATGGCAAGAGTGAATGTCGACATTCTAGGAATCAGCGAACTGAAATGGACTGGAATGGGTGAATTTAACTCAGATGACCATTATGTCTACTACTGCGGGCAGGAATCCCTCAGAAGAAATGGAGTGGCCATCATGGTCAACAAAAGAGTCCGAAATGCAGTACTTGGATGCAATCTCAAAAACGACAGAATGATCTCTATTCGTTTCCAAGGCAAACCATTCAGTATCACAGTAATGCAAGTCTATGCCCCAACCAGTAATGCTGAAGAAGCTGAAGTTGAACGGTTCTTTGAAAACCTACAAGACCTTTTAGAACTAACACCCACAAAAGATGTCCTTTTCATTATAGGCGACTGGAATGCAAAAGTAGGAAGTCAAGAAACACCTGGAGTAACAGGCAAATTTGGCCTTGGAATACGGAATGAAGCAGGGCAAAGACTAGTAGAGTTTTGCCAAGGAAATGCACTGGTCATAGCAAACACCCTTTTCCAACAACACAAGAGAAGACTTTACACACGGACATCACCAGATGGTCAACACTGAAATCAGATTGATTATATTCTTTGCAGCCAAAGATGGAGAAACTCTATACAGTCAACAAAAACAAGACCAGGAGCTGACTGTGGCTCAGACCATGAACTCCGTATTACCAAATTCAGACTTAAATTGAAGAAAGTAGGGAAAACCACTAGACCATTCAGGTATGACCTAAATCAAATCCCTTATGATTATACAGTGGAAGTGAGAAATAGTTTTAAGGGACTAGATCTGATAAATAGAGTGCCTGAAGAACTATGGAATGAGGTTCATGACATTGTACAGGAGACAGGGATCAAGACCATCCCCATGGAAAAGAAATGCAGAAAAACAAAATGGCTGTCTGGGGAGGCCTTACAAATAGCTGTGAAAAGAAGAGAATTGAAAAGCAAAGGAGAAAAGGAAAGACATAAGCATCTGAATGCAGAGTTCCAAAGAATATCAAGAAGAGATAAGAAAGCCTTCCTCGGTGATCAATGTAAAGAAATAGAGGAAAACAACAAAATGGGAAAGACTAGAGATCTCTTCCAGAAAATTAGAGATACCAAGGGAACATTTCATGCAAAGATGGACTCAATAAAGGACAGAAATGGTATGGACCTAACAGAAGCAGAAGATATTAAGAGGTGGCAAGAATACACAGAAGAACTGTACAAAAAAGATCTTCACGACCAAGATAATCACGATGGTGTGATCACTCACCTAGAGCCAGACATCCTGCTATGTGAAGTCAAGTGGGCCTTAGAAAGCAGCACTATGAACAAAGCTAGTGGAGGTGATGGAATTCCAGTTGAGCTATTTCAAATCCCGAAAGATGATGCTGTGAAAGTGCTGCACTCAATATGCCAGCAAATTTGGAAAACTCAGCTGTGGCCACAGGACTGGAAAATGACCGTTTTCATTCCAATCCCAAAGAAAGGCAATGCCAAAGAATGCTCAAACTACTGCACAATTGCACTCATCTCACACACTAGTAAAGTAATGCTCAAAATTCTCCAAGCCAGGCTTCAGCAATATGTGAACTGTGAACTTCCAGATGTTCAAGCTGGTTTTAGAAAAGGCAGAGGAACCAGAGATCGAATTGCCAACATCTGCTGGATCATGGAAAAAGCAATAGAGTTCCAGAAAAACATCTATTTCTGCTTTATTGACTATGCCAAAACCTTTGACTATGTGGATCACAATAAACTGTGGAAAATACTGAAAGTGATGGGAATACCAGACCACCTGATCTGCCTCTTAAGAAATCTGTATGCAGGTCAGGAAGCAACAGTTAGAACTGGACATGGAACAGACTGGTTCCAAATAGGAAAAGGAGTACGTCAAGGCTGTATATTGTCACCCTGCTTATTTAACTTATATGCAGAATACATCATGAGAAACGCTGGACTGGAAGAGGCACAAGCTGGAATCAAGATTGCCGGGAGAAATATCAATAACCTCAGATATGCAGATGACACCACCCTTATGGCAGAAAGTAAAGAGGAACTCAAAAGCCTTTGATAAAAGTGAAAGTAGAGAGTGAAAAAGTTGGCTTAAAGCTCAACATTCAGAAAACGAAGATCATGGCATCCGGTTCCATCACTTCAAGGGAAATAGATGGGGAAACAGTGGAAACAGTGTCAGACTATTTTTGGGGGCTCCAAAATTACTGCAGATGGTGACTGCAGCCATGAAATTAAAAGATGCTTACTCCTTGGAAGCAAAGTTATGAGCAAGCTAGATAGCATATTCAAAAGCAGAGACATTACTTTGCCAACGAAGGTCCGTCTAGTCAAGGCTATGGTTTTTCCTGTGGTCATGTATGGATGTGAGAGTTGGACTGTGAGGAAGGCTGAGTGCCAAAGAATTGATGCTTTTGAACTGTGGTTTTGGAAAAGGCTCTTGAGAGTCCCTTGGACTGCAAGGAGATCCAACCAGTCCATTCTGAAGGAGATCAGCCCTGGGATTTCTTTGGAAGAAATGATGCTAAAGCTGAAACTCCAGTACTTTGGCCACCTCATGAGAAGAGTTGACTCATTGGAAAAGACTCTGATCCTGGGAGGAATTCGGGGCAGGAGGAGAAGGGGATGACAGAGGATGAGATGGCTGGATGGCATCACTGACTCGATGGACGTGAGTCTGAGTGAACTCTGGGGGTTGGTGATGGACAGGGAGGCCTGGCGTGCTGCGCTTCATGGGGTCGCAAAGAGTCAGACACAACTGAGTGACTGAACTGTACTGAACTGAACTGATGTAATTCAGAAGCGAAGCACTACTCAGTATTTTCAAGGTGAACATAAACTGGAGAGGAAGCAGATCACCCTCTGTATTGTATATCACCATGGATTTCTCTGCCACACAGAATGCGGCTAAGTTCAACACGTGTGCATTTCACTGGGCTGACTGTTCTTTTTGTTTATTGAAATATAGTTGACTTACAATGTTGTGTTGATTTCTGCTCCACAGCAAAGTGATTCAGTTATATATATATTTGTATTCCTTTTTAATATTCTTTTCTATTATGGTTTATCACAGAATATTGAATATAGTTCCCTGTGCTCTACTGTAGGACCTTATTGTTTATTCATCCTATATATACTAGCTTGCAGCTGCTACTCCCAAACACCCAGTCCTGCCCTCTCTCATCCTCCCTTACCGCTGGCAACCACAAGTCTGTTGTCTATGTGTGTGAATCCATTTCTGTTTTGCAGATAAGTTTATATGTCTCATATTTCAGATTCCACATGTAAGTGGCATCATAAGGTGTTTGTCTTTCTCTTCCTGACTTACTTTAATTAGTATGATAATCTCTCTAGGTCCATCCATGTTGCTACAAATGGTATTATTGTATTCTTTTTCATGGCTGAGTAATAGTCCATTGTATATATCTATCATGTCTTTTTCACCTTTTACCTTTCAGTGGATATTTTGGTTATTTCCATGTCTTGGCCATTGTTGATAGTGCCTGTATGTATCCTTCCAAATTAAACTTTTGTTCAGATAAATGCCCAATAGTGGGATTGCAACTCTATTTTAGCTTTTTTGAGGAACTTCCATACTGTTCTCTCTAGTGGCTGCACCAATTTACATTCCCACCCACAGTGTAGGAGGGTTCCCTTTAGTATATACTCTTTCCAGCATTTATTATTTGTAGACTTTTTGATGGTGGCCATTCTGCCTGGTGTGAGATGATATCTCATTGTAGTTTTGATTTGCCTTTCTCTGATCATTAGCCATGTTGAACATCTTCTCATATACCTATTGGCTCCTATTCTTTAATTGTCAAAATACCTTTTCTTTCGACAGCTATGTGTGAACCTGGATGCAAGTGTGGTGAGTGTGTGGGACCAAAACAAATGTAGATGCTTTCCAAGATTCACGGGGGAAACCTGCAGCCAAGGTCAGTACTATAGACCACGGTGGTGATACAGACCTACCCCAGGGCTTTCAGAATCAACTCAGGCAGTGCAGTGGTGTTTGGGACACAGTATAGCACTCAGGATTCTGTAGTATGTAATTCTGATCTTCAAACGAAAGTGGTTTCAGAATGAGATTTTTCAATCAATCTCTTCTAGAAAAACATCAAAGTCATTCTGATGCTTTTGTTAGGATGTCAGATGAAAAACATTATTTTCCCTCTGAACAATAATGTTTATTGTTTTTTTAAGCTGAGGAAGCAATGCATATATTTTATTTAAGAAAATCCAACAAAACAAGAGGATATAAATTAAAAAGTGAGTGTGAACACCCACAGTCCATCCTCCACCCATAGCTAAGAGTTTGACCTCCATCTCTGCAGTTTATTTTTTGTTATAGTTACAAATATGGATATTTCTCATGGGCATTTTTGCATGTCAGCACATAGAGAGCTGTCTCATACTCTTTAAGGCTGTATCCTAGTCTCTAGATCAAATGCTTGTGTCATTTACATAAAAATACTTTAACCACTATTATAGAAGTTGTCCCCAATGTTTTGCCACTACAAATAGCGCTATCTCAGTCATTATCCTATGCATATCCTTGCATCTTTGAGTATTTTTATAGGGTAAGTATCTAAAAATGGAATTGTTGGGTTGAACGGCATGCATATTTTTATTGTAATTGATATATTTTAAAAGGCAATTTATGATTTTTGTCATAAGCTGTTTATCTAAATATATTAAAGCAGTTATAATATTAAGAAAAGTGGTTCTTAAGGTGGCCAGTTTTGTCCGCTAGGAAGACTTGCCAGATACAATACATATCCCTGTTACTGCTGCTAAGTCACTTTAGTCATGTCTGACTCTGTGCGACCCCACAGACGGCAGCCCACCAGGCTCCCCCGTCCCTAGGATTCTCCAGGCAAGAACACTGGAGTGCGTTGCCATTTACTTCTCCAGTGCATGAAAGTGAAAAGTGAAAGTGAAGTTGCTCAGTCATGTCCAACTCTTAGCGACCCCATGGACTGCAGCCTACCAGGCTCCTCTGTCGATGGGATTTTCCAGGCAAGAGTACTGGAGTGGGGTGCCATTGCCTTCTTCGATACATATCCCTAGTTAGATTTAAATCTTATTTTCAAATGCAATTTCACATAAACAACAAACATTTTATAGTGTATGTATGTGGCAAATATTGTATGTGACATTTGTACACTGAACAAATATTAGTCATTTTTCTGAAATTAACATTTACCCGGGCATCCTGTATTTTTATTTGATAAATCTGAAAGTCTTACCCCTGAGGTTATCTGGCGGTGCCTGGAGACATTCGGAGGGGTTACTACTGGCATCTGGTGGGTAGAGCCCAGCTGAACATCTATAGTGCACAGGGCAGCCCCCCACTAAGGGTGATCTGGCCCCAGATGTCCACAGTGTGGAGGAGCCCAGGCACCAAGAAACCTGTGCTAATTAAGAAAGGGTCCCCAGTTCTATAACACAGTTAAGCAAAGAGCAGAAAATCCAGTTCAGCTGCCCTTAGGAAAGAACCCTGCCAGGGTTCTAGAAGGGTGAATAGAATTCCAGAGAAAGCCAGGGGTCTGCCCCACTCTGTCCCCCAGCCCCCAGCTCACTGCCAAGGCCACATGCTCACATAGCCTTTCTCTGTGCTGGCAGACCTGCAGGCTCAGGGAGGAGACTCTAGCTCTCCTGTCCCGACCCCAGAACGGGGGCCAGCACCGCCAAGGGGCTCCTTAGAACCGTGTCCAGAAGGCTTGAGGGAAGTGCAGCAGGAGCCATGCTCTCAGAAGTAATAATTCAACCATGTCCCTTAGCAGAGCTTTTCCCACCAGAAGACCTGCTTTTCCATATGTCTTGGATTCTGTACCAAGATACCTTCTCAAGAGAGTTGGAATGGAGAAGGTGTTTTTTCATGCTGCTTTTCAAGTCCCGGCAAAGTATTCACTTTGACGGAGTGTCCAGTGGCTCAGATGTGGGGCTGTCTGGCTTTTCCCCACAGCCTCCCTGCCCCAGGGCCGCCTGATCAAAGTCCATGTATATCCACTGATGGCCACAGGCTTCAACCCAACTGATGTCTTTCCCCAAAATGCTTCTTGCAAGAGACGCCTCTGACTTAGCGCCAAGTGATGGACTATCCCTGGCTTTCCTGTTATGTCCAACCAGCATTATTTGATTCATGCATTTGAAGCAGTTAGGATCCATACAGGAGATGGTAGTGTACAGGGGAGTGGCAGTGGAGAAGGGGGTTCAAGTGTCCAGCTAATGTGCTGGAAAAATCTCCATGTAAGGTTCTTCTCAGAGGTGAAAGCAGCCACTTACTTGTTTTCCAGAATGGCCTTTGCCTGTTACTGTGCGGAATTTTGGTCTTACATGGAATTTGGTTCTTTTCTCCTTTCTATATCTGCCTTGGGAGAGTTATGACATGTGGCACCCACATCACCACGTGCCCAAAGACAAAACCCATGATGGCTTTACAAGTTTTTTCCTTATGTATCACTTTTTATTTTAATAAAATCTACTTCATTCTTAATGTTTCATGTTTTAAACCCTGAAAAGCTCAGAGAAGAAAGCCCCTCTCAATCTTCCCAGGAGGTAACCATTATAAACGTGTAGAGCCTGGTCTCCCAAGGTTTTTTTTTTTTTTTCCCCTGCCTGTGCCACATTGCTTGCAGGATCTTAGTTGCCCAACCAGGGATAGAATGCAGACCCCAGCTGTGAAAATGCTGAGTTTTAACCACTGGAATGCCAGGGAATTTCCCTAGGAAATTTTTCCTATGCTTATTTTAAAAATGTGTTATCTATATACATATTTTTGTAACCTTTTTGTGTATCAGCGTCCTCTGAGCACCTTGATATGGGATTAAATACTGTCCTGTGACCTGACCACCAGTAATAGCTGCCTAGCAGGGCTCCGTCAGGAAAGGTGTGAGACAAGGCCATTTGGCCATCATGAGGCCGCTCAAAATAATAATTGAAAGGAGACAGTGCTGTTGGCATCTGTCACAGACTACCTGGAAGAGCTTTAAAGGCAGCAGTATCTAGATTATGTTTTAACTTTTTATTCAAGTAGGAAACACAAAATTGTACACCTGTCAACAATGTACAACTGCATGAATGCTCAAGAACACCCATGTAGCTGGCATTCAGATCAAGAAATGGAAACTTAGCCTCCCTGAAGACCCCTCATGCTCCCCTCCATCACTTGCCCCCAGCCCCCAACAAGGGACTGTACCTTGTCTCTCACACCAGAGTCACTGTGCCTGGATTGTTTTGTTTCTTTCACTCATGCCTGGTTTTCAGTGTGTGCATTTGTGTCCAGCTTCTCCCAGTCAGGATCATGTTTGTGAGTTTCATCCACAGTTGTTTGTACTTGTGGTTTGCTCAGCCTCACTGCTGTACAGTTTTCTATTGCGTGAGTGTACAAGTCATTTATCCATGCTTTTCAGAGGAGAGATTTGGATTCTTCCTGGTTTGAGGCAATTCAGAATAGTGCTACTGTGATCATTTTAGCATGAGACTTTTTGGTGGTTTAGTTGCTCAGTCGTGTCCAACTCTTTGCGATAGCCCTCCAGCCTCCCCTGTCCATGGGATTCTCCAGGCAAGAATACTGGAGTGGGCTGCCATTCCTTCTCCAGGAGATCTTCCTGACCCAGTGATTGAAACCGGGTCTCCTGCATTGCAGGCGGATTCTTTACTGACTGAGCCACCAGGGAAGTCTGGTGGGCATGTACCCATGTTTCTGTTGGACATTTGCCCAGGAGTGGAATGGCTGGCTCACGAGTGTCTGTATCTAGCTGCCACACAGTTTTCCAGAGTGGTTGTGTCTATATTTGCATTCCCTTCAGCAGTGTAAGATGATTCAGTTTGCTCCACACCTGCACCAACGCTTTAATGATGGTCAGAGAAGAGGCGAGTCACCACCATTTGTACCTACCTCCACAGCTGGCATCCAGGGTAGGCCAACCCCATTCCACATCTGGGTGTTTCCTCCTTCAGTTCACCTTTCTCCATTTCCTGACTGCCCCCTGCAGATGTGACTGAGTGTGGATTCAAACCCCGGCCGTGCCAACACAGATGTGTAAATACACACGGTAGCTACAAGTGCTTTTGCCTCAGCGGCCACATGCTCCTGCCAAACGCCTCATGTTCCAGTAAGTTTCAGCAGCTGGCCTGCTCTTGGTCAATCCAGAGGCTTGACTTTTGGCATTTAATGCTTGGGGCAAAGTTAAATTAAGTTATTGGAGGGGAAACACCCACCCCAAAGACTCTCACATCACCCTAGACTAAAACATCTTTGCACACTTATTTTTTTCAATTTATTTATTTTTTAATTGAAGGATAATTGCTTTACAGAATTGTATTGATTTCTGCCAAACATCAACATGAATCAGCCATATATATATAGGCCCTCCCTCTAGGACTTATTTTTAATTGTAGTAAAATACGTATATTGTGCAATTCACCATTTTGATAATTTTAAGTGTACTTCAGGCATTTTATACATTCACAGTGTTGTGCAAACCATCACTGCTCTCCAGAATATCTCCATCACCCCAAAAGGAAACCCTGTCCCCATTAGCAGTCACTTTCCACTCATCTTCTCCTCCACCCCAGCCCTGCATTCTATCTCTCTGGATTTGCCTGTTCTGGCCTCGTTGTTTTTAAATAAAAAGACTAACTAAGGGGAAAGATACATTGAGTCTCTCTATATATGCACAGATGAATTAGAATTCTTCATGAAAAAATAAGCATACTGAAAATATAAGCATATTGTTTGAGGAAGGTGATAAATCTCAGTTCCATCTCAGGACATCAGTTCTTCCCACCAGCTATCTTTCTCACGCCCCTTGCCCCATGCTCAAAGATTAGTGACTCTTGTTGGAAGTCCATTCCAGTTCACATTCCTGGAAAGAAAAGCCCTTCTCTGATAAAGAGAACCCATATCCTGTGGGGCCTAAATGTCTATATCCGTTCATTTATTGAGAAGGAAGGCTTTTCAGGTTTTATGTCACAGCTGAAAAGCAAATCCATCTGCCCTGCCACCCCCAACAAGCCTGCAGCTTGTGCCTTCTGCCAGCTTCCCATGGTTGCAGGGTCCTCTGACTCCACAGCCTATCCTGGGCTGTCCCTCCATTGGTTGTAAAATCCGGGCTCCTGCATAGCTCACTTCCCCCACCCCTGCCTCACCCTTGAACTGCTGGCTCCACTTGGCAAAATGCCCCAACACCACTAGAGTCTCCATTAGCAAGCATGTTTAAGAGATAAAGCAGGCATTCAGAGAATCTTTTTTTTTTTTTAATTTTTTTGAGTATTTAAAAAAAAATATTTATTATACATTAAACAGAAACCCCCAAGAAACAAATACGTAGCTTAATGAATTCTTATAAAGCCAGCATCCATGTAACCCCTATCAAATAGAACTTTGCCAGAACTACCCCTGTCACCCCCCAGCCCCTTGGGAACAACTGTCCAGGGTTTTCTAGTCATCACGTAACATTTTTAAAAAGATATATGCTAATGGATGTTTCTGAAACATTCCACGAAAGCCTTTTTAGTGCCAAAAAAGATATCTTTCTCCAAATGGAAGAATAAAATGAGGTAAATTTTGAAGATTAATTTTGAAAGGAGACAACTAAAGAGAAAAGGAATAAACTAGAAATATAACCATTGGTCAGTGTTTGCTGCATTACTGTTGCCTGGGTGTCTGTCCTGGTGCCCTCTTTGCCTATTACTATACATGTGAGGGTTGCCTCTGCCTCCCTGTTTATAGCTTCCAGTGGTCAGGTGGCCCTGAGTGTCTCTCACGGATGCTGATTTTACTTACCCAGCCCTTTGCAGTCTCTTTCGTCCAGCTGGTTGACTGGCATGTTATAGATGCGGGTGTATAAAGAGAGGATATTCATGTGCTCCCCTGTTATAGGCACTTTTGATCCATATATACTGGAACCCTACTCGGGATATGTGTTTTTGTGAGACACGGTCTATTTAGCAATGAGTGACAGAAAAATCGAACTAAATTATCTTTACTTTTAAAAGCTGGAGGCAAGCAGTTCCAGAACAGGTCACCAAGGGCTCAGCCTCTGCCATCTTCAGGGTATTGATTTCATCCTCATGCTTGTGGCCTTGTGGTCACAATATGGTTGCCCTAGCTCCAGATATCACACACACATCAAAGGTAGGCAAGACAAAGGGAAAAGGAGCGATGCCAGGAAACAAATGCCTCTTTTGTGTCCATCCTTTTTGTCACGCAGCAGCATCTTTTCCAGAAACTCCAGCAGACTTATCTTATTATCTCTTTGGCTATAACTGAACCATATGGCCACTCCCTTGTTGCTGCATGGGAAGCTAGGAAAAAGATGTGTAACTGGCTTTTCAGCCTCAGTAATGGGAATGGCTTTTGGGTAGCTGATCAGCCTTATCTGCTGCGTGTTTTAATACATGCACCTAAAAGACAAGGTTTAATGATTTGAGTGACTCTCAAGGAGGCTAGATATGAATGGAGAGATGGGTAGAATTGGCATTTTTTTTACCCTATTTATTCAAATGAATCATCTCTATCAGAGGTTGCATTTCAGCCAATAGTAGAGACCAGTCAGGTGACTTAAAGGATCTTGTATAGGAAGAGATAGAGATGCCGTCTTTGGTGACTGAGGGGTGCATGCTCTGCCTAAAGACAGTCAGGTGCAATGCACTGGCCAACAGAATCAACCGGGGGGCCAACAAGACACCACCCCTGTGCACATTCCATTTGGATCTCCATCTGGGACTCAGATGATGAAGCTTATCCTCTGATACCATTCCACGTGTTACATTTCATGTCTCAGGGGTCAGGGATCGTTCCTTAGTGACCATTTTTTTATCATCTCCTGGGGAAAAGGCTAACCCGTGCCTCTTTTCACAGACTTTAGGACGTGTGACATGACCAACTGCCAGTACGGCTGTAAAGACACGGAAGAGGGGCCACGCTGTCTGTGTCCATCTCCGGGCCTCCTCTTGGCCCCCAATGGAAGAGCTTGTCTAGGTAGAGTATCCAGAGTTACCTGCTCCCCTGACTTCTCCCTTTACTCCATTCCTCCTTTTTCATCCGTCACAACCTACTTGTTGACTAGACATCGAAAGTTCCTGAAATGACAGATTTATGTCCATTTCCATGACATTTATAGCACGAATGTTTTAGATGCACTTTGCTGTGCTAGAGGAAACACTTTTCTATAATTTGTTGGGTTGCCTGATGCCATAATGGAAAAAAATACAAGTAATTTTATTTTTGTGTATTTACCCTGCACTTTTTACTTCAACTACCAAGTTGTATATACTCTTAGTGTATTTAACTATATTGCACTAAAGATAGATAATATTATGACCAAGTTAACACATAGCATTAATATGGGATGTCAAACCAAACAGAATGTTGAAAGAGTTCTTAATCTCTTTTGATGGAAGCAAGCAAATAGCACTATGATTTAATATTCTAACTTCTGGACTACAATAGAAATATTTTTCAGTTGAAGTCGTTGGTGTTTATTTACCGTAAATGTATTGATACATAACTTGATAAACCACATTTAGAAATCTCACTCAAATAGATCCTAAATCAGTTAACCACTTTAATAGAAGTCTGTATAAATTAAAATTTTGGTTCTGCTCTTTGAGAGCAGGCAAATATTTACTTCAGTTCATAGGGTTTAATGCTCTTCAGTAAAATCAGATTTATGTCAAGGCTAATTCTTGACCAAATGAATCCAAGTGTTCACCCACCTCTTTGATTTGTCTAGTGCCATTTGCATTGGAGGAGGAACTTGATGTACATGAAAGTGATCCCTGAAAAATAATTTTGGTCAATCCAATACTTACTCGTTAATTATATCAAGAATGCAAAAAGAACAATAAGCCAGCACCAAATTTCTTGTTTAACCACTGTTTCAAAATAATGATGGTTCCAAATTTACTTGATTTGACATCTGAAAGTTAAGGCAAAGTCTGAGTCTTAATGGTTTGGTCAGCATAGCTGTCAGCCCCTCTGTGATGTGACTTTCCATGGTAGCAAAGGAAGGAAGCCTCTTGTCTCCTAAGTTGCATCATGGCTTCATTCCACTTGACCCACCATTTATGTATCAGTACATTCTTTAGATACTGTGTTTCTGATTTGGGACAATATGACAGGATTTGGAGGCTGTTGCTAATGAAATAATTCTTTTGTAAAATGCAAGCTTTGAATGTTTGTGTATTAGGTTTGCCATGCAATATCCATAGCTGGAAGAATATTAATTCCTTCAGCAAAATGGAGTGTCTGTGTACCAAGTGCCAGCCGTATGTTCCCTGCCCCAGAAAAGGCAGGGCTTAATGAAAGAGAAAATGTGAATAGAAGTAATGCCATTACAGCAAGATAATACCTCTAAAATAAGCTGTACAAAGTGATAGAAATCCAGTGAATGTGCCTCGGGGATCTAGAACTCTTCCCGTAGGATAAGATGTTGGTAGCAGAATAATCAGTTTTCCAGTGAAGAAACCACACGTGTGTGTGCGAGCTGTGTGCTCTGGGTGCAGGCACAAGAATGTGCTGGAGGGAGGGTGCTTTCTTGGTGTGTCTGACGTGTCCTGGTTCTCCATCCTAGACATCAATGAATGTGTCTCTGATAAAGCCTTCTGCCCCTACAATCGAAGATGTGTGAACACATTTGGAAGCTACTATTGCAAATGTCATGTTGGATTCGAACTGAAATATATCAGTGGCTGGTACGACTGTGTAGGTAAGAAACCTATAGGCTTTTTTACAGGTATTTATACATCAGTTCAGTCTATTAGTTGAACCATCTACTGAACTGACCAGCTTAACAACACAAAGAAAGCTATATTTTTCTAAATTTTTGTCATTTGGGAACTCTGATGACATGAATTACATGAAGCCAGGTTCATCAAAGTTTAATGTAAAGATTCGCAGTCTCTGTAGCTCTATTATGGAGATAAATAGCTTGAGATGATTTTTGTGGGTTTTTTGAAAAAAATTGATTGGTTTCGTTTTGTTTATATTTTTGGTTCTATTTCCAGGTATAGCTAAAAGTGCTGTTACTTCAGTTGTGTCCAACTCTTTGTGACCCTATAGACCGTAGCCCTCCAGGCTCCTCTGTCCATTGGATTCTCCAGGCAAAAATACTGGCATGGGTCACCATTTCCCCCTCCAGAGGATCTTCCAGACCCAGGGATCGAACCCGCATCTCTTACATCTCCTGCATTGGCAGGTGGCATCTTTACCACTAGCACCACCTGGGAAGCCCTGAAAATGAGGACAGTGAAGCATATTTATATTTGATAAAAGGAGGAATAACAAGTCCTGCTTAATCTTGACCTCAGTGGCCCTTGCCTAAGTCTCCCTCAGGAATGGCTTTAGAAAAATGAATGAAGGAGGTGCAGTGTTCTCTTTCCTCACTCCTCCTTCAACCCTTCCATGGTTCCAGCTCTATGTCCCCTAAGATGTTCGCTTTCTGGTGTCATCAAGATGACTCTATGATAAGACTGAGGTATCACTCAGCTCTCGGCCCGATACGGGTGAAATCAGAAATCCTGTCCCTTAGGGAAGGAATTCCAAGTCTCAATGAGCAAGTGAAGTGGGGTGTTTGGGGAGCCCTTGCACGGCTTCCCATTGCCCTTGATAGAGCATGAATGGGGCTGGTCCTGCAGACATCTCGGCCCCCTGGGGATTCCTGTTTACATAACGTGCCCATGACACACATGTGTGCGTAACACGGAAAGCTGACAGCAGCGGGGAAAGTAAGGTTTCTTTCCACCCTAAGCTCAGAGCTGACCAGGACGTGTCCTGTGTAATTGTGTTGGGGAAATATCCATTCCTGGGTTTTGAACACATTGTATGAAGCCTCCATAGCTCTTCCCTCAAGCCTAAAGGCCATCCTAATCTGGCTTGTAACATTCCCACTTCTTGTGAGCTGGGATCCTCCAAGATGCTCCAGAACCCACCATCTCTGGGGTCCATCTCCAGACTGTGTCACAGAGTTGGAGCCTATTTCCTGAGACCTAGAGGGAGATGCTACAGGACAGGGTGGGAGTCCACACGGGGAGCTGTCAAAGGAAGCAAATCTTTGTGATTTAACAAGTGATTAAGATCAGCACCTGAGCCCCCTTGTGGCTGAGGTAAAAACAATAGCCTAGGGGACGTCCTGGTGGTCCTGTGGTTAAGACTCTGCACTTCACGTGCAGGGTGGCACAGATTTGATCCCTGGTCAGGTAGCTAGGATCCCACATGCCACATGGCACGGCCATAAAGAAATTAATTAATTAAACAAGCAAACAATAGCCTGTTTTGTGCGCATATTCCCCAGGCAAGAATACTGGAGTAGGTTGCCACTTCCTTCTCCAGGGATCTTCCCGACCCAAAAATCCAACCCATGTCTCCTGCATTGGCAGGTGGGTTGTTCACCACAAGTGCCCATGGGAAGCCCTCGAGAAGTATAGCAAAAAAGCGGGAGGGAAAAGAAGGCCAAGGAAGTTGTCACATGGGTGGAATTCAGTAAACTTTCTGAGTCTAAACCCAACAGACGAGCTCAGACCGGCCTAACCCCTGCTCCTGGCAGCCTGTGAACAAAAGGTTCACGTTTTTCAAATGATGTCAGTGCTTCCAAGCCCGTCTTGTTCTTTGTGGGCAAGGAGTTCCAATCCCTTCTATGTATAGAATTTACTTTCTGATATTGTTATTTAGTGGTAAGTTTGGCTGATGACAATGTTATGCAATCAAGCCTGAACAACTAAGAGATGTCAGGAGCCTTGATAAGCAGGAGAGGAGGTTTCTGTGGGGGAGGTGAGCTGCAGACACCCTCCCTCCATACCGGGCAGCAAGCAAAGCCAGGGCTTTGGGCCAAGGTGCCAGGCATCCTCGGCTCTTCTGAGCTCCCCAGCCACACAGGGTTCACTGGCTGGGTGGAGTGGTTGGCCCTGGAGTTACTCAAGTTCAGGGGATAGTCTTTCAGCAAGTGCTGTTACCACAAGATGATTCTTGCGACTGTTCACATTTTCAGATATAAATGAATGTGCTGAGAATACCCACACGTGCAGCCTCCATGCCAATTGCCTCAATACCCAAGGATCCTTCAAGTGCAAGTGAAAGCAGGGGTATAAAGGCAGCGGACTGCAGTGTGCCCGTAAGTGCACTTGGTCACCGCATCTTTGCTCTTCCCTATAAAGCATTTGCTCCTTGTCTCCTTCCTCCCTTTCCTTCTCCCTGCTCCTTCCTCTCTGGTGTGTTGGGAGCAGAAGGGGAGCAGGATGCCTGCATACAGTGTTTGGGAACTTAACTCCGCCTCCGACTGTTCTTCTCAGCTAATCAGACCACAGCTCCAGTTCTCACAGAAGTTGTAGGCACTGCACTTAAAGGACCTCAAGGATTCTGAAGGTTCTTCTGCTCACGACATGTTTTCAAATACTGAAAATAAAATTTGAGGACGATGACACTGAGCAAATGCATCAGTCAGGACAGGCTCGGTTATGGGGCAATACCAAACATTCCTGAAGAGTCAGTGGCTTAGAACCGGAGAAGGTTTTTAACCATATGAGTCAGGACTTTTTTCAGAATGTATAACTGAAAAAAAAAGTACAATGAAGCGAACCTCCCTTTGTCATCCTCCTCAAGCCTCTATTCACTTTTTTTTTTTTTTTAAGTTGAGTCAAGTCTCATGGTTTCTGCTGATGAATTCTTTAATGCTCAGCTGGTAAACTCTGAAACATTCAATGAAAACATCACTGCTGTCAGAAGCTGCACCAATAATCACAGTTTCTTTTGCCACTTGTGCTATACCCAGAGAGAGTTGTCAGGGAGTTTCTTGTCCACATTGTCACTTAGGAATGCAGGCTGACAGAGGTCCCACTGTCTTATGGTACCATGGTGTCAATCCGAGGCTGAGGGTTCATCACAGCAGTTAAAGAAGTGTGGATGATCATGATTAAGCTTGGAAGCAGGGGAGAAAATATATCTAATCCTGTCACGCATCCTGAAAGAGAAGAAAACTAGAAATCATGGTGAGCACCCGGAATATCTTCCAAGACCAGCCAGCAAAGATCATAGGTCAGTCACGTGCCTGACCAACCATGTCCCACTCTGTTTAGTCACCTGGGCTTATCCTTTGATCATGTCCCTTTTAGCATTGGCTCATTGTGTGCCAAGACTTATTGGCCACCCTGACTCTACTCTCTCATAGATGCCTTAGGAGCATAGCCACATATTCCAATAAATATGGCTGTAAGTCGGCCCTTGACCTGTATCGCATCCTGTACCCCCACCTGGCTGATACTCCTGATGACGACAGAGCTGAACTCAGTGATGGCAAAAATAAACAGCCCACACACCATGATGGACTCTGAGCACCACACTCATAAAAGATTCATCATACCCCAGCAGCACTGGATGAAATGATGTACACAAGAGTATAAGCAATGAAGATGAAGTATAAGCAATGAAGAAATCACATTCTGTGAAGAACTGCCAAAAGAACTGGGCAGCATTTAACCTGGAAGAAAAAAAAAAAAAAAAGGTGTGGAAAAGCAGACACAGTGCCTGTCAATATTTTGAGGAATGTAAAGTAAAAAAGCCAACTCACTGGAAAAGACCCTGATTCTGGGAAAGATTAGAGGCAGGAGGAGAAGGGGACGACAGAGAATGCGGTGGATAGATGGCATCCCCGACTCAATGGACATGAGTTTGAGCAAACTCCAGGAGTTGGTGATGGAAGCGAGGCCTGGTGTGCTGCAGTCCATGGGGTCACAAGGAGTCGGACATGACTGAGCGACTGAACAACAACAAAAGTAAAAGTGCTTTCCCATAGCCGAAGTAGGCCAAGGGCGGGACTGCATTCTCTCTGACAAATTTCCCCATCAGGGATCTCAGAGTGAAGAGAACCTGTGGAGTGGGGACCATGGCCTCCAGGAGGGCCCCCGCTTTGGTTAGAGATGGGATTCAGCGACTCCTCGGTCTCCAGTAGCTTGTTGCTGTGGTTTCCATCCCTCTGTGTAGACGTGCCCATGGTGTCCTTCTGGAACTTTATTCAAAGAAAGGCTGAGAGACTGGCTTCCTGTGCAGGGATGTGCATGGGTAGGTGGGATGGCGGGAAAGATGCCATAATTTTGAAAGACCTGCAGAGAAGGGATGGAATCAGTAAACCTTCCACACAGGATCAGTGGTCAAGGGCTCCCTCATGCCACCAACTTTGCACATGTCCATTCTGGCCTCGCTGGTCTCAGGTCGTCTGGTCGACAGCCCAGCTTAGGGCTAGGAAGGCCTGAATTTGAATCTGAGCTGTACCCCGTGCTGCCTGTGGTCTTTGGCCAGGTGCTCCACCTCTCTAAACTCAGTGTCTTTCTATCTGAAATGGGCCCCGTGGTGGCCCTTTAGCGAGTCCTCAGAAGGGGCCAGGCCACCATCCCTTGGAGACCCCTGACTCCAGTGAGGTGGGGGACAGTTCTGTGCATGTCCCAAGCCCCAGTGCAGTGGACTCTGCCTGCATTTTGGCCTTGCGCCTTCCTCCCAGAGCTAAAGCCCCAAATTCTCACCCCCAAGGATAGTCAGTCCTCAAGCCGTGGGGGCCGAGGATCTACACCTCAATCCCCTAGCCTCCCCCGTGCAGCGGGACAGCTCTGAGGTGGGTTCTGTGCTGGTTCCCAGATGTCCCTCGACACCCACAGTGATTACCTGTCCATCGAGGCACCATTTTTGACTCTCCTCCCTTCCTGTCTCACTGTCCCTCTTACCCCTCTTCCGCCTCCTGGAATCACCTGTTAAGTAAACCACCTGCACCTAAATCCTTATCTTGGGTTATGTTTGGGGGCCCCCACATTCCTCCCAATACTTCTCTCATAGGTTCATTGAGACTTGAATGAGGTAGTATAGACAGAGAGCTTAGTTCGGCCAGGCACATAGTAGATGCTCAATAAAGTTAGCTCTGGCTCAGACTGTTATTAGCACAGTTTCAATCATATTCATTAAGGTCTAGCTCCTCCTGACTCTGAAATCCTGTAAAAATAAATGCAGAAAAATGCTGTGCATAGAGAAAAAAGGTTCACTGGAAAAACACTTGTGTCAGTAAGGGAGCAACTCAACTCACCTCCACGTACTCATCCCTGTCCCCAGACCAAAGAATCACAGAGATTAGGAAGAACTGGCCAAAACAGACCTGGAGTGCTTCCTTCTTAATCACTGGCTCCCTCTTGAAACAACAGTGTGTCACCAACGTCCAAATGAAGGCACTGTTTTTAAGCGAGCAAGTGGGTAGCTGTTTGCAACCCATGTTTTTTGTTATTGTAGCCCAGTGTTTAGAGATTGTAAATCCCCCATCAACCCAAACAGTCTTTAAATTTTACTGAAGTATAGTTTGTGTACAATGTTGTGTTAGTTGCAGGTGTACAGCAAAGTGACTCAGGTATATATGTGTGTGTGTGTGTGTGTGTGTGTGTATATATATATATATATATATATATATATAGTAGTGAGTGTATGTTAATCTCAGCCTCCTAATTTATCCACCCCTCCACCTTTCCCCTTTGATAACCATAGATTTGTTTTTGAAATATGTGAGTCTGTTTCTGTTTTGTAAATAAGGTCATTTGTATCACTTTTTAAAATTAGATTCCACGTATAAGTACTATCATATGAAATTTGTCTTCCCCTACCTGACTGACTTCACTTAGTATGATCATCTCTTGGTCCATCCATGTTGCTGCCAATGGCATTGCTGTGTTCTTTTGTGTGGCTGAGTAGTTTTCCATTGTATATATGTGCCACCTCTTCTTTATGCATCCCTCTGTTGATGGGCATTTAGGTTGTTTTCATGTCTTGGCTGTTGTAAATAGTGCTATGAGCTTAGCAGTGCATGTATATTTTTGAATTACAGTTTTCTCTGGATACATGCTCAGGAGTGGGATTGCAGGATCATATGGTAGTTCTGTTTGTAGTTCTTAAAGTACTCTCCATACTGTTCTCCACAGTGGTGTATCAATTTACATTGCCACCAACAGTATAGGAGGCTTCCCTTCCCTCCACACCCTCTCCAGCATTTACTGTTTGTGGACTTTTTGATGATGGACATTCTGACTGATATGAGGTGATACCTCGTTGTAGTTTTGATTGCATTTCTCTGATAATTAGTGATGTTGAGCATCTTCTCATGTGGTTTTTGGCCATCTGCATGTCTTCTTTTAAGAAATGTCCATTTTTCTGATTGGCTTGTTTTTGTTTTTGTTTTTTTTGACATAGAGTTGCATGAGCTGTTTGTTAATGAGCTGTTTGTTATTTTGGTCAACCTAAACATTTCTTATGCTAAGAAAACTTTTCTTTTCTTTGGTCATCCAACTCTAAGCTTATTTAGGGGAGCAGTTTAAAACAAATTTTTCTTGATTCTTCAAAACCTCAAACTTATCACAATGTTCTGTTTGATATCTGAAAAATCATTAATTTTGTTGCTGTCCATTCTGCAGCAGAATCATTTCTCTAGTCTTTTGCCAAAATGTTTATTTACAGAAGAAAACTATCTTCGGGTCACTCACTATGTTATTTGCCCAGTCCTTTCCATTCTGCTTTGATTGATTCTCTGTAAAATAAACAGCCATGTCTCTTTTGAAAATTGATCTTAACGTCTTAACAAACATTGCTTAAAGGATGACCAAAATCCACCCTTACGTGCAAAGAAAAGTCATAGAAAAATGAGAGAATCACATCTAATTAGTGTTCAGCATTATAAAATGCTGTGTTGTAAAATACATTTGTATCTGTGTGAACTGCTTGTATATAATAATAAAGTAGCTTTTATTATGAGTGTATTGTTTTTGAAAAAGTCCAGACCTTAGATGGCAGTACAGAAGAGGAGTTAGTCAATTATCCTTATGCACCATCTGTATCCAAAGAACAATGCAACCTAAATGTGGATGTGTGTATTCTTTTACTGCTCTTATACGTGTGTGTTTGTATTAGTCTCTCAGTCATATCTGACTCTTTGCAACCCCATGGATGGTAGCCCACCAGGCTCCTGTGTCCATGGAATTCTCCAGACAAGAATACTGGAGTGGGTAGCCATTCTCTTCTCTAGGGGATCTTCCCAACCCAGGGATCAAACCCGGGTCTCCTGCATTGCAGGCAGATTCTTTACCATCTGAGCCACCAGGGAATATGTGGGTATTAATAATGCACCATTAGATAATGTGGTCTTAGTTTGACAGCAGCTATACGTCATTCTAAGGAAATCAAAACTCTAGTACTACCAAACTTGGTTAGTAACAGTCAATTTAAGAAAGGACACTGTGTCATTTAGTTACCAAGAGCATGGCTTCTGGAATCAAATTGCCTTGGCTTGATTCCTGGCTCCCTAGCCTACTGCCTATGGTCTGAGAGCAAACTAACCTTTCAGGATCTCAGTTTCTCTCTTCAAAATAGTGTGTGCGTGCATGCTAAGTTGCTTCAGTCATATCAGACTCTTTGCAACACTATGGACTATAGCCTGCCAGGCTCTTCTGTCCATGGGATTCTCCAGGCAACTGGAGTGGGTTGTCATGCTCTTCTCCAGGGGATCTTCCCAGCCCAGGGATTGAACTTGTGTCTTTTATGTCTCCTGGGAAGCTCATAATAGTATCTGACCTTTAATACTGTTTTGGCTATTACATGAAATAATCCATACATAATAAATAAGCATCCATGTGTAGGGCATAACTCCAACCCAGAATGTATTAAATGCTCTATAACCATGCACACATAGGAGGAGTAATAGTGACAGTGGCTTCTTTACCAAAATTCAATCATGGCTCCCATTGGAAAGCAGCTTCTTTAGTCATTGAACATAAGCTTTAATCATTAGAAGTTCACATTTTACAGAGCATATTCAAGAATATAGGTGTGAGTACAACGAGGCCATTCCCATACTTTTTCCTTCAGTAATAACACAAGCAGAAGAGGTATGATCTGGAAAAGAATTTAACTTAGTAGAAGATTTTCGATATTCTGGTGACGAATTCTAAAAATAATAGTAAACACAGGCCCAATATATGTTGGCCACTGATCTTAGTAATTGACATGTATTCACCCATTTTAACCTTATAAATGCCCTCTTTTTATCCTAGCATTTTTTTAAAGTCAACTTGTCATTTATTTATTTATTTGGCTGTGTCAGATCTTAGTTGCAGCATACAGAATCTTTCATTGCAGAACACGGAGTCTCTAGTTGTGGCACGTGGGCTTAGTTGCTCCATAGCATGTGGGAATCTTAGTTCCCCGACCAGGGATTTGTGCTATATACTAGGGTCCTTATTGATTATTTTACATATAGTAGTAGTGTGTATCTGTTAATCCCAAACTCCTATTTTATCTCTCCTTCCCTTTCCCCTTTAGTAATCATATATTTGCTTTCTATGTCTGTCAGTCTATTACAAAGATGCATTTTAAAAAAGAATTTAATTTAGTGGTGAGAAATACGAAATGAATGTAAAACTAAATATAGATGCCTCTCTATAAATAATCAATAAGGAAAATCATTTAGCTTTTGATACTAGTTGGTTGAGGTGAAGAAATTCAAAGATATGTGTACACTGAATCAAAAGTCACCATTTTTGTAGGTCACAAATGGCTCCTTATTGGCAATGTACATATGGTTCAACATAATGCTAGCTATAATTTTTTAACATCACATTTAAACAAATTACAGGGCTCCCTGGGCAAGAGTAGCTTTGACAAATACCAGTGTGAAAGCAGAAATATTAGAGGATTCTGGAAAATTCATCACATTGTGATCTGTAACCCAGCTTAGTAGGAGCAGGTATTTCATCATCATAGTTTATGAAGCAAAACGAAGGTTTGTCTTTGAACGATTAAGGTAGTTAAGATCCTGCTGTAACCATTGGAACCACTTAAAACAGATGCAAATGCAGTTCTTTCTAAAATATCAGATGATTGAGCCTCATATGTGTTGATTCTGGAAGCATTCATTGACTGCACTTTGACATTTTTTAAATGCTCCGTTTTTGTGAGAGATCTGATTATTGGTCAATGTGGAACTTCTCTTTTACTGTTGGTTTCAGTTATCCCAGAAAATTCTGTGAAAGAACTCCTCAGAGCACCTGGTACCATCAAGGACAGAATTAAGAAGTTGCTTGCTCACAAGAATAGCATGAGAAAGAAGGTAAAAATGAAAAACATCGCAGAACCCAGAGGGACGCCCACCACAAAGGTTGACTCGGAGCCCTTCAGCTCTGAAGAGAGCATTTCCAGAGATGGGAACCCTCACGGAGAAAAGAAGAGGAATGAAAACAGAAAGAAAGAGAGGCTGGAGGATGAGAAAAGAGATGAGAACCATGTGCAACAGGAGCAAAGCCTTCATGGAGATGTGTTCTGTGAGTATCAAGTATGACTTTTGTTAATTTATGCATCTTATGAAAAGTGAATTGTAGTTTTCCCTGGCAAATGACAGGAAAGAGGAAGATGCCATAACTAAGACGGTGAAGTGAAGTGTGACAGTTAGTCGCTCAGTCGTGTCCAGCTCTTTACCACCCCATGGACTGCAGTCCGCCAGGCTCCTCTGCCTATGGAATGAGTAGCCAATCCCTACTCCAGGGAATCTTCCCAACCCAGGGATCGAACCCTGGTCTCCCACATTGCAGGCAGATTCTTTACTGTCTGAGCCACCAGGGAAGCCTATGTAAGATGGGGTCAGCTTTAAATCTTAAGAAGCAAGGTTCTCTATACGGTCTGGAAACTAACATCTTCTGCAGATACAAAATCACATTTGCTGCTGTGGGATGCACAGGTCAGCCCTTTCCACTTACCCAGGAGGTGTCCTATTTGATGCAGCCCCTCCTTCTGCTCCTGACCAAGGAAGCCTGCTTGTCCTGCCAGCTGGGTCATCTGGTTGCCCAGCTCTGGGTGCAGCGCACCCCTAAATCTCCGAGAGATCCACCCCCCACCCAGGTAGATCTGCTAAGCTCTACCTTTTTCCTTCTTGAAGGCACTTTTTACAGGCACACTCAGTGAAAGGAGAATGTCAGAGTTGTGTGGTTATAATTTTAAAAGGTAAAATAGAGGAACATTCTATATAGAGCTTAAGCTTCAGTTTTCTACATGAGCTAGAGAATCACCATTGTCACCAGTGACTGTGCAGAGCCATCGTCAGCCTCGGCCCCTGAAGGGGGATTTCCATGTTGACCCAGCCTGGGACTTTCCCTTCCATTCTCACCAGGCATCTGTTGCTCCCTCTCTATTTTGCCTTGTCTGTGCTCGCCCCATTGTTGTTGTTATTGTTGTTCACTCGCTCAGTAGTGTCCAACTCTTTGCGACCCCATGGCCTGCAGCATGCCAGGCTTGCCTGTCCTTCACCATCTCCTGGAGCTTACTCAAACTCATGTCCATTGACTCAGTGATACCATCCAACCGTTTCATCCTCTGTTGTCCCCTTCTCCTCCTGCCTTCAATCTTTCCCAGCATCAAGGTCTTTTCTAAGGAGTCACTTCTTCCCATCAGGTGGCCCAAGTATTGGAGCTTCAGCATCAATCCTTCCACCCACTATTCAGGATTGATTTCCTTTAGGATTGACTTGTTTGATCTTGCAGACCAAGGGACTCTCAAGAATCTTCTCCAAAACCACAGCTTGAAGGCATCCGTTCTTCAGTGCTCAGCCTTCTTTATGGTCCAACTCTTACATCTATATATGACTACTGGAAAAACCATAGTTTTGACCATATGGATCTTTGTCAGCAAAGTCATGTCTCAGCTTTTTAATATGCTGTGTTTAGGTTAGTTAGGTGATGCCTAATGAGGTCCACTGGGGGCACCTTTCAAAAAAGATGTTCTAGATGCAGAAACTGGCACCAATATGAATGCTTTGGAAATGTTAGGGAAACACTGCTGTAACATACTCTGTAAGTAGAACACAGCTGTCCCTTGGTATCCCTGGGGGATTGGTCCCAGGAACCCCCGCAGACACAAAAATCCATGGATGCTCAAGGTTTATATAAAACAGTGCAGTATTCATATATAATCTAAACACATCCTCCCCTATACTTTAAGTAGTCTCTAGATTACTTAAAAGACCTAATACAATGTAAATGCTGTGTAAATGGTTTCCTCGTATGCAAGGCAAATTCAAGATTTCCTCTTTGGAACTTTCTGGATTTTTTTAAAAAATATTTTCAACCTGTCATTGGTTGAATCTGTGAATGTGGAGCCCATGGTTATAAATAGCCAGCTATGTATGATAAGCCATATATGATAAACCATCTTTGTTCATTGATTCATACCTTCTTAGTATGTGGGGCTTTAGGGATTTCTTTTTACTGATCAAGTGTTCATTGTTAGCTCCTAAGGGGAATGAAGCAAGTGAAGTTGATCTGGTTCTGGTCCAAAGAAAAACTACATCATCCCATCTGAAACACAAAGGTAAGGAACATATATTAGGAGTGAGTATATTTTAGGAGTAATAGCACTCATAAAGAATATTGAAGAATGGAAGCAAGCATTACCTGGCATCTTTTAATTTTAGAAGTTAGACTGAAACATCTTTTCTGGAATAGGGGAAAATACAGGTTAAGAAGAAAGGAAAGTGAGAAAAGAGGCTGTGTGTTTGTACTGGCTTAAGATATATGTAGATGGACAGCCTGGATTCCAATCTAGTTTAGGAGTCAGGTCTAGTTCCAGCCCTCAGTGTTTGGAGGACTTGGTCAAATCATTTATGACTCTCAGTTTTACTTTCTTGAAAATGGGCACGATTGTAGAATTTTTGTGGCAGCCACATCAAATGATGTAATGTACGTGAAAATGCTTTGCAAATCATTAATGCGTCAACAACCAGTTGCTGCCCCTTATCTCTTTAGCTTTTCCCCTTTCTTTGCCCTTCCTTTATTCTTTAGTATAAACTGCAAAAGCCCCCCATTCCAAGCCAGAGTCTGGTATTCGTTACAAATCAGAAACCTCTCAGTCTTTCCTCTTTTTCCCAGTGGTAATTTCTGACACCTACATCAGAGGTCAGGACTTTTTTCTGTAAAGGGCCAGAGGCTGAATATTTCAGGCTTTGTGAACCATACACTCTCTGTTGCATCTGTCAGCTCTATCACTGCAGCTCAAAAGCAGCCACAGTCAATATGTAAATGAATAGGCGTGGTGTGTTTCAATAAAACTTTATTTGCAAGACCAAGCAGTGGGCCAGGATGTTAGTTTGCTGACCCCAATCTACATAAAAGTAACTGGAGGCACTGGGTCAAAGGTTGTTCTAGCTGACCCTGTACTCCACGCAGTTGTTAGGATTTGTTAAATGAACATTTGTTAGATGGAGCCCCTGGGTGCCAGATGGTTCAACAAAAGACCACAAAAGAAATTTAAATAGACAAGTTTATTACTCCAGGTCATGGGAAACGACATGGCATGGCCTCCAGGGGCCCTAGAGGGAAGTCCAGGCAGAACGTGGGGCACACGCCTCTCTGAGGGTCCATGTGTGTGTAGTGCTTTGGGCTTGTTGGGCTAAGGTTGCATTGATGGATTCCAATGAAAACAATTGAGGTGTTAGTAAGCTTCAGGGAGGTCTTATCTAAGGCAGACACAAGGCCCTGGGAAGCAGGGGAGGGTGTCAGTCACAGGGGACGTTGGGAAAGTCATACAAGGAACTCGCTTTTACGAGTGACTCCGTGGGCTCTTATCTAGGGCTTGCACTTGCGTGAGGGCTAATGCCAGCTTAAGGCCCTCGCAGACTGCAGGGCCAAACAAAATGGATACCAAGATGGCCATACTTAGCTAAACTTGTTTTTAATTGAAATATATTTGATTGATAATGTTGTGTTAGTTTCTGCTGCACAGCAGAGTGATCCAGTTATACATTATAGGTATATATTTATGTTTGCATTCTTTCCCATTATGGCTTGTCATAGGATATTGAGTATAGTTCCCTGTGCTATGCAGTAGGACTTTGTTGTTTACCCATCCTATAGATAATAGTTTGCATCTTTTAGTCCCAAATTCCCTAAACTCTTGACAGCAACTGCAAACATGGCCACGCCTTCCAAAGCTCCCAATGTTAAAACATTTCCTAATCTGCTAAATGATGCTGAATGATCCCTTTCTTAGCAGATTTAAATATCTCAGTTGACTGCACCTTTGACCATGGCATCTGTGGCTGGAAACAGGATATAGGAGATGATTTCAACTGGAATCCTGCGGACGGAGATAGTGGTATGTAGTCTTTACTGATCCATGTCCTGTGGTCTGGTCCTGGAATTAAAGCTATCCAATGATTCAAGGGTAATTGTTCTCATTGCTTGTGAAGTCAGGGTTGTTTGTCACGTTTGGAAGCTTTTAGACCTTCCCAAGTCTCCCCTGATAAATGATTGACTTAGTCCATTTCTCACCCGCCTACCCCGTAAAGGATTCTCCAGCAAACCTCTTCCGTATTCACTCCCCTGCTCATGAAACACAGATGTAGGACTTTGTATAAGGATAAAGAGTATTTGGGAAAAGGTAGAAGGAAGTTGTTTCTTTTCCCCAGTTTACCAGCTATGGTGCTCTGTGGTTGTCTTTTGAGTTTAGGAGGAGGGGGAAAGGAATCTGGAAAGGAAATATTAATATGACCTCTCCCTAAACCTGGAGTTTTAGGAGCGTCACCTCTCAGAGCACTGAAATCATAATGAGCAGCAGATCAGCACTCTGAACTCCTGGACTGGACTTGCCCACCTATCGCTGGAGGATTTCTTTCATTCCAATTAACCTTGAATTTTTCTCTGCTGAAGCTCTGAGTTGCCTACTTTCCACTGTCTACTATTGATGGGCTCTAACTTCCTTTGAGGCAGAGCATTTGGATGGCAGATCCCATTTGGAGCATAAATAGAATTTTGGTCATTTAAAGCTGACTCTGTAATTAGAAATAACTGTTATACTTTCAGGAAATCTGGTTCTTTACCCATCAAAGTGTTTCTTTGGAGAGGTATATGCCCAGCCCTCAGGTAAAAGATCCTTCTAGATCCTTCCTTGACACTGATTCCTCCCTGAGAGCCTTCCTTGCAAGCCCTTACATGCAATCAGGAAACCTGGGTATCTCCTAACAAAAATTCCTGTTAGAACATGGGATTAAGGGAGAGGATAGAAGTTCCCTATTTACAAACACCTGATTTGCAAATAACCCTGAGGTTCACCCAACACGGGATGAATCAGCATTTTTAGAAGGCTGAAATCTCAAGGACAGATCAAAGTGGGCTTGAACTGGAGTAAAAGGGAAACCTACCACAGTGGGTCACAAAAGACTGTAGCTAGTAGAGCTGCTAGATAAAATGTAGGATGCCCCAATTTCAGATAATCAGCACATGCTTTTTAGTATATCTCAGACATGTTGTTTATGTGAAATGCAAACTCCACAGGGCATTCTGCACTTTTATTCTCTGAATCTGGCAAACTTACTAACTGGGAAAGAAGACCAGGCAGTCTCTGGGTCCAATGAAAACTAGAGCAATGTCAATCTGGGCCCTGAGAATGTCTCTAGGAGTTGGACTACCAGAAAACTCCACCCACCCACCATGTCTTTCTCCTGGCTTCTAGAGGAATATCTTCTTTCTGTCAACTTCTTCAAACCCCACCCTAAGAGAGTTTTTGTCCAAGTCCATCAAAGCCACGACCAGAAGGCTGCAGATGAGCAAACATCCACTACACTGGTTACAAAATTCTTGGGAAAAGGTCCTGAGAAACAGAAGGTGATCTGCGTTCCTGCCATCTTCTAACAGAACTTGGAGTGATACATTGCACATGGTGGCTCAGCTCCATGATACCGTTAGTACAAATTCATGTATGTTGTGAATTAAATACCACACTGTGGACCCACCTAACCAGCTAGCCATCTTATATACAACTCAGTGCAGGTGGAAAGTTCTGGAACACAAATTTTCTTCTTCTTTTTTTTAATTAGTTTCTTTTTTTTTTAATTTAATTTTATTTTTTAACTTTACAATATTGTATTGGTTTTGCCCTACATCAACATGAATCCTCCACAGGTATACACGTGTTCCCCATCCTGAACCCTCCTCCCTCCTCCCTCCCTGTACCATCCCTCTGGGTCGTCCCAGTGCACCAGCCCCAAGCATCCAGTATCGTGCATCAAACCTGGACTGATGACTCATTTCATATATGGTATTATACATGTTTCAATGCCATTCTCCCAAATCATCCCACCCTCTCCCTCTCCCACAGAGTCCAAAAGACTGTTCTATACATCAGTGTCTCTTTTGCTGTCTCGTAAACAGGGTTATTGTTACCATCTTTCTAAATTCCATATATATGTGTTAGTATACTGTATTGGTGTTTTTCTTTCTGGCTTACTTCACTCTGTATAATAGGCTCCAGTTTCATCCACCTCATTAGAACTGATTCAAATGTATTCTTTTTAATGGCTGAGTAATACTCCATTGTTTTCTGTTAGCTGAAAATTATCTACAGTGCTCAAAGACCATTAAATTAGATTCTTACCCCATACCTACCACTACCAAGCTTTGTGAATGTGAGCAGATTCCTCAGTTTCTCTAACTCTCAGTTTCCTTCTCTACAGAACAAAGAATTTCAGCCCTAGGATTCTAAAATTCATGTTAGCATGAAAATTTTGTTCCTAAATATTTGAAATGAAAAGGACTTGAGCTTTCCCTGTAGGCACCTAGGGTTCATTTTTTAACAGCTATTTTATTCACTGTAGCCAACCCTTTGCAATGGCCTCATTAACTGGGGGTTTTTCTTCTCTTCCAGCTGTTGGCTACTATATGGCTGTTTCAGCCCTGACGGGTCAGAAGAAGGACATAAGCCATTTGAAACTTCTCCTCCCCAACCTGCAACCCCACAGCAACTTCTGTTTGCTCTTTCATTACCGGCTGGCTGGAAACAAAGTAGGGAAGCTTAGAGTGTTTGTGAAAAATAGGAACAATGCCCTGGCCTGGGAGAAAACCTGGAGCACCGATGAACTGTGGAGGATGGGGAAAACTCAGCTGTATCACGGAATTGATACTCCCAAAAGCGTAAGTGGAAAACTGTATAAAATGAGATTATTTACATTCTTTTTCAGTGATTTAACAAAGCAAAACACTTACTGAAGTACCTAGGCCTTGGGGCTACAGAGATGAATAAGACTTTCCCCTCCACTTAAGAGCTTATATTCTGGAGTGAAATAGGCAAGGTATTTAACAGCACAACTAATGATAATACTTGTCAGATGCAGGCATATCATATTCTGTGGAAATGAACTGCTCATGTGTCAGGCTCCTCCCACCAACTTCCTTCCAAACCAGGCCCTAAATTCCTTACTACATAAAAGCACATCCTGCTCATTGATTTTGTGCCCAGCACTTATCACAATGAATGGAAACTAAAAGGTCATTTTCCAAAATATTTATTTTATTCAAGTATAGTTAATTTATAATGTTGTGTTCATTTCTGCTGTACAGGTGATTCAGTTCTACCTCTATATACAGTAAGTCCCCTGCATATGAATGAGTTCTGTTCCTAGAACACATTTGTAAGTCCAACAAATTTAGCCAAGGTACCCATCTAAATCAATTGGCTATATAGTACTGTACTGTAATAGGTTTATAATACTTTTCACACAAATAATACATAAAAAAAAACACGGAAAATAAAGAAAACATTTTAAATCTTACAGTACAGTACCTCAAAAAGCACAGTAGTGCAGTACAACAGCTGGCACACAGGGGCTGGCTTCAAGTGGACAGGCAAGAAGAGTTACCGATGGAGGAGGGAGAGGAGGTGGGAGATGGTAGAGCTGAAGGATCATCAGCAATAGGAGACAGAGGACGAGCTGGAATGTCACTCACGCCTGACATGAATGGAACGTAGGTTCGCATCTCTGAAAGCTAGAAACTTGAAAGCTCATATGTAGGGGATCTAACTGTAATTCTTCTTCCTAATCTTTTCCATTATGGTTTATCACAAGGTACTGAATAGAGTTCCCCGTGCCCTACAGTAGGACCCTGCTGTTTATCCATTCCCTAATAGTTTGCATCTGCTGCAGTTGCTGCTGCTGCTGCTGCTGCTAAATCGCTTCAGTCGTGTCCGACTCTGTGCGACCCCACAGACGGCAGCCCACCAGGCTCCCTCGTCTTGGGATTCTCCAGGCAAGAACACTGGAGTGGGTTGCCATTTCCTTCTCCAATGCGTGAAAGTGAAAAGTGAAAGTGAAGTCGCTCAGTCATGTCTGACTCTTCGAGACCCCATGGATTGCAGCCTACCAGGCTCCTCGGTCCATGGGATTTTCCAGGCAAGAGTACTGGAGTGGGTTGCCGCTGCCTTCTCCTAACCCCAAATTCCCAATCCACCCCTCCCCCACCCCACCTTGGTAACCGCAAGTCTGTTCTCTCTGTCTGTGAGTCTGTTTCTGTTTTGTAGATAGGTTCACTTGTCTCATATTTTATTTTATTTATGTTTTGGCCCCAATGTGCCACATGTAGGATCTTAGTTCCCTGACTAGGGATCAAACCCATGCCCCCTGCATTGGGAGTGCAGAGTGTTAACCACTAGACTGCCAGGGAAGTCCACATTTGTGTCATATTTTAGATTCCACATATGACTGGTATCATACGGTGTTGGTCTTTCTTTGTCTGACTTACTTCACTTAATGTGATATTCTCTAGGTCCATCCATGTTAGTTCCTGGTCCAGGGATTGAACCTGGGCCCTGACAGTGCAAGCTCCATGTCCTAACCAAAAGACCATCAGGGTTATATATGATAGTGTATATATATTAATCCCAATCTCCCAATTTATCCCTCCCTACCCTTGTCCCCTTTGGTAACCATGTTTATTTTCTATGTCTGTGGCTGTGTTTTGTAAATAAGTTTATATGTACTATTTTTACCACTATTTTTTTGGATTCCATATATAAATCATATCACATTTGTCTTTCTATGTCTTACTTCATTCAGTAGGACCAACTAGATCCATCCATATTGTTGCACATGGCATTATTTCATTCTTTTTTATGGCTGAGTAATATTCCATTGTCTTTTCATACTGTTCATGGGGTTCTCAAGGCAAGAATACTGAAGTGGTTTGCCATTCCCTTCTCCAATGGACCACATACTGTCAGACCTCTCCACCATGACCCACCCATCTTGGGTGGCCCCACACAGCATGGCTTAGTTTCATTGAGTTAGACAAGGCTGTGGTCTGTGTGATTAGATTGACTAGTTTTCTGTGATTATGGTTTTAGTGTGTCTGCCCTCTGATGCCCTCTTGCAACACCTACTGTCTTACTTGGGATTCTCTTACCTTGAACATGTGGTATCTTTTCACGGCTGCTCCAGCAAAGTGCAGCCACTGCTCCTTATCTTGGATGAGGGGTATCTCCTCACCACCGCCCCTCCTGACCTTGAACGTGGAGTTCATGAACAGTATGAAAAAGCAAAATGATTGGATACTGAAAGAGGAACTCCCAGTCAGTAGGTGCTACTGGTGATCAGTGGAGAAATAACTCCAGAAAGAATGAAGGGATGGAGTCAAGGCAAAAACAATACCCAGTTGTGGATGGACTGGTGACAGAAGCAAGGTCTGATGCTGTAAAGAGCAATATTGCATAGGAACTTGGAATGTTAGATCCATACTACTACTAAGTCACTTCAGTCGTGTCCGACTCTGTGCGATCCCATAGACGGCAGCCCAACAGGCTCCCCCATCCCTGGGATTCTCCAGGCAAGAACACTGGAGTGTGTTGCCATTTCCTTCTCCAATGCATGAAAGTGAAAAGTGAAAGTGAAGTCACTCAGTTGTGTCCGACTCTTAGTGACCCCATGGACTGCAGCCTACCAGGCTCCTCCATCCATGGGATTTTCCAGGCAAAAGTACTGGAGTAGGGTGCCATTGCCTTCTATGAATCAAGGCAAATTGGGAGTGGTCAAATAAGAGATGGCAAGAGTGAGCATCGACATTCTACAAATCAGAGAACTAAAATGGACTGGAATCGGCGAATTTAACTCAGATGACCATTATATCTACTACTGTGGGCAGGAACCCCTTAGAAGAAATGGAGTAGCCATCATGGTCAACAAAAGAGTCCGAAATGCAGTACTTGGATGCAATCTAAAAAACAACAGAATGATCTCTGTTCTTTCCAAGGCAAACCATTCAATATCACAGTAATGCAAGTCTATGCCCCAACCAGTAACGCTGAAGAAGCTGAAGTTGAAAGGTTCTTTGAAGACCTACAAGACCTTTTAGAACTAACACCCACAAAAGATATCCTTTTCATTACAGGGGACCGGAATGCAAAATTAGGAAGTCAAGAAACACCTGGGGTAACAGGTAAATTTGGCCTTGGAATACAGAATGAAGCAGGGCAAAGGCTAATAGAGTTTTGCCAAGAGAACGCACTGGTCATAGCAAACACCCTCTTCCAACAACACAAGAGAAGACTCTAGGGAAAACTACTAGACCATTCAGGTATGACCTAAATCAAATCCCTTATGATTATATGGTGGAAGTGAGAAATAGATTTAAGGGACTATATCTGATAGATAGAGTGCCTGATGAACTATGGACAGAGGTTCGTGACATTGTACTGGATACAGGGATCAAGACCATCCCCATAGAAAAGAAATGCAAAAAAGCAAAATGGATGTCTGGGGAGGCCTTACAAATAGCTATGAAAAGAAGAGAAGCGAAAAGCAAAGGAGACAAGGAAAGATATAAGCATCTGAATGCAGAGTTCCAAAGAAGAGCAAGAAGAGATAAGAAAGCCTTTCTCAGTGATCAATGCAAAGAAATACAGAAAAACAACAGATTGGGAAAGACTCTTCAAGAAAATTAGAGATACCAAGGGAATATTTCATGCAAAGATGGGTTCAATAGGGGACAGAAATGTTATGGACCTAACAGAAGCAGAAGATATTAAGAAGAGATGGCAAGAATACACAGAAGAACTGTACAAAAAAGATCTTCACAACCAAGATAATCACGATGGTGTGATCACTCACCTAGAGGCAGATATCCTGGAATGTGAAGTCAAGTGGGCCTTAGAAAGCATCACTACAAACAAAGCTAGTGGAGGTGATGGAATTCCAGTGGAGCTATTTCAAATCCTGAAAGATGATGCTGTGAAAGTGCTGCACTCAATATGCCAGCAAATTTGGAGAACTCAGCAGTGGCCACAGGACTGGAAAAGGTCAGTTTTCATTCCAATCCCAAAGAAAGGCAATGCCAAAGAATGCTCAAACTACTGCACAATTGCACTCATCTCACAGGTTAGTAAAGTAATGCTCAAAATTCACCAAGCCAGGCTTCAGCAATATGTGAACCGTGAACTTCCTGATGTTCAAGCTGGTTTTAGAAAAGGCAGAGGAACCAGAGATCAAATTGCCAACATCCGCTGGATCATGGAAAAAGCAAGAGAGTTCCAGAAAAACATCTATTTCTGCTTTATTGACTATGCCAAAGCCTTTGACTGTGTGGATCACAATAAACTGTGGAAAATTCTGAAGGAGATGGGAATACCAGACCACCTGACCTGCCTCTTGAGGAACCTATATGCAGGTCAGGAAACAACAGATAGAACTGGACATGGAACAACAGACTGGTTCCAAATAGGAAAAGGAGTACATCAAGGCTGTATATTGTCACCCTATTTATTTAACTTATATGCAGAGTACATCATGAGAAACGCTGGGCTGGAAGAAGCACAAGCTGGAATCAAGATTGCCAGGAGAAATATCAATAACCTCAGAGATGCAGATGACACCACTCTTATGGCAGGAAGTGAAGAGGAACAAAAAGCCACTTGATGAAAGTGAAAAAGGAGAATGAAAAAGTTAGCTTAAAGCTCAACATTCAGAAAATTACGATCATGGCATCTGGTCCCATCACTTCATGGGAAATAAATGGGGAAACAGTGGAATCAGTGTCAGACTTTGTTTTTTGGGGCTCCAAAATCACTGCAGATGGTGACTGCAGCCATGAAATTAACGGATGCTTACTCCTTGGAAGGAAAGTTATGTCCAACCTAGATAGCATATTCAAAAGCAGAGACATTACTTTGCCTACAAAGGTCCTTCTAGTCAAGGCTATGGTTTTTCCAGTAGTCATGTATGGATGTGAGAGTTGGACTGTGAAAAAAGCTGAGCGCTGAAGAATGGATGCTTTTGAACTGTGGTGTTGGAGAAGACTCTTGAGAGTCCCTTGGACTGCAAGGAGATCCAACCAGTCTATTCTAAAGGAGATCAGTCCTGGGTGTTCTTTGGAAGGAATGATGCTCAACCTGAAACTCCAATACTTTGGCCACCTCATGCGAAGAGTTGACTCATTGGAAAAGACTCTGATTCTGGGAGGGATTGGGGGCAGGAGGAGAAGGGGACGACAGAGGATGAGATGGCTGGATGGCATCACAGAGTCGATGGAGGTGAGTTTGAGTGAACTCCGGGATTTGGTGATGGGCAGGGAGGCCTGGAGTGCTGCTATTCATGGGGTCGCAAAGAGTCGGACACGACTGAGCGACTGAACTGAACTGGACTGAACTGAATATTCCATTATACCACACCTTCTTTTCCCTTCATCTGTCGATGGACATCTAGGTTGCTTCCATAACTTGGCTATTGTAAACAGCTCTGCAATGAACATTGGGATGCATCTGTCTTTTCGAACTGCAGTTTTCTCGGCACCCAGGAGTGGGATTGGCCTATCATACAGTAGCTGTGTGTTTAGTTTTTTAAGGAACTACCATACAGATCTCCATAGTGGCTGTACCAATTTGCATTCCCACCAGTGGAGTAGGAGGGTTCATGACGATAATTAAATTTCTTCTAGCCTGGGTTTTGAAAAGAAAATCGTATTATTCCTTTAGTTTTGCTTTTTTTTTTTTTCTTAGTAGGAAGGAATTCCAAAATTTCCTCTTAAACTTTACTCTTCTCAGCTTTCCAGGGCTTTCCAGATTCTTTTAAGTGTTGCAGGAGCCCTGTTTTCTCTGATTGTAATTCACTCAGTGTAGATACCAGGCATCTGGAAAATACATTACCATATATTCAGTGTCAAAGCCTGTTTCTATGGAATAGGGACATATGAATTGAGTTCAGTTTAATAGCAACTAAATAGTGGAACTTTATCATTGATTTAAATATTTGCAAGTAATTTTTTATTCCCTCTCCTTTATTAGATTATTTTTGAAGCTGAACATGGCGAGGGCAAGACTGGAGAAATTGCAGTGGACAGTGTCTTGCTGGTCTCAGACTTATGTCCAGATGGCCTTTTACCCGTGGATGGTTGAATGTTACTGTTATCTTTTATATCTTTATATTTGGCTTTTATGTCAGTTCTCTGTTTTTTGACAGTATATCATAGATCCCCTCCCCCATTTTAGAAATACAAACTGAAAATTGTGGTGTTCAAACAGACTCATTATTGTAAGATGCCTTTCTTTATATGATATACTGATATTTGCTTTAAATATAGTACCATTGTGTCTTCTCATTCATTTCTGAGTCTATCAAACTTGGACGTATCAGTTCAGCCCTCCCCACCCCAGTACATGTGATGTGTCTACATGATTTGGTGAACCACTTTATGTAACATTTCTAGAATTACAAAAAAAAAAAGCAACACAGAGAAATGTTTAACTATTTGACTTTTATGGCACTTCTTGGAAACTATAACATCACAGATAGACTTTTACGTAACTGGCTTAGCCAGATCTTTCACAACCAAGTTTGTATATTTAAGTCCTTTGTAATAATAATATCCAAATAATCACCTTGTGTCATGGTTTAAGTTTTTCTAAGTAAGAAAATATGTTGTTGATTGTATGTTTAATTATGTGTATGGTTATTTGCTTTGCTAGAAAATGTGTTTTATATTCTTTTTTCTGTGAAAACACTTATATTATTTTTAACTTATATTCTTGAAAATTCTTAAAATTACTTGCTATTATGGAAACACACGACTGCTTTCTGAGGCCTCATAACTATGATGCTAACTAGCTTAAGTTATTGAATTGACGGTCTCGGAGAATTATCTAAAATAAAAATTATGCTAGTAACCAGGTTGCAAAAAAGACTATTTTGTCTTTTTCTCTTGTCTATTTCTCTTTTCTTCCAAATTCAAGAACTTCTTTGTGTGGTAATGAATCCTGAGTGTACATTCCTGCGGATGAAAGTATATTTTGTTTTAAGATTCTAGGTTGGAAGGTGGTTCGGGACAGCTCCCAAACAGAAGATTCCCCAGATATTTGCCAGTTAGCCCTGGAAGCAACAAAGGCATTGACCTGTAAAAGGAAGGAAAGCGAGAATGTGTCCACCTACTAATCCTTAAAATTTGTAGCCTTTTTCTTAAAGATTTTTTATATTGAAACTCATTGTATCCTTCTTCTTCTTTGTCTTTTTCTTTTAAATAAGAAGGATTATGTAAAAGAAAAAAAAGACAAGAAGAAGGAGTACCAAGGGCTTAAATCGACCTTTTAAGATGGTGGGGAAAAATACATTGTTTTCGTTTAGTGTGAAGTTCTTTTCCCATAGAAAGTCGACACAGGACTGTGGGATCTGTTAGGATAACTACTAGTTACAGAAACCCCCAAAACAGTGTTTCTAGTGAGACCAGATGAAGAACTGCCTGGCTCAGTGAAATCAGCCCACAGAATTGTAAGACATAATAATATTATAAAATGGTTATGTTAAGGTGCGAAAATGAAAATGTGGGGTGGTTTGTTACATGGCAAAAGTTGACCGACACAAGTGATTTCTATTATATGACGGTGCTAGAACCTGAAGAAGACCTCCCCCACCATGTCTCCTCAGTGACCAGGGAAATTTGAGAGCATAGTCATGGCTTAGAGTAAAGGAAGATAGAGAGGAGGCTGTGCAGTGAAGGCCAGTCAGTGCCCCAGTAACCCATGTGATAGGAAGAGATGTTAAACTGAAATGAAATAGGGAGGCCTGCAATTATGTTACATACAGGGAGAAAATCAATATGAAGCTGATTTAAATTAAATTTAGTAATAGTGCACATTTCTCTAGTATCTGTAGCAGAGACTTCTAGTTGCCTACCCAATAGCCTTTCTCACCTTTTTCCTTACCAGTATGACCATGTATAAATATATATGGGGGGACTGCAATGTGTTCAACTAAAAGGCTGTGTTTCCCAACCTCTCCTACAGATGGAGGGGCTCACTGAAGTCATTGGTGAGGCTTCCAGGAAGGATCATTAAAGAAGGCTCTCAGCTGGCAGCTCCTTTTGCCATTTCCCTCCCTCCTTCCTGCCTGCAATGTGATTGTGAAGGCAGGAGCTCTGGGAGCTGCCTTGTGACCATGAGGGCAAGGGCCACAGCCTATGGTGGAGTACACAGCTGGAGGAAAGCTGGGTTCCTGATGACATGGTGGCATGTCTACACTGTCCCACACTGGTCACTGCTTGACGTTACATGAGACAAAAAGAAATCCTCTCTTGGCCTATCTAGGATTCCAAACAAAACACAATCCGATGTCATGTGACCATTCTTCTTGAGCCCCAGAGGGCTGCCTTGCCATGTCCACTGCAAGAACACAGTCTTTGGGACTAACTTCTTGGACGTTAAACACCAATATCTTGTTTCGAATTCCAGTCCACAGCCTATAATCATGGATCTGTAGCCTGCAGCAGCACGGAATCCCATTGGATCCCTTTGGCGAACCTAAGGTCAAATATTTCAGCCACGACTCCCATACCTGTGGACCCTGGCCACTACTCAACATGGAACTCCCCTTGTCATTCATCCTCTCCCACTCTCTCCCCCCTCGCTGTTATGGGCTCCCTCCTCTGGACACTAACTCCCACTCATTTCTGCCCCTTCCCCATCACACCTGCTCCTCTCCTAAACAAGGAGGAATACCTTCAGCTCGGGCACTTGATGCGTCCCGAAGAATGCACTGATCTCTAGCGTGGCCTGATGTCACCTATATTTTTGGTGCTCTTCTTTTTTCCTCAGGCACAGAATACTTGTGGGATTACTCTGGAATTCTTTTACCTGAAGATGTTTTCAGATGTCAAGAACCGTAGCCCTACTTGCAAAGCTAATAAGTTGACCTGTCACAGTTTTATTAGGTATCAGTAGAAAAGACAAGCCTCCTGGGTCAGAGACAGACTTTATTTCTCATGGGACAACAGGTAGCATAGGCCTCGGTCAGTCCACTGCCCCTTACCCCCCACCCCGAGTCTCCCAGCGGGTGGGCCAACAAAGAGGCCCATCCAGAAGGATGCCAGGTACAGGGTGAGTTTGTGTCCCAGCTGAGGAGTCCTGAGTTAAGGAAAGCCCCACACTTATAAGGGGACCACTAGCCCACCTGCCCAAACTTTGCCCTAGAAGGAGACTGTTTTTTTGGCTTTGTCAGGAAACAAATCTGCTCTCGAGAAATAAGATACTGTCTCTATTCTCCCAGGCTGTGTGCCCCACCACTCTCCTTGATAAGACAGCACAGAACAAAAGCTGCCAACGCCTTTGTATAGAAAATGGGCAGAAACACGCAAGACCCATGGAGAATGGCCTCCCGACAGCAGCCTCTTAGCACCTTTCAGGAGTCAGTTGGGTGAGGGGATGGCAGTGCGAAAAGCTGGGCAGCAGTGTGGGCTCCTGAGAAGTTTAGAACTTGGCAGCTAACATTCTCACCTTTGATACTACTGCTTTCTGGAACTTACTTTTCCAGGACCAATGTTTAAATCTTTTTCCAATCAGACCAGAAGAAATCAGGTGAATTAGTTTCTGCAAAATAAACAGACATAAAATAAAAGCATTCTATGTTCTGAGAGAGAACTATCAAATTTTTTTATTTTTTGTAATTTTATTTGTATTTTACATTGGGGTAGAGTTGATTTACAATATTGTATTTCAGACGTACAGCACAGTGGTTTAGTTAAACATGTACATATATCCATTCTTTTCCAGATTCTTTCCCCATATAGGTGATTACAGAATATTGAGTAGAGTTCCCGGCACTATACAGTAGGTCCTTGTTGATTATCTACTTTATAGAAATGTGTATATGTTAGTCCCAAACTCCTCATTTATCCCTCCCCCTCACCTTTCCCCTTTGGTAACCATAAGTTTGTTTTCAAAGTCTGTGAGTCTGTTTCTGTCTTGTAAATAAGTTCATTTGTGTCATCTTTTTAGATCCACATGTAAGTGGGATATTTTCAACCTTTTTCGTTTTCTTCTTCAAGTCAGTGAAACAGTGACTGCAAATGCAGATCGCTGTGTTTGGTCTCCACTCAAAGCCTTATCCTGTGCTACATGGAGGCAGCTTCATTCTGTGTGGCCAGGGAACAGCAAAGCAGTTAGCAATTTGGGATTTCTGTAAATGTGTACAGATAGGGGTTCTTCCTTCCTGTGGAAAATGGAGTTGTAGATTGGTGTAGTTATTTATGACCTCTGGGGAACTCTTACATCTTTAAATATGCTAGCCTGCTTCATAAAAATTCCATCCTTAGCACATATGTGAAAAAACTCTGTACCACAGTTTGCAAATTGACTTTTATCTGAGAGACAGTTGTGGGGCGGTGAGAGCCCCTCCTGGAGCGGAGGAGGGCTCCCCGAAGTGGGTTTAGAATGGAAAGGTTACATCTGCCTATTTTTTACCGAAACCTGTCCTATGTATATCTCTAGTCGGTTTGGGAGTGTTATAGAAATTGTTCTCCATTTCTAGGTCGTGGTTTTGTTTGTTATGGTTTCTCCCACCCTGTGCCACTTTCTAGACCATGATGGGTGGCGGATTCAGTGCAATTAGGTGAGAACCAATTACTCTTTCCTTCTCAGTAATTTCTTTGAGAGCCTATATATGTATTTCACTGGCAATGTTGCTCAAAACACATTTGGAAGTGCCTTTTTCGGGTACAAAAATCGTACAGAAGACTTGATATGTTAATTTATGGTCACGCATCGTTTATGACCAAAAACAGCACATCTTACCAACCCAGGACTCCACTCCTGAGTATATACTCCATAGGAACGCATCATGGCACTGTTTATAATAGTCACACTCAGTTCAGTTCAGTTCAGTCGCTCAGTCATGTCCGACTCTTTGCGACCCCATGAATCACAGCACGCCAGGCCTCCCTGTCCCTCACCAACTCCCGGAGTTCACTCAAACTCATGTCCATCGAGTCTGTGATGCCATCCAGCCATCTCATCCTCTGTCATCCCCTTTTCCTCCTGCCCCCAATCCCTCCACAACTCAAATATCCATCGCGTCCTTTTTCAGTAGAAAGGATAAATAAACTGGTATATTTATTCAGGGAAATATTAGCAAGAAATAAGAACGACCAAACTAATACTACTCACAGGAACACTGATGAATTTCTGAAATATGGCACTGATCAAAAGAAGCCTGGGAATTCCCTGGTGGTCCAGTGGTTGGACTCCATGCTCTCATTGCCAAGGGCCTGGGTTCAAACCTGGTTGGGAAACTATGATCCCACAAGCCACACAGCACATCTGAAAAGTAAAAAAGAAAAAAAAAACAACAACTAAGTACATATTGTGTGGTTCCATATATAAGTTCCCCCCAACACACCCTTATATGAGTTTTGAGATCAGATGCAATGAATCTATGGTGGCGAAGATGGCCTTGTGTTTACCCTTGGAGAGGGTGCTAGGAAGTAACGCAGGGGACTTCTGGGGGTGGTCCTTGCTTCACTTAAGTGAAAGTGTTACCCCTCTTAAAGATGAACCTCTTCAGTGTGACTTGGGGCCTGCTGACTTGGGACATGAGTTCATCTCTCAATACAGGCAGGTTGTGACTGCAGGTCCACAGACTCATGCATAATCCAGCCCTAATGACTTTGACCTTGGGGATGTCCCCTAGCCTGCCATCCAGGATACCCAGGGACCTTGGCCTGGAGATAAATGGCTTTGGAACCCGCCCGCAGCACTTCTTGGCCACGCTACGCAGCATATGAGATCTTAGCTCCCTAATCAGGGATGGAACCTGGGTCCCTTGCATTGGAAGCACGGAGTCTTAACCACTGGGCCACAAGGGAAATCCCAGCATTGGAATCTTGAGGAGTGGGTTCAACAGGCCCAGGGTTTCAGGCCTGAGTATCTTCTTTCCTGCTGTTCGGGTGCCTGGGACCCCCATCTCCGCCACATTTGTTGGTCTTTCTGGACAGTGATAAAAGTTTCCACATCCCCCTTTGTTCTCCCTGTCACTGTCCTTTTAGAATGCTTTTCCTCCTGAATTTGAGCTGGAGTCCCCCAGCTCCACCGCTGAAAGGCACAGTTGGCCCTTCCTTCCCTTGGTTTCTAGCTTCTCTCTCAGAGTTCCCGCAGTGCCCTCTCGTGGCAGCTTCCATGCACATGGGTGGCTGCTAGCAGGAAGAAGGCAAAAGAGGACTGTCTTCAGCGTCTCTTGCTTCCTCTTCTTCCCATTTCTCCTCTCCCTAGTGTTTTGTGAACTCATGCTTCTTTCTGGGTACCCTGAACCTTCCAGTCACTCACCCCTGAGCTCTTGAAAATCCATGCTTGCAGGACTCTCATTCTCTCCCTGTTCACCCTGTCAACATTGACTTGTCCTCTGTCCCATTCTGTTGATCTCTGACAAATGAAAAGGAAATGGCCCTTATAAAAAAACTCAGGCTTAAGGAATAAAGAGCTGGAACTGTAACCACACTAAGTAATTATTGTTGTTCTTTAGTCACTGAGTCGTGTCCCACTCTTTTGTGATCCCATGGACAGTAGGCCGCTAGACTCCTCTGACCATGGGATTTCTGAGGCAGGAATACTGGAGTAGGTTGCCATTTCCTTCTCCAGGAGGTCTTCCTGATGACCCAGGGATAGAACCTACAGGTCCTGCATTGACAGGCAGATTCTTTACCACCAAGCCACCAGAGAAGCCCAAATAATATTTACTCTTTTGTAATAGTAGCTTCCACTGCCTTAATACCAAGCAACAGGTAAGAAGGCACTTTCAGCACTGTGTAAGATCAGGGATTCTCCTCTGATGATTCAGATCACACAGCTGCATTAAGATGGAGGCTGAGTCAGTGTTTGCTGGTAGCCAGCAACAGAAAACAGACCTCTGCTAACCTACAGAACAGGAAGTTATAGTAAGGAAAGACGAGTGTGTGTGAGGATGGAAAGCCCAGCAACCTAGCCTTGGAAATAAGCTCCAGGGCTAAAAGTGGATGGGAAAAACCCACTGTCGATCAGGAAGCCACCATCTGCTGGAAAAATCTCGTACCAAGTTACTCTCCACATTGTTCCACAAAAGTCACTTTCCACAGAGAGGTGTGTGATCAGGCCACCTTGGGTCATGTAGCTGCCACCTGGCTAGGGCAGAGCAGGGCACCTGATGGGCTGTTCAGAAGGTGGGATGAAAGCTGGGTTGCAAAACCTGTCCGAGTCCACCACATGAACGCCGTCACATAAAAGCTGGTATTGAGTACATGGAATTGTCCCAGCCAACATAGCAAGCTAAGTGATTTACTCTTGTCATGACAAGGAGTTGAACACCTTCATCGTCTTCAGCAGCTAGAAACCTAGGTGGTGTTTGGGTCAGGTTTGAAATGAATAATAACAGAAATACTATTGTATGTACCAAATGATGTAGCAACTACAGTGTGGTAGGTTGTTATGGGGGGAAGTGAGGCTGAAATGGAAAAACTGTTTCTCTTGGGCACCATAAATTAGAACGGTACACTTCTGGGCAGATGCATCTCCTGCTGAAGACTCAGAAGACCTGGGATGAGCATGGTTCTCCTTCATATTCTCGTTCCTGATGAATGGTCGCTTCTGGCAGCATGCCCTTGTTATGTGGGGAAAGGGGGTCTGTGGATGCTATGTACAGTGGTGAATCTGGGACAGTAAGCCTTCAGGCTGTGGGGTACAAGCACGAAAGACCAAGGAAGCAGCATACGTCAATGGATTTTAGTTCACTGCTTACATCTTGCACTTCCCTGGTGGCTCAGATGGTAAGGAATCTGCCTGCAATACAGGAGACCTGAGTTCGATCCCTGGGTTGGGAAGATCCCCTGAAGGACGGCATGGCAACCCACTCCAGTATTCCTGCCTGGAGAATCCCCATGGACAGAGGAGCCTGGTGGGCTATAGTCACAAAGAGTCAGATGCATGCTGCTCCCCTGATGAAATGCTCTTACAAAACGACATCCTTTTGAAAGAAAACCCTGAGAACTAAATGCAGTGGAGGCTCTCACAGAATAGTCCACGTCACAGGTAGATGCGTTCCTCACGGTAACAAGTCACTGACAGAGTGACGTTCCAGGGGGTGGGCTTCAGCTCGAACTTATTAACAGGAACGCGGGAGTCAGCTGAATAGACAGGTGGCGGTATTTGAGTTGGTAGCGGTGGTATTTGAGTTGGTATCCTTTCATCCCATCTCTTTTTGTACTTTTTCTCTATTTTTCTGATTACATGGATTGTGAAGCCCTCCCCTGCCAACAGTGACCAAGTAGTATCAATGTTGTTTCTCTGCCTCTTGAATGATATGTACCACCAAGTAATGGGAGCCTGGCTTGTGGATCCTTCATTCTCTCCTACTCTGTTGCCACAAATCTATGGTAGAAGAACTTCCCTTCCAGAGAAAGGGCAGAATGGAAAGAAGGTGTGGGAAAGGAGAACAACCGGTATGGAAATGACCTCCGGGTCACCCCAAGGGCAAGAGGATATTAAACGGAAATTTCCTGACTTTGATTTCACCTAGATCTGAGCTCAGTGTTTAAATGCCCGCTGAGCACTCTTCTAGAGAGACAGTCGACATAGGGCTAAGTGGGGAGCCCAACACTACATCTGCCAACCGTGGTTTGTCATCCCTTTTCAGCTGATGCACAAGAGAAGGCAAAATTGGAAGACGGTTGCTAGAATTCTAGAAACTTCCTCTGGCCTTTCCGGCAAGTGGAGAGGAACTTGAGAGAACCATTCAAGACAGGCTGACAGGCACTCCTGAACTGAATTGAAAGGGAACAAGGTGCTTGACTCCCTGGAAAAACCCTACAGGTGAGGAGCTAGTGGGGGCTGCTTAAGTCTACCTCTGATGGCAGAGGGAGCAGCCTCTGCTTCCAGGGCTTGTGGCAGGGTGGGGAGGAGGGCAGAGCTGCTAGGACTTTCCCAAGGGCTAAGTGCATAGCAAGCAAGTAGCTGGGTTGTTCTGGAAAGACCTCACTTAAGAGGCCTGTCTGCAGGTGGCCTGACTCAACAGAAGGCTGGGTGCAACATGCCACTAAATGCAGGAGCTGGTGGTCAACCACTGTACCATCTGAACCAGAGAATGGGTGAGTAGGGGCCCCCCAGCAAGGGGGGGGTCTCCAAAAAAATATCCCCAAAGTGAGCACACAAAAGAGGCAGCCTTTGAATATCAGCATCCAGAGTGCTCCGATGCCAGGTAACACCATCGTTAATTAGTTTCCTTTCACTGCCATAAAAAACTGGCTGGCTTCAAACAACAGAAATCTATTCTCTCAATTCTGGAGCTACAAGTTCAACCTCAAAGTGTTGGCAGGACCATGCTCCTCCAAAATCCTCTGGGGAGAATCCTTCCTTGCTTCTTGTGGCTCTAGGAGTCTCTTGGCTTGTGGTTGCATCACCCTGATGCCCACCTTGATCTTCAATGGCTTCTCCTCTGCCTCTGTGTCTTCTCTTCTGTCTTTTCTAAAGATACTCATCACTGGGGTTAGGGTCCGCCCAGGTCATCCGAGATGATCTTATCTCAGGATCTTTAACTTAATTATATCTATAAAGAGCCCCCCTCCTTTTTTAAAAAAATAAGGTGACATACATAGGTTCCAGTGTTAGGAAGTGAATATATCTTTCTGGGGGAGGCAGTGCACCATTCAATCCACAATACTAATCAGATAAAACTTTTTACCCCTCCTTCTTCCTGTGCTTATCCTGGAGAGCCCAGAAAATTGTGCAGGAAGCCGAGAAAGGGTACAAGAAGGACAGTGAAGGAATAGATCCATGTGTCCTTTGCTGGTCCACAGAGTTACAGATCACACCTGAACTGAGGGAGCATTGGTGTTTGAATTGGTTAAGTAATCGAAGATCTGATTAGAATGGACTTTTTAACAACTTAAGATTGTTTCTTTGTATTGAAAGTGATGAGAAAAATCTATGGGGAGGCAAGGGGAAGGGGAATTGGATGGAGGTAGTCAAAACACACAAACTTCCAGTTACAAGTTAGCTGCTGCTGCTGCTGTAAGTCGCTTTAGTCGTGTCCGACTCTGTGCGACCCCACAGACAGCAGACCACCAGGCTCCCCCGCCCCTGGGATTCTCCAGGCAAGAACACTGGAGTGGGTTGCCATTTCCTTCTCCAATTACAAGTTAGCAATAGGGCTATAATGTACACCGTAATAAAGATTATTAACAATCACTGTATGTTGAATATGAAAGTTGTTCAGAGTAAATCCTGGAAGCTTTCATCACAAGGAAAACAATTTTTTTCTTTTATTTTTATATGAGATGATGGATGTTCACGAAACATACTGTGGTCATCATTTCATGATGTATATGAGTCAAATCATTATGCTGTACCTTTTATACAGTGAAAGTGAAAGTTGCTCAGTCGTGTCCAACACTTTGTGACCACATGGACTATACAGTCCATGGAATTCTCCAGGCCAGAATACTGCAGTGGATTGCCTTTCCATTCTCTAGGAGATCTTCCCAACCCAGGGATCGAACCCAGGTCTCCTGCATTGCAGGCAGATTCTTTACCAACTGAGCCTCACAGGAAGCCCAAACTTATACAGTGTTGCACGTCAATTATATATCAATAAAACTGGAAGGAAAAGAAAAGCTGTTGGATTTGCTCAAGCCTCAAGCTCCAGCCCTAGAGCAGCCAAGATGCAGGAAGACAGCCAACAGTGTCTTTCAAGGCAGTGGTGAGGAAAAATTTAAAGTTTCTTCTAACTTATACCCTACAGAGCCGGGGCTGTTCAATAAATTAGATTAATAGGTGTCTCACTTTGTTCTTGTGCTGGAAACAATTTCATGGCAATAGCCTTTTGAAACTAGTCTCTTAGATTACATCTAGGATAAATCTGCAGTGCTTCAAGTTTTTAAGATGGAGTTGCTTCTCCTGTGTTACTGATTACAGCGTTAGTCCTGGTCCTGTCTCCCCTCCTTCTGGCTAAGTGGCTAAGTCACTTCGGTCATGTCTGACTCTGTGTGACCCCATAGACGGCAGCCCACCAGGCTCCCCCGTCCCTGGGATTCTCCAGGCAAGAACACTGGAGTGGGTTTTCATTTCCTTCTCCAATGCATGAAAGTGAAAAGTGAAAGGGAAGTTGCTCAGTCGTGTCCAACTCTTCGCGACCCCATGGACTGCAGCCTACCAGGCTCCTCCGTCCATGGGATTTGCCAGGCAAGAGTACTGGAGTGGGGTGCCATCGCCTTCTCCGCTCCCCTCCTTCTAGGTAACGTTTATCACGTGGCTCAATCATACAGTCACGCTGCTTCCTTGAACCGTCCCCCAAGTTACCCTAGAGTAAAGGATCAGCAAAGAAGGCTGCCACTTTCTCTAGTCCTACCATCAGGGTGTCTTTACGGGATCCTGGCAGGGAAAGAATGTGTACAGGTGGGACACGCAGCATGCACAAGGCTCCTTAATGAATGTCTTCTGCTTTCATATCAACTGATGCATGCGAGGGGTTCAATAAGTACTTGTTGAATTAATTACCGCGTTAAGTACACTCATTTTCGTCCTAAGTGTTGTCAACATTTAGCCGAGCGCAGTCTTGATGGGAAACAGAAAGGGTAGTTCAACAAACTTGGATGCTCAAGAGCAACAGTGGGGCTGCTTGTTTATTTCTTTTTATTTTTTTCAATTCGTGGCTGGCTGCAGATTGCTGGCTCCAGACCAGGACCAGATTTTGGGAGCTGCGGGGGGTGGGGGGTGGGGGGTGGGGCCAGCCTCTTGCCGGCAGATCGCCCTGCGCAGACGCCACTTTCCTATAACGCATGCGTTGAGTCCCGGGCCTTGTTCTCCAGTCTGAGGGATGATTGGTTGAGCTTCCGTGGTCCCGCCCCGGCACCGGAAGCCCTCTCGGGCACCGAGGACACCGAGGACTAAGGGGTTTCGTCCGTGCTTCTCGGTGAGCGGTGTTCAGGTTTTGCCAATGTCTGTTTGGCTGCACACAGGCGACCCAGTTGTTCCCAGTGGAAGCCCACCCCGCTCGGGGAGGGTCTCAGTGTTGCCGGGCCCGGTGACCCGGACGTGCTTTCGCCTTTGCCGCTGTTCCAGCTGAGCGTGGGTAGATCCCTCAGGGCCGCCGCTCCCTGCGTGCTGGGTGCCAGGCTGTCACCCTTGGAAGTCTTGCAGCCGACTTTGCTTGTGGCTCCACCCCACCCACTGGAACCTGAACCCAGGCCAGAGTGGGCTCTTGTGCCAGTCCCTTCCCCTCGTCCCTTCCGCTGGCTATTTGCTATTGGTCGTCATAAAGCAGAAGGGCGCTAGCGCAGTATTGTGCCACTTCAGAAACTGACGCTCCTGACAGCATAATTTCTCACCATAGAGGAAGAGGCTGCCTGTATAGCCAGAGAGGTGTATCTGGGTTGTGACTAGAAATTTAATTTTTCTCTTTAGATCTTAGGTCTAAACCCGTCTAGGTTATTGCTGATTTGTTACCAGCTTTTGGGCTTCCCTGGTGGCTCAGAGGTTAAAGTGTTTGCCTAGAATGCGGGAGACCCCGGTTTAATCCCTGGATCGGGAAGATCCCATGGAGAAGGAAATGGCAACCCACTCCAGTACTTTTGCCTGGAGAATCCCATGGAGGGAAAATCCCAAGGAGGGAGGAGCCTGGTAGGCTACAGTCCATGGGTTTGCAAAGAGTCGGACAGGACTGAGCGACTTCACCTCACTTTATTACTAATTTCAAAAACCTGTTTATATTTTTTTCTGTGGCCACTAGAGAGTTTTAAATTCTTTGTCTGGCTTGCTGTTATACTGCTGTTGGACACCACTGCCTGCAACCAAATCCAGCCTTTCTGTCTTTGAAAAAGATTTATCGTAGCAAAGCCATATCCGTTCATTTATATATTGTCTGTGGCTGGTGTATCTGACTCTTTGGGACCCCATGGACTGTAGCCCACCAGGCTCTTCTGTCCATGTAATTCTCTAGGCAAGAATACTGGAGTGGGTTGCCATTTCCATGTCCAGGGCATCTTCCCAACCTAGGGATTCAACCTGGGTCTCCCGCATTGCAGGCAGATTCTTTACGATCTGAACTACCCACTAACACAATATTTATTGTCTGTGGCTGCTGTTCCTGCTACAAGAACAGTGGAGCTGAGTAGTCCATACAGAAGCTGGATGGACTGCTGCAGCTGCTGCTGCTAAGTCACTTCAGTCGTGTCTGACTCTGTGTGACCCCATAGACGGCAGCCCACCAGGCTCCCCCGTCCCTGGGATTCTCCAGGCAAGAACACTGGAGTGGGTTGCCATTTCTTTCTCCAGTGCGTGGAAGTGAAAAGTGAAAGTGAAGTACTCAGTCGTGTCCAACTCTTAGCGACCTCATGGACTGTAGCCCACCAGCGTCTTCCGTCCATGGGATTTTCCAGGCAAGAGTACTGGAGTGGGGTGCCATTGCCTTCTCCTGGATGGACTACAAAGCCTAAAGTATTTACCATCTGGCCTTTTATAGAAAACAGTTTGCTGAACCTCTGCTCTAGAACAAGGTCAGGTATGGTAGATACATGTAAACCTCTTCATTGTATATATAATGAATATATATTATTCCTCTTCATTGCTGAATAATCCTCAGTTGAGCTTAGTGTGTGACATAGTTCCAAGGACTTTGTAAGGACTATCCCTTTTAATTCTCATATTAATCCTATGATGTTGCATTCTCCCTCCACCCCTCAACATGCTCATCGTACTTCTGGGAACTGTACCTTCTAGTCCTTCCTTATCCCCAAATGACTTGACTCCTGGGGACCTGATTAGCCCACAGGAGGCACTGTGCTGCTTTTGTTTTTTAACTAGGATATTTTAAAATGATTTTCTAAACTAAAATTGAGATAAGGTTGGTTTCCCGTGGAAGAAGCTGAGGGGCTTAGGCGCAGTGGGTACAAGCAAGCCAGTCTGTGGTGCAAAGGATGATGCTCACAAGCAGAGAGGGGAGAATTTGTTGAGTAATAGTGAGCCCTGGCCAGATGTTTGCGAGATGTGTATCAGTGAATGAAACAGACATCATTCTTCTGTGGTCTTGTAGGAAATGCTGACAAGAAAAAAATGATTTAGTGTGATACAGTCCAGTTCAGTCACTCAGTTGTGTCTGACTCTTTGCAACCCCATGGACTGCAGCACACCAGGTTTCCTTGTCCATCACTAACTCCCAGAGCATGATCAAACTCATGTCCATCGAATCGATGCTGCCATCCAGCCACCTCCTCCTTTGTCGTCCCCTTCTCCTGCCTTCAGTCTCTCCCAGCGTCAGGGTCTTTTCCAATGAGTCAGTTCTTTGAATCAGGTAGCCAAAGTATTGGAGCTTCAGCTTCAGCATCAGTCCTTCCAATGAATATTCAGGATTGATTTCCTTTAGGATGGACTGGTTTTATCTCCTTGAAGTCCAAGGGACTCTCAAGAATCTTCTCCAGTGCCCCAGTTCAAAAGCATCAGTTCTTCGGCGCTCAGCTTTCTGTATGGTCCAACTCTCACATCCATACGTGACTACTGGAAAAACCATAGCTTTGACGAGATGGACCTTTGTTGGCAAAGTAATGTCTGTGCTTTTTAATATGCTATCTAGGCTTGTCATAGCTTTTCTTCCAAGGAGCAAGCGTCTTTTAATTTCATGACTGCAGTCACCATCTGCAGTGATTTTGGAGCCCAAGTAAATAAAATCTCTTACTGTTTCCATTGATTCCCCATCTATTTGCCATGAAGTGATGGGACCAGATGCCGTGATCTTCGTTTTTTGAATGTTGAGTTTTAAGCCAGCTTTTTCACTCTCCTCTTTAGTGTGATATGCACCATGGGGGAAAAAATGTACAAATATTTGATGTTCTTAACAGGTTTCCTCCTCTGTAAGATGGCGGTAGCCCTGTACCTGTGAAGATGGAGATGAGCGTCTATAGCACACAGACTTTCTCCACGTGCAGTGCTTTCTGCTGTTAGGAGGTAAGTGCAGGAATGAATGCAGGGGACTGGGTACACAGTGACACTGTGTCAGAAAACATTGCAGTCGCTGGTTGGATTTGTAGAGAAGGTTTTCAGGCGAGTTGTGCACAGCAGGTTTTTTGTTTTAAACATTTCACAATTTAATGAGGCTCCCTCCAGCAGAATGTGAAGTCAGAGAGGTGGTGTGCATTCAGCCCTGGAGCATGTCGGGAACTGCCTTTGGGTGGAGGCCCACGAGCTGGGTCGGTCCTGCTGCGGGAGAGGAGTTGTGCCTGTGTGCTCAGGGCCGTGGTGATGGCTCTGGTTTAGATCACAAGTCACCTGGAGAGCTTCAATGTGCCCAGGCCTGCCTGCAGAGATTCCAATTCATTCTGTCTGGGGTGAGGCCCTGGCATTGTTTTTGTTTTGGCTGTGTAAGTTCTCCAGATGACACGGATTGGCAGGCAGGAGTGAGAGCCACACACAGGCTCAGAGAGCTAGTGGAGCAAAGTCATTGAGCTGGGGGATGCAAGTGCCTGCCAGTGATTCAGTCAGATCACAAAGGAGGCTGGAAAGGGGCTTTTCACTACTGGCCAGGGACCTTGGGCTCCATCCTGAGAGCAGAGGGGAACATCTGAAGGGCCTTAAGCAAGAAAAGGAGGGGGCCTTTTGCTGAAATCTCTAAGAGAAGATGATCCCTCTAACAAAATGTCGTGCGTAGAGTGAAAGCAGTGAAGAACTGGAGCCGGCCAGATAGCAGGAAGTAGAGGTTTGGTTTGTGTATCCCTCCTACGTGTGCCCCTTAGCAGCGGTGTCTGTCCTTGTATTTGCCAGTTTCTTGTCTGTGTTCTGCTGGGCTATCAGCTCCTTTATGGCAGAGAGTATCCCGTTAGGTTCAGCATCTATCGTGTACAAGATACATAACAGATATTTATTCAGTGAACTGTGTAGAACTCTAAACTGGACACACAGCCTACTTCATCTTTTTATGGCAGTTCTCAAAATGTTGTATCCCAGTTGCTTACATACTACAGCCTCCTAAGGCAATAAATTGCTTTCTATCAACATGACTGTCCTACAGGGAGAATAGAAAGTTTGACATCATTGAAATGTTGCAGAAAATATGGAAGAGAGACACACAGTTCTTGAGGTACTAGCCTACTGTATTCCCTGTTTGCCTGGCAAAGTAATAAAGCCTGGCCTTACAAAAATATATATGGCAGTTTCTCAAAAAATTAAAAATAGAATGCCTATATGATCCAGCAACCCCACTTTTGGGTATATACCCGACAGAATTGAAAGCAGAAAGATATTTATGCATTCATGTTCATGGCAGCATTCTTGACAAGAGCCCAAAGGTGGAAGCAATTCAAGGGTCCATCAGCAGATGGATGTATAACACAATGTGGTCTACCCATCCAGTGGAATATTATCTAGCCTTGAAAGGAGGGAAATTCTGACAGACACTCCGATGTGGATGAACCTTGAGAGCATTATGCTGTGTGAAATAAGCCTGACACAGAAAAGCAGATACTGTATGATTCCACTTATATGAGGTATCTAAAGTAGTCGAACTCAGACAGTAGAATGATGGTTACTAGGGAGTGCAGGGTAGAAAGAAGTGGAGAGCTGTTGAACAGGTGCAATTTGTTTTGCAAGACAACTAGCATTCCAAAAGCTGGTTGCACAACAGTGTCAATGTACTTAATGAACTATCCATGTCAAAATGGTTAAGATGATAAATTATATGTGCATTTTTACCACAATTAAAAATTTTTTAATGTAGAGGAACAGTAAATAAAAGCGTTATGGAATGAAGAGCAGAGTGCTTATATATATGAAACCTTTAACTTCAGTAGATTTCCATGAGTAAAGAAAAAGTTTCAACGAACAATGCTTCCATCTCCCTGAAGCCCTGAAGCTACTATTAACTTCGCCTTCAGAATCTCCTTAAAGTTCTGACCTTTCATTGAGAAATTTGACCTGAGTTAAAGATTGCCTAACCTCCTTGGGGGAACTCTAGACCAGTGTCTTATTAACCCCCTTGCTGACATTCAGCCCAGTTCAATCCTGCTTTCTCAGGTAACGATGCGTAGAGAATGAGTGTAGAACGTGAGGAGACTGAGTCCTTGCTAGGAAACGTTCCCACACATGGGGGAGGGTTCAAGTGCCCTGAGCTCCTTGTGACCGGACCATCGTGACTCCCTTGCTTGACTTCCTCCAGGTCCCGAGATCTCAAGCGGACACTGCTGAGAGCAGAAGTCAGCAAGTGAGGATGTGTATTTTTAATTTTTCTGTGCTGTCTTGCCTGCTCTTTGTTGACTGGGCCTTTGATTATTAGGAAGACCCTTTCTACTGTTGCAGTGGATTTCAATGAAATAATGACATTTACAGCAACATGGATGGACCTAGAGATTATCATTCTAAGTGAATAAGTCAGAAAGAGAAATGCAAATACTATATGATATCACTTATCTATGGAATCTAAAATATGACACAAATGAACCTATCTATGAAACAGAAACAGACTCACAGACATAGAGAACAGACTGGGGTTGCCAGGAGGACAGGGTGAGGGAGGGAAGGATTGGGAGCTTGGGATTAGCAGATGCAAACTGCTGTATACAAATGGATAAACAACAAGGTCTTACTGTAGAGCGCAGGGAACTATATTCAACATCCTGTGATAAGCCATCATGGAAAAGAATATGAAAAAGAATATTCATGTATAACTGAATCACTTTGTTATACAGCAGAAATTAACACAACATTGTAAATCAACTACAATAAAATTTTAAAAGGAACAATATATAAGTAAATGGGTAGGATTGTGTTCCAATAAAACTTTATGTACAAAAAAATTAATCAGTACATAGATCTTCATTCTGATCATTCAGAAAAAGAAATGGAATTCAAAAAGGAAAGACAAGGATCTTGAAGTACCAGTTCTCGATAATTAGACAATACCACTTACAATCCAGAATCAGTGGCCCATTGAGTTCTTGTTATCTGACTTTAAAAAAGAATAATAAATAAAAAAGACCACCAGGTGGTAAAAATACAAGACCCAGAACCTTGATCATGTGCACTATGCAATGGGGAAAACCAGTAGGAACCTCAGAGTTGTAGCTGTGGGTGATCACCTGTTCATATTTGGGGATCAGGTTTGAGGGGAGACGGAACTGTTTGCAATGCAGCAGTGGGCTTCTGAGGAAGGTGAGAGCCGATATGAATGCAGTCACAGGTGAGGTGAGGCTTCCCTTCTGGTGTCCTGATTCCAAGGGGCAGTAGGACTGGGATGATCCATGAACCATGGCATTTTTCAGTAAGCAAATCTCTGGAATATATAGGGTTTATTGTGAAATTGTAATAGACCCATAACTTTTCTGGTTAGGAAAACAGTGCATGTGTATACATCAATAGAAAATATAAAAAAAGAGTAAAAGAACAAACAAAAATCACTTAAGGGCTTGCCATTCAGAAAGTAACACTGTCAGGAAATTTTTGTATCTATTTTCAGTCTTTTGTCTTCACACGTGATTTGTAAATAAAGTTTGGATCAGACTTTAGATCCCACAAGCTGTGCAGCACGACCAGAAAAAAATAGTAAAGATAAAAATAAACGGACTTTAGATGTTGTTTTTATTTTTATTAATTTTTAGCTTTTTTTTTTTTTTTTGGTCACACTGCACAGCTTCTGGGATCTTGGTCCCCCGAACAGGGATTGAACCCAGGCCCTCAGCAGTGAGACTACTGAGTCCTAACCACTGGACTGCCAAGGCATTCCCTCGATGTTGTTTTTAAAAAACAGCTGTGTTCAGATACACTTTTTATACTATTAGTTCACCTAGTTTAAGTGTATAGTTTAGTGGGTTTTTTTAAATCATATTCACAGCTGTGCAATGGTTACCACAGTCAATTTGAGAGAAGAATTTGTACCTCCCCCAAGAAAAGCTGTGTACCCATTAATAGCCACCGCCTCTTCATTCCACCCCACTGGTTCCCCGATTCCCTCCATCCCAGCCCTTGTCCACCACGAATTTACATTCTGTCTCTAGATTTGTGTATTCTGGACATCTCATGTAAATGAAATCATACAATATGTGGTCTTCTGTGTCTTCAATTTAGCATAAAGCTTTGAAGGCTCATCCATGTTATCTGTATCAGAATTTCATTTTATTGACAACATCCCATTGTATGGATATATTAGGGTTTGTTTCTCGATTCCTCAGTTGATAGACATTTGTATTGTTTCCACTTTTTGTCTGTTACAAGCCACGCTGCTATGAATGTTTGTGTGCAAGCCTAACCATTTGGAACCTCATCGTTTCTTCTAAGTTTGCAGAAAATTCTTACAAAAACAGCCTCCACATCTCCCATTTCCTTAAAGTAAATTTTTAGAAATAGAATTGCTGACTAAAAGGACCTTAAGCTTTACAGCACTTGTCAGGTGGTGTCTAGGAAGACTGCATTAACTATCTCTATAATCACTTCAGTGTGGTGAACCTGTGTGTCTTTGGTGATTGTTATTTAATATCACGTGCTATAATACAAGAGTCCATGGAGTCTTGAAAAGATGATATCCCTGCCATCAAAATGCTTTTGTTCACATTTAGACCAAACAGGCAGATACAGATCCAAGGGTATTTTGTAGGCAAAGTTGTGTGCATTAGGTGGAGAGACAAAGAGACGGGTTAGATAAAGTGAACTTTTGCCTCCTCGGGATGAGGTTCACACAGACATAACCAGCTTTTTACACCTAAAAGTGGTGGTGGGAGGGCGGAGAAAGGAAATGGAACGAAACTCTGGCCTAGGGACCCGTTAGTCCAAAGTCCTAAACCCTCTGGATTGCAGAGTCAGAACCTTGACCCCGATGTTCAGAAGATGTAGACGTCAGCACCGCATGGCCTGGTGACTGTTGGGGCCCATCTGACCTGCGTCCAGCTGCCTCCCAACCTGTGGTGTTTCATCATTTCTGTAGATTCCTTGGGACTTCTGAACAGCATCTGATTTTGGCTCTGTTTTTCATGCTTTTATATTCAGAAAAGTCCTACTTCAAGACTATAAAATCAGGGAATTCCCTGGCAGTCCAGCAGTTAGAACTCCATGCTTCCACTCCAGGGAACCCGGGTTCAGCCCCTGATCAGAGAACTAAGATCCCCCAAGCCAGTCAGTCAGTTCAGTCGCTCAGTTGTGTCCGACTCTGCAACCCCATGGACTGCAGCATGCCAGCCCTCCCTGTCCATGACCACCTCCTGGAGTTTACTCAAACTCATGTCCATTGAGTCAGTGATGCCATCCAACCATCTCATCCTCTGCTGTCCCCTTCTCCTTCCGCCTTCAGTCTTTCCCAGCATCAGGGTCTTTTCCAGTAAGTCGATTCTTCGCATCAGGTGGCCAAAGTATTGGAGTTTCAGCTTCAGCATCAGTCCTTCCAATGAATATTCAGGACTGATCTCCTTCAGGATGGACTGGTTGGATCTCCTTGCAGTCCAAGGGACCCTCAAGAGTATTCTCCAACACCACAGTTCAAAAGCATCAATTCTTCGGTGCTCAGCTTTCTTTATAGTCCAGTTCTCAAATCCATATATGACTCCTGGAAAAACCATAGCCTTGACTAGACGGACATTTGTTGGCAAAGTAATGTCTCTGCTTTTTAATATGCTGTCTAGGTTGGTCATAACTTTTCTTCCAAGGAGTAAGTGTCTTTTAATTTCATGGCTGCAGTCACCATCTGCAGTGATTTTGGAACCCAAAAAAATAAAAGTCTGCCACTGTTTCCACTGTTTCCCCATCTGTTTGCCATGAAGTGATGGGACCGGATGCCATGATCTTAGTTTTCTGAATGTTGAGTTTTAAGCCAACTTTTTCACTCTCCTCTTTCACTTTCATCAAGAGGCTCTTTAGTTCTTCTTCACTTTCTGCCATAAGGGTGGTGTCATCTGCATATCTGACGTTATTGATATTTCTCCCGGCAATCTTGATTCCAGTTTGTGCTTCCTCCAGCCCAGCATTTCTCATGATGTACCCTGCATATAAGTTAAATAAGCAGGGTGACAATATACAGCCTTGACATGCTCCTTTCCTGATTTGGAACCAGTCTGTTGTTCCGTGTCCAGTTCTGTATGTTGCTTCTTGACCTGCATACAGATTTCTCAGGAGGCAGGTCGGGTGGTCTGATATTACCATCTTTTTAAGAATTTAGGTTCAGCCCCTAATTGGAGAACTAAGATCCCACAAGCCACAGTACAGCCAATAAAAGCTATATATTAAAAAAAGTAAAACTATAAAATCAGCAAGGACTTCAGTTTAAATAGCTGAACACGGGGGAAAATAGTCTGGCCTCCTCAGCCTTTCCCCATGGACGCTGACATTGGCATGTTTTCATTCCCAACATAGCCACCAAATTCCACACACAGGAGTTGACTAGTCTTGATCTGGAAAGGGCATTCATTTGTAAATGTAGAGATGGGAAAGTTACAGCAGCTCTTTCAGCAAGCCTCCTTTAAGCAATTGTTAATGCAGAGGCTGTTTACAGGGCCGCTGTTTGTTTTGTTGGTTTTTTTTGTTATTGTTTTAACTACTGAGACTCATACTTTTGAGACTGAACCATACTGCATTGCAGATTGCATTTTCTAACATGTCACACCCACTTTTATCACCTAACTCTTTCTCTGCCTGGCTCAGATGGTAAAGAATCCACCTGCAATGCAGAAGCTCTGAGTTCTATCCCTGGCTTGGGAAGATCCCCTGGAGAAGGGAAAGGCTACCCACTCCAGTATTCTGGCCTGGAGAATTCCATGGATTGTATAGTCTCTGGGGTCACAAAGAGTCAGACAAGACTGAGCGACTTTCTTCTTCTTTTTCTCTGCCTAGGTAACTGGCAGAGAGCACGGTGCATGTATGACGGAGCTGCGCCTGGCAAACACAAGCTTGAGAACCTGGAAAGCCCTTTTTTCTTGGCAGCTCAAACGATGTCTGACAAGAACCAGATAGCGGCCAGAGTTTCCCTTATCGAGCAGCTGATGTCTCAAAGGAATTTTGAGGATCTCGGCCATCACCTCACTGTGCTGGAAACTCTGCATGTAACTCCAGAGCACCTTCAGGAGACGGGGGTGGTCAGGGCGGTGTACAGAGTCCTCAAAAACTGCCCCACAGGGGCTTTGAAGCAGAAAGCCAAGCGTTTGCTGTCAGAATGGAAAGCGCTGTATAAGGATACTCTCTGCAAGCCAGAGGGCAGCCCTAAACGATTTCCTCCGGGTGGAAGTCAAGAAGAAAATCGAGGACTTCCTCCTGACCCAAATCAGGAGGAGGAGGTACGGGGTGGCTCAAGGTATAATTGTCTGGTCACATCCCAAGATGTGGCGGGATCTGTTGAAACGATCATGCCGGAAGACAGCTGCAGCAGAGTGGAGACTAAGGCAGTGCCTCTCAGTGCCTGGGACCCTCAGTCCACCGACCTGGCAGAGAGTGGGCAGCTGGACCCCATAGTGCCTGTGAGAGCCAGATGCACAGAGCTGCTGTACGAAGCTCTAACTGCTTCCTCCCCATCCCAGCCCAGAGCCCACGTGTGGTCCAACTTGGCACAAGAAATCGAAGCACACGTTTTTGCCCTTCACCCTAAGAACCTCCAAAAATACAAAACATGCATCCGCAGCAAAGTGGCCAATCTAAAGAACCCCCGCAATTCTCACTTACAGCAGAACTTGCTCTCTGGGACCATGTCTCCGAGAGAATTTGCCAAAATGACCGCCATGGAGATGGCCAGCCAGGAACTGAAGCAGTTGAGAGCCTCCTACACGAAATCTGCCTTACGGGAACATTACCTGCCCCAAGTGGTGGAGGGCACACCGACGAGGAAAATAAAATGCGAGCGCTGTGAGAAATTCAACTGCCAGGTCACTGTCATCCCCAGAGGGACACTCTTCCTTCCAAGTTGGGTGCGGAATGCAGGCCCAGATGAAGAAATGATGACCTATGTCATCTGCAATGAATGTGGGGAGCAGTGGTATCATAGCAAGTGGGTGTGCTTGTGATTATAAATAAATGTTCTTTTAACAGCAGATAACTGAAGTGATATCTTTTATCTGTACCACCTTTTTATGCTTGTCTTTTAAATCTTATACATACTATTCTTTTTCTTAATTGAGGTATAGTTAATTTATAATGTTTTACTAGTCTCAAGTATACGTATGGCAAAGTGATTCAGTTCAGTTCAGTCGCTCAGTCATGTCTGACTCTTTGTGACCCCATGGACTGCAGCATGCCAGGCTTTCCTGTCCATCACCAACTCCCAGAGTTTACTCAAACTCATGTCCATTGAGTGGGTGATGCCATCCGACCATCTCATCCTCTGTTGTCCCCTTCTCCTCCTGCCTTCAATCTTTCCCAGCATCAGGGTCTTTTCAAATGAGTCAGCTCTTCCCATCAGGTGGCCAAAGTATTGGAGTTTCAGCTTCAGCATCAGTCCTTCCAATGAACACTCAAGACTGATCTCCTTTAGGATGGACTAGTTGGATCTCCTTGCAGTCCAAGGGACTCTCAAGAGTCTTCTCCAACACCACAGTACAAAAGCATCAATTCTTTGGTGCTCAGCTTTCTTTATAGTCCAACTCTCACATCCATACATGACTACTGGAAAAACCATAGCCTTGACTAGACGGACCTTTGTTGGCAAAGTAATGTCTCTGCTTTTTCCAAGGAGTATGCATCTTTTAATTTCATGGCTGCAGTCACCATCTGCAGTGATTTTGGAGCTCCCAAAAATAAAATATGCCACTGTTTCCCCATCTATTTCCCATGAAGTGGTGGGACCGGATGCCATGATCTTCGTTTTCTGAATGTTGAGTTTTAAGCCAACTTTTTCACTCTCCTCTTTCACTTTCATCAAGAGGCTCTTTAGTTCTTCTTCGCCTTCTACCATAAGGGTGGTGTCATCTGCATATCTGATGTTATTGGTATTTCTCCTGGCAATCTTAATTCCAGCTTGTGCTTTATCCAGCCCAGCATTTCTCATGATGTACTCTGCATATAAGTTAAATAAGCAGGGTGAGAATACACAGCCTTGATGTACTCCTTTCCCAATTTGGAACCAGTCTGTTGTCCAGTTCTAACTGTTGCCTCCTGACCTGCATACAGATTTCTCAAGAGGCAGGTCAGGTGGTCTGGTATTCCCATCTCTTTCAAAAATTTCCAGAGTTTATTGTAATCTACACAGTCAAAGGTTTTCAGAGAAGGCAATGGGAACCCACTCCAGTACTCTTGCCTGGAAAATGCCATGGACGGAGGAGCCTGGTAGGCTGCAGTCCATGGGGTCTCTGAGAGTCGGGCATGACTGAGTGACTTCACATTCACTTTTCACTTTCATGCATTGGAGAAGGAAATGGCAACCCACTCCAGTATTCCTGCCTGGAGAATCCCAGGGACAGAGGAGCCTAGTGGGCTGCCATCTATGGGGTCACACAGAGTCAGACATGACTGAAGCGATGCAGCAGCAGCAACAGCAGCAGCAAAGGTTTTGGCATAGTCAATAAAGGAGAAATAGATGTTTTCCTGGAACTCTCTTGCTTTTCTGATGATTCAGCAGATGTTAGCAATTTGATCTCTGTTTCTGCTGCCTTTTCTAAAACCAGCTTGAACATCTGGAAGTTCACAGTTCACATATTGTTAAAGTGTGGCTTGGAGAATTTTGAGCATTACTTTGCTAGCATGGACTTCCCTGGTGGCTCAGACAGTGAAGCGTCTGTCTACAATGCAGGAAACCTGGGTTTGATCCCTGGGTTGGGAAGATCCCCTGGAGAAGGAAATGGCAATGCACTCCAGTACTGTTGCCTGGAAAATCCCATGGACAGAGGAGCCTGGTAGGCTACAGTCCATGGGGTCGCAGAGAGTCAGACATGACTGAGCAACCTCATTTTCCTTTCCTTTTGCTAGCGTGTGAGATGAGTGCAATTGTGTGGTAGTTTGAGAATTCTTTGTGCTTTGTTGGGGGATAGTTTGACCACGCACCACCCCAGGACAATTACATCTGGATCTGTGGAATGCCTGGAGGAGGAAATGGCAACCCACCCCAATATCCTCTCCTGGAGAATCCCATGGACAGAGGAGCCTGGAGCGCTACAGTCTGTGGGGTCACAAAGAGTCGGACATGACTGAGCAACTAACACTTTGCCTTTTTACTATGGGGATGCCGCCCAGCATCAACATTTCTGTTTTCTTTCCTCAAGTTACTTGAAGTTGCAATCAGAGTTCCAAAGGCTTGCAGTTGATCCTCTTGTCACCTTTAAGAAAAGTGTTATTTTGTAGACTTCACAGTTGAGGAAATGTCCACAGAGGTCCTGTGGCTCACCTCGGCAACACAACCGTAAATACTCACACTTGGACTGCGGCTAGATTTTCTTCCTTCCAGTTCCTGTCTGAGACGGCTTCCATACTGACTCCTGAGAAATAGAGCCCTGGAGATGTGAGACTAAAAGAATAGTGTCTTCAAGATCCCACATTGGCAGATGTGAGCTTTGTTGTTTTCCATTCTCTTTTCTCTTTCCACTTTACAGGTCTCCCTGGAGCCCTGAAAGTTCCCCTATTAATTCCAGGTAGAATTTTGTTTCCAGCCCTCTTGCTCAGTCATAGGAGTCACACATTGTTTTTCCTCCACACAATTTCTCCAGAGTACATAAACTCTTTAGGACATTTGGTTATTGATGTTAGGAAGTCTTCATGTCCTCAAGGGCATGTGTTTAGATCTGTAGGGGAGTAAAAAAAAAAAACAAAAACCCTAGACTCTGTAGCTGGGACCCTGCAAATTAGAACTGCGGAAAGACAGACAAAGGAACCAGAGAGAAGTCAAGTTTATTTACATGTGCAGCACCTATACCTGCAGGAGAAACTCAGTGATGAGTAACTCAAAGGGATGGTTAGAACTTGGGCTTAGACAACATTTTAAGAAAGAACAGTTCATTTGTAGAGAAGGACCAAGAAAGTGAAGTCGCTCAGTCGTGTCCCACTCTTTGGGACCCCATGGACTGTAGCCTGCCAGGCTCCTCCGTCGTCCATGGGATTTTCCAGGCAAGAGTACTGGAGTGAGTTGCCATTTCCTTCTCCAGGGGATCTTCCTGGCCCAAGGATCAAACCCCGGTCTCCCGTATTGTAGGCAGACACTTTACGTCTGAGCCATGAGAGCAGAGACAACAAATTTCAGTGAAATTCCAACTAATACCAAGGAAAATGGCTGAAGGCTTTTAGGGGCAGCAGGCTGTGGGAAGGTCCTTTAGCTGGGGAAACGATGGACGATATGGGTCGTCTAGTATGGTTTGTGTAGACTCCTCTCTGTGCCATGCTACCTCCAGTGATCGGGTGCTTATCCCCTGGTAGGGAATTCACAAGGGGGATTTTGGGTCTGCTTTCAGGCAGTTGGGGGAGGGCAGAGAGCTCAGCCATGTTTCCTCTTTTTCGTGTGCTTTCAGTTCCAATGATCTTTCTGCCCTTGTATTTTTTTTTTCTTTTTTTTCTCTTTTAATTAGAGGCTAATTACTTTACAATATTGTATTGGTTTTGCCATACATCAACATGAATCTGCCACAGGTGTACACGTGTTCCCAATCCTGAACCCTGCTTTTGTAAAAACTGGCATTAACCTCTCAGAGGAAGTCCGTTACCTCGGTCTTTGAATCTCCCAATGTTTGTCTCCTCAAGGAAAAGGGAATCACTTCTGTGAAGTTTTTGTAAATAGTGTCAAACCAACCTGTATAATGTTGAAATACAACAGTCCATCTGTATGATTACAGCTTATTTTTTTTAGAAGTTCATAGAATTTTACTTTTTATCGTTTTCACTATAGTGTGTAAGTTACCTCCAAACCTACACATTTTCACCAGATCTTCTTTCTTTACTCTCCTAAGACCCTTTGGCAGAGCTCTGAAGTCTTCATGGACTATACAGTTTACCTGCCTCATGACAGAATTCCCCCAAATGTGCAGAACATACAAAGCAAATATGTGTTTTCAAACGGTTTTAAAGAAAGCAGCTTGAGGCCCTCTGGGAGGAATTCTGTTATGCTATCTTTCTCCTGGAGGCTTCCGAGCACTGCCTGTTGTGATGTAAAGTCTTTTAAAGAAGAACTCTGCACAGCCAACTAGAACTTCAAGGTTCACCAAGTGTGGTTTCGTGTGACTTGCTTGGAGTGGTCTTCAAAACTATTCAGTGGTTAGAAAAGAGCACAGCACGTGAAACCCGCGTAGGATCAGTTCACGTCAGGGTTTATCTTTTGTTTGGGGGCTTTGGGGGTGTGTTTTAGGGGGTAGGATTTTGTTTGGTTTTTATTTTGGTGTTTTTTGTTTGTACCAGAATTTTTTAAACTGAATGTGCACATGAATGGAAGCACTTGAAATGGAAATTCCTTTATTCTCCAAGATCTAAAAATCTGAGTTGTCTTCCTCATTTTGTATCAACTTTGTCAGTGAGTTGTAACTATAGATAGAAAAATAGTAATCTGTTTTTTTTTTTTCTTTTAGTCAGTGAGAGAGCATTACATTTTCTAAGTTGATCACCTTCCCTGTTGACTCAGACGGTAAAGAATCTGCCTGCAATGTGGGAGACCCAGGTTTGATCCCTGGGTCAGGAAGATCCCCTGGAGAAGGGAATGGCAACCCACTCCAGGATTCTTGCCTGGAGAATCCCATGGATAGAGGGATAGAGGAGCCTAGCAGGCTACAGTCCATGGGGTCACAAAGAGTCGGACACAAGGGAGCAACTGACATGTATATGTATGCATGTCTTCTTCATTTTGTATCACCTTTTTCAGTGAGTGTTGCAGCTATAGATAGGAAAATAGTAACTGGTTTTTGTTTTCTTTTAGTCAATGAGAGAGCATTACATTTTCCAAGTATAGATAAGAGTTCTTATACATCCTATGCTTATCTCCTGAAAAGAAAGGGGTTTTCTTTTAAAGTGCTCATGGGGTAAAGGAGCTCTCATTTCTGTTAAAATCATTTTTACAAGGACAGCAAGTCCAAAGGCCCCAGGATGGGAGGGTGTCTGACACAGACAGGGTACAGGCAGAGTCTGTCAGAGCTGAGGCACAGTAGGAGGAAGGGAATGAAAGATCCAGGAGACGCCAGGCTCATGAGGGCCCTGGGGAGTCATGATGAGGACTTTGGAATTTCTGCCAAGCTTGATAGGAAGCCATGGTAGCTGAGGGTGGGTAGTGATCCAATTTGAATGACCTCAGGAAGCATCTCTCTGGCTGCTGTGTGAAGGCAGATGAGGAGGGAAGCAAGGCAGGGGCCCCAGTGTCATTTAACTGGTTTCTAGCAAGAGAGCACAAAGACTGCACTCCTTGCATCCTTACAGTTGATGGAGTCCTCGGTGATGGGACTGAGGACACACTACCCCATCTGTCAGTTTGGCATAGTGAATATTTTAAGGTGAAGGAATCTGAGAAATGGCAGGGGCAGGAAGGTCTCTGCCCTTCCCCCAAGGCAGGTCATAAGACCCTCAGGTTAGAGGTGCCCCTCACCCCCATACCCGAGGAGAGGAGCATTCCTTTCTCTGCAGATGGAGTGATGCTGGAGGGAATCTGAAGGAACTGTCCTTGCTGGGTTACCCCCAGTTGAAACTTCCCATGACTTTCCACCCTTCTTCAGATCTAGTATAGAAACACTCAGGGGTAACTGTTTCTTTGAGTCTCCATTTCCTTATGAAGCCTCCCAGATTGGATAAAATTTATATTACAGAAATGTGTGTGCTTTGTTCTTTTTTTCCTTTAATTTTTATTGGAGTATAGTCAATTTACAATGTTGTGTTAGTTCCAGGTGTACAGCAAAGTGGATTGATTATACATACACATATATCTACCCTTTTTTTATATTCTTTTCCCATATAGGTCGTTACAGACAATTGAGTAGAGTTCCCTGTGGTACAGAGTAGGTCCTTGTTGGTTATCTATTTCATATACTGTGGTGTGCGTATGTCCATGTGTGTATGTCCATTCCAACGTCCCAATTTATCCTCCCCACATCCCCTAACCACCCGGTAACCATAAGTTTGTTTTCTCCATCTGTAACTCAGTTTCTGTTTTGTAGATAAGTTTGTACCTTTAAAAAAATATATTCCACATAAAAGCAATATCACATATTTGTCTTTCCCTGTCTGACTAACTTCACTTAGTCTGACAATCTCCAGGTCCATCCATGATGCTGCAAATGGCATTATTGCATTCTTCTTATGACTAATACTCCTTTGTATATGTGTAGCACATCTTCTTTATCCTTTCCTCTGCTGATGGCTATTTAGGCTGTTTCCATGTCTCGGCTATTGTAAATAGCGCTATGAGTATAGTGGTTCATGTATCTCTTCAAATTATGGTTTTCTCTGGATATATGCCCAGGATTGCTGGATCATATGCTAGCTCTGGTTTTCAGTTTTTTAAGGAACCTCCACACTCTTTTCCATAGTGGCTGTCTGTACCAGTTTATATTCCCAGTAACAGTGTAGGAGGGTTCCCTTTTCTCCACATTCTCTCCAGCATTTATTGTTTGTACATTTTTTTAAATGACGACCATTGATACCTCCGGAGAAGGCAATGGCACCCCTCTCCAGTACTCTTGCCTGGAAAATCCCATGGATGGAGGAGCCTGGTAGGCTGTAGTCCATGGGGTCGCTACCAGTCGGACACCACTGAGCGACTTCACTTTCACTTTTCACTTTCACGCATTGGAGAAGGAAATGGCAACCCACTCCAGTGTTCTTGCCTGGAGAATCCCAGGGATGGCGGAGCCTGGTGGGATGCCGTCTATGGGGTCGCACAGAGTTGGACACGACTGAAGTGACTTAGCTGCAGTAGCAGCAGCATTGATACCTCATTGTAGTTCTGATTTGCATTTTTGTAATAATTAGTGATATTCAGCATCTTTTCATGTGCCTCTTGGCCATCTGTATGTCTACTTTCGAGAAATGTCTATGTAGATCTTCCGCCCATTTTTTGATTGATTTGTTTTCCTTACTTTTGATATTGAGCTGCATGAACTGTTTGTATATTTTGGAGATTAAGCCCTTGTTGGTTGCTTCATTTGCAAATATTTTCTCCCATTCTGAAGGTTGTCTTTTCGTTTTATTCATGGTTTCCTTTGCTGTGCTAAAGCTTTTAAGTTTAATTACATCCCATGTGTTTGTTTTTTGTTTTTATTTTTGTTACTCTAGAAGATGGATCAAAAACAATCTTCCTGCTATTTATGGCAAAGTGTGTTCTGTCGATGTTTTCCTCTAATAAGAGTTTTATAGTATCCAGCCTTACATTTAGGCCTTTAATCCATTTTGAGTTTATTTTTGTGTATGGTGTTAGGGAGTGTTCTAGTGTCATTCGTTTACATGTATCTGTCCAGTTTCCCAACCGTGTATACTTTGTTTTGACTAATCTGTCTTTCGTTTCAGAGCCCCAGCCAAGAACTAGATGGTTAGGAGAGAAAATGATTTTTTCTTTTCCTACATTGGCAGTTTTGGAAATGGATGTTTCATAAAATACCACAACCCTGAATTCCCAACCCATGATCTATAATTAAAAACATAACAAACAGCACAGAAATTCGGCACAAGTATAGCTTGGCTCCTGCTTGCCCTAGTTACGGGGAATACCCGCACAGGACATATACATCAGTGTTATACTTGACTGTGGCAGGGTGTCTTCATGGGTTTTCACACATCGCTCTCCTTTTGTCCATGCTGCTTTTTTTTGAGATTAAAAATTGGATACAATTGCAGCTCTGTCTCTCCTCTGAGCACTTCCTGTGATGAGAGGTTCCTTTCATTCCTGATTACCATTTCTAAACACCAGTCAGGAAGCCTGCAACTAGCAGGGCTCCACTGCCTTTAAAAGGACTGGGCCTTCATCTTTTAGGTCAGATTTGCTTTGTTATCTATAACTTCCCAGTAAATGGTAAATATTTTCCTAAAATATTTTTTCATCCCTCAGAGGTATTTACTGTAAATACCTTGATTGTAAAAGGTGCCTTCTTGCTTTCAGAAGAACCCACAATCTGACAACTTCATATAGTCCCATTTCCATTATTGATAACTTCCTATTGTCCCACTGATGAAAACGTCATATAGTCCCATTTACAGTATGATAACTTCATATAGTCTCATTTACCTTATTACTTAAAATTAGGTTTCCATAGATGTTACTAAGCTTTACTAGAAATGCTATAAAGTGATGATTGCACATTGTTTTATACTCTGCCAGGTGTTGGGGGTGAAGAGATGAGCTAGACACCATCCTAAGCCTCAGGACCCACAACATGCAGGTGATGTAGCCACAGTCATTTTCTATTTCAAGAACTGTAAGAGAGGCACAGGTGCAAGGGGCCCAGTGAGTCAGGGAAGGCTTTAAGAGGCTGTGACCCCTAGGGCAAATCTTGAGAGCAAGTAAGCCAGGCAGAGGAAGCAAGGATGATGTTCTACCACTGGACCTGCTAGATCCTGACACTTTATATACAGCATCTCATTTAAGCCTCACAACTAGCCAGCCAGCAACTTAAGTGATGAGAAAACTGAGGCTAAGAGACATTAAATTACTTGCCCAGGGTACACAAAGACAAAGCCAGGGCTATTCATAAAAAACAGGTGGTTTTTTTATTTTATTTTATTTTTGCATATCAGTTTGCTTCCAGAAACATCCAGGCATGCAGGGTACAGCTGGTTTTCAATTGTGGTTTGTTTTCCCAATGACAGGAGTGTGTAGTTTGCAGCCGTCACCATAGCACAGTCCTGAGAGTCCCTCTGTGGAGTGATCACCCAGGAGTGCTTGGCAGTGGTTACTGGTGCTCCTGACACAGGGGGACCTTCTTGAACCTTCTTGTGACACCCAGGTGCCTTAATCTGATTTTCTGAAAAGGAAGTGATTTTTAAAATACTTAAACTTTTCAAAATGAATTTTTATTGAAGTATCATTGCTTTATAATGTTGTGTTAGTTTCTGCTGTACAGCAGAGTCAATCAGTTATACGTGTACATATTTGACATCACTGACTCAATGGACATGAGTTTGAGCAAGCTCCGGGTGATGGTGAAGGACAGGGAAGCCTCGAATGCTGCAGTCCACAGAGTCACAAAGAGTTGGACACAACTGAGCGACTGAGCAACAAATAGATATATATATATATATATATATATATGCCTCCCCTCTTTTTTGGATTTCCTTCCATTTAGGTCACCACAGAGCAGTGAGTAGAGTTCCCTGTGCTAAATAGTAGGTTCTCATTAGTTATATATAAAATACTTATTCCTTCCCATTTAGGTTACCACAGAGCAGTGAGTAGAGTTTCCTGTGCTAAATAGTAGGTTCTCACTAGTTATGTATAAAATACTTACATTTTAGTAATAACATACAAAAACATGTAGTTTTAGGTGGCTCAGACAATAGAGAATCTGCCAGCAATGCGGGAGCTCTGGGTTTGATCCCTAGGTTGGGAAGATCCCCTGGAGAAGGGAATGACAACTCACTCCAGTATTCTTGCCTGGAGAATCCCAGGGATAGAGGAGCCTGGTGGGCTACAGTCCATGCAGCTGCAAAGAGTTGGACATGACTAAGTGACTAACACTTTAAAGGGACATGTATATGTCTTTTATGAGTTTGAAGACTATATAAATGCAGTTGCAAATACCATTTCCTATAAAATATAGTGGCCTTTACATTTTCATTCTCTTTCTTTATGACCTAGGGAAACTATTAATATATGACACAGATAATCAGTTATGACAAGAGAGGCAAGCTGTTTTACATCCTTTGTTAAATTACTACAGATGTGCATGCTAGACATTGAAAATAAATAGAATTAAAATACATTTGTCTTACATAGTCTTGCTTTCTTTTAAAATGCAAACAAGGTACAAATAGGAGTAGGTTCTAAGTAGTCATTAATCTTTTTCATATGATGACGTGCATTTAAAAAAAATATAAAACAGCCATAGAAAAGTTACAGCTCTAATTAATAAGCAAATAAAAACAGGGCCTGTTTCAAAACTTCATATTTTTTTGGAATATATTCAGTATATAAACAGAGAGAGCTCCCAGTGGTTGCTTTTAAATAATCAAAATAGGATCATAATTGGCTACTTTCACCTTTGTGGGTGGAAACAAAAACTTCAGACATTTCCAAGGGTTCTTGGGATGGTGTGAGTCAGCCCAAGTGACATTCACCCATGTCCAACAGGAAAGAGCTCCTAGTGGATCATGTGTTGGCATCTCTGAGTCTACCAGGCCATGTGATCTGGTCTTTAATGTCTTCTTAGACTGAGGACTTCCATCTCTGCAGAGTGTTTTCATGCAGCAGATAGACTTTTAACCTCCCCTGTGTCCAGCTTTGTGAAATCTCACAAATGACTGAGCAGAAAGTTTCCAAACATCATAGTGGATTTTGATATCATATTTCATGAGCCAGTGACTCAAGGACTTCAGGGTTTCTTTCAGGGGTGATGAAAATGTTCAAAAATTGATTGTGGTGATGGTTGCCCAACTCTGCACACCAATATGCTAAACACCATTGGATTGTACCATTTATTTCATTTATGTTTGTTTTTTGGTCATGCTGTGTGGCATGTAGGATCTTAGTTCCCTGACCAGTGATCGAACCCCCACCCCTTGAGTTGGAAGCGCAGAGTCTTAACCACTGGACCACTAGGGAAGTCCCCTGAATTATACCCTTTAAATGGGTGAATTCAATGGTCTGTGAATTATACCTCAATAAAGGTATTATTTTAAAAAGTCAAATGAGGGTGGAGTGAGGAAGGAAAGCAAAGACAGAATCTCTATTGGATATTTATCTCAGTGAGTCATTCTGAACCTTTAGGATCCCAATTACTCACACATATCATGGAGAAATACTGGCAGTCTTCCTCAAAGGGGCCTTCTGGGAGGCACCCCACCAGCTCACTGACAAAGAGGAGCCTTCCAGCAGGCAACCCTGGCCTGTCTCGAGGCTGTGTACTGGGCTCTGGCCTCTGCATTCTGTGTAGAAGGCCCCTCCCTCTTTTAGCCACACAACAAACAGGGCTAAAGCTTCCCTCCACGATCACTGCCCCTTCCGTTTCTTCCCCATTTCTCAAGCCACACATTTGAGCTACACCATCGATGACATCAAGCCCCTGGAACACAGAAAATCATACAGAATCAACCCAGAGCGGGCTGACATTGATGTCTGTGGTTAGATCTGCACACGGAAAAGAAGCTGCAGATAAAGTTCGCCCCACACTCCTGCTCCTCACAGCGTGGCCCGGGGGTAGGCAGCTCCAGCATCACCTGGGATCCAGTTCAGAAATGGGGGCCCCATCCTGGGCCTAATGAATCCAAATCTGTCTTTCTACAAAACTCTGAGTGGTTCCTATGTATGTTACCACTTGCATGATGCTGACTCATCCACAGGAACTGGGCCTATGAACTCTGCCTTCCTACATATACTTTTGGATGAAATGCCTGAGTTCCTAACCAGCACTGTGCTCTCCCCACCTGTCTTGGTTACCAGCCCCCTGCACCCTCCATGTTGCTAAACTGAAGGGATAAGTCTCAGCCCAGAACCCTAACAGCAGCAGTTGACACACTAGCTTCCATCTTGAGGACACCTTTTCCCAGATGGCTTGCAGTAGGCTGTGCTTTCTTTGGCTTTCCCTCTTACTGGCCACCCTGTTTCAATATTATTTGCTGCTTCCTTGTTATTTTCCCAACTTCTTAATTTTGGAGGGTTTAGAATTCAGTGTTTGGACACCTTGGATATCTGCACATATTCCTTTGTTGATTTATCTAGTTCCATGGCTTTCTGTACCATTTATGCTGATGACTTCCCTTCCTTATCATCAGGCTTGCATCTCTCCTCTGCATTCCAGATCCAGAAGTCTAACAGCCTACTTGAAAAGTCTACTTGGATGTCTAATAAGCATCTCACCCTTAACATGCTTAAAATCAAGGCTCTCTCACGTTGTCCACTTAATGGCAACTCTGCACTTGCATGCTGCTGCTGCTGCTGCTAAGTCGCTTCAGTCGTGTCTGACTCTGTGTGACCCCATAGACGGCAGCCCACCAGGCTCTTCTGTCCCTGGGATTCTCCAGGCAAGAATACTGGAGTGGGTTGCCATTTCCTTCTCCAATGCATGCATGCATGCTAAGTCACTTCAGTCATGTCCAACTCTGTGCAGTCCCATGCACAGCAGCCCACCAGGCTCCTCTGTCCACGGAATTCTCTAGGCAAGAATACTGGAGTGGGTTGCCATTTCCTTCTCCACCCACCTTTGCATAACTTGAGCTAAAAAACCTTGAAGACATGATTAATACCTCTATTTCTCTCACATCAAACTTGCAGGCAATCAACAAATCCTATTGGCTCTATTCCAAATACATATCCAGAAGCCCAACTTAAAAATGGGCAAAAGATTTGAACAGACACTTCACCAAAGAAGATGAAATTAGATGCAGGGATTGCCAATGAGCATATGAAAAGATGCCCCAAATCCTTAGTCTTTAGGGAAATGCAAATCAAAACATGCATGAGATACCACTTCATACCCACTAGGGTGGCTATAATCAAAAACTTGGAAAATAACAAGTGTTGGAGAGGACGTGGAGAAATTGGAACTCTCATACAGTGCTGGTAGGAATGTAAAATGGTGCAGTCACTTTGGAAAATAGTTCGGCTATTTGTTAACAAGTTACGCAGCTACTTCCCTTATGGTTAAGTGGCTAAGATTCTGCACTCCCAATGCAGGGGGCTCGAATTATATCCCTGGTCAGGGAACTAGATCCCACATGCTGCAACTAAGAGTTTGCATGCCACAGCGAAGACCCGGTACAGCCAAATAAATAAAAATAAATATTGAAAAAAAGAAGAAGTTATATAAAAAACCCAGCACTTCCTCCCCTTGGTACATATTGAAGAGAAATGAAAACAGACATACACACAAAGACTTGTATGTGCATGTTCATAGCAGTATAATTCATAATAGTCAAAAAAGTGGAAGCAATCCAAATGTCCATCAATTGGTTCAGTAACATACAGGACTGAAGCAGTAATATGTGCTTTAGCAATGCTTCCCTGGTAGCTCAGTCAGTAAAGAATCTGCCTGCCATGCAGGAGACCTGGGTTCGATCCCTGGGCTGGGAAGATGCCCTGGAGAAGGAAATGGCTACCCACTCCAGTATTCTTGCCTGGGAAATCCTATGGACAGAGGAGCCTGGAGGGCTACAGTGCATGGGGTCAAACACTACTTAGTGACTAAGCCACAACCACCACTGTGGAAACATTAGCTAAGTGAAAGAAGCCAGTCACAAAAGACCACACTTCCTATGAGTCCATTTATAGGAAATGTCCAGAATAGGCAAACCCAGAGACAGAAAGTAGATGAGCCTGGGGTTGGGGGTAGGACTGGGAAGTGACTGCCTTTGTGCACAAGGGATCCAACCAGGGTGATGGAGCCGCTCTGCAATTGGATTGTGATGGCTATACAAAGTCTAACATTCATTCAACTGTGTGCTTAAAATAGTGACTTTTATTATATGTAAATTGTACTTCAGTAAAGCTGGTAAAAGTATCCAGAATCTGACTGCATCATGGTCTCTGCCACCATCCTGTATCTCAGCCAGCATCATCCCCCACCTGGGTGACCACAACACCTTGCTAAGTGGTTGCCTGACTTCCACTCTTGTCCCTTGGGTGTATTTCCAACACAACAGCCAGAGGGATTCTCGGAAATATGCACATCAAATCATGTCACCCCTCTATTCAAAACTCTCTGTTAGTTTCTGTCTCTATGAGAAAAGCGAAGTTCTTACGTGGTCTTTCTTTAAAACTTTACCTGTCTGGCCCCTCTGCTACTTTACCTCTGGCCCCTCAACTTTCTCCTGCCTTTCCCAACTCACCGCCACTTCCCTACTCACTATGTCCTGCACTCAGTCACGCTGGCCTCCTGCTAGTCCTTGACTGTGCCAGGCACACGCCTGCCCCTAGGACCTTTGCATGGGCTGTTGCTTCTGCCTGGGATGCTCTTGTCCCAGATTCCTAACAACTTAACTTACCTTTCTCAAGCCATACCTCAAATGTCATCTTGGGCAGTGAAGCTTTTCTGGCTGTTTATTACGTTTCCTAGCACGCTGTTTTGTTTTGTTTTGTTTTTCATGGAGCTTATTTGCTACTTAAATTCAATGCCTTGCTTATATAATTTATTGTCTGCTTCCTCCCTCCCCCAACTAAATTGTGAACTCCATAGGGTCAGGGATGTTTGCCTTTTTGGTTCACAGCCCCTAGGACAGTTCCTGGCCCATAGAAAAGCTTCAATAAATATTTGTGGAAGTTCTGTACTTAAGAAAACCAGAAAAGCCAGGAATGTGACCTATCGATATGAAGGATTAAAAGCAAGTTTAGAAGGAGTGATTGTAATTTACAACAGGCAAAACAGTTTCAGAGTGGAGAGAATGGAGAACTGGAAAAGAGAGAACATACATTTTTTTTCCATAATATTTTTGAGCTTTTCTTCCCCATGTAGTGTCTTTGAGTGAGCATCAGATACACCTTCAAGTATTATGCCACATGCTCAAACTAGCGTACAGACAGTTGTCCAGTTGTCTTATAACTTTCCCTTTCTTTTGCATTTTCCATTTTCATGTTCAATAGCATTGTCACCAGAAATAAGTAAGGAAAAGGAAATAAAAAATAAAATTCTACTTGTTCACTGTGTTACTTGCCAGAAGACCCTACAAATATTTGATAAGGAATAGAATTAAAAGAGCTGCTTGGTGATTTTCTTGTTGTTTTGACCTAATTATTTATGCATTACAGACTGTACTTGACTATAGATCAGTACTTCTAAAAGTGGGTCTTTTATATACCCTATTTGCAACTTAAGAGGTTTTTTTAAGCTTTTGTGCATTTGTTTTTTGTTCCAATTCAGTGGTTTTTAGTGAATTCACAAAGTTGTATACGCATCACCATTACCCAATGTCAGAACATTTTCATCCCTAAAAAGAAACCCTGTACCCATTAGCAGTCCCTCTTCATTCCCCTGTCCCCCCAGCCCCTGGCAACTATTCGTCTATCTGCCATCTCTATGGACTTGCCTGTCCTGGGCATTTCCTATAAATGGAATCATGCAATATGTGGTCTGTTGGTGTCTGGCTTCTTTCACATGAGTGGTTTTTTGAAAACTCAAGAAGCCATCTTTTACTAACCAAAAGAACTCTACTGACCTTTATTTAAAGTGCAGCTCTAACTGAATTTACGTAAATAATTTAATATTTACATCTGTCACAATTGCACTTCTTCAGACTTTTGTGTCAGCAATTATTTTTGGTTAACCACATGCCAAATTTGACATTTTGAAAGCAAAAACCCCCTTTTATCTATAGGATAAAGGTCATAAATTTTGTTTTCTTTAAGAAAAAGGAAATTTGGATATTTCCCCCTAGTTTCTTAATTTAGTTGGCAAAGATGGGTTTAATCAAATGTCATCACTATAACCGTTGTAAGGACTAAAGTTAGGAATTCTTAGCAACATATTAGATCAATCTTCCGTCCTCTCCATGTCTCTGTCTAAAACACACATACCCTGTGGTGTAAAATTATTGTGCATTTGAATTGTATGGTTTGTTGTAAAGTAGTGCCTTCCTCATACAATTTTATCATATCTCTAGGCTGGAGGATTTCGCACTTAGCTAATCCTATGAATTGTTCTCTATCCTATCTCTATTTTATCATTGCCTTATATTATTTGTGGACATGTTTTTTCCCCCTGAATTGTCCATCAAGTTCCCTGTGCACATCTTAGTTGTATTTATCTCTCTCAAAGCCCTGAGGCTAACTCTGCTTAATGAGACTTTGTAAAATAGATTTTTACTTCGAGTGTAATTTCAGTATGAGTTCCTATGTGTTTGTATTCTTCATATTCCATCTCTCACTTTGGAAGCCTGCATCCAAATTTAATAAACTAGATCAAATGTTACTATTGTTTAGGTTTCAAACCCAACCTCCAGAAAAAGAACTTCTTCAAAATAAATTTATTTCATTGCTGTTATGCACTGTAAAACTTATCAAATTAATAAAACAAAGCCCTGAGTGGTAAGAGCTCTGTTAGACTGTGTTACTGTTCAAATATTTGGTGACCCTCCCAGTGAGCCAGTTGTAGAACACCACACCACTCAGATCAGATTTGCCACGTGACGTGCAGTGCCCCTCCCTTTAGAAGGAATGTACATCCCAGTGGGTGATACACATGGGTGGAAACGATGAATGTCACTTCTGGGTGGGAGCTCTAAGAGCTAGCAGGGATATTAGTTTGGTCCTTTTTCTTTCAACCACTGAGACCTGCAATACATCAGACAGAGGCTGCTCTGCTAGCTCAGGTTCATCAGTTTGGATCCAGCAGGATGACATGGGGCGGAGCCCCAGCTGACCCATAATGGACGTGAAGGTGAGGAATACATCTTCATTTTTGTAAGCCACGGAGATTTGGGGAGGGGTCATCTTTTTCTACCATTGCCGTGGCTAAGCCTAAGTGAGGCCGATCCAAAAATATCAAGAAAGGTATAACTCCATTTAGCTGCATTTATATGATGAATCACAGTAAGTTGGCACTAATCTATAAGATACATTCTAACTCTGTACCATTCAGAGTTCCTAGTTGCAAATAAAGATATCAACTTAGAAAAGGAATTTCTTGGGGAGATACTGGGTAGCTCTTAGAGGCAAGGATAGAGCGTGGAGTTTAGACACTGGGGCCGTCCCAGGTGGTGCAGTGATAAAGAATCCTCCTGCCAATGCAGGAGACACAGGAGACGCAGCTTTGATCCCGAGGTCAGGAAGATCCCCTGGAGGAAGAAATGGCAAGCCACTTCAGTACTCTTGCCTGGAGAACCATGGACAGAGGAGCCTGGTGGGTTATAGTCCATAGGGTTGCACACACATGCACAAGAAAAACAGGAATCCAGATCGTGAATGACTTAATTAAGATGCTGTCTTTGTGAGGTACTAGATTCTGCCACTGGTATCATCACCACTGGCATTATCTGTGGTCACTGGATACCCCGAGACTCCGACCTTCAAAGAGAGTATGTGATTGGCCAGAGTATCACATTGGCAGCTAGGATTTCAACATATGCATTTTGAAGGGATACAAATTTTCAGTCTACAGTAAGACAACTTGTTAAACTCTTTGGTAAATTTTCTATAGTCTCCTTTGGATTTTGTCAGCATATCATGTGTTTAATACTGTTTTGTTTCTCCCTTTGCAGTCGTCATACTTGTTCTTTCTTTTACTACTGTGGGCTAGGACCTCCAGTGCAATATTAAAGAGACATACTTACCTTTTTCCTGCTTTACAGCGCATACTTACAGATTTTAACTATTAAGAATCAATGATATTCAGTGTAGGTTTTCAAAGATATTCTTCATGAGGTTAAGAAACTTGCCTTTTATTCCTGGTTTGCTGAGATTATCACAAATGGCTATTAATTGAATGTACTATTTTCTTCATCTATTGAATTGATTGTATGTTTTCTCCTTCTTTTAAACTGTTAATGTTAAACCACCCTTGCATTCCTGTTCAGTTCAGTTCAGTTGCTCAGTCGTGTCCGACTCTGTGACCCCATGGACTGCAGCATGCCAGGCTTCCCTAAGCATATATTCCTGAGATACATTTAAATTGTCATGATTTATTCAATTCTATTGTTGTTGCTGCTGTTTTAACTTTAGTTAGTTATTTTTCGCTGTGCTGGGTCTATGTTGCTGCACTTGGGCTTTCTCCAGTTGTGGTGAGCAGAGGCTATTCTCTAGCAGCGGTGCAAGGGCTTCTCATAGAGGTGGCTTCCCATGTTACAGAGCACAGGCTCTAGGGCTCGCTGGTTTCAGTAGTTGTGGCGTGTGAGCTTAGTTGCTCCATGGCATGTGTGATCTTCCTGGACCAGGGATCGAACCAGTGTCCCCTGCATTGCTGGGCAGACTCTTAACCACTGGACCACTATGGAAGCCCCTGTTGTTTTGGTTTTTCTTGATTATGAGTCACTTTTTGCTGCTTCTTGGCATGGCTAGTATTTTTTTGTTGTGTGCTGGGCATTGTGGATAAATGAAAAATAAATGCTCTAGTTAATATCTTCCACCACTGAGAGTTCCCTCTGTCCTCCAATAGGCAGATAGGCTGAGGGATTTATCATTTAATCCAGTCAGGGATTGAGTTCAGGCTGAGTCTAACTATAGCTGTGGCCAGCAGCCTGAACCAGATTGGGTTCATGCTGATGACATGAGAGGATATGCCTATGTGGATGACAGTGACATGAGAGGAAAGAAATTGCTTATGTGAGCACGATAGTGGTCTCAGCTCTTGTACCGAAAAGGTCAAGAAAGCTGCTGATGTGCATCAGGTGCTCAGATGTTCGGCAGTGGGGAGGTAGGAGGACCACACTTTCGTGTTACTGTCCTGAGTTCTAGGAGCAGCTCAAAGTTTTAGATGTGTCTGGGATTTGGAAGGACTTCTATCTGAAGGAATAAGTTGCTAAGATAACTGGATTTTTGTCTGGCTCTTACCAGTGGAGCCTAAGGCAAAGATTTCTAAAGGTTGCCTAATATTGCTTCAGTAAAAAATTTCCACCTATTGTTGTTGTTGTTGTTCAGTCACTCATCCATGTATGACTCTTTGCAACTTATTTTCACCTATTTCTACCTATTGCCCAAAAGCATATTATAATGTGGGATTCAAAATTTCAGTAATTACCCAAAATTCTACTCCCGTAACAATTCAACTGTTTTGATTTTCCTACTTCCTTTCCGTTCTTCTTCTTCTTTTTTTAAATAAACACTCATATGTACAAAGACCCACACAAACACACACAAACATATTTTTACATACCATGGTATGCCTGGGATTTTCCTTCTGCTGCCCTTAAAGGTGAAGTTCAGTTTATGACTCACATTCATCAGGAAATCAGCAAAGGGATCAAATTCCCCACCTCATTCCTGAAGGTTAATGCCTGTTTTATTCTGCCCTCTGTAATTACCTGGGTTATGCTATGTTTACAGTGTGGGAAAGAAAGAGCAGCCCTATTCAACACCTACTTATTATTTTTAAGATAGCACATTAGATCTAGTTATGACTAGAAAAACAAATATAATTTCAGCTTTTCCACCAATTCTGAAGATTTTGTAAGTTTGCATCTTTATTTATAATTTTATTGGCTGCAGCAATGTGCTAGGTTCTTAGTGAACTGCCGTCCCCTCAACTTGCACCAGCCCTACCCACTGCCATCTTTGGGGCTCAGTTTGAATCACCTCCTCACTCACACATTCTCTGGTCCCATCACCCTGTATTCCCACCAGCTGCACCTCGTTTATTTCCTTCAAGGCCCTTCATCCAATTTATAACTGTACATTCATGTACTTACTTACTGAATGTCTCCTCTACACTTCTGAGCTCTCTTAGGAAACAGACTGAATCTATTTTATTCAGCAAGGTCAGGTCATATGATATAATATAAACACAGCTGGAGGATAGAAGCAAAAATGTGGGAGAGTGTCTGGGGACACCCCTGAATTACTCCAGTGTCTTGTCTATCTGCTGTAGTCTCAGTACTTGAGGGGCCACATTTCTGATTATTTTTCTTGTTGAGTCACTCAGTTGTGTCCAACGCTTTTGTGACCCCATGGACTGTAGCCCGCCAGGCTCCTCTGTCCATGGGATTTCCCCAGCAAGAATCCTGAAGTGGGTTGTCATTTCTTTCTCCAGGGGATCCTCCCCACCCAGGGATGGAACCCAGGTCTCCTGCATCTCCTGCATTGGCAGGCAGATTCTTTACCACTGAGCCACCAGGGTCTGATTATTCAGATTTGTCTTTTAATGGTCAAATTGCCTACCATTGAGTTCTGTGTTTTTCCTTATATGTTAAAAGTATAATCAATTTAATTTTTTTGGCTCTGCCTTGAGGCATGTGGGATCTTCGTTCCCAGACCAGGGATCCAGCCCACACACCCCTTGCAGTGGCAGCACAGGATCTTAACCACTAGACCTCCAGGGAAGTCCACAATCAATTTAATTATGGTCAATATTTCTTATTGATTATAATAAATATGATATTTATTGATTATAATAAATATTATAATATTTACTTACTTGTAGCTTTTCATCAGACATACCAGAGGTGATCTCTTTCAGACTCCAGCTTTAAATGGAGTATTAACTCCCAGCACTCATAGTAATAAGTAGGTGTTACTTAAGGAAAGGCATGATTAATGCCCAGCAATCTTGATCTCTTTTTCCGCCTTGAGTGATGCACTAGATGTTTACAGAATATAAAGGCAAAAACCCTAATTATATGAAGGGAGCCAAACTAGGTCAGTTCTTCAATGTTTTTCATTAATAAATAAGTTCATGAAGCAAGAGCAATAGAGACCATATTTATCTAACTTGTGTCAGCTTGCCAACTATACACATCCACAGGAAAAATCCCCAAACTTGCCCTTCAGGGAAGAATCTTTCCACTCAGCCTACTCTCGCATTGTCATATCAATTAGGTAAAGAAGTGAATGGTGGAAGAGACCAGAATATACAAGTATTCTTAAGTGTCAGTTGGCTAGTGTCCAAGTAAGAGTTATTTCAGAAAAAGTACCTTTCCATATTCTTTCTTTGGGGCTTCCCTCATAGCTTAGTTGGTAAAGAATCTGCCTGCAATGCAGGAGACCTGGGTTTGATTCCTGGGTCAGGAAGATCCCCTGGAGAAGGAAATGGCAAGCCACCCCAGTACTCTTGCTTAGGGAATCCCATGGACAGAGGAGCCTGGTGGGCTACAGTCCATGGGGTCCCAAGAGTTGGACATGACTGAGCGACTAAACCACCACCACCATGTTCTTTCTTCAGGTGCTGACTATGGCTACAACCAGATATGTCTATATGGCTCACTCACATTTTGAAACAGCCTAAGAATCACTTGTAGGGCCTTCTTAGGACCCTTTCTTGAAAATTCTTAGATTTCTCAAGGCTTTCTTTAAGTCAAGATACACTAATTTCATAAGTGCACAGATTAATAGCTGGTTGGTATTAGCGATTATGACGATAAACCCTTACTGCATCACTCCTTGTCTATGATTATGACATAGATCTAGAATTTTTCAGATAGCATTTCCTTAGTGACCCATGGCTTCTTTGTTGCAATTTAGTCCACTGGATCTAACACTGTCTATTTTGGTGTTCTTTTGAAAGATTAAAGTTCTTACATGTTTTGTTGTGTAGTTTTAATTATGTGTTTTAAAATAAGCCAATGAATCTCTTCATCCTCCCTATTATCAGTAGATTTGCATTTTATAAACCTTTACTTATATTTGCTAGGGGAAATACCCTGCATGGATATGATTTTTTTCTATGAAAGAAAAATTCATTTAAGCTTAAACTAGAATTCAGTCACATGCCTCACTTTCACAAGGATTCTAAAATTGCCTTTTATGCTTGTGACAAACTCTCTCAAATGGAACTGTTCTAGTACTGAATAATTACCTTAGATTCCTTACCCAAAATTGACTTCCTAAAGAGCCAGAAAGTGAAGAGGAACTAAAGAGCCTCTTGATGAAAGTGAAAGAGGAGAGTGAAAAAGTTGGCCTAAAGCTCAACATTCAGAAAACTAAGATCATGGCATCTGGTCCCATCACTTCATGGGAAATAGATGGAGAAACAGTGGAAACAGTGTCAGACTTTATTTTTGGGGGCTCCAAAATCACTGCAGATGGTGATTGCAGCCATGAAATTAAAAGACGCTTATTCCTTGGAAGGAAAGTTATGACCAACCTAGATAGCATATTCAAAAGCAGAGACATTACTTTGCCAACAAATGTCCGTCTAGTGAAGGCTATGGTTTTTCCAGTGGTCATGTATGGATGTCAGAGTTGGACTGTGAAAAAAGCTGACTGCCGAAGAATTGATGTTTTTGAACTGTGGTGTTGGAGAAGACTCTTGAGAGTCCCTTGGACTGCAAGGAGATCCAACCAGTCCATTTTAAAGGAGATCAGTCCTGGGTATTCTTTGGAAGGACTGATGCTGAAGCTGAAACTCCAATACTTTGGCCACCTCATGCAGAGAGTTGACTCATTGGAAAAGACTCTGATGCTGGGAGGGATTGGAGGCAGGAAGAGAAGGGGAGGACAGAGGATGAGATGGCTGGATGGCATCACCAACTCGATGGACATGAGTTTGAGTAAACTCCAGGAGTTGGTGATGGACAGGGAGGCCTGGCATGCTGCTATTCATGGGGTCGCAAAGAGTCGGACAGGACTGAGCGAGTGAACTGAACTGAAAGAGCCAGAGGTTAATGATTGTGGGCCCAGGAAACAATAAAGGTGAGATCCTTTTCTTGGAAAGTAAACAAACTAAATCTGCCCTACAAAATATATTTATAGAGGGACTAAAAATCCCTCTCTGGTCTCCAGTATCGACCTGCACTTAACTCCGTATTTCAAGTGAGGAATTAAGAGTTCCAATACCGCCTTTTCCCACTGCTTCTTTATACATTTCCCCACTACTGCTTTATATTTAGAGAGGCGGGAGGCAGTAAAAATTTTAAGAGCAAGGAAATTTTAAAAAATTAATCAAAAAATCCTGTTATTTCACAGTATCACAGATGTTTTCATTTTTCAATCTATTCACTTGTCTATTTGCATATTCATTTCGCCGCGTAGTCATAGCATCGTGTGACAGTGCTTTTGCGGTCTGTTTATTCCCATTTTACGTCAGCTTTTAAAGGTAACTAGTATCCGTGCTGTCTTTTCCCGAGAACGCAACCCGAAGAAAACCCGTGATTCAGCTAGAGGGGATCGGCAAGGAGTGGGTGAGGGCAGGGCGGAGGCGACCTCGAGGCCCCGCGCCCCGATTCCCCCAATCAGGCCCCGCCCCGACTTCCCAGGGCTCCTGCCGACCAGGCCCCGCCCCACCTTCCCAGGGCTCCCGCCATCCCGGGCCCCGCCCCGCCGACTAGGTCCCGCCCGCTTTTCCCGGGCCCCGCCCCGGCCCGTCGCCATGTTGTTCCCTCCGTGCAGGACGGGGGCAACCGCAGACTGACCCGCGCCGTGCCGCCGACGTCTCCTGCCTGCTGGCTCCTCGACCCTCTTCACTTTTTTTCCCTGCCCCCGGACGGACCGGCCCGAAGCTCCCGAACTTATTCCGTGTGGCCGTGAGGTGAGCGGAGCGCCGACTCCCCTCGGGGCTGGGCGGGGGTTGGGGCCAGCTGCGCGGGCGTCAGGGTCTGAGCGGAGCCCGCCGACGGCGAGTGCGGCCTGGGCTTCGGGCACTGGGGCGGGGGGCGCGCGCGGCCAGTGCGGGTCATTTTTCCGCACCCCCCGGGAGAAGGGACGACTTGTAGACCCTTGCCTCCTACTGTGTCTGACGCAGGTGGAAAGACGGGGTCCCACACCTACACACCCGGGGAGAGAGATACACGCCCCAAGACAGACACCTAAAAGTCCTGGAGACGCACACGGGGAAAGAGATCCATTAGCAGCTGGGATCAGGGAGAGGGACACAGCCACACAAACCCCTAGGCGGGAGAGGGCATATGCTACCCGCAGGGAAACACGCATACACGGAGAAATCCACCCAGGCACCCCAAAGCAACCCACTCTGACGTGACTCACAGAAAGCAGAGGCGCTCACGATTTGATACTGGCGACTTCTGACCTGCTTCCCAGGTGAACGTTTGCTGAGGTGTTAGTACCACTCCGGAGACGAGGGGGGAAATATAAAACTAATCCTAGGGGCTGGAGGCGGTTTGGGCCGTTATCGGATGCAGACTCTGGCCAAGGTTTCCGAATGGCGTTCTTCTCGTTCTTCCAACTTCGTTTTTTAAAGAGACAAGATGAAAATTTTAAGTGCCGATTTAATTAAGTCGAAGAGTATCAGTTGGGTTTGGGTTTTTTTTTTTTTTCAAGTGATGATACATCCCGTGACCAGGGTTCTTTTGAGGAATGACTTCGGGTAGTTTCCAAATCGTCACGTGAACACGCTCTTTATGTAGGATTTCGGCGGCCTGATAAAAATAGATTTTGGTTGCTTTTTAAAAAATTAATGAAAAATTATTTTTCGTGCTTGTCTTTCTCTGCCATCATAATTGTAGTGGAAAATCGCTAAATTGCCTGTAATCTCAGAAACTTTTCGGTGGAACAAAACTCAAGACATGAAGGAAGCTCAGTACTCTTCTGCCACGGACCTTTAAGGAGACTGTTTTTCGTTTCTCTTTTTCTTTGTTTTCTTTTCTCTGGTGTGGCCGTCTGTTGTCTTCAGTTTTTTGTGTGTGGATATTGTATTAATAGTAAATTCCTCTAGTTTATACTAAAAAGCTTCTGGCTTGCTGACTTATTTACTTTGGAGAGTTTTGTGAGTTGGAGAGATTTTTGGTTTGTCATTTGTCAGGTTAGAATAGACTGAGGAAAACTAAGTAGAACACTGTTGGCCTTGACTCCTGGCCGAGTTCTTGGAGACTAAGGAAATACTTCAGTGCTGTTCGCTCTTGTCCAAGCTCTCCTCTTTCCATTTTTTCTTCCTCCGCCACTTTTTCCATCTAGACTGTGGTTCTCTGGAGGACTGAAGATAAGAGCCAGGATTCCGAGTAGGCCCCTGTGAATTTAGAGTGCTAGTGAGGGGTGGCATTTGACAACCTCTGCAGCCTTTTTGGTTCACACATGTGAGAGAGTGCTGCAGGCATCTATTGAGTAAAGACCAGGGGTGCTGCTCAACATCCTACAATGCACAGGACAGCTCCTCACAGAGAGTTGCCCAGCTCAAAATGTTGCTTGTGCTGGGGTTGAGAAATCCCGCTTGACGTCAGTCCATGTAACTCCAGAGCTCACAGTCAGTGCTTCTCTAAGTCCTTCAAATGTGCTGTCGGTTCTTGTTTAGGAAACTTCCTGGACTTGGGAACTTGAAGAGATTTCCCTTGACTGAGAGACATATTCATTCATTTGATAGAATAAGAGTGACCAAAAATTTTCTGATAACAGAAATCTCCCCCTGCTCCCCCTTTCTATTTCGTTGGCAAAAGTGTTGGAGAGAACTTGAGGGGCATTCGGGGCCTTTGAAGCTGACTTAGGAAATTTGGTTTCAGTATTCGAATTGTCAGCAAACATTTTCTGAGTAGCTCTTCGGTTGCTGATAAAAAGGTGCTAGTGATACCAAGGGCAGTGGGGAGTCCCCCCCTCCCTGAAGCGTACAGTCTGATCACAGTCATGAGATTGGGATCTAACTTTGTCTTCCCACAAAGTTCATTACCCAGCCTACTCAAGGTCGTGGGCCAGGTGTTTTTAAACAAAACATTTGCAAACCAGCTCATAGGTACCTGTTTCATGGTATTTACTGTGTGTGGACTTAGGTGAAATGGGGAAAGGTTGATGTGTTTTTCTTTTTGTGTTCAATTTTATTGGAGGAGGTCATGGCAACTCACTCCGGTATTCTTGCCTGGAGAATTCCATGGACAGAGGAGCCTGGCAGGCTACAGTCCATGGGGTCACAGAGTCAGACACGACTGAGCAGCTACCACATAGTTGGTTTACAATGTTGTGTTAGTTTCCAGTGTGTAGCATAGGGACTCAGTTATACATATTCATTCTTTTTCACATTCATTTCCCATATAGGTTATTACAGAATATTGAGTAGAATCCTCTGTGCTACTCAGTTGGACCTTGTTGATTATCTGTTTTATATATAGTAGTGTGTGTATGTTAATCCCAAGCCCTGGTTGATGTGGTTTTGATAACTTTGTAAGTTGAACACTTGTGAATATTTACAAGAAACAAATCGAGAAGCCATTGTTGTTGAGTATAAAATTCTTCCTTAAATTAGCTTCAGTGGACAATAATTCTGCATGGATTTTATCAATGAATTCAAAAAATAAGCAATAAAAATTTTTAATTGATTTTTGCATTCTTTCCTGACTTTTTCCAGCATGTTTTCATCATGCCTAAAACTAGCCCCTTCAGTCCATGTACTGCTTCATTCTGGTGGCAGATGTAACTCCTAGGTGAACTTTGTGAGTGAGAGGAGTCCTAAAGGCTTGGCCCTGAAAGTTCCCTGGTGGCATATTAAGACTTGGGGCCTTCACTGCCGTGGCCTGGGTTCAGTTGCTGGTTGGGGAAACTGAGATCCTGAAAGCTCTGCAGCGTGGCCAGAAAAAAAAAAAAAAAAGATTGGTTCTATTTAGGAATTGCTGTGAGAGTGTTATTCATTTGGTCAACATGGCATCTTTTGTGAGGAGCTTTGCTTTTTGCCTTGTGCTGATGGACACTGAGTGTGTTCATTGCCAATGAATAGATTTTTCTGCCTTGTATCAGAAGTTGTCTGCTGTGGGGTAGAGGGGATGCTGAATTATACACCTGAAAATGATTGCTATCAAGTGCAGTCTACCAAAGGGATGTGTGCTCTGTTACTACTGCAGGGGTTTTATCCTGGGGAGAATCAAGAGAATGGTGCAGGAGGAGCACCCCCTGCTCTGGGGAGTCTTGCTCCATGTGCACTTGGTTTGCTGCTCTGGCCAAGTTAGGTCACCACATTTCTTTGTAACATTGAGCTGGTTGTACTTTGTAATGCCTTTGTGGATCTATGACACCAAGTAAAGACATCAAATTATTGGCTTCCAAGTACAGATATACCTCGGAGATATTTTGGATTTGGTTTCAGACCAAAGGTTTTGGTTTTTCACTGCTTATGAAAGTTACAAGACGTTTATACCATACCTGTGTGTTATGCCTAAAAAAACCAACATACACACTTTAATTAAAAAATACTTTGTGGCTGAAAATTGTTGGCCATCGTCTGAGCCTTCAGTGAGTTGTAATCTTTTTGCACTGCTGATATCACTGATCACAGATCACGGTAACAAATATAATAATAATGAACAAGTTTAAAATAATGCAAAAATTATGAAAACGTGATGCAGGGACAAGCAGTGAGCAAATACTGTTGGAAAATGGCGCTCATAAACTTGCTTCATGCAGAGTGCCAGAAACCTTCAGTTTGTAAAAAGCCCCTAATAACTGTGAAGCACAGTAAAAGGAGGGCTGCCTGGAGTTCTGCCTCAGGCAAGCTGGTGAAGCAACAGAAGGAAATAAGCCAAATGGAAAAGTGTGTGTGTGTCTGTGTGTGTGAGAAACAGGTCTCACTTGAAAGGTAGCTTGGTAATAAATTTGTTAATCAAAACCAAGGAAAAGAAAATAGAGCCTGTGACTAAGTAGATCATCAACAGAACATGTATTAAGAATTTTTTTTTTGAGGGGGTTGGTAAACTCACAAAAGGCCCCAGGGCGTTTGGAGAGCTGTGATGCAGATGAAAGGTCAAGGTTCCTTCTGGAGGAGAGCTGGGGGACCCAGGTGTGTAGGTGAGGGGGGCCTGGCTGCCCTGTGTTGGGGAGGGGAGGTTGGAGCTTGCCAGGGAGGCTGGGGGTGCCTCTGCTCTGGAGAGAACTTCCCCAGCGTGACTCTTGGCATAGCACGTGTTGTGAAGGTGAGCTCCGGGTGTTTGCACATCCTGGGTTCTTCCATTACCTTCTGTTAATTTTTTACCATGCCGGGTGCAGAGTAGGGCATGCTGGTGCTTATCACGAACATAGAGAGGATGACGAGTGGTGAGCGCATGTAGGTGAGGTCGCAGCTAGATCAGCGTGGGCTGGGGAGAGCCAGCCCTGTGTCTGGGAAGAAATACAGAATGGAGCAAGACAGGCCATGGAGGTTCACCAAACTGGCTGCCCTCAACCTGCTCGTTGCAGTGCAGGGACTCAGAACACAGGCCCCACTTGTGTCCACGGCCTGATGCCTTCCCAGTGTCTGCTATTGTTAGAGGGGGATGGAGAAACAGTATGGAACAGCTTGCTACATTCATCCCGTGGCCACATTCATTATCCAGGAGTGAAGGAGAGCAGAGCACGGCATCCAGTGAACTGACTGCTGGGTCTGTGTGGGCTGAACCATTTTCATCCCAGGTTCTTGTGAACTGGGTTAGGTTTTGGGGGAACAGAGGCTAAGGTCGTCTCCAGAAGGTTCATTCTTGTGAGAGGGGCTGTATTTGTCAGTGTTGGAGAAGTGTGAAAAAGCGCCTTACAGATTTCTCTTCCTGGCACTTGCTCTGTAGAAGCGTATCACAGATAATGGAGGGTTTGACTGCTTTAACAGGTTTGCAAATATCAGAACTCCCTGGAGTGCGGCATGCGGCTAGGTGACCACTCTCGTGGGCGCAGTCTTGCGCTGGGGTATGTAATCAGAGCAGTGATTAGGTGGACGCACCTGAACATACGTCTGTGGTTTCGTTGGAAGTCAGAACAGAAGAGCTGCTGGAAGGCCACGTGTTGGTAAATACAAAGCATTTCTAGAATGAGTTCCAGTACTCTTCAGTAACATTTCAGAATGTTTGGGAACAAACAGCTGCTACCCTCTTACCCTGTTCCGCATTAATATTTGTGCAGCACCTGATTTTTATCATACTAGCCCCAGGGAAGCCCGCCTCCCAAAGATACGATGTCATAGAAAGGAATGTGGTGTGATCTACCGTGAACTCATGAACTCCCTTTTGAGCGCTGGTTGTGAAGCATCCTGCAGACTGCCAGCACCTCTGTGACGCCCTCTGAAATGTCATATAACCTGCCCTGCCCAGTTCCCTGCACGCACTGTCGCTTGCTGTCCCCTCCCTCATCATCTGGAGAGTTCCAGTCCCAACTCCTGCTGCGAACAGTTTATTAGGAAGTAGGTCTGCTGGTAGGGAGGGGGCCCCTGGTTGCCGAGGGGGTGTCATGGGGTTTCCCCTTGTGCTTTCTACCCAGCCAGCCTGTATGCGTCTTTGCTGAGATGCGCCCCATGCCCTCGGGGCCGATTTCTCCTTGACAGCTGTTTCTCCCCAGGTAGGTTTCCTGGCTCTTCAGTTTGTCACTTTACTTTCCGTCTTCCTGGTTTTGTTGCTGTCTCTCACTACAGTTGTTCTCTTGTTGTCCTTTTTGGCTTTGTATATTTTTTTGACTTTTCTTTTCTTTTGATGGGAGTGAAGGTCACACGTGTTTGACCTGCCCTGTTCAATTATACCAGGGGGAAGTTATTCAATCTTTATGAACTTGGTTTATTGATCCATAAAGCATGGGTGGTAGCATCTGCGTTGCGGGTGACTTCAAGGTGCTCTGCGCCAGGTACCTAGTAGACACTCAGAGAACAGTGGCGGCTGATGTTATTGTAGTCATAGCATTTGTTATTTGAGCAAACAAGATGGTGGCAGTAAGCAGGGAGTGAACTGGACACGTTTCTTGTGTGGGTGAAATGGGTAAGACAGAAGAAAGAGATTTTGAAAATGGGGAAAATAATTAGCTTGGTTTTTATATCTGTTGAATTTGAACTGCCATCTGAATTCATCAGATGACTGTATTATAAAAGGGGTTGGAATTCTTATCTGGCGCCCAAGGGGCAGAAGGGTGGAGGTGGACTTTAGGAATCACTAGGTTTTTATATCCCAGGAAGATATGGTTTGGGAAGAGGTAAGGGCATCATTGACACAACGGACATGAGTGAGCAAACTCTGGGAGAGAGGGAAGGACAGGGAAGCCTGGCAGGCTGCAGTCCTTGGGTCACAGAGCCTGACATGACTTAGTGACTGAACAACAGCAAGGGCATCAACCTGGTGATATATATGCTCTAAGAGCCTCTTAGAAAAGGGAGCCATTTGGGTTGCAGAAAGCTAATGGGGTGAGGGGCAGAGAAGGCAGGGTAGCTTTATGGACAGTGAAGTAGGAAGCATTTTCAAGGTCATTGCCAGGCCATTAGACCTAACAGACAGTACTGGTGACTGAGTCCTGGCTAAGACTTGAAGGTCCCACTGATGCCTCTAGTTAGAGGTGTGGTACTTGCAAGACCCTTTCCCATTATCTTACTTGTTTTAAAACAAATGCCCTCAGAAGGGTACTCCTTTGAGCTTTGATGCCAGGTAATACATTCAGACAAATTGATCCATCTTAGAATTCACTGTCCACTGGGTGGGCCTCTCGTGAAGACACTGGTCAACCAGGAGGTGTGTTTGTAGAAGCGTACACGGGGAAGTCCTCAGGGGACACTTTTTTCTTCAATCGCTTTAGGGCTGCGTGTGCCTTAGGGGTTTTAGATGAGGACTGAGGAGAAGCCCTTGGATTGGCCTTTGGGAAGTCTCCCGTGACTTCTGCTGATGCTCGGGGGGATAGAGAGGTTGAGAACCTCCATTCAGTGAGCAGGTGCAGAGTTGATCAGGCACAGAGCCAAGTGTGTCATGATGACGGAGTAAGTCTGGGCTCGGGAAGGTTTTTGTAAGCCAAGTCAGCTTCAGTACCTTGGTGGGGTACTGAAGACTACAGCATCAGCGATGGAGACGTGTGGTGAACTTTCTAGAAGGCTCCCTGCAGCACTCTGATGTTTCTTCTCATTTTGACCTGGTGACGGTTTCCCAGCAGAATGGGAATCTCTAATCTAGTTCAGTCCTATATGCTGGATATACAGCTGTTCTCTTGAAATAGATCTTCTTGGGAAATTCCACCCCTCTTACTTAATTTCTCTAACAGCCAAAAAGTTCTACCTTGCTGTGGCCTCATGCCTTGTGGGGAGTGTTGCTATACTGACTCTTCCCTGAGCTTACATGGAAGTTTCTCCAGCCCTCACCCCTTTCTGCTTCAAATTAAAGATATCAAGCAGGTTTCTTACCTAACTTGAAGAGACGAGTCAGAAGCAGGGTTCCCTTAAGTTACAGCAGATCATCGCAGATCATGTTCAGTTTGTGTTTCGTTGCTCTTAATATATTTTTCTAACATGCACATTCACATTCCTTTCTTTCACAATGCAGTCTTCTTCCTGAAATACCCTGCTCTACTTCATAGTGTAGTATTCCTATTTTATGACTTTTATTCATTTGTTTGCATTTTAATTTTGTCCCCCAAAGTGCAGCCTTAAAACTATCCCCACTCTTTTCTGTCAAGCATTTCAAGTGCATTTTTCAGGTGTCTTCGTTACAGGTAAATTTATGCTTGTTCCTTTTGAGGACTTCATTAAATAAAACGAAGAACAAAATGTTTTCCTCACAGGATTAGCAGTTTCCTGTGAATAAGTCTCTTGATTGAACTGTCACAGTTCATGGTCCAAGTGTAATATTAATGAAGTCTTATGGGTAAGGGAGAGAACCTCGAAACAGTAATGGCAAGTAAAGGTGAAAGTCTTGAGGGTCTTATGAACTACACAAATTAATCACACGAAATATACAAATGTTGCAGACGCTTATTGATCACTTTTTTAAAAAAATATATTTAATTGATCATTTCTTGAGGTGCATACTCCATTAAGAACCTGATGAAACCTTTTTGACTCTTTCCAGTGGAAGGCTCAAGCACAGTTCCATCCATTCACTCACCCTTGTCTCACCTATGATTCTAGAAGGTGCATTTTCCCCCTGCAGCTCTTTAATGGACTCTCAGTTAAGCACACTCCATGCCTGTACTTTCCAATGCAGTACTCATGTAGCAACTTAAATGTAACCGAATTGAAATGAGATTAACACTTCACTTCCTCAGTTGGACCAGCCACATTTCAAGCGCTCAGTAGCTGTATGTGGTTTGTGACTACTATATTGGACATAAGAACATTTCCTTCATCACAGAAAGTTGTGTTGGAGCACACTGCTCTCTATTTTCAGGATAATTTAAGAAAATTGAGTTCCTTAACCAAATGTATTTTTTTCTCCTCTCTCCTCCCTACCTACTCACTCCACCACTGTTAATGATTAGTTAGTATATCTAACTACAAAGGTGCCTTGTTTTAAGCAAAACTGAGAGTTTATATTTCTACTAGATGCCTGATCTTCATAAAAGAGCACTCATGGAACGACTTCTTTAAGTAGGATGAGCTGCTCTGACTTCGTGATATAGCGTGGTTTGATTTGTACAGTTTTTTCCTTCTCTAGCAGTCTCTGAGGCAAGGCTCAGTGGTCACCTAGATAACGTGTTTTCATGTGGCAAGTTGTGCCTTCCAGGTTGGTCTGTGCCTGTGCTATTTGCTTAATTCATTTTGTTATGCTCCACTTCTTGCTGTAGAGATAGTGCCCATTATTATACTTAATGACTTCCTTGACATGCCTTGTTCAGCAAGACACCCAGGAAGACCGGAAATAAAAGAGTGGAGCTAAGAGGCTGTTAAGTGAGACACACCTGTATTGAGAGATAAGGAAATAAATACAGCCTAGGTGAAAATAGAAACGATGGAGGGATTAACCATGCTTTTGTGGCCTTGGTTAGTTTCTTTGAGCCTCAGTTTCTCAAGCTGTGATATGAAATAAAGTGGCGTGCCTCTAACGGGGACATTTAAGAGTGAGTGCAAAAGAAACATGTGATTTTGAAAAGAAGAAAAAAAAAAGATCTGTTCCTAAATTTAAGTCAGGAGTGATAAATTCAGTTTAAATTTTTGGAAATGAGAGTTAGTCAAGGGGTTTCAGATTTGAAAACCTGAGAATTTGAGGAAGCCGTTTATAAACCTAGCATCCTTTCGGCAGCTTGTTAACAGGAATGTGGGTCTTCAGCATTTCCTGCTGCATTCCAGAGTACTTATTTTAAAGTGGTTTTCTCATTTGAGTTTCAAGTAAGAATCAAATTTTTTTTTGTCTTCTCCCACATATTTTAATAGACCTCAAAAACAGAATGGGGGAAGAACTGATTGAATAGAGAAAAAACTGCAAGTACGGAAAGTACAAATAGAAAAATAAGAATAGAATAGCAAGAATGAAAAAAAAAAAAAAAAAAGAATAGCAAGAATGAAGGAGGAAGTAGTTTACTCATGGTTCTCAATTTAGCATTCATTTGATACCTCAGTGTGTGGAAAGCTGTGTACTAGATGTTGCAGACCCAAAAAAGGGCCCGTGAACGGGTGGCATTAGGTGTTGTGTGTCCCTCCAGGGAGCTGACAGTGTAATTAGGAAACTATAAGTGAATGAGAGCTGTAATAGAAGTGGAATGATGATGAAAATGAAGAGAAAGATTAGGTTGTGAGGGACGTGGCAAAAGTGGGCCTGTAGATAACTAGGATTTTCATAGCTGTCAAGATGTGGGGAGGGAACTCCTAGTGCAAGATAAGGGCCTGAGCAAAGGCTGGACAGTAAATGCCTGATAGGTTTGGGAGTGGTGACCTGTAGGGTTACAATTGGGACAAGCAGGTAGGTATGTGAGGTTGGAGAGCTCTTTGAATGCCGTGCTCAAAATCCTATATAATAAAAGTAATAAACAAAGAATTGGGTTTTGTTATGTGTACGGATGGAAGCAGTTAGGTCCATGACCAATAAAAAGGGTCTACCTTTAATCCACACAAACATTTCTGTTTGAGATATATATTCTCCATGCTTGGATTTGACTCCCCCCTTGGTTTATTGTAATAATCAGCTTTGGAAGTGAGCATGGAGATAGAGACCAGAGAAAAGGCTCCTCTACACTATCCGTAAACAATTGATAGTACAAGATAAAAGTGCACGATTGAAAAGTTGGAAAAGAGTGTTATAAAAAGCAAAGGGCTGGCATTCAATGCTCTCTTTTTATCTTTAGTTTTGAGGTATCTGTTGAAAACATAGTTCATTTTCTTTCCTGCCAGTAACCTACTTAACCAACTTCCCATTCAGATGAGTGTGCACCATAGTTAACCTTCATTGTTGCCAGCACGTGATCTTGTAATCCTGACGGAGTATTTACTGTGTGTGTAACTGCTTATTGAAAAGGATACTGCTGAAGGGACAAGGAGATCATTTGTGACACATATAAATTAGGGTCTTATTGCTAATTCTCAGGCTGAGTGTGTGTGTGTGTGTGTGTGTGTGTGTGTATCAATAAAAATATGTCTAGATTATTTAGTTATAATTCACATACAATAAAGCTTACCTTTTTAATGTGTACAGTTCAGTTGTTTTTAGTATAGACACTGAATTATGCAATCATCACCACTAATTCTGGAGTATTTTTGTCATATACCTTCTCCCCACACACACACAAAAAGAAACCTGTGCCCATTAGCAGTCACTCACCGTTCCCTGGAACACAAATTTACTTTCTGTCTCTGTGGATTTGCCTATTTTGAACATTTCATGTAAATGGTATAATGTATGGCCTTTTGTGTGTGGCTTCCTTAAATTATCATGTTTTTGAGGTTCATCCATGTAGTTGCATGTATCAGAACTTCATTCTTTCCTGTGACTGATTAATCTTCCATTGTATGGAGAGGCCACATTTTTATTATTCATCAGTTGATGCACATTGTGCTGTTTCCATGGTTTGGCTATTATGATTAATACTATGCTCTTCATGTACATGGCTTCCCTTGTAGATCAGTCGGTAAAGAATCTGCCTGCAGTGCAGGAGGCCCGGGTTCAATCCCTGGGTTGGGAAGATCCCCTGGAGAAGGAAATGGCAACCCACTCCAGTATCCTTGCCTGGAAAATCTCACGGACAGAGGAGCCTGGTGGACTGCAGTCCATGGGGTCGCAAAGAGTCGGGCACGACTGAGCGACTAACACTAACACTATTCATGTACAAGTTTTTGTGTGGATGTGTTTTTATTTCTCTTGAGTACATACGTAGGAGAGTACTGCAGTCCATGGGGTCGCAAAGAGTCTGACACAACAGCTGAACTGAACTGAACTGAACTGATGGTAATTCTGTGTTTACCGTTTTGGGGAACCGCAGATTGTTTTCATTATCATTGCACCATTCTGCCTTCCCACCAGCAGTGTATGACAGGTCTAGTTTTCTCACATCCTCAGCAACACTTGTTATTGTCTGCCTTTTGGGTGTGAAGAGGTATCTCATTATAGTTTTCATTTGCATTTCATTCCTGGCTAATGATATTGACCATTTTTGTCCATTTTTAAATTGCTTTTTAAATTATTATTTTAAGAGTTCCTGGATACTGGTCCTTTATCAGATAAATGATTTTCAAGTATTTTCTCCCATCCTGTGGATTGTCTTCACTTTCTTGGTAGTGCCCTTTGAAACACAAAAGTTTTAGATTCTGATGAAGTTCATTTGACCTATTTTTTCTTCTGTTGCTTGTGTTTTGGGTTTCATGTTGAATTATTTTTAATATAATCTGAGTTATAGAAAAATTTAGGAAGCAGTTGTCCTTAAGGTCTGGTGGGTAGCAGTATTTGAAGAAAATTTAAAAGAAAATTATTTCTGTTTCAATTACAGCATTCAGTCAAGCTAGGCTTTAAGTGAAAATGAAGTTTTAAAAAATGCTTCTGAGTTTGCCAACCCCTGCCCAAATTGCAGATTCAAGAGCAAAATAAATGATTGTTCTTGCTTTAAAAGAATACTTTTGATATTTGAAAAAGGAGTATGAGTGTGAAATCAAGTCAGGACTTTAAAGACTTGGTGTTGATTGTTTGAGATTTTCTTGCAGACTTTCATGTTAACCTATGAATTTTTTACATGGTGTCATCACGGTGTACACATTCTTTGGATTTATTACTTAATACATTTCTACAGACCTGTGTCTCCAGTCTAATCAAGGGCTGCAGAGCATCCCCAATTATGCATTTAGGTCATTTCCATTTGCTCCACTGGGAACATTTTTGCAATGTTTTTTTTCTCCTTGCTGTTTTTTGAGGGCGAGTAGTTTTAGAATGGTATGGGGATGTATTTTTGGTGTAGAGTTTAGAAAATGGATGGCTCAGGGAAAAATCTGGGCATTTTTATCATAGTATAAGACATTTCCCTTAACTGAATCTTTTTTGAGATCTTGCCTCTTTACAAACGTGAAGTTGCCCTGGGAGGCACTCTGATCTCAGTATTGCCTCTGCATGCAGAGGTGCCTGCGGGGGTGCCAGGAGCGCGGGGGCAGGGTTTCCAGGGAGCTGAGATCTAGCCGCCTGGCCATGGGTGAGCGGGAGGAGGGGTTTGGGGTGAGTAGCTTACTGCAGTCTCTAGTAGGAGGCCAGCCACCCCAGAGCACGCTGACACCGTCAGTGGTTGGAGAGGGATGGTAAGTGAGCCACCACCACTCTGCCCCTGGCCTCCCTTCTGCCCTCCCCATATAGCCTGCTCTTGTGATCGCAGACAGATGCTTTTCTGGACTCCGCATCTGCTCAGGGATGCGGGTAGGCTCACTCTGAGGGCATTGGCAGAAGTCTTTTGGTGGCCTGCCCGTAAAGTCCCGTGGCCGCACAGCTCGTTCCTCGCTCCACCTCGCCACGGCGCCCCCCACTGCTGGCTCCAGGTGGTCTGCCCTGGGCTCTCCCTGGCCACGTGGGTGCCTTTGCACCCCGGTCCTGGTTCCAGTCATACCCCGCCTGCCCCAGTTCCTTCCTCCTCCAGCCGGAGCTGTGCAGTGGTCAGAGCCACTTGTCAGGGTCAGAGGCCCCTGGGGTGGACACTTGCACCCCTTTCCTAGCTGTGTGACCGCCAGCAAGGAATGTCACCTCTCTGAGTCAGAGTCCTCATCCCTAGGGTAGCTGGTGGCGAGTGGATGCAGAAATGCAAAGTCAGTGGCCTGAAGGGCTCAGTAATTGTGAGGGTGGTGGTGGTTTTGTCCTTAACTCCTAAATGTCAAGATTTTGAAGGGTATCGTGTTTTTCATTGATTGAATTTATAATTGAATTCATTTAAGTCCCACAGAAATGCCCTTTGCTTTTAAAAAAGGGAGGGAGAGGAGTTTGAAACTGTTGGTTTAGTTGGAAAGAGGCTAGTGCTTTAGCACAGCCTGGTTGGCCCAGGAAACCTCCACACTGAATTTGGTGTGTGGGACTAGGCTCCTTTGGCTTTCTAATATCGCCTGCATTGCCCTCTCATTTGTTCTGCCTGTGACTCTTCTAGAAATTTGGCTGAAGAAATGGCCATGAAAGAATCCTGTCTGGTTTCCATGAAACTATCAGTAAAGGCTTCTTCATGTGTTTGTTCCACAGAAGCTGTCTGCGCTCAGGCCATGAGCCTGGCACAGTGGTGAGCTGCTTTCCCTGGTGTCCGTGTCTCAGTGAATCTTTCCTCAGCCCTCTGGTAGGTCCTGCTGTTGCCAGAGTCCCCAAGCTGCAGGGTGTCCAAGAGCTTGGCCGTGGGTACGGGCTCTTGGGCTTTGGCACAGGGAGCCAGTTCTCCTTTCTGCCAGTGGCTTTTGTTAACTCACAAAGTTTCCCCTCTGCTCTGGCTGCCCAGAAAGAAGCTTCAGGATATTCTGCGCTGCCTTAGCCCAGATTTTCCTGTGTCACGTTAGGTGCCTGTCCCTTGAGTGGCCCTTCTTTTATCCTTGTTGGTATTGTTCAGTTGCTCAGCTGACTTTGCGACCCCATGGGCTGCAGCATGCCAGGTTTCTCTGTCCTTCGCTATCTCCCGGAGATTGCTCAAACTCCTGTCCATTGAGTTGGTGATGCCTTGATTGTATTCTCTGGAATGTGATTATTCTAAATCACTCAAAATTTGGGCAGAATTTGAACAACAAATGAAATATTTTACATTTCATCTTAACCAGATTTTATATTTGTCTGAATGGGATACTTAGAAAAGTAGGGTGGATGGGGACATGTACTTCTTAAAAAAAAACAAAGTGTATTTGATTCTAGGGCTACTTTTAGGCTGAGAAAGTTCATAGACAGCTTGCAGGTGCAGTTTTCCTTTTTTTTTTTTAATTTATTTTTTAATTGAAGGGTAATTGGTTTTCAGAATTTTGTTGTTTTCTGTCAAACCTTAACATGAATCAGTTATAAACTAAGAATCTAGCTACTAATAAAAGTCGGACATTTCTTTTACTTTTTAATTATTGTGTTTACTCTTAAAATTATGAAAACAGACTGAATGTATATTGCTAAGGTGAGCTTTCACATTTTTTTCTTTGCAGATAATGATGATGCTTGAACTGAACAATTAAGGTAAGATTTATGGCCTGTGTGTTATGCTTTTCTTATTTAGATTTCTTTATAGTGTTTAGCTGATTGCGAAAGTCATATTTTAGCTTGGGTGAAAATTATTGCCTTTGGGCAATCCTAAACTGAAGTATAAAAGGCTTCATATTACATTTTAAGGTAAGTCTTGAAAAGAACATAGCAGGATACCTTTATTCATTCAGCTTATACTAAAGAGGTTTCAAAGGATTTTTCTGTTTTTAGAGAAGAAAAGGGGAAAAATTTTAATGTTCATAAGCTAATTATGTTATGTTAATGATAGACTGCATCAAGCTAACTTTTGTTAGATGTAAGTGGGAAATAAGATAGTTTGTATAATCATCTTTATCATATGTGTGTCTGTATTCAGTGCTGCAGCTAGACTGAGCGAGTTGTGCATGTCTATATTAGTTGTCTGAGCAAATGCCAACATACTCCCAAATAGGATTGCTGCTGCTGCTGCTGCCAAGTCGCTTCAGTCATGTCCAACTCTGTGCAGCCCCAGAGACGGCAGCCCACCACACTTCCCCTCTGGGAGGCCCCAAATTACATATGGGAAATGTAAAAAAATGTACCTATTTCCTGGTGTGTGAGTCTAGCGTATCCCAAATCCCACATTATTATGCAAGAAGAAAAGAACTATCAAAGTATCCTGATAAAAGTTATGATTACAAATCTCAAGGAATTTCTAAGACTTAATTCGGTAGATATGTAACCTCTCGTCTGGGTGGAGGCTGTTAGATTGCACAGTCTGGTTTATAATGTGATGTAAAGATACTAACAAGTTGATGCTGTGCAGTGGAAGTTTGTGTCTAGCAAACTAGACACTTAACTAGAGACTTAACTAGAGTCCTGGGGTAAATGGTAGACTAGAATTGAGCACGTCTTTTACACCCTTACAACACAACATGAAACGTCCCTGTTTATGTATCTTGAAAACCCTGGGAAAGGAACAGTCCTCAAATGAGGGGCTGCTGGGGGAAGTTTACAGTGTTAGGGATGACAGAGTGTTCTGAGGGCCAGGTTACTTAGATGTAGTGGGTGGGGTCGCCAGCAGGGAGAGCAGCGTGGGCCAGGGTAAAGGTGAGTATGTGGGCTGAGCCCGTGGATCTGAATTTCACTTCCACTTGACAGTGCATTTCTGGATGGCTGATGCTGAGAATGGGGAACAGGACCAGGTGTCTTGCCTTAGAAGTTGGACTTAGACCTGAGTCTGGAAGACCACTGAAGAATGTTAAGGAGGGGGCATTAGCAGATGCTTCCCCAGTAGCTCAGTGGTAAAGAATCTGTCTGGAATCCACCTGAAATGCAGGAGTGGCAGGAGACGCGGGTTTGATCTCTGGGCTGGGAAGATCCCATGGAGGAGGAAATGGCAACCCACTTCTGTATGCTTGCCTGGAGAATCCCATGGACAGAGGAGCCTGGCGGGATATGGTCCTTGGGGTCGCAAACAGTCGAACAGGACTGAGTGACTAGTACTTTCACTTTCCCTATGTAAGAATAGTTGGTGTGCATTTTTGGTTTTGCTACTCTTTTTTTCTGGGTTGAAGTCATGTAAGCAAGATTCCAAAGAATTAAACAAAGGAACCGATTTAGTGCACTGTTACTGTGTCAGGAAATGAAGGGGTTTGAGATAGTTTCAGTTTCCTTTCTGACAGTAATTTAGCCTGGGCGGTGGGCAGAGCCATGTGCTGAGGTTGAAAAGTCTCCAGGTAGTATGCTCCCTGATTGCCTCACCAATTTAAATTGTTTAGATTATAGTAGTAATTACTGTAGCAAGTAATTTCAGAGAGCCAATAAGAGGGGCAAGTTGCTACATGTTTGTAAGAATAGTGTGGTAGCATGTAGTAGGAAGATGAATTCTTGCTGGTTATGGGGAGTGTTCAATTACGTTATACTGGGTCATGCTTGTGTATACCAGGAGATTGCCAGATAATGTTTGTTTACTGCAATGATTTATTTTTTCTTTTGGGTGACATGGCTCAGCATGTGGAATCTTACTAGATCCCCAACTAGGGATCGAACCTGGGCCCCTTGCAGTGAAAACATGGAGTCTTAACCACTGGACCTCCAGGGAGGTCCCTACTGCAGTGAATCATCCTAGTCAATATAACAGTTATTGTTCATGCCTTTGCTACCTACCCATTGAGGGATTCACATTATCTACTTGCATGTGAAAGTTAATTGCCATTTTTGCTGTAGGGCTGTGCTATCCAGTACAGCTGTTTGCTCTTTAAATGTGACTATTCCAATTAGTTAAGACTATAGAAAATTTAAAATTCATTTCCTTTCTCCCAAGTTGAACTTGAGCACAAGTTCAGTGCTCAATAGCCACATGTGGCTAGTGGCTGTCATATCAGACAGTCCACATGGAGGATGTCTCCTTTGTTGCAGAGAGTACTGTTAGACGGTACTAAAGATTGTCTGCTTTTACAAATTTTCATATCTTAAAAGCCATTTTATACTGAAATATTTACAGACTACATGCTATAATTTGATTCAGAATAATTTGGGAGAAGGGAAAACGGGACACTATGGAGCACACAGGATTTGCTGTAAGTTGATAATTGGCAAAACTAGGTTTAGGGTCTGTGCGGTATCATTAATTATTCTCATTATTCCAAAATTGTGTATGTTTGACATTTTCCATAATAAAGAGTTAAAATAGAAGCCTTAAATAAGAACAACGCTCCCACCAGGCTGTAAATAGGTGTCTGAATCTTCATATGCCACGCCACCCCACCCTTGCCCTCCTCACTTCCCCAGGCTGGTGTACGGGGCAGTCTAGTCCTTCCCCAGGGCTTCCCCTTAAAGCATGGGCACCATACCACATTTTGGTTTAAGGTTCATTGCATCCCCCCTCGAAATACAAGTAACAGACAGCCCAGGCTCCCATTTGTTCAGAAGTGTTGGAGCTGCCCAAACGAATCTTATGGGTAGAATGTGGTAGGTTACTATATTATGATAAAAATTCCATTGGTGCTGACGTTAATGTTAGCGAACTAAGTATCCCCAGTGAAGAGAACAGAGTCCTTTACTCAAGTGGTTGGCTTTGGTCTGTTCACAGCCAGATCAGTGAACTCTGTCTCCTGTTCCCTGCTTGCCAGCTCCTATGCTGATAGTGTTGGGAGAGAGACAGAGGGGATTGTCCAGAAGCCCCCTGGCCTGAGAGGAAAGCCATCAGTGAACACGGGCACCATGCCACCAGAGGGCGGTTTGTAGTTGCTCTGGAAATGTGCCCACTTCAGTCTCCTGCTGCCTAACAAATGGTGGCAGGGCTTGTTGTGAGCTGAGAGGATGGTTTGGAGGTTAGACTCGGCTTTGAGTGCCAGCCTCAGTCAAGGGTGACCGGAGGAAGGGGAAGAACGAGCCCTCAGCAGTGGTTGTCGGGAGTGATGGTCCGATGGTGCCTGGCGCGAGGTACAGAGCTCAATAGGTGACATCTCTTGCTGTCACGTATTCCCTGCGTTTTCTTTCCCTTAGCACTGATGTTCAGAGAGGCACGTGGAACTAGGTACAGGTCTAACAGAATGTAATGGTACTCTTCTGTTTTACAGGGTTCCACAGTCAGAGATCTTGAGATTAATAATGGCAGGAAAATCATCGCTTTTCAAAGTCATTCTCCTTGGAGATGGTGGTGTTGGGAAGAGTTCTCTAATGAACAGATATGTGACTAATAAGTTTGATGCCCAGCTCTTCCATACAATAGGTGTGGAGTTTTTAAATAAAGATTTGGAGGTGGATGGACACTTTGTCACCATGCAGATCTGGGACACGGCTGGTCAAGAGCGCTTCAGAAGCCTGAGGACACCATTCTACAGAGGTTCTGACTGTTGCCTGCTTACCTTTAGTGTCGATGATTCTCAGAGCTTCCAGAATTTGAGTAACTGGAAGAAAGAATTCATATATTACGCAGATGTGAAAGAGCCCGAAAGCTTTCCTTTTGTGATTCTGGGCAACAAGGTTGACATCAGCGAGCGGCAAGTGTCTGCAGAAGAAGCCCAAGCCTGGTGCCGGGACAACGGCGACTATCCCTACTTTGAAACGAGTGCAAAAGATGCCACGAATGTCGCTGCAGCCTTTGAGGAAGCAGTTCGAAGAGTGCTCGCTACCGAGGATAGGTCGGATCCCTTGATTCAGACAGACACGGTCCGTCTGCACCGGAAGCCCAAGCCCAGCTCGTCTTGCTGTGGAAGTTAGAGAGGTAGCCAGTGCAACCTGACCAGCTCACCCACATGCGCAGATGGGCTCTGGGCGGAGAAGAGGGTACGCGTGTGCAGCAACGCATCACATACTCAACCATTAACCGTGCTGCTGCCTGTCAGTGGGTGGGGGAAGCGACACATCCCCTCATGGGAGAATCCATTTACTCAGTAATGGCGCCTGACACGTACCCATTGTAACGGCTGTCTAATAATGTTTAATTTAAATATGTATGTTACAGAGCTAATAAGTGAAATGACCAAGACTTTATAATTAAAACACTTAAGTATCCTAGAAGTTACTGTCTTTTCCCTGGGAATATGGAGAACTACTTTTTCTATGTGTATATTTTTATGTAATTAGCATTCTGTTCCTGGTTCAGGGAAAGCATGTCCTAAAGCAATAATGTTAGCTATTAAAGATTAAAATTGAATGCATTTGCACTGTGGTTATTTGATTTGATTACTACTTCTTTCTCTTTATGTTCGTTTTTTCACTCTGCGTATCAGAATTGATCTCACGAGTAATCACTTGTCATTTGTGAATGCCACACGTGAGCCACACCCCCTTCAACACAGAAGCCAGCTTTTATCATTTTTGGAGGAAATCCTACTTCTGGCTGGTACTTGGTGTGAGGGTAAACAAAGACCTCTTTATTTGGGCATGTATTTATCCAGTGTCACTGAACTGTGTGGTGATTTGGTCGCAAGGAGATCTTTTGTCAACTCTGCTTCAATGACCAGACTTATTGATAAAGCAAATCATGGTCTTTTGTGAGTGCTGTGTCCTTCACGCTGATCCTGCCCTGCAGAGGCACACTGATGCCTGGGCTGCATGTGAGTGAAGACAGCACCCAGGCCTGTAGAGCAGTGGGTGATCAAGGGACATGCTTTTGTGGGGGTGGGCCTGTGGCAGGGGAGTATGTTTTGGGAACAGCTAGACTGAGATACTTCCCTCCCTGGCCCCATAGCTTGGGAACCACTGACAAAGAATATCATTACAGTAAGCTAAGATTTTGAAAGTCTTTAACTTCCTAACACAGCAGACAGTTTGGCTGTAAGCAAAACATTTTCACATTTTAAATTTGGGGAGATTAAATCTCTTTATGTTCTCAGGTTGATGAAGAGAGAGCTCTAGTTTTTATTATTTATAATCAATTCTGCTTCTCCAAACTCATCCTCCACTCAAAAAATAGGCATCCACTACTAACAAATTAGTGTATATTATATATTGCCTTTATTTTTTTCTCTAGGGGACTTGCTTTGTTATTTTAAACCAAGTATGCCTGCCCATTGTTTGGTGACATGCCCTTTTCGCTTAATCTGTCTGGATGTATTTCCATTATAGTAGACCCATCTCATTTATTTGCCACATGGATGTCTCACAGTCAAGCCCTTCTTGACTGCTAGCTAGCTGGCAGTAGGATATTAACGTTTCCTATACCTTGGTCACCAACGGATATTAGGAGTACATTTTTTGTTGTTTATTATTTGAATAGATGATAGAGTCACATGGTTGAAAAGTAGAAGGCATAAGGAACCAATGTCTCCATTTCCTGCTTGTGCAGGCAGCCATGTGTCAGTCTCTTGGATATCCACATAGATTTTTAGTACATAAGGAAAGAATATTGTGTTTGCCAGGGCTGCCATAACACGTGGACTGGGTGGTTTAAACAATGGGGATTTCTTTTATAGTTCCGGAGGCTAGAAGTCCACAATCAAGGTGTTGACAGGTTTAGTTTTTCCTGAGTCCTCTCATCATGGCTTGTAGAGGACCTTTGCTCTGCATACAACTCTTTCCCTACCTCCTCAACCCCATCTCTCTGTGTCCAGATTTCCTCCTCTTAGAATACTACTAGTGAGATTGGATTTCCCTGTATTATACAGTAGGACCTTGTTTATTTTACATATAAAGAGCTTATTTTAACTTGAATTACCTTTTAAAAGGCCCTATCTCCAAATATAGTCACATTCTGAGGGACTGGCGGTTAGGCTTGTTGAATATGAATTTTTGGAGGGACACAATTCAGCCCCTTACATACAGTGTGTGTGTAGGTATTTACAAAATGTAATTTTGATACTTGTATAGGTTTAACTAATAGCTTAGTGATTTCCCCAAACTTTGAAGCATCTTTTCAGTAACTTTTTTCCAGTTAGTTGGCATTTCAGAGGTCTAGAGCTGGGCAGCAAAAAGTTTTTATCCAAGGACCATATTTTTGTGTGTGTAAAGACAGGCTGATGGAAGGGGGAGTAATCTAGCTTCACAGTGTAACTTAAAAGACCTGGTGAACAGAGGCTCCCTGAGCAAGGCCAGTAACTGAAATGGGACAAGAAGGGGAGGAACAAGACCCAACTAAGAGCTTCGGCTGTCACAGCAACAACTCACTGATGGAAGAGCTCTTCATGCTGCAGCAAAAGGTAGCTGAAAGTCTGATTCTTTTAAGAAAGTAAAAGGCACTCGGATTGGTGTTGCACAAAGATGAGAAACGGAGAAAGTGAGAGTTGAGCAAAGCAGGCGACTGCAGTGGCAGGAAGGGTGCAAGCAGCTGCAGAGCCCCAAGGGAGCAGGCAGGAGGGAAGTGGGGCACGCTGTCCCTGTCTGGACCAGGGACCCCAGGGTTACAGGTCCGATGGGGGATTTTGTGCTGTCTTTGGATATAAAGCCTTTGAGACAGGGCAAGGTTAAGGAAAAGGCAAACTACTGAACTTGGGAGGTGGACAGATGTACATTTGACAGTTGATGTAGCGGTTACAGTGTGCTGCATGGAAGATGGCAAAGTGCATATTTGTTAGTGAATACTTAACTGTTTTTGTCTCTTTCTTCCCCCTTGGGAAAAACTCCCCAACTGAAGTTAAAATATCGAAGATGGTCCACATGTTAAAACCTGGCATTTCATGTTTCTGTGAAACCTTGTATAAGCTTTCACAGTGCCAGCAGCTTGGGGTGGTGGGGCAGGGAAGCAGTAGGTAGGAAGAAGGCTCGGTGTAGTCCGTGGATTCTGAGAAATTACCACTGTGGACTGTCAACCAGGAAGTACTGTCCTGACCATAGAGGGGATGGATGTGGGTGTAGCAGGGCGGAGGAGACCCACGGTCCCTACTTAGGTGGAGAACGTGGGCACCACTGAAGCATCCTAGGTAGTGAAAGAGGAGTGAACCGGGCTTGTGCATTTTATTTGGATCACTGGGAGTGCTAGTGTAGATGACAGGCTTAACGCTGACTTGTGTGTGCTTGGTGGGCCCAATGCCCAGGGTGCTACTGATGTCCCCCAATTCATCTTGCGTTCCAGAACTTTCAGTGACATCACTTACTCTTTTTTGCAAGCTCTTTTGCATTTTTTGCTTTCGTTTTCCTAATAATCAGTCCCTGATCTTCCCCTTACATGAGTCCTGGTTCCATCCTTTGAGCTGTCCTATTTCAGCAGGCTTTTCCAGCACAGCCCATCTCTGAGATCCTGCCCACTCCTATGCCCATCACTAGATCTGCCTTCACGCTCTGACAGAGGCAGGCACATATGAAAGCCGATCCTTAGCCACAGGGATCTGCTGCCACAGGGCCTGTGCTCTCATTCCCATCTCACTGTCAAGAGCCTGGTGACAAGGCTATTTGCAGGGCACTGCTGTCCTGTGGATGAGCGGGGATGGGAACCATCAAACACCACACGGCTCAGCTCCTGACTAGGGCACTGCCTCCCCTCTGCCTTATATGCTCCGGGAGGGTAGAGCAAACTGTATACGATAAGTACATGTGTGGGTCTCTCCAGTGAGCATGGCTGAGTTACTCCTGGATTTCTGAGTATCTTTTTCTGCTCCCAAAGCTCTGGCACCGGGTTTGAGGAGATCTGGATTCTGTACAATGAGTTACAATGTATGTTTGCAGACTTTCATTAGGGGAGATAGGACTAAAATGGTTGAGGTGGTGGGGAGAGCAGCACCTAAAAATTCAACATTGGGAATTCCCTGGTGATTGAATGGTCAAGGGCTTGGTGCTTTTGACTGTTGAGGGTCCGGGTTCAATCCCTGGTCAGGGAACTAAGATATCACAAGCTGTACAGCGCAGCTAAAAAAAAAATCGATACTAAGCTTCCATAATCTTGGACAAACATCTTTATTTAGGAAATCAAATAAATAGGGTAAAAAACTGTGATAGCAGCTTCACACAAAGACACAAGACCAAACTGAGAATTCCTTGCTCAGGTCATTCAGAATGGAACAAAATTCTTCAAGTGCTCACAGCACAGAAAATACCTGGTTTTCAATGAACATTTACTTGCTTTTCAATGGACATTTACTGGTTTACAATTAAGATCCCACACTGTTATAGTAAAAAAACAGACCACTCCCGCCCGTTCAGGTATACAGGTATACAGCCTGAAAAGCCTAGAGTACAGCTAATGTGATACAAGCTTTTCTTTGTTTACAATTCTAAAACTGCCTTACAACCTTCTACTAGTACATCTATCAACAGGTTCACTTAATCCTTAGTTTATTGTCTGATGGAAAGGAAACAAGAACATAACTTGTCACTGTGGTCCTGGCCTCCCACTATACAAACCTGGGCTCAGGAGTCTCGAATTACAGCAGGATCACTGTTTCTAGTCTGATAGGGGCAGGCCTGTGGCATTTGGCACTGCAACACAGTCTGCTCTGGCTTCTTGGGCGGAGCTATGTATACTGCCTATGTGTTTTCATAACATCTCTTGATCTACAGATGAGCCCATGTATGTGCTATCAACTTCATTCCCTACTGCAGAAGCTTATCGTTTTAAGTCTGCCTACCAAATCTTAATGATATTTGGTTCTGGAGTGCTTCATCAAGATCAACTATCTGAATGAGGAAAGTCAAAAGCTTATTCTCAATTTTTTAAAATAAAGACATTTCAAGATTACCAATAAAGAGCTCTTTATAAATAAGTTTTCACAAGCAAATATCAATCTGTTCATAGCTGTAAGAAACTGAATATACTATTTTTAAAATATAGAAGCAATTTCATTAGGCTTAGATAAACAGACTACCAGTAAAACTTTACCATGCTATTTAATCATTACTTACAATGTACACATTCCTGAGTATACCCCACTGTAGTGACATTGTGTACTTCTGAATTTTTTTGCATTCAGCTTAAAAGGTGTTTCTTCCCAAGAAACTGAACTTTTCTGTCAAATGCACTGGATCGAATAGGAGAATTGGGTTCATAAAATGGATTCATTGCAAACTAGGAGAGAAGAAAGTACTCAGGTGAGCTTGTCAAAGTAAAAAAGGCTGACAAATCATAGGTCTCTAAAAGGAAGATATTTTAAAGTTTTAAGTAATTAAAGGCATTCAAAACAAAAGTCTAAAGACCACATTTTTAAGTTTCAGTGAAGATGTTCCATTCTTAATGTCCCATTAAGGAAATTTCTGTCTTGGTGTTCCAGGGTAGTACCTGTGGCAAAACCCATGGCAGCACATATCTAAGCACTACCTGTGTAAGCAAAACCAACTCCTGGGATCCACCCTATGTGTGAAATACAATTACACTCACTTTCAACTATCAAGATGTTGATTCATGTGGAAGGCCTCTGGCTCTATAAAACACACTAAAAATCTGCCATATCCTCTGACTGAAGGAAAAAGTAATACCACACTACTTTTAAAAGTGTGGTAATTTTTAACAATCAGATTTTTAATACTCTGCTTTAACACAAGGCAAGTGATCAGTTTCTCAGATGATACAATGAGTAAACCATAATATATGTGAGGGGAAATTAGTACTGGATGGAATCACAAGTGAGGAAAGGAGTTACCAACTTTTATACCTTAATCGATTGGTGGTGTCCATCTTTATAAGAGGGCTAAATATTCTCTGCTACTTCTGACTAGAAATATTGACTGTTAACTATGTGATATGCAAAAAAATCTTGTGCAAATAAAGAACATTTAAATTATTAATATACTGTTAGCACTGCAGTTTAACCACTCACATCGTATTACTATTTCAGTTTTCCTAATTAAGTATCAAGAAATGCAAGTGGCCCCTTTCTCCTTGAGTGACTTTGATAATACATGAAATCACTTCCTACCGGTTTGTGATCTACATTCATTGCACTGTAACTTACTTGTTAATAAGCAGATGGGAAACAGTCTGAAATAAAATCATGAAGCAACTTCCCTTATATAGACTGCTTCTGTGTCTCTAGTTATGGTTCCCTCATAAAATCAACTATGTGCACCAAAAGGGAAAGAATGAAACTGATCTAAAAATGACTACGAGTTGTCCTCCATGTGTGTTAAGCTGCTGATAGAGACCTGCCTGCTGAGGGAGCTGTGAGGAACAGTCCTGCTGGGGGGAAGCTAAGCAAGGAGGAAAACTGGGCATCTAAGGGGGTTCCCTCTACAGGCCAGTGTCCTGTCATAGTTGGCATGTCTTTTATAATCAGATTTTACAAGGTACAGAACATATCATACCTTTATGTATAAATCATAGACATCAGTAAAGAAGTTCTTGATTCCATCTTCTTGCCTGACATCATGCAGCATAATAAATCTCATATGTGAAATAATTAAGGTATAATCTTTAGAAATGAAAACTGAAAAGTTGATCAGTTGATAAAATAGTCTTCGATTCACATGCAGTGTATTGTGCAATGGAAAAGATAAACCCATAAACTGGATTCAGAGTTAGGTTGCTGCTGCTAAGTCACTTCAGTCGTGTCCAACTCTGTGCGATCCCATAGACGGCAGCCCACCAGGCTCCCCCGTCCCTGGGATTCTCCAGGCAAGAACACTGGAGTGGGTTGCCATTTCCTTCTCCAATGCATGAAAGTGAAAAGGGAATGTGAAGTCAGTCATGTCCGACTCTTAGCGACCCCATGGACTGTAGCCCACCAGGCTCCTCCATCCATGGGATTTTCCAGGCAAGAGTACTGGAGTGGGGTGCCATTAGTTTTATCTTGAAGAGAACATAATCTTTTTTAAGTTAGAAAGTAACTACAAAATAAAATCACCCTTGATATGGTTCAGATAAACCTTAATTTTATGAGATTAGACTTTAAAATTATCTGTTAAACAAAAGATGTTTTTTTCCCCCCCAAAAAAAATTAAAAAGCACCATCAATGGCCATTTTTTACCTAACACTTTGCAGTCCACAGACTCAGAACCTGGCATCCAGATCTCATGCTGGTCTGGTTTGTCACCCCAACCCTTTGTTAGAGCTCTTTATTAAACAGGTAAGGATATGACCAGCAGTGACAAATGCTGAGACAAACCATTCATTGAATTTGTCCACCGTCTTCAAGTACATATTGTTCGACAGCCACATGTTCTCATCTACGAGGTCGAGGGCAGCGTGAGCTATGAACTGGTTCAGATGGCGGTGATCGTCCTAGGTGACAGTGAGTGACACCAGATTAACACTTCCATTCAGGGAATTCTAGACACAGCTTGCTCATGGGGAGTGGGGGGAAGCTTTCTGCTATTAAAGGTCTTCAGTGTTTTCACACTATTTTCTAATCTGGTATCTAAAACTCAAATAGAAATAGCCAATTACTTATGAAATGTGTTCAAGAAACTATAAAGATTTTTAAAAATTTGGCAAGAAGGAAATTATCAGATTGCATGAGCATTTAAGCATGGGGGAAAAAAAAAGGAAACTTCCTTTAAAAAACAAAGAGTAGATCCTGCTTTCAATTTTTCTCCCCTTCCCCTCCCCTCCACTCAGATCCTCCTTTCAAGAAGTACACATCTTTTGAGGAGGAAGACAGGAAAATACAAGGTAGGCCAGGGAGGTGGCGAGGAAAGCCGCAGGGACCAGCCTCGGGTTGGGGCGGGGCTAGGGCTTGGTGAGCAGGGGACACAGCCTGGCACTGGCTACTCTGAGGCGCAGGGAGATCCCAGGGCTGCCAACCTGGCTCGGCACCAGCTGTGTGCAGTCACCTGTGCTGACAGCGCAAGGTGATCCTGTCAAGCTAGAGATGTCCTTCTCATGGGCCTAAAAGGCCTAACTGAAGAAGGCGGGGCTGTCGCCCTGAATGTGGAGGGAATTCACAACCTGGAATGCAGCCTCATGCACATGAGATGCTTACTTTCAAAGTGAATTTTTCAAAGGACCCCTAGGTTCCCCCATTTCCTGGGCTGCAGTCCTAACCCTCAGAATGTGGCCGTATTTGGAAAGAGGGTTGTTGAAGACGTCATTAGTTACCATGAGGTCATGCTAGCAGCAAGTGGGTCCCTAATCCAGTGACTAACGTATTTATAAAAAGGGGGAAATTTGGAGACAGGCTCACATGCAGGGAGAAAGCCGCAAGGGACTGCAGTTCTGCCACAAGGCACGAACTGCCAGCAGCTGGGAGAAAGGCCTGGAACAGGCCTTCCCTAGCACCTTTGGACGGGGCTGGCCCTGCTGATGGCTTGATCTCAAGGCTTCTGGGCTTGCCAACTGTGAGACAATCTGATTCTGCTCCTCTCAGGCGGCCAGTGTCTGGTACTATGACTGCAGCTTTGGGAAACGAATGGAGCTTCCTGGCTGAGGAGGCTGTGCCTGGACTGGAGGAAGGTGGTCAGGTGCCCTGGAATCCCTCACATAAGTAAAGCATGTTTATACTTCAGTCCCAGCACACGGACAAAACTTAATTTATTTCTCAGAGAAATGGATATGTTTTGTGTCTGGCTCATGGCAGTCTTTCCCTTTGCACCTATGAGCAAACTTGATAGATCAGGAGAAAACTGTAGGAATGGTTTACAAAGGTGAGTGGTAGCAGGAGAAAGAACTAAGATCAAGTAATGCAACAGTTTTTATAGGCACTGCTTTGCCTACACGAGGCCAGTGGAATGAGAGAAAAACTATAAGTAGCTGCATACCACACAAAGCAACTACTGCTGCAGCGATGCCTCCCATCCAGGTTTCAAAGAGCAGTGTGTTCCTGGGAATGTGGGCAAATGACGGAGCAACAACACCTGCTCAAATAATACCTTGGATTTCTATCATATTTCAGTGGCAAGGTCTGAACAGTTGAAAAGCGTCCTACATTGGACATTACACATCATGACTAATTTCAAACATCAGTTTCTGTCTTAAAGGACGTTAAAGCCTATTTTTGGAGGCTGAGAAAAACACAGTGCAATGGTCAGCAATTTACTTGGAATATGGCTTTGTACAGGGAGATGGAGGGACATCTCTCCTCATCCCAGGACCCTACAGCTCTGTTTACTCGAGTGGCACCACGTTCCTGAAGCAAGCTGGTTTTTTCAGAACCACTCTTGACAACAAGAAAGTTGGGTGCCGTCACCATGAAGGAGAGCATGAGGGCCCCACGTGGCCAGTGGATGCTGTGGGAAGTCGATGACAACTGCCATCCCAGGGGTGGCAGGAGGACATGGGAGTCGAGGTCTATCTCAACCTCTAGCCTGTCTGTCCTGCTGGAAAAGGTGATTTGAGGGCACAGAAGGGGCTTTCTTGGCATTTCAGGGCTAGAGTGCCTGCCCCTGCAGACCCAGTATGATCACTGCCTTTGGCGGGTGATCTAGGGACTGGCAACCAGGGAAAGGAGACCCAGGGCATCCTGTGAGCCTGTGCCAAGTGTGTGCTGAACTAGAGCACGCACACACAATGCAGAGGACACTCCCGGCTGGCTCCTCTCAACCTGCAGGACTGCAGAGCAAGCCACCTGTAGTTGTGCTGGGTCTGCAGTGACCTCATCTGTCCAGACCCCTTCCAGTCCCACAGTCACATCACACCAGTATCATTACAGCAACACAAGTGCTACGGGCTTTTTTAAGGTTTCATACGCACTTTGGATTCTGCTTTTCCAGCTGGTAAAAACTCCATTTCAAAAACTGGATTATCATGGTGACCAACGATGACAAAGTAGAAGCTTCCAGACATCGTCTTCAATATAGCTCCTAATTAAATGAAAATAATGTGTATTTTTAGTACTCAATACAAAAACCCAGGAAGTGAAGAACTCCATTTTTAACTTAAACCTAAATTGTAGAGGAGGTGGCCCCTAAAGTGGCATGCTTTCCATGCCAAGATTGATAGACACCAAATGATAGATACCATACCAAGATGATACCAAAGTGCTGCAAATCTGGAAGTGGCAATAATCCTCAAGCTCCAGTGAGGGGAAAGGTGTGGAAGCCTGCAATTTTCACAGAGCAAACAATGACATCATTCCATTCCTATAGATACATAGCTTGTGACTGATACAATTTATTTATTTGTGATATGTTCTGGAGAATCCACTACTACATTTTCATAGGGAAATTAGAAGACCTCTAACATGACATCATAAAAACAACATTCTCCTGATGGGAAAGTGTGGACCATGGAGGGTAAGCCGGCTTCACTGTGGACTGGGCCAGTGAGCCTGGGCGCTGAGTGGGAAACAATGTACAGCTGCAGAGCGCTGTGCAGCACTGCCGTAGTCATCAGACTGTGAGGCGCTTGTCTTCTTCCCACCTGACGGCTCTGTGCTAGGATGTAACTGCACAGAAAGGAGCCTGTGATAGGCCTCCTCAAACATCTTTCCAAAGAGAGGAAGAAACAGTGCTGTACTCTAGAAAAGATGGAAGAAATCATAATCCCAAAGGAAGACATTCTGAGGCATAAAGAACTCTTGGAACAAGGGTTGACAGGTTTATTAAAGGCATAAAAAGAGAAAACAGGGGTGCTGGGGGAGAAATCAATGATTCTGTGACTTTTAGCACAATCACAATCTGGATGGATGGACGGGCAGACAGGCAATGGACTCGTGTATGTTGTTTTAGCACAGGGTCTTCTGAATCAGACAAAGCCAGGTTCATGTCTAGCTCTAGCGACACGAGCACAGGCACACGGAGATGTGCAGAGGAAGGGCACCCTGTGGAGCGGGGACCTGCTTAACCAGGTGCCAACAGTAAGGTGTGTCAGAACCCAGGGCTCATTGAGCCTCAGCGGGACTTCCATGCCATGAAACCTGAAGACAAAGGCAGGGATGATACCAAAGTTCTGCAAAACTAGGAGAAGTGGCAATGATCTTCAAGCTCAAGTGAAGGGAAGGGGGTGGAAGCCTGCAATTTTCACAGAGCAAACAATGACATCATTCCTTCTTGCTGGAAAAGGATTCATAGGTGGAGTTTGCCAAGGGAAGGGCTTGCTTTCTTCAGCACAAACATCTAAGAAGCAGCAGGGAAAAAAATACTCAAGGAAGATCCTTCTCCCTCTGCATACATGTTAAGCAGCAGCAGAAGACACTATATGTATAAGGAAGATTACCCTTCTGCTCTGGCCCCCAAACCCACTCAGCCCCATGTGGAAACTCGTGTTGGGGAGAAAAGCATATCCTAAGAAGAGCATAAGGATAAACAAGAAACTGCAAGAAAGAAAGGGGTGGTCACAAACCCGTCAGCTACATAGAACGTGAGCTGCTAGTCACGTGATTTCACACAGGCTTGAAGAGAGGATGCAGAGAAGCTGACCGGCGCAGTGGACGAAAAGGAAGCAGCAAGAGCACATAACCACCTTGTCCCAGGAAGGCAACGTCTACAGCCATTTAATACTCGGGGCCGAGCAGAGCTGAGACTTGATCTAGAATTCTGTGCTGTCTGATAGATGGGACTTTCTGCAAGGAGGGAAATGATCTCCATCTACGCAGTCTTTCTGTCACCTGAAATAGGGGCCCTTCGAGTGTCTCCAAGGTCTTAAGGTGTGGGGGTGTTACAGAGCTTGGCAGTGGGTGAAACTGAGGAACCGCAGGAAGAATTCAGGATGTTGCCAAATGTCTGGCTGAGGGGGTCAAGCAGAATATCAAGGTGATGAAACTACAAAGGAAATCACAAAGAGAAGCAATAGGGATGAAGATGAACGGGTCAATTCTGCATGTGTGGTGGCAGCCAGAATAAGGTCCCCTGGCCCCCACCAAGATGCCCACATCCTAAGCTTGGGAAACTGAAAATTAATCTAGGTGGCAAAGGGCATTAAGGTGATGCAACTAAGGCTGCCCATCAGCTGATCTTCAGGTAGGACAAGGATCCCGGCTATTCAGGTGGATCCAGTGTAATCACCAGTCTTTAAAAGTGGAAGAGGATAGAACCCCAGGAAAGAGTTGGGGGTTCTTGGGAGGGGGGGAAACGTGGCAGTGGGTGGATCGCCACAGAGATGAAACCTTGCTGGTTTTCAAGATGGAGGAAACAGCCATGAACCAAGGAATGTGGGTGGCCCCTAGAAGCTGGAAAGGATGACGAAACAGATTCTTCCAGAGAGCTTCCAGAAGGGATTTACGCCCAGTGAGACCCGCGTTGGCCTTCTACCCTACAAAATGGTACGATAAGTTTGTGTCGTTTTAAGCCAGTAAATTTGTGGTAATGCATTATGGTGGCAGTAGGAAACTAAGAACGTGTCAAAGCTGAAAAAAACCTGCAGGCTTAAGAAAAAGGGAGGTAGAAGAGACTGAGGACAGAGTGAGCTTATTTTCCATGGGTCACAGGGTTCAGAGCCCCGTGGAAATGGGGGGTGGGGGGCCAATAGTGCATCAAGGTAGAGCAACTCAGAGCAGTACAGGGACAAGAGTGGAAGAGAACAGCAGCTGGGTTTTCTAGCTAGGGTCTCATACTCCTAACACAGCCTCGAACAGGAAACTGCTTGGTACTAGCGGGACGGACCTGCAGGGAGCAGGGGGAGGGCGTGCCGTTGTGTGCTCAGTTGTGTCCGACTCTGTGCGACCCCATGGACTGTAGCCCGCCAGGCTTCTCTGTCCATGGGATTCTCCAGGCAGGAATACTGGAGTGGGTATTTCCACTCCATTTCCTCCTCCAGGGGGAGGGCACAGTGCTGGAATGTAAGAAAGGGAAGGCAGGAAGGAGGTGGGGGGGGGGGGGGCGGGAGGCAGGATTAACTAGCCTCAACAAGGACGGGAACCTTCTGAAAGTTCTAGTGCCGAGGCCCTCCAGGGCTTTGACTGATGAAGCCAGTGTCAGGTGACGAACAGCACGCTTGTGAGAAGCTGCCACAGTTGTTAAAATAGGATGAAGAAACCCTCCTATACAAGGGCAGGACTTGTTGGCTGAACAGAGGGGAGCCAAGACTCCCGTCTGTGCCAAGAACAGCTGTCTGTGGTGGTTAAAATGTCTTGAACTGCTTTTGAGAGAGAGAGAAGTGAAGAAATCAACACACAAGGAGTTCCGGACTTCTTGAAGAGACCATGTACAAGATGTGAGAAGTAGGGCACTAGCTAGTAATGGCCATAACGTGGGACCAGAAAGCCAGGAGGCTTGAGTCAGAAGGGCAAAAGCCCCACACAAGCTGAAACGTGTGCTATATGTTCAGAAAAACAAGAGACGTGCAGGCTACTATCAGGAAAAAGCAAGGAAGAATGGTCAATAATTTGAGGCACCTGGTGTGTAAACAACACGGGACACAGGTGTGTCAAATTTGAGTTTTCTCAAAGAATGGTTTTCACACAGCAAGTGTGGGAGACATGAGGTTAGGCAGGCTATAAACCCCAAGATGGGCATGTTAAAAAAACATTTGGGTTAACAACTCTGACGGTGTGACTACTGACCAGGGACATTGAGAAATCATAGGAATAGAAAGAGCCAGGCTTTCAGAGGTTAGTAACTGTTATGCCAACTTTCAGAAAACAAAGAGGCTTATCTTGAAGTCAGAGTACCGCTGAAGAGATTAAAACACCAACAGAAACAGGTATGAAATGCCTGTCTTCGGTCAGACACTAACTATGCTGGGAACTTCTACGATAAACTAAGTCCTTTAACGTGTATCCTTAGAAAGAGTGGGTTCCTACTCCCTTGTTCTAGAAGAACAAGTCATTCCAGACCTGCACTCCCTGTTGTGAAAGGGAACTAGGGAGATGGTGAGTCACCTTCTGAAGTCATGTGGTTCTCCACCTAAAAACTCATGGGAGACCAGTAGCCTGGGTGACAGCCTGGGGTACCCCCAGAGCAAGAGCAGTGCTGGGGACCCAGGGTGTGCACGTTCTCTGCTGAGGGAGGGACAGGAGGGGCCTGACTGGAACGTTCACATGCTCCATGTCACTGGCTAGCATGGAGTTTCTAGGGAGCCTTGGAGGTTGACCTTCACCTAGTGCAGCTCAAGGGGTTTGCATCAGTAACTGAGATGAAGCCAACTTCTCACACCCAAAGATAACGTGCTAAAGGCACCTAATTTATTAGAAGGCTAAAGTTAGGATTCAAAAGACCTCCACAGCTAGAAGAAATAGGTGACATGAACAGGACAGAATTTAAAGAATTCGAAATAAAGTTCTATACTTGGGCTGAAAAAATCAACAGCACAAGGGGAAGAGGGAAACCTAGTGTTAGAGTAGCTCATCTATGGGGACCGCTTCTCATTTACTGCCAGCTCAGTCAGAGGCAGCAATCCAATACACTGGCCAGAAAAGCTAATGCAATTCCAGACTGCATTAAGAAAAGATGATGTCCTCATGATACCATCTCTGGGGAAGATACTCAGTTCTGGGAATCACAGTTTTAAAATTCATTAACTCTGAACTGTGTGTGTTGGGAGGAGGGAAGCATTTAGACTAAGGAATGCCGTGGGAACAAGACAAAAGCTACTGAAGGAGCTGAGGATGTTTAAAATGGAGGCAGGTAAGACCTTTTGTGGAATAGATGCAATCTTTATAAATATGATGCCGTCTATGGGAAGGGATTTGACTAGGGATGCCAACTGGTTTTTCCCCATGAGCTTGTTCTTATCAGCTGGTAGTGATAGCCAGGAACTAGTGCTGAGAAAGATTCTGAGACTAAGGGTGGTCGGGGGAAAGATTGCTGTGATCAGTTACCACGTCTGCTATGGGTGTGGGAAAGGGCAGCGCCTATGTGAGTGCCAAGTATTTGCTAAATCTGAACTAGACAGATTTATTCCAGACTGTTCCAGAGGCCAAGCCTAGGGCTGCTCCTTTGAAGTTACCTGGAAAGACATTTGGGTGAATATAATTGAGAACTTAGTAACCAAGAATTATCAGGTTGCCTTGTGAAATGACTCCATACTAACATCTTAGAACATTCTTCATCAGCTCACTATTCTGCTCAACAGCCTTAGTGCTTCTCATCCAACTAAATACCAGTATCCAAAACCTAGTACCACGTTGTTCTACCTCAGCTACAGTGGATTGGTATACTTATTTTTTCCCTCTCCAGCTGATTGTGTCCAGTCCAGACTTATTTCTCTCTTCATGCCTGGAATACTCTAATTCTATATGTTTACCTTACCCATCTTTCAAAGTCTACCCAAATCCTTCCTTCTCCAAGTATTTCCCAACCCAACCTACACGGTCTCTACCTCCTATTTAAGTCCTGTCACTCTTGATGCCTATTAAATCGTTTAAGCCTTTCATAGCTAGGGGTGAAAATTCACTGTACTCTTCATTGCTGCTCACAAAGCTAACACTGGCCCAATTTTGTCCTTGTAGGTAGGCCTTAGATACCTTATACCCACAGCATGGGGCTCTGGAGTCAGGCCAGATGCCTCACTGCTCTTGAAAGGGTCCTGATTTTTTTATTCCTTTCAGAATTTTCGCCCTTCCTCCTTTGCTTTTTGTCCACTATCCAAATACTACCTAACAATGCCCTGATGAAGTCAGTTTTCAGAGATGTGCCCACTTATGTCCACCCCCAACCACTTTTTCTAAAATCTTTACTTGGTCTACAATGCATCTCTGACTCCAATGGTAAAGAATCCACCTGCAATGTAGGAGACCTTGGTTCGATTCCTGGGTTGGGAAGATCCCCTGGAGAAGGGAGTGGCAACCCACCCCAGTATTCTTGCCTGGAGAATTCCATGGACACAGGAGCCTGGTAGGCTACAGTCTGCTGCTGCTGCTAAGTCATTTCAGTCATGTCCGACTCTGTGCGACCCCATAGACAGCAGCCCACCAGGCTCTGCGGTCCCTAGTATTCTCCAGGCAAGAACACTGGAGTGGGTTGCCATTTCCTTCTCCAATGCGTGAAAGTGAAAAGTGAAAGTGAAGTCGCTCAGTCGTGTCTGACTCCTAGCGACACCATGGACTGCAGCCTACCAAGCTCCTCCGTCCATGGGATTTTCCAGGCAAGAGTACTGGAGTGGGGTGCCATTCAGCCTGCTGCTGCTGCTGCTAAGTCGCTTCAGTCATGTCTGACTCTGCGCGACCCCAAAAACGGCAGCCCATCAGGCTCCACCGTCCCTGGGATTCTCCAGGCAAGAACACTGGAGTGGGTTGCCATTTCCTTCTCCAATGTGTGAAAGTGAAAAGTGAAAGTGAAGTCGCTCAGTCGTGTCCGACTCTTAGTGACCCCATGGACTGCAGCCTTCCAGGCTCCTCGGTCCATGGGATTTTCCAGGCAAGAGTACTGGAGTGGGGTGCCAATGCCTTCTCCCAATTCAGCCTATGGGATCGCAAAAAGTCGGACACAATTAAGCGGGTAACACTTTCACAATGCATCTTAGTTCTTAGCCAATTCTCTGGCTATGTTTTCAGCATTGCTTCTTGAGAGACTTTTCTAATTAGATTTAAGCATCTTGGGCACCCAGCTCACCTATCTTCTTCACAGCACACACCAAGTGTAGCTCACTGGTTTTTAACCAGGGGCGACTTTGCCTCCCAGGGACAGGTGGCAATGTCAGGACGCTGTCAGAACTGGGAGGGAGGTGCTACTGGCATCGATTGGGTGGAAACCAAGGATGCTGCTCAGCATCTTACAGTGCGCAGGACAGCACCACAATGGAGCATTTTCCGACTCCAAACGGCAATAGTGCCGCAGTTAAGAGAGCCAGGGTGGGCTGAATAACCCAACCCAATGAAAGATATTACAAGAAGCAAAGCGCCTAAGCAGACGGACGTTTGCAGATTGAATCTCGGTATGGAATGGCCCCTGGGCTGTTGATGAGCTCAGCCGGCCAGGGACAGAGGGAAGAGAAAGGGCCAACACCCGGCTCCCGCGGGATAGGACACATCCCCCAGAGTCCCCAAGCGCCAACCGTCCACTCGCTCCATCCCCCTACCTGCGGCGAGACACCAGCAACCGAAACGCCCAGTTGCCGCGGAACCGAACCGCGTTCCTCAACTTCCGTAGGGACGCCGGAAGCAGCCCTCGCGATACTCCGCGGTACCGCCCTCGCGTAGTGGGCGGAGCTTCTGGCCGCAGCCCTACGCAGCTTGGCGCTTGCGCCGTAGTGCCCGGACTGCGGGGAGGGCTGGGATTGGCTTTGGGCGGCGCGAATTCCGGCCGACGCTGCACTTTCTTTAGCCTTCAGTCTTCCGGTTTCCGCCCGTGAGAGTCGCGCGTGGGCCACAGCCACGCCCCCCCCCATCAGAACTTCCAAGGCGCGCGCGTCTCTGCCCGAGTTCCTAGTTTGCAGTCCAAAGCGGAAGTTTCAGCTTGTTCCTCCTGGTACTCTGGGGTTGAGGCAGGACTCTGAAGGCAGGGGTTCCCCTAGGCCAGGGCCCGCATCCCAGGTTCGGACTCAAACTTGGGGCACGGTGGGGCGGGCTCGGGAGGAAGCCGACACCTGATGGCTCACGTGCCATCACCTGCCGCCTCCTCGAGGCGGGCGGAAGTGAAGCCTTTGGTTCCGTTAAAACGCCTTTCTCCCCTGGGCTTGTGAGGGCTTCCTTGGAGACCACTGGTCTGTGTGCAGAATTTAACATCTCCTCTGCCCGCCAGGTAAACCATAACCGATTTCTCTCCTGGTCCATCATGTTCCCCAAATCTGATGTGTTGAGTCAAGATGATCTGCGCAAAAAGCTGTACCAGACGTTTAAGGATCGGGGTGTACTGGACACACTCAAGGTATCAATTTTAGGCATATCTGTTAACGTAGATTTTGCAAGTGTAACCTGTGACAGGTGGTGCATGTAAATACATCCGTGTCTTGGGTATCACGTGATACAGAGATTGTGTTGGTGAGTTACATTGTTTCCCGTGTAACTCTTTAATCGTTAAATAAACACATTTTAGTAACGTTTGTTTTAGAAATCTTAGATGTTCCTGAGTTATGAAGTGGTTTTGTAATACTCGTATTTGAATGGAGGATATTGACACCATATAGGAAACATTAAGGGACTACTTACTGTAGAAAAGTTTGGGAAATGAGAAATTTCTTCTTTAAAATATATTGAAAGGTATAAATACTTGAGCAGCAAATATTTTTTAGGACACTTCGTGTATGAATTAACAGCAGGAAGTAGGATTAGCTCAAATGTGTTTTCTATATATATTTCATAAAAGTATTTTACACTTAAAGTAGGAAATTGAGGGAAAACTTTTTCTTCTGGCTGCTCCATTGTTTTTGTAGCCTTAAAAATACTTCAAACTCATCTGAGTTATAGAGAAACATGCAGAAGAGACGTCATCTCTAACACAACCACTAGTTGGCGTACTGTTTTATTTGTGTATCTTCTTTAATACGTGGTGATCATTTTCCTGTGTGTGGTTTTTGAAAAGAACATTTTATTTATTTATGGCTGCGCTGAATCTTCCTTGCTGCATGCGGGCTTTCTCTAGTTGTGGTGGGTGCGGGCTACTCTTCCTTGAGGTGCTCTGGCTTCTCATTGTGGTGGCTTCTTTTGTTGTAGAGCACAGCAGGCTTGAGGTGTGCGAGCTTCGGTAGTTGTGCACAGGCTTAGTTGCTCCGCAGCATGTGGCATCTTCCCATTTCAGGGATCCAGCCTGTGTCTCCTGCATTGGCTGGCAGATTCTTAGCCACTACACCACTAGGGAAGCCCTTCCTTTGTTTTTAAATGTTTCTTGAAATTCTAATTTTCATTGTCCAAAGCTGAGCCTGGTGCCATATACATAATTATGCAGCATTCCTCTGTTATTGAATATTTAAGTTATATTGAGGTTTACACACTCCTGCAATTGCACCTCTCACTTTTTGTTTTGGATAGATGAAGTGGCATTAGTGAATTAAAAGGTGTGAGCCATTTTAAGGCTCTTGGTTTATGTGTCTTTTTCTAGAAAGATTGTAATCTATTGACCGTTGAACAACACAGGTTCACTTATACTTGGACTTTTTTAATAAATATCTACTATGGTACCACACTGTTTGTGTTGGTTGAATCCACGTAATCAAATCTGGGGATCTAGACGGGGCCCCTAAACTCTGGTTCGAGAGTCAACTTCAGTTTATATTCCACCAGTATTTTGAAAATGCTTATCTCTCAGCAATATAATCATCATGACATGTTTTAAATCAATCTAAGATCGAGAAGCCCTTATTGTTTTAACATTCTTTCTTTTGATTATCAAGAAGGTTGTGCATATTTTCTGGCTGTATGTTTTCCGTGGATTGGTGGTTCATGTTCCCCTTGCCCATTTTTCCCCCCTAGAGTGCTAGTGTTTTCTTATTGATGAATTTCTTTTTGCTGTGTTTCTTATTGATGTATTTCTTATTGATATATGCTCTATGGAAAATTAGTCATCTTTCCAATTTTGTGACAATACAGTTGGTGTTCAATTTTATTTTGGCTCTAAAAAGGCTGAAGTTGCATTTTTCTATGGTCAAATCTTTAGTTTACTGTTTTCTGCTGATTATTCTCAGTAAGTCATTTCCACTAAGAATGAATATTCAATTTTTAAGTTTTTAAAAAGGTTTCATTTTTTGTGGTTAACTCTTTAACCTACTTGGAATTAATTGTAGTATGTCGTGCATTAGTCCACTTTCTTATGCAGAATTTTTCTTGCATCTAGGCATGGTGTATGTTCTTTTACTGTGCTTTGGATTTAGTTTAGTAGGATTCTATTTCATGTGTGTGGTCACAATTGATAGTGACCTATCATTATCCTTTTTTTGGCTTTGGTATCAGGATTATGCTAGCCTTGTTCTCTTTACAGCTGCAGCCTACCCTCTGAAATACTCTTTGTTCTTTGCAGCTGACCATTCGGTTTCTGTTGCACTAGCTTCATCAATGACAGGGAGAATTTTTACTTTCTCAGTCTGAGCTAATTTATTTTCTCAGTTTAAGGACTGGCCTGGGTGAGTTCTAATTTTTTAAATTCCCTGAAGTGTTTAGTGGTCTAATTCACATTCTGTTTGAGTGTTTGAAAAGAGTTTGTTTTAATGGTTAAGTCCAAAGTTATATCAATATCTGTTAAATGAATTTTATGAAATCTTTTTCCTTATTTTGAATCTAGTCTGTCAGTTTCTTTTTTTAAATTGGTGTATAATTGCCTTACAATGTTGTGTTAGTTTCTGCTGTACAATGAAGTGAATCACCTATATATTCCTCCCTTCTTCTTGCACCCACCATCCCACCCCTCTGGGTCATCACAGAGCACCTAGCTGAGCTCCCTGTGTTACACAGCAGCTTCCCACTAGCTGTCTATTTGCACATGGTAGTGTATATGTGTCATTCCTAATCTTCCAATTCGTTCCCCACCTGCCCTGTGTCTGCATGTCCCTTCTCTGTGTCTATGTCTCTGTTCCTCCCTTGCAAATAGGTTCACCTGTACCATTTTTTTTTTAGATTCCACATACATGGGTTAATATATGATATTTGTCATGAGTTAATATATGATATTTGTCATGAGTTAATATATTTGTTTCTTTCTTGCTGACTTACTTTACTTTGTATGGCAGACTCTGGGTCCATCCACATCTCTGCAAATGACTCAATTTCATTTCCTTTTATGGCTGAATAATATTCCATTGTATATATGTACCACATCTTCTTTATCCATTCATCCATCGATGGACATTTAGGTTGCTTCTATGTACTGGCTGTTGTAAATGGTGCTGCAGTGAATGCTGGGGTACATGTGTCTATTTGAATTATGGTTTTCTCAGGATATATGCACAGTAGTGGGATTGCTGGGTCATAGGGTAGTACTACTTTTAGCTTTTTAAAGGCACTCCATCCTGTTCTCCATAGTGGCTGTATCAATTTACACTTCCACCGTCAGTGCAAGAGGATTCCCTTTTCTCCACACTCCCTCCAGCATTTATTGTTTATAGATTTTTTGATGATGGTCATTCTGACCAGTGTGAGCTGATTACTCACTGTAGTTTTGATTTGCATGTCTCTAATAATTAGTGATGTTGAGCATCTTTTCATGTGCCTCTCGACTGTGTTTATGTCTTTGAAGAAATGTCTGTTTAGATCTTTGCCCATTTTTTGATTGGGTTGTTTGTTGTTTTGATATTGAGCTGCATGAGATGTTTGTATATATTGGAGATAAGTCCTTTGTCAGTTGCTTCATTTGCAAATATTTTCTCCCATTCTGAGACTTGTCTTTTTGTTTTGTTTATGTTTTCCTTTGCTCTGCAAAAGCTTTTAAGTTTATTTAGGTCCCATTTATTTATTTTTAACAAATTTTTATTACTCTAGGAGGTAAGTCAAAAAAGATCTTGCTGTGATTTATGTCAAAGAGTGTTCTGCCTATGTTTTCCTCTAAGAGTTTATAGTGTCCAGTGTTACATGTATGTCTTTGATCCATTTTGAGTTTATTTTTCTGTATCATGTTAGAGAATGTTATAATTTCATCCTTTTACATTGTTGCTGTCCAGTTTTCCCAGCACCACTTATTGAAGAGATTGTCTTCTCTTCATTGTATTTTCTTGTCTCCTTTTTCACAGATTATGTGATGGTAGGTGCGTGGGTTTATCTATGGTTTTTTATCCTGTGCCATTGATCTGATCTGTATTTCTGTTTTGCTGCCAGTATCATTCTTTCTCGATTACTGTAGCTGTGTAATATAGTCTGAAGTCAGGGAGCCTAATTCCTTCAATTCTGTTTTTCTTTCTCAAGATTGCTTTGGCTATTCAGAGTGTATTGTGTATCCATACAAACTGTAAAAATTTTTGTTCTAATTCTGTGAAAAATGCCATTGGTAATTTGATAGGGATTGCATTGAATCTGTAGATTGCTTTGTGTAGTATAGTCATTTTCACAATATTGATTCTTCCAATGTAAGACATCTGTTTCTGTTTATATCATCTTTAATTTCTTTCATCAGTCTTTTCTGAGTACAGGCCTTTTGCCTCCTTCAGTTCAGTTCACTTCAGTTCAGTCGCTCAGTTGTGTCTGACTCTTTGCGACCCCATGAACAGGACGCCAGGCCTCCCTGTCCATCACCAACTCCTGGAGTTCATTCAAACTCACGTCCATCGAGTTGGTGATGCCATCCAGCCATCTCATCCTCTGTTGTCCCCTTCTCCTCCTGCCCCCAATCCCTCCCAGCATCAGAGTCTTTTCCAATGAATAAACTCTTCTCATGAGGTGGCCAAAGTACTGGAGTTTCAGCTTTAGCATCAGTCCTTCCAAAGAACACACAGGACTGATCTCCTTCAGAATGGACTGGTTGGATCTCCTTGCAGTCCAAGGGACTCTCAAGAGTCTTCTCCAACACCACAGTTCAAAAGCATCCATTCTTCGGTGCTCAGCTTTCTTCACAGTCCAACTCTCACATCCATACATGACACAGGAAAAACCATAGCCTTGACTAGACGGACCTTTGTTGGCAAAGTAATGTCTTTACTTTTGAATATGCTATCTAGGTTGGTCGTAACTTTCCTTCCAAGGAGTAAGCGTCTTTTAATTTCATGGCTGCAGTCACCATCTGCAGTGATTTTGGAGCCCCCCAAAAATAAAGTCTGACACTGTTTCCACTGTTTCCCCATCTATTTCCCATGAAGTGATGGGACCAGATGCCATGATCTTAGTTTTCTGAATGTTGAGATTTAAGGCAACATTTTCACTCTCCTCTTTCACTTTGCCTCCTTAGATAGATTTATTCCCAGGTGTTTTATTCTTTTTGTTGCATTGGTAAATGGGATTGTTTCCTTAATTTCTCTTTCTGATCTTTCATTGTTAGTGTATAGGAATGCAAGCCCAATGCATCGATTAGTGCTAGTAGTTTTTCTGGTGGCATCTTTAGGATTTTTCTATGTAGAGTACATCTGAAAACAGTTTAACTTCTTTTAAAATTTGTATTCCTTTTATTTCTTTTTCTTCTCTGATTGCCATGGCTAGGACTTCCAAAACTATGTTGCATAATAGTGGTGAGAGTGCACATCCTTGTCTTGTTCCTTATGTTAGAGAAAATGCTTTCAGGTTTTTACTATTGAGAATGATGTTATTAGTTGTGGGTTTGTTGTATATGGCCTTTATTATGGGCTTTTGTTGGGGTAGGTTCCCTGTATGCCCACTGTCTGGAGAGTTTCTTTTTTTTAATCATAAATGGATATTGAAATTTGTCAATTTTTTTCAGCATCTGTTGAGATGATCATATGCTTTTTATTCTTCAACTTGTTGATATAGTATATGGTATATACACAGTGATTTGTTTATATTGAAGAATCCTTGCATCCCTGGGATAAATCCCACTTGATCGTGGTGTATGATCCTTTTAATGCATTGCTGGATTCTGTTTGCTAGTGTTTTGTTGAGGATTGTTGAATCTGTGTTCATCAGTTATAGTGGTCAGTAATTTTCTTGTGATATCTTTGGCTGGTTGTGGTATCAGGATGATAGTGGCCTTGTAGAACAAGTTTGGGACTATTCCTCCCTCTGCAATTTTGTGGAAGAGTTTGAGAAGGATAGGTATTAACTCTTCTCTAAATGTTTGTTAGAACTGGTCTGTAAAGCCATCTAGTCCTGGCCTTTTGTTTGTTGGAAGATTTTAAATTACAGTTTCAATTTTATTACTGATCATTCACCTGTTTATTTCTTCCTGGTTCAGTCTTAGAAGGTTGTACCCTTCTAAGAATTTGTTCATTTCTTCCAGATTGTCCTGTTTATTGGTGTATAGTTGCTTGTAGTAGTCTCTTATCCTTTGTATTTCTGTGGAGTCAGCTGTAACTTCTTTTTTTTTCATTTCTAATTTATTGATTTGAATCCTCTCCCTTTTTTTCTTGATGAGTCTGGCTAAAGGTTTATCAATTTTGTTCATCTTCTCAAGTAACCAACTTTTAGCTTAATTGACCTTTGCTGTTGTCTTCTTTGTTGCTGTTCCATGTATATCTGCTCTGATATTTATGATTTCTTCTACTACAGGATTTTGTTGTTGTTCTTTCTCTAGTTGCTTTAGGTGTAACGTTAGATTGTTGAGATTTTTCTTGTTTCTTGAGGTGATATTGAATTGCTATAAACTTCCCTCCTTTAACTGCTTTTTGTTGTGTGCTCTATAAGTTTTGGGTCATTGTGTTTTTGTTTTCATTTGCTTCTATGTATTTTTTTTTATTTCCTCTTTGATTTCTTCAGTGATCTCTTGGTTATTTAGTATATTGTTTAGCTTCCAGGTGTTTTTTAAAATAGTTTTTTCCTGTAACTGATATCTAATCTCATAGCATTGTGGTTGAAAAAGGTGCTTGATACAGTTTAAATTTTGTTAAATTTATCGAGGCTTGATTTGTGACTCAAGATGTGATCTTTCCTGGAGAATGTTCCATGTGCGTAAGAAGAAAGTGTATTCTGCTGCTTTCAGATGGAATGTCCTATAAATATCAATTAAGTCTATCTGTCTGGTCTAATGTGTCATTTCTAGCTTGTGTTTCCTTATTTTCTGTCTGGATGATCTGTCCATTGGTATAAGTGGGGTGTTAAAGTCCACCACTATTATTGTTACTGTCAATTTCCCCATTTATGGCTGTTACCATTTGCCTTATGTATTGAGGTGCTCCTGTATTGTGTGCATATACATTTATAATTGTTGTGTTTTTTTTTGGATTGATCCCTTGATCCTTATGTAGTGTCCTTCCGTGTCTCTTATAATGATCTTTATTTTAAAGTCTGTTTGTCTGATATGAGTACTGCTACTCCAGCTTTCTTCTCATTTCTATTTGTGTGGCATATCTTTTTCCATCCCTTCATATTCAGTCTGTATGTGTCTTTATGTCTGAAGTGGGTCTCTTGCAGACAGCGTATACATGGGTCTTGTTTTTGTATCCATTCAGCCAGTCTGTGTCTTTTGGTTGGAGCATTTAATCCATTTCCATTCAAGGGCTTCCCTGGTGGCTCAGGTTAAAGCTTCTTCCTGCAATGCAGGAGACCTGGGTTTGATCCCTGGGTTGGGAAGATGCACTGGAGAAGGAAATGGCAACCCACTCCAGTATTCTTGCCTGGAGAATCCCATGGACAGAGAAGCTTGGTGGGCTACAGTCCACGGGGCCGCAAAGCGTCGGACACGACTGAGCGACTTCACTCACTCACTCACTCATGATCCTGTTACCATTTTCTTAATTTTGGGGGGTTTGTTTTTGTGGGCCTTTTTCTTCTCCTGTGTGTCCTGCCTATAGAAGTTCCTTTAACATTTGTTGTAAAGCTGATTTGGTGGTGCTGAATTCTCTTAGCTTTTGCTTGTCTGTAAAGTTTTTGATTTGTCCGTTAAATCTGAGTGAGATCCTTACTGGATAGAGTAATGTTGGTTTTATACTCTGTCAATTTCTGAGAGATGTGCTGAGGGTCCATAATTTTCATCTCTCCCACTTCTCCTCCACCACCCACAACATTTGTGGGGTTTTTTGTTTTGTTTTTTGAGCAGAGAAAGGTTTATTGTAGGGCCAAGTGAGGAGAACAGGTGGCTCATGCTCAAAATCCAAAACTCCCCAGTGCTTTTGGGGGAGAAATTTTTAATAGGCAAATTTTCTGGTGAGGGCTCTGTCCTTATTTCTGTCTTAGGGACATTGCAGGCTTGAATTCTGAAAATAGATTTCCCGCTTTGCATTGGCTTCTGGAAAGCCCCCAGCCACTTTTTGGATTCCTTCTAGCAAGTGCTAGATGGTGTGCTTTTTGTGTTTGTTTAGATGGAAATTCGTCTGTAATGTCATTCCACTGTTTGCTACTCTTCTTTTCATTTAACCCTACTTATAGCCCTAATTTAATTCTTACCCATTTCAGTACTTGTTTGCCAGACACTTTAAATCCTTTTAGTTAAGCTGGATCTGAATGTATTTCTTCTTCACTATGTTTCAAATTAAATTAAACCATTACATTTTACTGGTGGGGAAGGCTATAGTTTTCTCTTTTCAGTTACTTAACTGCATCAGATGAGACAAAGCATGTATATTCATTTAGTGTAAAAGTGTCATTTACTATAGGAGTTTAGATATACATATAATACATATAATAAGTTCTGTTCTACACTACTAAGTATATACTTTCTACTCTTTAGCTAAAGGATAGAAGAAAGAGATGGAACAAGATCTCCATTTGTTTCTTGTTTGTGTTCTATTAATAACAATTTCTTAGATGTTATTTACTGCTGAACTGCCATGAATCTAGGCAGTGTACTCTTAAACTCGGCCCAGTTGTGTGTTTCCAGATTATGTGCAAAATAGTTAAAATAAATATCCATTAGTTCAAATAACTTAGGGGATTTTCTTAAAACCCAAATGAATAATGATGCTCATGTTATAACCTTGAGAAAATTAGCCACGTTGAACCTTAATTTTACCCTTTGTAAGATAGAGGAAAATTATTACGTTTTACAGTGTCTAGAATTATAAATAGTCCACATGAAAGTGAATCTTAGTAAGTGTTTTTGGGTTTACTGATTTCTCTCTTGCATATATTATTTCCCTTTTGGGAACCTTATTTTACTTTGATTAATATACTTTAACATATTTAACCAGATATTTTCATCTCCTCCAATAATCTGCAGAGAATTGAGGGAGTAGCCGAATTTTCTCCTATATTTGAAACCCCAATGAAAAGTTCCTGAACTGGAAAGTGAAGTGAGTCTCATCACATTGTGGCTCACCCCCAGTCAAGCTGCTCTTTCCAGAACCCACTGGGCTGTTTGTCTCACAGGGTAAGACAGAGTGTGGAGGAGAAGGTTCTTAACTTGTGGCCATGAATCTTGAGCCATTCTGGAAATAAAAGGAAGGATTCTAATTCGTGTGACAAATCCGTGTACCTCCAGTGGAAAAAAGTCCTGCTGAAATTGTTTTCTCTTTTGTTTCATTTTTGTATTTGTTCTAGACGCAACTCAGAAACCAGCTAATTCACGAACTGATGCACCCTGTTCTAAATGGTAAAGTGCAGTCCCCATCCATCTCAGTGGAAGAGAGCTCCCTCTTAATAGGAGCTTCCAACTCTCTAGTGGCCGATCACTTGCAGAGATGTGGCTATGAGTATTCGCTTTCTGTCTTCTTTCCGGAAAGTGGCTTGGCAAAAGAAAAGGTAACATCTTTGCTTTTCTGAACTTTGTGTTAGTAGCTTCTTCCTCAGGTAATAACTAAGTGCTCCCTGGATAGCTGGGTCTGTTTCCTTTTTATCTCTGAAATTACATCATGTATTTGTTAATGTGACAAAGGAGTATGAAATCTAACATTGTTACCAGTTCCTTGGCGGCTTGCTCTGTCTTTATAAAATTGTGATGTTTTGGAGCTAGAATTGACCTGACACTCCATGTAGTCTGAGACCCTAAACTGCCATTTATCTTGAACATCTGTTGTGAGACTGCTGCTGCTGCTAAGTCACTTCAGTCGTGTCCGACTCTGTGCGATCCCATAGACGGCAGCCAACCAGGCTCCCCCGTCCGTGGGATTCTCCAGGCAAGAACACTGGAGTGGGTTGCCATTTCCTTCTCCAATGCATGAAAGTGAAAAAATAAAGTGAAGTCTCTCAGTCGTGTCCAACTCCTAGGGACCCCATGGATTGCAGCCCACCAGGCTCCTCCGTCCATGGGATTTTCCAGGCAGGAGTACTGGAGTGGGTTGCCATTATAGTAGATGAATTAGAGGTGAGGATCCAGCCTCTGGAGAGGTGAGATGATTTACTCAAACGGACATGATTTGTAAGTGGCAACCAGGGCATTAATCTACATCTACGATGTACTTTCGTAACTCTGCTACAGTCTCTTCAGATACTTGTCCTGTTTGTGATTAAGTAAGAGAAGAATACTGCTGCTGCTGCTACCGCTAAGTCACTTCAGTCGTGTCTGACTCTGTGTGACCCCATAGACAGCAGCCCACTAGGCTTCCCCAATCCCTGGGATTCTCCAGGCAAGAACACTGGAGTGGGTTGCCATTTCCTTCTCCAATGTGTGAAAGTGAAAAGTGAAAGTGAAGTCACTCTGTCGTGTCTGCCTCTTAGCGACCCCATGGACTGCAGCCTACCAGGCTCCTCCATCCATGGGATTTTCCAGGCAAGAGTACTGGAGTGGGGTGCCATTGCCTTCTCCGAAGAGAAGAATAAGTACCTTTTAAAAACCTGTGGAGTTCTTAAATAGCGAAACAGCTTTTTCCTAATTATTTTAACTGTCTCTCCACCAACCATTGAACATAGTAGTTACACTGTGTTATGTTAAAGGTAGATAGATATAGCCAACTCTCTGGGTTTTTTTAATAGACTTAATTTTTTAGAGCAGTCTATGTTTATAGCAAAAAGCAGTGCATCTGCTCCCTGACCCCACACAAGCATAGCCTCCCCCTCAACCCCAGCATTTTCTATTGTGTACATTTTTACATTCAGTGAACCTACACTGGCACTTCATTATCCCCTGAAGTCTGTAGTTAACATCAGGGTTCAGTCTTGGGGTTGTCCCTGTGTTTTTGCTGTTTATCTTGGCCATAATTGCCCAAAAGTGGAATACTCAGAAGTTGTAAGAGAACAACAGTGTTGTTATTGGAAAAACTTAAAATTTAAATATCCTGTATAGGGACTTCCCTGGTGGCTCAGTGCCTAAGACTCCACACTCCCATTGCAGGGGTTCTGGGTTCAATCCTCAGTCAGGGAACTGGATCTCACATACCACAGCTAAGACCCAGCCCAGCCAAGTAAATAAATAAATACTTAAGTAAACAAATAATAAATAGATACAGTATATTTAAACAACCAAATTTTACCAGCCTTAGAAATTCTTTTTTGATCCTTCCACCTGTGTTTCTCATATTTCACAATTTTGCCACTCAAACGAATAATAGTCAATCACATAGTTATAACACTGATGTAGTTCACACACTTAAAGATTTCTGTACTATAAAATATTTTCTTTAAAGGAAAACCAACAGAAGATTATATCAATGTCCTCAGGGTAGACATAATAATACACATGATAGTAGAAATACATGTTAAAAATATTCACTCAAAGGACATCCCTGGTGGTGGAGTGGCTAAGAATCCGCCTGCCAATGCAGGGGATACAGATTCAATTCCCTGGCCTGGGAAGATCCCACGTGCTGCAGAGCAAATAAGCCCCCAAGCCCTAGAGCTTCTGCTCTGTAATAAGAGAAGCCACTGCAATGAGAAGCCTGCACACTGCAGTGAAGAGTAGCCCCCACTGGCCACAACTAGAGAAAGCCCATGCACAGCAACGAAGACCCAGTGCAACCAGGATAAATAACATAAAAAAAATTACGCAAAATGTTTGACCACAGGTGTACCTAAAATAGCTTTAAACATTCATAGTTTCAAAGAGAGTAAAAACTTAGTTTATTTACATTTTGAAGCAATAGTAATTTTAAAACTTCATTGCCATTGAGAGACCCTGGAATATACTCACATGTTCATGGGTGAACTCAGATATTTGAGTGTCAGCTGTAAGCCATTAACCATTTCTGTTATTCTGTCAGGCATGTCATTTTTTAAAGATACTAAAAAATTTTTTTGAATTTATTTTAGACTGTGCTGGATTTTCATTGCTGCACGTGCTTTTCTCTAGTTGTGGCAAGTGGGGCTACTTTTTGTTTCAGCATGAGGCTTCTCTTTGCCGGCACTTCTCTTGTGGAGTACGGGCTCTCTGGCCGGTGGGCTTCAGTAGTTGTAGCAGGTGAGCTGTAGAGTTTCCCGCTGCAACTTGAGATGAGGCCCAATTCCCCTGCAGCGAATCGAGAGCAATCCCAAGTACCCCCTTGCAACTCGAAAGGAGGCCTGACTCCCCTGAGGCAACACGAGAGGTTCCCTCAGGTCCCCGTTGCAACTCGAGAGGAACCCCAAGCTTTCCACCACAACTCAAGAAAGACCATTCAATTCCCCACTCTATGCAAGATGACTCTCGATTCCCCTGCAGCAACTCGAGAGCAATTGAAAGTTCCCCCCTCACTCGAAAGGAGGCCTGACTTCCCTGAGGCAACACGAGAGGTTCCCTGAGGTCCCTGTCAAGTGGGGACATCAAAGTTTAGTGTAATTTAAGTGAAGAGCCACAATTTAAATAAAATAATTGTGGTGCACAGGCTTACCTGCTCCGTGGCATGTGTGATCTTCCCAGACCAGGGATCAAACTCATGTCTCCTATATGGGCAAGCAGATTCTTCACCACTGAGTCACCAGGGAAGCCCCAGGTATATCATCTTTGATGTGAATTATTTGGAGGTTAGTTACATGATCAAGAGAAATTTTATCCTTTTGACCTCAAAGTTTAGTGTAATTTATTTAATAGTATGAGAAAGCTTACATTTTACGTTATTAGCATATATTTATAATCTTATTTAGTCTGAACCATGATTTTTAGTCTTATATTCAGAAACATCCTAAATCATCACTTAATCATTGATGTTGAAATATGTGTACTTTTTCTTTTTTAAGGTATTTACTATGCAGAATCTATTGCATCTTTTTAAAATCAGTCCTGAATCCAGTCTCTACAAATCACTGGTAGGATTGTTTAGTTTTTAATAATCTGCTTTGGTTTGTTAATAATAACTGAATAGTTGAATAAAAGTAAACTGTTTTCTTTTAACAGATTTCAGGCTTTGATAAAGAAAACCAAAAAGGTAGGAGACTTCATCTTTGTAGACAATTGGAACATTTTTGTTATGTGTTTTTTTGTATAAAAGTATGAAGCTAATAATTTTTAGGTGGAAGAATAGGGACTTTAAATTGAATCATTTAAGGGAATTTAAATTGAATCATCGGCTTTTCCTTGCTGGCAGTTCATTTTAAAATAGAACCATTCATCTATTTTGATAAATGTGGATCTTTTTCCCCCAATTTTCAACCTTTTAAGATAGCTCTTACTCAAATAAGAGAGCTAGAGATAGCATCAAAAGCCCTACAAACCGGTTGAATGCTAGTTTTTTTTTCAAAGATACCCACTGTATGAAACACCTCCAAAACAAAGAGAACAATGTTTAGGCATCTGTCTCTGTATCCTAGATATCCCCCAAGTACAATATATCGAGTATTGTATTCGTATTTGCTTGAAGAATGAACTGTATGTTGTATGTTATTTTTGTAATCAAGTGTTTATATAGCTCTAATGCTGTCGCTTCAGTCATGTCTCACTCTTCGCTACCCTATGGACTGTAGCCCTCCAGGCTCCTCTGTCCATGGGATTTTTCTGGGCAAGAATACTGGAGTGGGTTGCCTTTTCCTTCTCTAGGGAATCTTCCTGACCCAGGGATTGAACCCTCATCTCTTAAGTCTCCTGCATTTCAGGTGAGTTCTTTACCACTAGCGCCACCTGGGAAGCCCGACTACTCTGAGATAATAGAAAAAATATATATTGATCTCTACCCCCAAGTCCCAGCACACAGCTCCCCAAACCCATGTAATTTCCTAAGAACACATGGAGCATCTCTTGTTCTGGTGTTGGTCTTTGACCTCAGTTCTTGACACAGGGCTCCAGAAACCCTTGTAGTTTCTGGGTGTCTCTTGTTTGAATGAGCCAGCACTGGGTATACTCCTGGATAGGGGCTGGTCATCAGAAGGACCAAGCCATGATTAGAAGCTTGGGGTTTTCAGCCCTGCCCCCCCCCCCATTCTGTTGAAGGGAAAAGGACTAAAAATGGTGTTAATAATCAGTCATGCATGTGTGATGAAGTCTTCATAAATCCCCAAAGTACGGGGTTCAGAGATCTTCCAGGTCAGTGCACAGGTGGAGGTGCTGGGGGAGTGGCATGCCTGGAGAGGGCATGGAACTCAGGCTCCTGCTCAGCTCCTGTGTAGTTCTCCTATTCAGCTGTTCATCTGTATCCATTATCATGTCCTTTAATAAACTGCCAAGTCTAAGCGCTTCACTGAGTTCTGTGAGCTGTCGGACACATTCAACAAGCACGAGGAGGATGGCATCTCCTATCAATAGCCATTGCTCAGAAGCACAGGTGACAACCTGAGCTTGGGGCTGGCATCTGAAGGACGTGTTAAGATATCTGTGAGAGGTGGGGGATCAGTGTTATGGTAATGAGGCCCTTCACCGGTGGGCTCAGTTCCTGGCTCCAGGTGGACAGTGTCAGAATTGAGTTAAATTGTAGGACACGCAGCTGGCCTCATAAGAGTATGGCTTGGTGTGGGGAGAAACCCCCACACTCTGGGTGAGCAGGGGTGCCAGGAGTGAAGTGTGGTGCCCTATTCTGTGTAAAAGCCAAGGAGGCTGACAGGGAGTGGAGAGGTGAGAGGTGGATTTTTGCCTACACAGAAGGAGGGAAGCTGAGGTTCTTTCTCCCTTTACGGCTGCTGTGGGTGCCAGGCCATGGGCTAGACTTGATGGACTTGGTAGTATGAACGTAAGCCAGTACCCTGCCTCTATTGCATAGCTGTTACTTAGAGCTTTTCAAAAAATCTGTAACATGATGTAATGGCCCTTTTAATGTTGGTGTGCTCCTGGATTTTGTCTGTTGCCAACATTGCTACCATCCTCATTGGGACATTCATTCATTACCATTCAGCAAACACTTGAGTACCTAGTTTCTGCCAGTCATTCGTCTGTCACTTAACTGCCTGGCCTCCTGGGCGTAATGTTAGCAGAGGATAAGTGAATCACATGACATTCTATTTTTGTTTTATTTTATTGTATTGTTGGGCTTCCCCTGTGGCTCAGCTGGTAAAGAATCCACCTGCAATGTGGGAGATCTGGGTTGGGAAGATCCCCTGGAGAAGGGAACGGCTACCCACTCCCATATTCTGGCCTGGAGAATTCCATGGACTGTATAGTCCATGGGATCGCAAAGAGTCAGACACAGCTGAGCAACTTTCACTTCACTTCACTTCATTGTATTATTGGAGTATAGTTGACTTACAGTATTGCATTGATTTCAGCTGTACAGAAAAGTGATTCAGTTATACATACATATACATTCTTTTTCCTATTCTTTCCCTCATATCCAGTATCATAGGATATTGAACATAGTTCCCTGTGCTGTACAGTAGGATCTTGTTGCTTATCCATGCTGTATATAATATTTGGATCACAAGATACTCTAGACCACCTGCAGAGTAGCTCATCCTTACTGAAGCTGAGGATGATAGGTGATCCGGGGTTGTACAGTCTAAGGCAATGGTGTCTAGTGTAACTCTGTGATGATGGAAGTGTCTGAATCTGTGTTTTCTAATATTGTAGCCACTAGCCACCATGGGGTTACTGAGCACTTCAAATGTAGTTGGTGTGAGGAACTGAGATTATAATTTAAATAGCTACACGATTTTTGGCTACTGGTTGTCATATTGGACAGCACTGCTCCTGCTGCTGCTAAGTCGCTTCAGTCGTGTCTGACTCTCTGCAACCCCATAGACGGCAGCCCACCAGGCTCCCCCATCCCTGGGATTCTCCAGGCAAGAACACTGGAGTGGGTTGCCATTTCCTTCTCCAATGCATGAAAGTGAAAAGTGAAAGTGAAGTCGCTTAGTTGTGTCCGACCCTCAGCGACCCCATGGACTGCAGCCTTCCAGGCTCCTCCATCCATGGGATTTTCCAGGCAAGAGTGCTGGAGTGAGGTGCCATTGCCTTCTCCATTGGACTGCACAGATCTAAGTAAATAGCTGCTGTCTGTAGTGTAACTATTTCAGGAAGGAATTAGGGGCTGTAAGGGGTTTTTAAATAATCCACTTATTTCTAGGTATGTATATTATTAAAAATAGCTTTTTGCTTTTAAACTCGTTCTTTGAACCTTTCTAGTTCAGAAAGACGTCTGGTCAACATCTCATACCAGCTTCACCCAGCCTCCTAGTAAAATCCCTGAAAGTAAGAAAAACTGAATTGCAGACACGTCATGTATCCTAGTGGCATAATTTGGATAAAACTCTTGGCTAACAGTAAAACAGCTACTGTTACAACGAAATGATTTTAAAATTGGTGACTTCCAATTAAGAAATTGTTGTTATTGTTCAGTCATTAAGTTGTGTCCAATGCTTTGAGACCCCATGGACTGCCAACACGCCAGGCTCCCCTGTCTTCTGTCTCCCAAAGTTGGCTCAGATTCATGTCTATTGAATCAGTGATGCCATCCAACCATCTCATCCTCTGTCGCTCTCTTCTCCTTTTGCCTTCAATCTTTCCCAGCATCAGGGTGTTTTCCAGTGAGTCATCTCTTCACATCAGGTGGCCAAAGTACTGGAGCTTCAGCATCAAGAAATTGAGACCATCAAAAAAACCTGTAGGAAGATATTTTGGACCTGACAGTTGTGTATTTCCTGACAGAGATCATTGGTCTTACTTAACTGTTTATACTTTGAGGATGCTGATCTGTTGTATGGTTTTTGTACTTTCCCCTAGATTCCACTACACATCCTTCCAACACCTAATTTTTCCTTTCAGAGATAAATGGTACCCAGAAAATAGCTGGGTGGAAAATTTGGACACTGACTCTTCTTTCTTGAAGTTAAAATCCTTACCTATGATTGACAAAAGAATAGATCAGTGGGACAGAATAGAGAACCCAAAAATAGGTCTATACAAACATAGTCGACTAGTTTTTGACAAAGGAAAAAGCAATTTAGTGGAGGAAACTTAGACTTTTCAACAAGTGATGCTGGAGCAATTGGACATGCATATGCATAAAAATGAACTTGGACACAGACCTTACACCTTACACAAAAATTAACTGAAAATGAATCATATATCTAAATGTAAAACACAAAACGATACAGATTCTAGAAGAAAACATTAGGAGAAAATCTTTGTGACCTGGGTTTTGGTGATGAGATATAAACATCAAAAGCATGATTAAATGAAAGAAAAAAAAATAGACTAGTTAGATTTTGTTAAAATTTTAAAACGCCTTTCTATGAGAGTGAAAAGACTAATTACGGACAGGGGGAGGGTATTGGCAAAAGACATCCAATAAAGGACTTGTGTCAAAAATATACCAAAAACTCTGAAAACTCAACAATAAAGACACAAATCAGTTGAAAAATGAGCAAAGGGTCTGAACAGGTAGCTCTGCAAAGAAGATATGCAGATGGCAAGTAAGCATATCAAAAGATGCTCCATGTTGTTTGTTATTAGACATGGAAGTTAAAACAGAAATGAGATAACACTTCCCATGTATTGGGATGCTAAGATCCAGCTCACTTATGGCACTAAGTGCTGGAAGGATGTGGAGTAACAGATGCTCTCACTCATTGCTGGTGGAAATCCAAAATGGTATAGCCACTTGCGGGGGGGAGTAGTTTGGTGGTAAAACTAAACATAGTCTTACTGGATGATCCACCAGTCATGGTCCTAGGTATTTACCCAAGTGACTTAAACTGTATGTGAGTGTTTATAGCAACTTTATTTACAGTTGCCAGAAATTGGGAACAAACAAGATGTCTTTTGGTGGGTGAATGGATAAACAGGCTGTGGTACATCCCAACAGGGAAATACTATTCAGCTAAGAGGAATGAGCTATTAAGCCATGAAGCTTGATAGCTAGAGAGAAATGAATCACAACTCTGTGTTGTTAATGTAAGAAGCTCCTCTGAAAAGGCTACATGGTCTATGATTCCATATATGTGACATCCTGGGAAAGGCAAAGCTATAGAGGTGGGCAGCACACCTGACCACCTTGTTGCTAGGTGGTTGCTAGGGATGTGGAGGGAAAGGGTAGCAGGTTGAAGAGGGGAAGCATAGGATGTTTTTTAGGATGGTGAAAATGTTCTTAAATTACTTGTAATTTAATTTAATTACTTGTAATGGTAGAATACATGGCGCTAGACATTTGTCAAATCCTGTAGAGCTTTACAAAGAGTGAGCCTTCATGTATGCAAGGGTAAGAGGTCAGGTGACCTCAGGATTAAATGCTGATTGTGACAAAACAGTGTAACCATAGTAACCCCACTGAAAGGGGTGGGGGAAAGATATGCCTACCTGTCTAACTCTGGAGAGGGATGAAGATTGCAACTGAAGGCAGAAGAAACTACATAGGCTATGTAGTCAAGGTGAGTTACTTCTCATGGGGGTGCTGGTTGAAAGTTTTGAAACCGTTATATGTGTGGGCTGGAGTTGAACAATACAGTAAGGGAATAATAGATGGTGGGAGCCAGGTGGGAACTTAGAGATAAACAGGAGGAGGCTAAGATTCATATGGTACTGGTGGCATTGGAGACATCTGTATGAACTTATGTTTAGCTTAACATAGATACAGATGAGACATAGAGATATTTATAAATAAGTATGTATACATAGTTTTAGAGAAGGAAATGGCAACCTACTCCAGTATTCTTGCCTGGAGAATCCCAGGGACGGCGGAGCCTGGTGGGCTGTGGTCTATGGGGTCGCACAGAGTCGGACACGACTGAAGCGACTTAGCATTAGAATACATAGTTTTGGAGAAGGAAATGGCACCCCACTCCAGTATTCTTGCCTGGAAAATCCCATGTACGGAGGAGCCTGGTAGGCTGCAGTCCATGGGGTCGCAAAGAGTCGGCCACGACGGAGCGACTTCACTTGCACTTGCACTTGTAGAACAGAAATAGCCTCACAGACATAGAGAGCAGACTTGTGATTGCCAAGGTGGGGGAGGGTGGGGTTAGCAGAGGTAAGCTTTACATAGGGGATGGATAAACAACAAGGTCCTACTGTAGAGCACAGAGAACCATATTCAGTATCCTATGATAAACCACAGTGGAAAAGAATATTCTTTAAAAAGTACATATATGTAAAACTGAATCACTTTGCTGTACAGAGGAAAGTAACATTGTCAATCAGCCACAGTTAAAAAGATCTAGTATATTGTAATATCTTCAGTAGTAAAGGAAAAAAGGCCCTTGGCTGATGCAGAAATCCAGTCATCTGTTCTAAGAAAGTGAAAACTTATAAACGTATACTAACTTAAAAACTTATACTCATGACTTAAAAAAAAAACAACCCAAAACAAGTTTCAGGGAATTCCTTGGTGGTCCATCGGTTAGGACTCCATCCTTCCATTGTGGGGGACCTACGTTCGATTTCTGGTTAGGAACCTAAGATCCTACAAGCCACATGGCACAGCCAAAAAGAAAAAAAAAGTTTCAAACTATTCAGAAAGGTATAAAGTAAAAGAAAAATAGAAACTTCTGTTCATATTCTTTAATTTCACTTTCTGCTGATAACTAGAATGAAGAGTGTCTTGTGTATCCTACCAGCATTTAGTTTAGGGGGGTCAAAGTCTATATGTAATTAAACCACATATGTTCATAAATGGGATTATATTATACTATTGTGCAATTTGCTTCCTTTGTCCAGCAATATATTTTTATCAGTGTACTTAGACTAATTATGTTTAAAGAATGTATTTAATTATCCCCACGTTGATGAAGATTTTATTATTTGGCGTTTGCCATTAGAAGCATGTGGTGTGCAGTGCTACACCCTTTTGAGAAAGTGTAGTTCTATAAATTCAGAGAGGTAGAATGACTGGGTTAAAGGGCACTTGGATTATGAATATCCATAAACACTGACCAATTTCCCTCCCAAGTGTAAGAGCATGCCTGCTTCCCTGCTCCCTTGCCAACACTTAGAGTGCTGAAGATTAAAACTTTGATAATATGTGTATTGAGAAAATATAGTATTTCTTTTGTAGTATTAATTTGCATTTATTTTTATTTTGTTCATGTTTATTTAACACTGAAAATTTTTTCTGTAAACTTTGTCCGTGTCTTGCCCTATTTTTCTGTTTTCTTGCTGATGTTAAAAGCTCTTTATGCTATGAAAATTAGTCCTGTCTCCATATTATGGCAAATACTTGTTTTTGGTGTATCATTTGTCTTTTGACTTTGTTATTTCATGCCTTATATAAGTTCTTAATTTTCATGTTTGATGTCATACTTGGAAAGGCCTTTCCTCAGAAATTATTCTTAAAAGATACATGATGTGAAAAAGATAATGTTATAAAACCAAGATTGCATAAACAGTGTTTGAGCAATAGTTGAATGAAAGAAAGGTGTGAAACAAAACTGTATACATTGTATCTTTCAGGTTTTCTTATACAGTTTCTGAAAGAATTGGCAAAATATCATCAGAATAAAGAAAGTTGCAATATGGAAACTCAGACAAGTTCAACATTTCCTGTCAAAGACTCTCTTGGTAATTGTGATCCTCTTCCATAATTACACTTCTTCCATTTTCTTTTTTCAGTGAAGGTGACGGCCTGATGTACTGTATTATGTATTTGTTGCTTCACTGAGAGGGATGCAGGCTGCTGGTGGCATGTTTTCTGGAATTGTTGCTCATTTTTTCTCAGAAGGACCAGGAACTGCTCTCCAGGGCTGCTCCTTCCTTCTTGACCACCAGGGCTATGCTTTCCACCTCTCACGGGGATCCATAGGCTCACTTCCTTTCTTGTTTGTTGGGTTGAAGCTCTCTTGACTGGGAGGTTCTTCCCTGTGTCTCATGTGACTTTATGTTATAGCCACTAAAGTGGGAAGATCTCAGACTACTTGCATTGCAGGGAACTAGAGAAGTCAGTGGGCCATCCTTTCATTTTACAGTTGACAAAGCTAAGGTCACTTGAGGAAGAACAATTAGGCAACGTCCTGTCTGGGTTAGAACTGATACCAGAGTTCAGGTTTTCTGGTCCATGACCTGGACCCTTTTCTGCTGTACAGGCTTCTGTAGAATACAGAAAAGTAGATGGAAAACCATGGCTGACATTTTGCCAATCAGAGACATCACTGCCAATATTTTACTCCCTGATGACTCAAGCGGTCAAGAATTCTCCTGCAGTACAGAAGACCTGGGTTCAATCCCTGGGTTGGGAAGATCCCCTGGAGAAGGGAATGGCAACCCACTCCAGCATTCTTGTCTGGAGAAGCCCCATGGACAGAGGAGCCTGGCACGCCCCAGTCCATGAGTCAGATACAAATGAGCACACATATTTTAGTCTGCTTCTGCAAGCCGTTTTTTCCTCTGCCTGCTTTTTGATGATATTGGTGTCACACATGGTTAAGACTGTATGAGAGGGCCAGGTTTGCAGTGTGCTTCATGGTTGGTTTCAAATCCACAGTTGGTTTGAGGGCTGGGAGTCTCCTGGAAAGACTGCTGGAATGTGAGACAATCATAGACCTGGCCTTAGCCCCACTGATGCCATTATGTAGCTGTTTAGCCCTCTGGAAGTCCCTTCAACTGGATGGGCATCAGTTTCCTCCTCTGTGAAGTGGAGGAAGTGAAACACGTGATCTTTGATTCCTCATAGGGTCAGTGTTTTGAAAGTGTGAGTCAGCTCTAACCAAAGTGCAGTCAAAGAGCCCTCTCCTGTGGCACGTAGACACTAGAAAGGGATGCCACTGTTATTTGACTTAAAGTATACTTTTTGTTTTCTTTTCCCCTGATATTTTATATTGGATTCTCAAACTTTCAGAACAGTTGAAAGCTTTATGGCGAACACTTACACAGCTCGAGTCTGCCATGAAATTTGTTATACTTGCTTAATCACTTACCTGTCTGTCCATTAAGCTCTCTCACTTTTTGGATACATTTGTATTAATAAGTAAATGGCAGACATCCTTAACACTTTCTCCTAAGTATACGCTGTGCTTGAACAGAGCTCTGGCCATTTGCTCACCTGCCCGTGTCTCTCTGACCTCATTTTCTATATTATTTTTTGGTAGCGGAGAAGCTTCAGCTTATTGACAATGAGTTTGCAGGTGCTTGCCCTCAGCAGCCAAAGTTAGAATCCTTAGAAATCAAGTTAAACGAATATAAGAGGGAAGTAGAACAGCAGCTACGGGCAGAAATGAGTCAGAAGGTAAGATTTATCTTGTTATCATTAAGAGTGATGTTTTTGCTTGTCTTTTAATGTCTTCACCTTCAGTATGTGGGGAAATCACTATAATCTTTACTAATGAATGTTGTGCGTACTGTTTCTCTTGCCAGATGATGTCAGTTCTTTATGACTTTTGAATACACCCTGTAAGTGTAGTGAATGAGATGAAACATGAAGATGAATTAAACTAAATATATTTAGATAGCGTTAATGTTAAAGCTAACAGTGAAGAGAGAATTTGTTACTGTTTCTTTACTATAGTTATTGGTATTTACAATTTTTTTGTCATCAATTGGCAGTTGAAATACTTTAAAGATACTGAAATCATGAAAATTAAAATGGAAGAAAAAAGGAAGTATGAGAAGGAGCTTGTTGAGTTCCAGAATGAATTTGAGAGAACTTGTCAAGCAAAATCTGAAGCCCTGATGTCTCAGGAAAAGATAACCCTAGAGAGAATTCAAAAGCACCAGGAGGTAATATTCTAAAATCATTTACTGGGGTGGGGGGGGGCATTTCTGGGCTATCTCTTGAGTAGGGCCTGGGGTCAAGAGCACAAGGGAAAGCACAGGACTTGGAAAGGATGTGCAGGCATCCTTTGTCCAAGACGGCTGGAGGGAATGGACTGCAAACGGGCTGGTCCACGCTGGGAGTGGGAGAAACTTGCACCAAAGAAGCAGCAGCTTTGAGGTTTGGTTAACAGCAGGGAGGAGAGGATCAGAAGTGTGAAGTAGCTGCGGTCACTAAAGGAAACGAAGCCCTGGAAAGCAGACAGGGTTGCTGAGCTGTGTCAAGGGCTCAGCCGAGGTGGGCAGCCTGGACCAGCAGTAGACCAAGTCCAGGGTTTCCAGGTGATGGCCCCAGTGCAGCTCTCAGGAGGGTGTGTAGTGTCGGCAAGGTTGGAGGGATGGAGTTGCTCAGGGAGATGAGCTTGAGAGAGCTGAAACTCCTTGGCTTCAGAAAGGCAGCCCATTTCATGGAAGACACTGGTGTTGGGCAGGGTAGGGAAGGGAGCTCAAGATGGCGGGTGGCCGCTAATATAAAGCAACAGGGACCGTGACATGGCAGCCTGAAAGACACTGAGAAGCAGGTCTTGGGATTCTGACGGGTGGAAGAAGAAGATGGGTCAAGAGGACAGAGTTGCAGGTAGGGGTTTGAGGTCAAGAATGCAAACAAAATGCAACGTGCTGCCATGGGAACAGAGGTGGAGGCATACAGGGCTGCCACGTGGGCGTGTGATCCTGTCCACCAGCATGGTGGCTGGATGGGAGGTAGAGGGGTTGCCCGGTGGCAGGAGTGGGTGTGGGGAGAGATTGGATCCATTGCTTTAGGAAAAGTAGGTTCCTTTGTTAAGGTTGTATCTTAGACCAGACTGGATCTGGGGCCCTGCTCCCTGTGGACAGCCAGGGCTTCTGTCAGGAAGTTGTGTTGAAAGTAAGAGACTTCCTCCCAGTGTCCACCCTTGCTTGGAGCTTCTCAAAAAGACCCAGTTATTGAATGGTAATTGCACCCCCTCTACAAGTTTGGTATAAACAGTTCTGAGAATTGGGCTCACTTAGAATGGGAAAAACTAGAGATCTCTTCAAGAAAATTGGAGATACCAAGGGAACATTTCATGGAGAGATGGGCACAATAAAGACAGAAACAGCAAGGACCTAACAGAAGCAGAAGAGATGGCAAGAATACACAGAAGAACTGTACAAAAAAGGTCTTAATGACCCGAATACCCACAATAGTGTGATCACTCACCTAGAGCCAGACATCCTGGAGTGTGAAGTCAAGTGGGACTTAGGAAGCATTACTACAAACAAACCTAGTGGAAGTCATGGAATTCCAGCTGAGCTATTTCAAATCTTAAAAGATGATGCTGTTAAAATACTGTGCTCAATATGCCAGCAAATCTGGAAAACTTGGCAATGGCCGCAGGGCTGGAAGAGGTCAGTTTTCATTCCAGTCACAAAGAAAGGCAACGCCAAAGAATGTTTAAGCTACTGTACACTTGTGCTTTTTTCACGTGCTAACAAGGTGATGCTCAGAATCCTTCAAGCCAGGCTTCAGCAGAACGTGAACTGAGAACTTTCAGATGGACAAGTTGGATTGAGAAAAGGCAGAGCAACCAGAGATCAAATTGCCAACATCCGTTGGATCATAGAAAAAGCAAGGGAATTCCATAAAAACATCTATTTCTGCTTCACTGACTATGCCAAAGCCTTTGACTGTGTGGATCACAACAAACTGTGGAAGATTCTTCAAGAGATGGGAGGGAATACCAGACCACCTTACCTGCCTCCTGAGAAGTGTGTATGCAGATCAAGAAGCAACAGTTAGAACTGGACATGGAACAATGGTCTGGTTGCAAATTGGGAAAGGAGTACAACAAGGCTATACATTGTCACTCTGATTATTTAGCTTCTGTGCAAAGTACATCATGCGAAATGTTGGACTAGATGAATCACAAACTGGAATCAAGATGGCTGGGAGAAATACCAATAACCTCAGATATGCAGATGACACCACCCTTATGTCAGAGAGTGAAGAGGAACTAAAGAGCCTCTTGATGAAAGTGACAGAGGGGAGTGAAAAAGCTGACTTAAAACTTAACATTCTGAAAACGAAGATCATGGCATCTGGTCTCATCACTTCATGGCAAATGATGGGGGAAAAGTGAAAGCAGTGACAGAAACTATTTTCTTGGGCTCCTAAATCACTGGACGGTGACTGCAGCCACGAAATTAAAAGACGCTTGCTCCTTGAAAGAAAAGTTATGACAAACCTAGACAGTGTATTAAAAAGCAGAAACATCACTTTGTTGACAAAAGTCCCTTTAGTCAAAGGTATGTTTTTCCAGTAGTCGTGTATGGATGTGAGAATTGGACCATAAAGAAGACTGAGTGCTGAAGTATTGATGCTTTGGAACTGTGTTGTTAGAGAAGTCTCTTGAGAGTCCCTTGGACAGCAAGGAGATCAAACCAGTCATTCGTAAAGGAAATCAACCCTGAATATTCATTGGAAGGACTGATGCTGAAGCTGAAGCTCCAGTACTTTGGCCACCTGATGTGAAGAGCTGACTCATTGGAAAAGACCCTGATGCTGGGAAAGATTGAGGGCAGAAGGAAAGGGGTGAAACAGAGGATGAGATGGCTTGATGTCATCACTGATTCAATGGACATGAGTTTGAGCAAGCTCTGGGAGATAGTAAAGGACAGTGAAGCCTGGTGTGCTGCAGTCCATGGGATTCACAAAGATTCGGACACGATGTAGTGACTGAACAACAAGCTGTAAAATAAATGTTGGAGGCACAGGTGTTTGTGAGGCTTGGATTGTGTTTATACTAACAATATCATCTATTTTTCCTAACTTTAAACAATTTTTATTATAGAAAGGTTTTCACACAGTTGGATGTTTCTTTACTCTGTACACAATTATTCTTACTCTCCATAGAAAAGCTGCTGCTTAACTTCTCATCGAGTGATGGCAAACACTAAAATCCTGATTTTAACAGCATTGTAGTAAAAATGCCTCAGTGGTTTAAGTTGAAAGCAGTATATTGGTACATGGCTCTTGTGCTCATTTACTAAGAACGTACAAATGTCTTTATTCAAAAATACAAAATAAATTATGTGTAGGCATGGACAGTGGCAGCAATAAACCATTCTGTTGTCAGCTGAAACCAGTAACTGATGGTTTTAGTTATTTTCTTAAACAACAGCCAGCCTTTTCTTCAGTCATCTTCAACTTACCTCACCTGGAGTTACTGGTGAGGAACACTGCCTTGAGCTACTTCTCACAGTTCATTAATAATGGCAAAGCACTATTCTAGGAAGAATATGGACCACTGCACGAATTTGCCTGTCATCTTTGTGCAGGGACCATGCTAATCTTCTCTGTGTCATTCTACTTTTAGTATATGTGCTGCCAAAGCGAGCACTAACAGTGTCATCTTGAAGACAGGTGACAAAGTCAGAAAGACAAATATACCATTCAGTTCATTTCAGACACTCAGTCGTGTCCGACTCTTTATGACCCCATGGGCTGCAGCACGCCAGGCCTCCCTGTTCATCACCAGCTCCTGGAGTTTACTCAAACTCACGTCCATCGAGTTGGTGATGCCATCCAACCATCTCATCCTCTGTCATCCCCTTCTCCTGCCTTCAGTCTTGCCCAGAATCAGGGTCTTTTCTGGTGTGTCAGTTCTTTGCATCAGGTGCCCAAAGTACTGGAGCTTCAGCTTCAGCATCAGTCCTTCCAATGAATATTCAGGACTGATCTTTAGGATGGACTGGTTGGATCTCCTTGCTGTCCAAGGGACTCTCAAAAGTCTTCTTCAACACCACAGTCCAAACGCATCAATTCTTCGGTGCTCAGCTTTCTTTATAGTCCAGCTCTAACATCCATACATGACTACTGGAGAAACTATAGTTTTTGACTAGATGGACCTTTGTTGGCAAAGTAATATATCTCTGCTTCTTAATATGCTGTCTAGCTTGGTCATAACTTTTCTTCCAAGGAGCAAGCATCTTTTAATTTCACGGCTGCAATCACCATCTGCAGTGATTTTGGAGCCCCCCAAAAATAAAGTCTGTCACTCTTTCCATAGTTTTCCCATCTATTTCCCATGAAGTGATGGGACCAGATGCCATGATCTTAGTTTTCTGAATGTTGAGCTTTAAGCCAACTTTTTCACTTTCCTCTTTCACTTTCATCAAGAGGCTCTTTAGTTCCTTTTCACTTTCTGCCATAAGGGTGGTGTCATCTGCATATCTGAGGTTATTGATATTTCTCCCAGCAGTCTTGATTCCAGCTTGTGCTTCATCTAGCCCAGCGTTTCTCATGATGTACTCTGCATATAAGTTAAATAAACAGCCTTGATGTACTCCTTTTCCTATTTGGAACCAGTCTGTTGTTCCATGTCCAGTTCTAACTGTTGCTTCCTGACCTGTATACACATATCTCAAGAGGCAGGTCAAGTGGTCTGGTATTCCCATCTCTTTCAGACTTTTCCACAGTTTGTTGTGATCCACACAAAGGCTTTGGTGTAATCAATAAGCAGAAGTAGCTGTTTTTTTTGAACTCTCTTGCTTTTTTGATGATCCAGACGGATGTTGGCAATTTGACCTCTGGTTCCTGTGCCTTTTCTAAAACCAGCTTGAAATCTGGAAGTTCATGGTTCACATATTGTTGAAGCCTGGCTTGGAGAATTTTGAGCATTACTTTACTAATGTGTGAGATGAGTGCAACTGTGCAGTAGTTTGAGCATTCTTCGGCATTGCCTTTCTTTGGGATTGGAATGAAAACTGATCTTTTCCAGTCCTGTGGCCACTGCTGAGTTGTCCAAATTCAGAAAAACAAATATACCATATGATATCACTTAAGTGAGGAATCTTAAATATGAGACAAATGGACATATCTGTGAAACACTCAAAGACACAGAGAACAGACTTGTTGTTGCCATGGGGGAAGGATGTGGAGGAGGGATGGATTGGGAGTTTGGGATTAGCAGATGCTAACTTTTATATATAGGATGGATAAACAACAAGGTCCTACAGCATGGGACAGGGAACCATATTCAGTATCCTGTAATAAACCATAATGGATAAGAATATAAAAAAGATGTATTTGTATAACTGAGTTACTGCTGTACAGCAGAAAATAACATAGCATTGTCAATCAACTGCACTTCAATAACATTAAATAAAAAAAGACGACTGACTAGATCAACCAGTTCACAGACTCGGACCCTGGTTTATTCAACTGATCTCTGAAGGCTCTTGAGAAGGTTGCCGTTTGTGAAGAGTATCATGCCTTTATTCTACCACCTGGAATGCCCCTCCCCTTCTTGGCCTGATAAAACCATCCAGTCCTTCAAAATCCAGCTGGAATGCCAGGTCCTTGTGATGCCTCTCCTGACCCCCCACTGATGGACTCCTCTAGGCATTGCTCGTCCCGTGGAGTCTTGATGTACTTTGTGAAATCATCACGCTGTGGTGTAACTCTTGGTTTGTCTCTCTCTCCTTGAATAAACTGAGTTTTTTTTAAGGTGGGGACTGACCTGTATCTGTCCATCTTTGTGTACCCAGCACCCAGTGTGGCCTTGAACACATGATAGGTGTTCAGGGAACACATACATGAAGTGTGGCCATTCATTCGGGCCATCATCTTTTAAGTTTATTTTATTGCTGAATGAACATTTTGTTTCATTTTTCTCTTGCTGTGGAACTTAACGAAGTTTTTTTAAGTGTCTGAGAGATGTTAATGATGTAACAAAGTAATTATACACAAGGGATGCTGGAAATACAGGGTAATGTAACTTAACAGTCCTTGAGGGAGGAGGGGAATAAATTTTTGTGAGGATAAAAAGGCAAAACATATACCTTGAATTGGAACCTCTTGAAAATTGTTCTTTAATGTCCATCCTTTGTTTTCTAGAATTTAGGAAGCAATGTATTAGTTCAAATCTCCTTTGTCTTCTTTAGCTTGCTTGGTAAAAATTAATGCTTTCTTCTACAGAATGAAACAAAAGAAATCTATGCTCAAAGGCAGCTTCTACTAAAAGACATAGATTTGCTGAGAGGCAGAGAAGCTGAGTTGAAACAAAGAATTGAAGCCTTTGAATTGTAAGTAATACGTGTCCATTTTGGACTTTCAGAATGAAGGAGATGAAAAAGAACTACTCAATATGTCTACATATTCTAATACTACAGAATAGAATTCTTGTTTGTAAAGGTGATATCACCTAGCTTCAAAGGCACACTTCAGGAGAAATGAGGATGAGTATTTTTTTGAAATATTAGACACTGGGATGAAAGCGGAAGGAAATGCCATCATCAGGCTACAGTGGGACCAGACAAATAATTTGGAGAAGCAAATAATGCTTTAAGAGATCATACGTTTCCCATTTCTGTCAACCATTCAGGTCTCACGGTTTCATGTGCATGTAGTAACTGAATTCCAGACAGCCAGACCTGCCAGATTGACCTGCTCTGCTGGCAAAAAAGGGGAACACGGTGGCTCTGAGTTGACCTGTATTGGGAGAAATTGTTGCTTGTAGTGTGTGTGTTGCTTTTTTCTAAACGTTCACCAGTCTTTGGTTCTTCACATCTTACCTAGGATACATAGCAAGCTCAGCATTGTATAGTTTATGGAATAAGCCTTCTTTCCCATTTATCTGCCATTAATTGGCACTCACAGACACTCCAGGAATCTTCTTTCCTTAAAAGATTTGTCTTCGTTTTCATGAATGTTGTTTTCTCATTTAAGTAGGCTAGGTTCATTTGATTTCTTCTCTCTACCAACCTTAGTGGTTTTGGCAGTACTGAAGAGGTAAATGGACCATAAGCGAGAAAAGGAAACCAATTTGGGCATTGATAGCTAATGATTATGTAATCACTTATTTACCTCCATTTTCCCTCCTCCTCCTTTCTAAGCATACTGAAAATGAACATGTTAAGTCATCAGTCGTGTCCGACTCTTTGTGACCCCATGGACTGTAGCCCACCAGGCTTCTCTGTCCATGGAATTCTCCAGGCAAGGATACTGGAGTGAGTTTCTATTTCCTTCTCCAAGGGATCTTCCCAACCAGGGATCGAATCCAGGTCTCCTGCATCACAGGCAGATTGTTTACCATCTGAGCCATCAGGGAAGCAATATCATATAAACTAAATACTGCTCCATTGCTTTACAGACTAACCAGCAGAGGGCGCTAACAGAGGCGTTTGATCCTTTGCCTGGAATAGTCTCTGTTGACTGGCGCTTCTGTTTTTAGCTTGATCTGAATCCCTGTGAACCCAGTTCCCCGGCTCTGGAATTGATTTTGTGCTTGACTTGAGGTTTCACTATTAAGACCATTCCTTTCTTTAGTGTTGGGACGTTCTGATTGATCCATCTATCTTTTGCTCTCTTTTCAGTATTTTCTCTTCAGTATTGATTTAGTTCACTGATATTGAACTAGTAGATTATGAAAGGCCAGAACACATTTTATGTCTTTAATAGCTCTGGGCTAGTCAGTTAGAAACAGTATTATAAAAGAAACAAGCACTTGAGTATACTAACTGAAGTTTGTGTGTAGCTTTGTAACTTAAAACATTAATCTTTTACCCCTGAATTGATTATGGCCGCTTACCACTTGTGACCATTTTTTTTTAAGTGTGAACCATCTCCTGTGAGACACCACTTTGGTTTTGGCATTTTCTCACTCACCCCAGCCAGAAAACTATTGAGTTCTGTCTATAGTTCAGATCCATCATCACTAGATCAGCTCCTAAAATAGTGGGACACTTCTGGCCCTTTGTTTTTACTCCCTAGCCGTGACAGTCACAGAACAGTTTGAGTCTGTGGGGCTAAAAACACATGTCTTTTCCCCAATATTAATATTTTTCAATTTTGCCTTATCTGTTTTTGCTAATTTCAGGGCCCAGAGACTGCAAGAAGAAAAAAATAAAAGCATGACTGATGGACTGCGGAGGCGGGAGTTGACTATAAAGAATATCGAGGAGACCTATGACCAAAAGCTCAAGAACGAACTTCTAAAGTAATTGTTTGGCATCTTAAAAAAAAAGTATCGTATTTGAATTAAGTTGATGGAAACACAGCAACACTAATAAAGTAGATAAGACTAGTATTTTATGGCAAAATCCAGTGTTTAAAAAGAATATACATGTTCATTGACAGTCAAGCTTTTCCTGTGAATACTCGAGTTAGGATGGTTTTAAAAAGATACAGTACAGGAAATAGCATCCTCTGCTTGTTCTTGTCACTTCTGGAGTATTTACTGAGGGCCTGTGATTTGCTTGAGTTTCTTAGGGCACCTTGTACCTTGCTGAGAAGCTATCAAATGGGGATTATAGTCACTTTTTATGTTTTCCTCTACCCCACTTATACTGCCATTCAGATGGAATAGCTAATGATCTGTAAATTATTCTGCTAATTCGTTATAGTATTTGTTGATCTGTATTCCTTCAAGATTCTGAAAAGCCAGAATCAAAAGGAACAAACTAGAATTAACTATATGAAGCAAAAAACGATAGAGGGAAAGGAAGGTGTGTACAGCTCTGGTACCATGGCTTCCCTCTAGTCTGCATTTTGCTGTGTTCTAGTGGATAGTATCTTAGTGCAGAGGCATTAAGTGCATATGTGGTAAGTTTTCTCTCCAGTGTTCAGTGTAATGTCTGGCACAAAGTAAGTGTTCACTTAATGTTTATTGATGTAATGAATTCATAGTGAAGTGATGACTCAACACAGCAACTCTCGATGTTTCTTCATCATTGGCCTCTCTCTACTGCTTTGTCCATAATTTGTCATTGATAGTCCATGATATAGTACCTTCAAAGGTTTTTGGAGGTTATTCTTTAAAATAATTCTAATAAAAAATATAGCAGTTTTCTGTGGATCAGTTTTGATGTGGTAGATTTTTGTCCACATATTTTATGGATTTATCTACATATTTTAGAGATGAGCTCTATAAGGAATCTATAGTTGTTAAAGTTTTAGGAATAAGTGAATAAAAGTGTGTATGTTAGCTTGATAATAGCTATGGAGTGGACTGTCAGGTATCTTTGTCTGTCCGTGGGTGTCCTTATATGACTTTGGCAGGTGTTGAGGTTCTGAGGATATTCACCACAGGAGTACTTCTTTCTTTTCTCTAATCTTTGAACCAGAAAGGCAGCTGCTAACAGCTGGTGGGGATGGTAAAATTCCATGAAAATGTGACTCTGGTATCACCAGTCCAAATATATTTGCTGTTGACAGTGGCTCTTGGTACTACTGTTCAGTTCCTTAGGGTGAAAGGTCTTATCCTGCTTGAGGGTGGGAAGGCGGGACAGGTGGACTGGAAGTGACTGACTTGTTATCCTTTGGGATTTAGAGTCTGCTGTACACAGTATAAAGTAAGTACATTTACTTTTTTTGTGTCACTGGATGCCAGCTGGGAAACAGTGCCCTCTATAGCCTCAGTAACATGACCCTTCATTTTGTGCTTGAGTTTTGGGACCCAGTTTATAGAACTGCAGCAAGACTTTAGTGGACTTTTTAAAGCCAGAATTTGGACCCCTGGCCTTAGCACTGAGTGCTCCAGAAGTTCATGTGTTGTCCTGCTTAGTACCCTTCAGTGCCCTGATGCCATAAGATAAGCTCATTGTTGATAGCAGTCTGTCTAGGGAAGTGACCAAAACTCATTTTCCATCCTTCTGATTCTCAGGTATCAACTTGAACTGAAGGAGGACTATATCACTAGAACCAACAGACTGATCGAAGATGAAAGGAAAAATAAAGGTGATTTGGGGAGCAGGGCAGGAAGCTGTATTTTTCAGTTTCAACACAGGTTATCAGCTTCTTAAGTTGGGTCTGTTCTTTAATCCAAAAAATATATACCTTCCACTTCATCGTTACTATTAACTGACATAGTTTTTGTCCTTTTAATTTTACAGAGTGAAAAAAATAATCACTGTCTTTCAATGTTTTTGTAAACCTTCTTGTTTAACTTTTTGTATATTCACAAAGATCAGTGATTTATTGGTAGAATTTTATTCAACTATATTTCAGTATATCTTGATGAATAAATCTGTGATGTCAAGAATGTGGCATCAACTTACTGCTGTGGGTTAATACTACTCTAAACCATGAGAGGTGTTATGACCTGATTTCTTATTTTTCTTAACTTCTAACACGTATTTATGCTTCATGATATTTTATTTTCACATATACCCTCCTAAACTCTTGTATATATTACCCCGAGACGAGGAGAGTTAGGTAATTGATCTTTCAGATATTTGACATTGCAGTGTATCTCTAGGAACTATCCTGTGACAAGAGTTTTGGGTGGCTATTTCAAATGGATTGCAAGGAGTCAGCCAGGGCTGGGCACTTGGTCCTTATCAGCAGGCCACCAGGTGTGTGTGGCTGCTCCTTGGCGCCTGTCGTGCTCAGACTAATATTAATACTTCTGTAGGAATTGGTATTGCCATGTAGTTAGCATGTGACTTTTTGATGATACATCTATATAGCCTTATGTTAGATGAAGTGATAATGACAAAATAATAACTATAAAATCTTACCAGAGCAGTCTTTGTCTTTAAGGAAATTCAGAGCTGTTGGCATGAGGGCCCCACATTCCACACGGGTGGTGTAACTCTGGTGACTTGTGTGTAGCAGGAAGTTCACCACATATATGACCGTTACAACTGACTTCACATCACCTAATGAGTAACAGGACTTACTTGCCTGCTAATTTTTTTTGACCCAATATCTGCTGTTTTATATCTTTTTTGGGGGAGGGGAATGCCACAGGGCTTATAAGATCTTAATTTCCTGATCAGTGATCGAACCTGCACTCTGGGCAGTGAAAGCATGGAATATTAACAACTGGGCCACCAGGGAATCCCCTCTGCTATTTTAGATGATGAAATAATGGTCATTAGGTCTGACATACTGGCTATAAATGATTAAATGACTTGTATGCACTGAGAAACCTTTATGATATTTAGTTGCTTGGCTCTGTCTTTCAGAGAAAGCTTTACATTTGCAAGAGGAACTTGCAGCTCTTAATTGTAAGAAGGAAGAACTTGATCGTTCTGTAAACCGTGTGAAAGAACTCGAGGTAATTGTTAATCATATTGATTTTTTGAAATAGATGTTAGACAACACAGGAAATTTTAACTTCAGTCACACATAATTTTTCTCAAGTGATCCTCTTTGTATGTTTAGACTGTTTATTATATGATTCAGAGGGTGATGGCTGAATTTAATTCAGTAGTTGTTCATTTCAGTCTTTGTCTCCTAGAGAAGCATAGAAAGAGCATGTCCTTTGGAGCCCAGAGTCGTCCTTGAATCCCTCACTGTGTGCCTGTGGGCAAGATCTGTGACCTCAGATCCCTTATCTGTAAGCTCTGGAATATTGCCCACATCCCATGGTTTGTTGAGGGATTTCAGCTGGTTTCTTTGCCTTTCCATAGCAGGTGGCTGGCATGTACTAGTATCTACTCAGCTTCTTTCCCCTTCCCCTCACCACCAGGTAAAAGCTCCTATCACTACATCGGGATCTCACAGATTAAAGCAAAATGAGAGGCATTTTTCACATGATACTGTTACTTTTTTTCTGTTCGTTTCTGTGCTTGCTATCCAAAGCCCAGAACTGGACCTTCAGATACTTGAAATATATTCTGTATATAAGATTGGTTTTTGCAACTGTGATGAATTACTTGAGAACTTTATAGGCTCCTGTCTTCAAATGAGATATATCAGACTGAGGGAAGGAGAGCACCTCCCAGCACCTTAGTAGTATCTATCTCACCTTTTCATATTAAAAAACAGACACATTATTAAATCTGTGATGGCTTTTGGGTCCTTAGTTGCATATGGAAAGTTGGATGAGAATCTGAAGGACTTGCTATGTAGGACAGGGTTCTGCATAAATTGAGTTGTATGAACTTGCCCCAGCTCCAAGACCAAAGTTGTTGTAGTTAGAGTCGTCTTGTTACAGAGCAGCAGACCAGCGAGCTGACCATAATTAAATTATGCCACAAAGCTGAGAGCAGACTGTCAGCATTTACCTACTCAGTCCTGTAAAGTCTCTGTTCAAATACGAGTTTTCCTTTTCCAATTCCAGCTTGAATTGGAGTCTGTCAGAGCTCAATGTTTGGCGTTAACAAAGCAAAACCACATGCTAAGCGAGAAGGTTAAAGAGATGAGTGACTATTCTCTACTGAAAGAAGGAAAACTGGAGCTTCAGGCACAAAATAAACTACTTAAACAACAAGTGGAAGACATGAAAAGTGAAAACATGCATCTCCTAAACCGTAAGTCTTTTTTAAAAAATGATTTGTAATTCATGTTAGGTTCATAATAGGAAATTGCTTTTTTTTTTCTTTTTGGCTACACCATGAGAATGTGGGATCTTAGTTCCCCAACCGGGGATCAAACCTGTGCCCCCTGCAGTGAAAGTGCAGAGCCCTAACTACTGGACCACCAGGGAAGTCCCAGGAAACTGCTCTAGGGGAGGCTTCAGTTGGGAAGCTTTTATAAAACTAAAATTCCAGATTGAAATTCCTTCTTTTTTGCTTGCTATTCCATAATTCATAGTGTCTGTAAGAATAAACATTTTTAAATTTAATTTTTATTTTAGATTAGAGTATAGTTGATTTACAGTGTTGTGTTTCAGGTTGTAGAGAAAGGGATTCTGTTACACATATACAAATACCCATTCTTTCTCAGCTTCTTTTCCCATGTAGGTCATTACAGGTTATTGAGTCAAGTTCCCTGTGCTGTACAGTAGGTCCTTATTATCTATTTCATATATGGTACTGTGTGTCTGTTAACCCAAAACTCCTAATTTTATCCTTCTCCCTGCCTTTCCCCTATGCTAACCATAAACTTGTTTTTGAAGTCTGTGTAGTCTGTTGTGTTTTGTAAATAAGTTCATTTGTATGACTTTTTAGATTCCACGTATAAGTGATATTGTAAGATATTTGTCTTTTTCTGTGACTTGGCCTCACTTAGTATGGTATTCTCTAGTTGCATACTTGTTGCTGCAAATGGCATTATTTCTTTTTTGTGGCTGAGCAGTATTCCATTGTGTATATATACCATATCTTCTTTATCCATTCATTTGTCCATGGACATTTGGTTGCTTCTATGTCTTGGCTATTGTAAATAGCACTGCAGTGAACAATGGGGTATGTGTATCTTTTCAAATTATGGTTTTCTCCAGATATGTGCCTAGCAGTGGGATTGCTAGATCACATGGTAGTTCTGTTTTTATTTTTTTGAGAAACCTCCATACTGTTCTCCATAGTGGTTGTACCAGTTTACATTTCCACCATCAGTGAAGGAGGATTCCCCTTTCTCCATGCCCTTTCCAGCATTTATTGTATATAGACTTTTTGATGAGGGACATTCTGATTGGTGTGAGGTTGTATCTTATTGTAGTTTTGATTTGCATTTCTCTAATAATTAGTCATGTTGAGCATCTTTTCATGTGCTTTTTAACCATCTGTATGTCTTTTTTGGAGAAATGTCTATTTAAATCTTTTGCCCACTTTTTGATTGGGTTATTTGAACTGCATGACCTATTTGTATATTTTGGAAATTAATCCTTTGTTGGTTACTTCATTTGTAAATGTTTTCTCCCATTCTGTTGGGTGGTCTTTTTGTTTTTTGGTTTTTTTTTTTTATGGTTTCCCTTGCTGTGCAAAAGCTTTGAAGTTTTATTAGGTCCCATTTGCTTATTTTTATTTTCATTACTCTAGGAGGTGGATCCAAAAAGATATTGCTACAACTTATATCAGTGTTCTGCCTGTGTTTTCCTCTAAGTGTTTTATACTATCTGAGCTTACCCAGTGGCTCAGTGGTAAAGAATTGCCCGTAATGCAGGAGACCTGGGTTTGATCCCTGGGTCGAGAAGATCCACTGGAGGAGGGCATGGAAATCCACTCCAGTACTCTTGCCTGGAGAATCCCTTGGACAGAGGAGCCTGGCAGGTTACAGTCCATGGGGTTGCAAAGAGTTGGACACGACTGAGCATATATGCATGGGCTTACATTTAGGCCCTTTAATCCATTTGGGGTTTATTTTTGTATATTGTGTTAGAGAATGTTCTAATTTCATTCTTTTGCATGTAGCTGTCCAGTTTTCCCAGCACCACTTGAAGAGACTGTCTTTTCAACATTGTATATTCTTGCCTTCTTTGTCATAGATTAATTGACCATAGGCGCGTGGGTTTATTTCTGGGCTTTCTGTTCTGTCCCATTGATCTATATTTCTGATTTTGTGCCAGTACCATATTGTCTTGATTACTGTAGCTTTGTAGTATAGTTTAAAGTCAGGGACCCTGATTCCTCCAGCTTCATTCTTCTTTCTCAAGATTGCTTTGGCTGTTCGAGGTCTTTTGTGTCTCTATACAAATAGTGAAATTGTTTGTTCTAATTCTGTGAAAAATGCCATTGGTAATTTGATAGGGTTTGCACTGTATCTGTAGATTGCCTTGGGTTGTTGTTCAGTCGCTCAGTCATGTCTAACTGCTTGTGACCCCATGGACTGCAGCATGCCAGGCTCCTCTGTCCTTCACCATCACCCAGAGCTTGCTCAAACTCATGTCCATCGAGTTGGTGATGCTATCCAACCATCTCATTCTCTGTCATCACCTTCTCCTCCTGCCTTCAATCTTCCCCAGCATTGGGGTGTTTTCTAATGAGTCGACTCTTCGCATCAGGTGGCAAAGTACTGGAGCTTCAGCTTCAGCTTCAGCATCGGTTTTTCCAATGAATAGTCAGGATTGAGAAGGACTCAAGAATAGTAAAATTTGCATTTATGCGCATTAAATTGTTTTCAAATTCCTGTGGCAGAATTGCTCGTTGTCCATTTGATGGAGCTGTTAGAAAATTGTGTGCATGCCCTAAAAGGAAGAACAATTTGAAACTTCTCTAGCTGCTTTTAAAAGTAAAGCTCAATGAGAAAACTTCAGGTTGATAACAATCACTATCTGTTACTTTCCTAGGCATAGCTCAGCCGTCTCCCGAACTGCTGATTTTTCAGAAAGAATTAAAGAAGGCAGAAAATGCTATTGCATTTGAGCATAAGGAGTTCGAAACCCACAAGCAAGCTCTACAAAAACAGCTTCAAAGCGAGGTGAGTATTGCTCCTTGTGCAGCCAGGGGTCGGGCCAGTCTGCTGCATAGATATGTGAACTTGGCACACACCACACCGGTGTAAATGGGGTTTACTTCAACATCAGAGCTCCCCCAAGGCGCTAAAGTATGTGCTTTCTCATCTGAGAGAACTCTCCAGTGATCATGTGACTTTATATTCATAATTGTCACAAAATCCAGAGGCAAGCAAACTCACTTAAATGCACAATTTTTCAAGTCCTGGTGGTGCCCACAGTGGCAGTGTCTTGATTCTCACCCTGTGACTTGGAAATACTACTGCCATCTCTCTTGTGTCTGCCCTGGAGTAGCTGCTCTAACTTGCATGTGACAAGAGGTGGAAACTTGTTTTATCTTTCGTCATCTTGTAGGGACCCTGTGCGTTAAGGGTGTAACGCTGCTCAGAATTGGCAAAAGGGCAAAAGAGAATAAGCCTAATGAGAGAATAGCTCCCTTTGAAGTGAGCTGTGATTTCTTTTATGTTCATTTCTTTTCTTCTCTAATTCTCTGCAGATTGAGCGCTCTGCCCAGCTGAAGGCCCAGGTATTAGAATATGATGCTTCTGTCAAGAGGTTAACTACACAGGTTTCAATTTTAAAATTGCAACTAAAACAAACTCAGACAGGTTAGAGACATTTTTAACCTTTATGTGTGTGTGTGTGTGTGTGTGTGTGTGTGTGTGTAAAACTTCTGACATTTGTGAAAATGTAATTGTTACTCATTGAATTCTTAGTAATTCTCATAGTAGGGGAAAGCTTCCCAGGTGGCTCAGTGGTAAAGAACCCTCCTGCCAATGCAGAAGACGTGGGAAATATGTGTTTGATCCTTGGGTGGGGAAGATCCCCTGGAGAAGGGAATGGCAACCCAATCCAGTATCCTTGCCTGGAGAATCCCATGGACAGAGGGCCCTGGCGGCCTATAGTCCATGGGGCCACAGAGTTGGACACAGCTGAGCACACATAGCACCTCGTAGGGAAAAGTCATAGAGAAATGTGCCATCTCAGAAGTCACGCTCCCTGTCCATTTCAGGGATACCAACCAGGTATCCAACCAAACAAGTCAGCCAGCGTGACTTGTTTTCACAGGTGCCCCATGCTTGGGGGAACCTCATACCACAGATAGGTGTGATAGTGACACAGAAGCCCCCAAATTCATCCTGGACCTAGGCTTTCCTTTTTTATTTGCTGTCTGGTGGCTCAGACAGCAAAGAATCCGCCTGCAGTGCAGGAGACCTGGGTTTGATCCCTGGGTTAGGAAAATCCCCTGGAGAAGGGAATGGCAACCCACTCCAGTGTTCTTGCCTGGGAAATCCCATGGACGGAGGAGCCTGGCAGGCTACAGTCCATGGGGTTGCAAAGAGTCAGACATGACTGAGCGACTGACACTCACACATCCTGATAATAAGATCAATCAACTCTTGAGTGGTTTTATATATTCCCTGACAGAGGTTTATGTGAGTGGGAGAGGCAGCGTGGCCTGGCTGAAAGAGCACTGCTGCTGAAATCAGAAAACTGGTTTTGTACCCCAGTTTTGCAGTTAAGTTGTTTGGTTTTGGGTACATTTCTTTTAACTTCCTTGGGCCTCGAGTCCCCTCTTTGTAATGAGGATAATACCTTCTGTGCAGTGGAGGATGAAGGGGATATGTGGTTGGCTCCAGTGCAGTGCCTGGGGCACATAAAACACTTGGGGAAATGGCCACTGCTGTCATTTTATTACTGTGTCTTCCTGTGGATGCATGACATCTGCCCCTCCTTCTTACCAAGTGCCAATTTTGACGCTTTCTTGAGCTGCTTTCAAGCCCAGCAGAAGTTCATGAGACTTTGTGATTCTGAGCCATCCTCAGTTCCTATTTGCACTTCTTCCCCCTCGGGCCCTTGGCCCTTTCTCCCCACCCTACTTTTATTTCCGTCTCTTCACTCATCTCTACTCTTTCCTGTTGCTCATTTTCTCGCCACAACTCTGCATTTGCCAAACTTCACACTGCTGAAACTATCCTGAGCTCAGATCATTAGAAATAGTTCAGTGAGGATGGAAGCTTCACGAGCACGGGCCTGCCAAGCATCTGTCCCTGGCACCATCAAGGTGGCCTTGCAGGAGAGGAGCGGTCACATGTGGTGGCTTTGCATTAGGCCAGCCCAGTGACTTGGTGCTTTGCAATTGGGTGATTCAGCTATAGTCTCCTGTCCATGACGTGGGAGCAGTGAGAGTTTTGGGCCCACGGTGGCGCCCTGACCACATGCCCTTCCCCTCTCTGAGATTCAGGCTGTACGCAGTAGATTTTGCTGCAGCCCTGGGAGTTTGGAGGTGGCATCCTGTAATGAGACACATTCATTATTTTGAAGTCAAGTGTGTGAATGTTCCTGCTGATTAAATAAAGATTATAAATGGGCTTAAATCAGATCAGGTCAGGTTTTTCAACCACATGAGTTCAAGTCTGGTTAGGCTTTGTCCCCGAATACATTGTGAATGCCTTTTCAGTTCTCAGAGCTTTATGGATTTCAAGGTCGTGCATAATGGATTGTGAAGTAATAGTATGCATTACAAAAGAAGGCATATGAAGCAATAGTTGGTACATATAAGCTCTCAAACGTTAATAATTAGTGATTTGACTGTGGTTTTACAGACTTTTTTTTGTTTAAGTATAGTTGATTTACCCTATTGTGTTGATTTCTGCTGTGAAAGTGAAAGTGTTAGTCACTCAGTTGTGTTCGACTCTTGTGCGACCCCAAGGACTGTAGCTCACCAGGCTCCTCCATCCATGGGATTCTCCAGGTAAGAGTACTGGAGTAGGTTGCCATTCCCTTCTCCAGGGGAGCTTCCCCACCCAGGGATCGAACCCAGGTCACCTGCATTGCAGGCAGATTCTTTACCCTCTGAGCTACCAGGCATAACTTTGGTTTTACAAACTACTTTTTTTTTATTGAAGTATAGTTGATTTACTCTATTGTGTTGATTCAGCTGTACAGCAAAATGATTCACTTGCACGCATGCACGCGCACACACACACACACACACACACACACACACACATATATAAATTGCTTTTGGTACTGTTTTCCATTACAGTTTATCACAGGATACTGAATATAGTTCTCTGTGCTCTACGGTAGAACTTTGTTGTTTACCCCTTCCATACATAGTAGCTTATATCCGCTAACCCCAGCCTCCCACTCCATCCCTCCCCCAACGCCCTCCCCCTTGGCAACCATAAGTCTGTTCTCAATGTCTAAGAGTCTGTTTCTGTTTCATAGATGTGCTCATTTGTGTCATATGTTAGATTCCACATAAAAGCGATACCACATGGTATTTGTTTTTCTCTTTCTGACTCACTGCACCTAGTATGGTATTCTCTAGTTGCATCCCTGTTGCTGCAAATGGCATTATTTTGTTCTTTTTTATGACTGGGTAATATTCCTCTGTGTGTGTGTGTGTGTGTGTGTGTGTGTACACACCACATCTTTATCCACTCATCTGTTGATGAAGGTTTAGGTTGTTTCCATGTCTCGGCTATTGTGAATAGTGCTGCTGTCAACATACAGGTGCATATGTCTTTTTGGATTAGAGTTTTGTCTGTATATACGCCCAGGAGTGGAATCACTAGATCATATGGTAATTTATTTTTACGTTTCTGAGGAACCTCCATACTCTTTCCCATTTTTCAATTGAGTTGTTTGTTTGTTTTGCCATTGAGTGTATGTATTTTGGAAATTAAGCCCTCGTTAGTAGCATTGTTAGCAATATTTTGTCCCATTGTATAGGTTGTCTTTTTGTTTTGTTTATGGTTTCTTTTGCTGTGCAAAGGCTTGTACGTTTGATTAGGTCTCATTTGTTTATTTTTGTTTTTATTTCTATTGCCTTGGGAGACTGACCTAAGAAAAAATTGCTGTGATTTATGTCAGAGAATATTTTCCTATGATCTCTTCTAGGAATTTTATAGTATCATGTTTTATGTTTAAGTCTTTAAGCTATTTGGAGTTTATTTTTGTGTATGGTGAGAGGGTGTGTTCTGATTTTGTTGATTTACATGCAGCTCTTCAGCTTTCCCAGCACCACTTGTTGAACAGACTGTGTTTTTCCCATTGTATATTATTGCCTCCTTTGTTGAAGATTAATTGACTGTAGATGTGTGGGTTTATTTATGGGCTCTCTATTCTATTCCATTAATGCATATGTCTGTTTTTGTGTCAGTACGATGATGTTTTAATTACAGTAGCTTTGTAGTATTGTCTGAAGTCTGGAAGGGTTATGCCTTCTGGCTTGTTTTTTTTTTTTTTTTCCCTCAGGATTACTTTGGCAATTCTGGGTCTTTTATGGTTCCATATAAATTTTAGGATTGATTATTCTAGTTCTTTGAAGAAATATAATGGGTAATTTGATAGAGATCACATTAAATCTATAGATTTCTTTGGGTAGTATTGCCATTTTAATTACTTTTATTTTATTTTTAAACCTTACATAATTGTATTAGTTTTGCCAAATATCAAAATGAATCCACCACAGGTATACATGTGTTCCCCATCCTGAACCCTCCTCCCTCCTCCCTCCCCATACCATCCCTCTGGGTCGTCCCAGTGCACCAGCCCCAAGCATCCAGCATCGTGCATTGAACCTGGACTGGCATCTCGTTTCATACATGACATTTCACATGTTTCAATGCCATTCTCCCAAATCTTCCCACCCTCTCCCTCTCCCACAGAGTCCATAAGCCTGTTCTATACATCAGTGTCTCTTCTGCTGTCTCGTATACAGGGTTATCGTTACCATCTTTCTAAATTCCATATATATGCGTTAGTATACTGTATTGGTGTTTTTCCTTCTGGCTTACTTCACTCTGTATAATAGGCTCCAGTTTCATCCACCTCATTAGAACTGATTCAAATGTATTCTTTTTAATGGCTGAGTAATACTCCATTGTGTATATGTACCACAGCTTTCTTATCCATTCATCTGCTGATGGACATCTAGGTTGCTTCCATGTCCTACAGCTCAACTCCAGAAAAATAAATGACCCAATCAAAAAATGGGCCAAAGATCTAAATAGACATTTCTCCAAAGAAGACATACAGATGGCTAACAAACACATGAAAAGATGCTCAACATCACTCATTATCAGAGAAATGCAAATCAAAACCACTATGAGATACCATTTCACACCAGTCAGAATGGCTGCGATCCAAAAGTCTACAAAAGTATTGCCATTTTAACAGTATTGTTCCAGTCCAAGAGCATGGGATATCTTTCCATTTCTTTGAATCCTCTTTAATTTCCTTTATTAATATTTGATGGGCTTCCCTAGTAACTCAGCTGGTAAAGATTCCACCTGTAGTGCAGGAGACACCAGTTCAATTCCTGGGTCTGGAAGATCCACTGGAGAAGGGATAGGCTACCCACTCCTGTATCTTGGGTGTCTCTGGTGGCTCAGCTGGTAAAGAATCCTATTTTATAGTTCTCAATGTATAAATCTTTCACCTCGGTCAAGTTTATTTTTCATTTTTTTGGAGGGGGAAGTAATTTTAAGAGGTACTGTTTTTTTACATTCCCTTTCTAATATTTCATTGTTAGTGTAAAGAAATGCAACTGGTTTCTGAAGGTTAATCTTGTATCCTGCTACTTTGCTGAATTCATTTATTAGAAATAGTAGTTTTTGTGTAGAGTCCTTAGGATTTTCTATAGGTGTAGTTTCATGTCATCTGCATATAGTGGCAATTTTACCTCTTCCCTTCCAATTTGGATACCTGTTATTTTTCTTGTCTAATTGTTGTGGCTAGAGCTTTCAGTACTGTATTGAATAGAAGAGGTTAGAGTGGGCATCCTTGTCTTGTTCTAAATTTTACTAGAAAGGCTTTTGGCTTTTCACCATTGAGTATTACGTTGGCTGTGGGTTTTTCATAAATGGTTTATTGTGTTCAGACATGTTCCCTCTATACCCACCTTAGTAAGAGTTTTGTCTTGACTGGATGTTGAGTTTTCTCAAATGGTTTTTCTGTATCTATTGAGATGATCGTGTGGTTTTTGTCTTTTGTTTATGTGGTGTTTCACATTGATTTGTGTACGTTGAACCATTCTTGTGAGCTTGGGATGAATTTCATGTGGGTTGTGTATATGATCTTTTGTATGTATTGTTGGATTCAATTTGCTAATAGTTTGCTGAGGAATTTTTCATCTATATTCATCAAAGATACTGATCTGTAATTTTCTTTTTTGGTGGTGTCTTTGGTTTTGGTATCAGAGTGACAGTGGTTTCATAGAAGATCTTTGTGAGTGTTCCTACCTCCTCAAGTTTTTGTAAGAGTTTAAGAAGGATCTGTATAAGTTCTTCTTTGTATATTTGGAAGAATTCACCTGTGAAGACATCTGGTCTTGTACTTTGTCTGTATGGATTTTTTTGTTTGTTTGTTTTAATTACAGATTCTCTTTCACTTCTAGTGATCAGTCTGTTCAAATTATTTCTTCTTGATTCAGTTTTGGTGAGCTCTATATTTCTACAGAGTTGTCCATTTCTTCTAAGTTGTCAAATTTATTGGCATATAATTGTTCTTAGTATTCCCTTAGTTTTTGGGTTTTTTTTTTTTTTTTGTATTTCTGTGGTATTGGCTGTTGTATCTCTTTTTTAATTTCTTATTTTGTTTATTTGGGTTCTTTCTCTTTTCTTGGTGAGCCTGGCCAGAGGTTTATCAGTTTTATTTACTCTTTCAAAGACCCAGCTCTTGGTTTTATTGACTTTTTCCATTTTTTAATTGCTACTTTATTTTCTATCTTTATTCCTTCTTTCTGCTGACTTTAGGTTTTGTTTGTTCTTTTTCTGATTCTTTTAGGTGGTATGTTACATTGTTTATTTGAGATTTTTCTTTTTTTTTTTTTTTTTGAGGAAGGCCTGTATTACTGTGAACTTCTAAGAACTGCTTTTGCTATGTCCCTTAGATTTTGTATGGTTCTGTTTTCACTGTCATTTGTTTTAAGGTATTTTTAAATTTCCACTTTGGTTTCCTCGTTGATCCATTGGTTTTCCAGTAGCATATTGTTTAGTCTTTCCCCATTTCTTTTTCTGTGGTTAATTTCTAGTTTCATGCGTTTATAGTCAGAAAAGATGTGTGATAATTTCTGTACCATTAGATATGTTGAGGCTTGTTTGTGCTCCAGCATGTGGTCAGTTGTAGAGACTGTTCCATGCACAGCTGAAAGGAATGTGTATTGGTTTTTTGTTCTTGGATATAATGCCATGAAAATACCAATTAGGTCTAACTGCTCTGTTGTACCATTTAGGATCTCTGTTGTTTTATTATTATTTTGCATAGAAGATCTGTCCATTGATGGGAGTGGGGTGTTAAAGTCTCCTACCAGTATCATATTCTTGTGAATTTATCTCTTTATATCTGTTTGTGTTTGTTTTATGTGTTTGGGTGCTTCTATGTTAGGCACATATATTTTAGGTTAACACATGTAAAATCTTCTTCTTGTATTGATCCTTTTATCATTATAAAGTGTCCTTCATTATCTTTTTTTATGACCTTTGTGTTAAAGTCTATTTTGTCTGATTAAAGTATTGTGATCCCTGCTTTCTTTTCATTTCTCTTTGGTTAAAATATCTTTTTATATCTCCTTACTTTCAGTCTGTGTCCTTTGCCCTAAGCTCTTGTTTTTTTTAATCCCGTCAATCACTGGATCTTTTGATTGGTGCATTCAGTCCATTTACATTTAAAGTGATTACTGTTAGATATACATTTATTGCCATTTTAAGGCTTGTTTTCCCATTGATTTTATATTTGTCCATTTCTTTTTGTTTTCCTTTGTGTGGTTTGATGATTTTCTTTTGTGTTATACTTATGTTCTCTTCTTTTTGGTTTTTGTGAATCTGTTGTATGTTTTTGATTTGTAGTTACCCTGTTTTTCAAGTATGTTAACTCCATCCTTTATCTACTTGCCTTAGACTGGTAGCCATATAGGCTCTAAAATATTCTAGGAAGTGGGGGAAAAAATCTATGTTTTCTTACTCTCTTTCTCTTGCTGTCTTTAGAATCCTCTCTTTAACTTTTGCCATTTTTTAACTAGAATATGCCTTGGTGTAGGTCTCTTTGAGTTTACCTTATGTGGAACCCTGTCTGCTTCCTGCACCAGATATCTGTTTACATCTTCAAGTTTGGGAAGTTTTCAGCCGTGATTTCTTCAAATACATTTTTGATCTTTTCTCTTTCTTCCTCTTCTGGAATCCCTATTATGTATAGCTTGGCATGCTTTTTATTGTCCCATAGGTCTCTAGATCAATTGGTAAAGAATCCGCCTGCAGTGCAGGAGACCCCAGTTCGATTCCTGGGTTGGGAAGATCCACTGGAGAAGGGATAGGCTACCCACTCCAGCATTCTTGGGCTTCCCTTGTGGCTCAGCTGGTAAAGAATCTGCCCACAATGTGGGAGACTTGGGTTTGATCTCTGGGTTGGGAAGATCCACTGGAGAAGATAAAGGCTCCCCTCTCCAGTATTCTGGCCTGGAGAATTCCATGAACTGTATAGTCCATGGGGTCACCAAGAGTTGGACACGACTGACTACTTTCAGGTCTTTTGTTTAGGTTTCTTTTTTTTTTTTTTTTCATTTGGCTTTCTCTCTGCTGTCCTGAATGGGTGATTTACATTATTCTGTCTTCTGGGTCACTTATTCATTCTTTGGTGTTACTGGTTTTGTTTTGTTTTGGCCATGCAGGCCAAACAGGCCATGCAGGCCATGTTTTGGCACATGACTTGCAGGATCTTAGTACCCTGACCAGGGATTGAACCCACACCCTCAGCAGTGAAAGTGTGGAGTCCTAACCACCGTACCACCAGGGAATTGCTTGTTTTTCTACATAATTCATTGCCTTTAGTTCAGTTTTCATCTCAGCAATGAGTTTTGTAATTCTCTTGCTTCCTCTTTATCGTTTCTAGTCCCTTTTTTACAGTACTCTGCATTTTTACTGACACTTTTTCTTACTCCCTTTAATATTTTCATTATCTTTTTTGAAATCAGTGTCTGTTAAACTGAAGAGGTCTGTTTCATTGTTTGTTCTTTCAGGGGAATTATCTTGGTCTTTTAACTGGGAGTGGTTCCTTTGCTTCATTTTACTTAATTTTCTCTCTCAAACTTACAGAGGAGAAATATATCTGTTGTGGTCTTGGGGGACTATTTATATGCGGAAGCATCACTGTGTAGCTTCTGTGGGTTTAGTGTTTGTTTGGCATGAGGGCTGTTTTTTGATATGGATGCCTGTGACCTCTTTGCTCAGCGTGTGCTGGCCATGGTCATTATCCCCTTATAATCAGGGTGTGCAGGTACAGTGGCTGCTGCCCAGTCCTGAGGTTCTCAGCATTGGTGGAGGATCTCACACACTCCCAGAGCATGCGATGGGATCATTGATGGCTTGAGACCACTGCTGGAGCCCAGAAGGGCGGCAGTGGTGGCCATTCAAGACTGCTTCTGTAGCCTGAGGTGTGGGGAGTAAGTCACAGCAGAGGCTCAGAACCGATCCTGAAGCCTGTGGCATGCAGGTGGTGGTTGCTGCAGCTCGTGACCCCTCTTGAAGCTCCTGTAAGCCGTGTCATGCCACCTGAAAGTGTGAACAGCGGAAGAGGCTGCAGTAGTGCGTCCCACCACTCCCCTCACACACCCCAACCATCAATAACACCTGGCCTCTAAGGTGGCCCAAGCTTCTTCCATGTACACCCTCAGGAGCGACTGCTCCAGACTCCAGCCCCTTCAGGCTGTTTCCATACAGCCCACCCTAGCCCTCTCCCTGGGTCTGATTTCTGAAGCATGAGCTTCAGCACCCAGCTCCTGCCTGCATGGGAGGACACATGTCTCGGGCTGGGGAGTATAGGGCAGTGGTGCTGACCTTTTGTGCAGGTCTCTCCGTCCCAGCTGCTGCACTCCAGAGGCTGCGTTCTTCTCCAGAGGCTCTGGAGCTCACCTCCATCTTGGCTGATCTCATGGGGTGCAGGAACCTTGCCTCTTTTATAGCACCCTCCTGAGGATACAGATCCTGTCCCAACTTCTTCCTTGCTTTTTTTTCCCTTTTGTCCTTCCTGGTTCCATGGAGATTTTCTTGCCCTTTCAGAGGTCTGAGATCTTCTGCCAGTGTTCAGTAGATATTCTGTGCAAATCACTCTACATGTAGATGTATTGTTGATGTATTGTGGGCAGAGATGAGCTTCACATCTTACTACTCCACCATCTTGATCACACGCCACAGACTGTTTAATGTGCTAGTTGATTTTTCAACCAAAAAATTGCTGAAACGTTTCAGTTTGGTTCTCCACCTCTTCCCTTCCTGTCTCACACTCTGTTTGTGACCTGCAGCACTAGAGAATGAAGTGTACCCCAACCCGAGCCACTCTCTGCTGAATCGCTCCATCAGCGGGTTAATGAGCACCAGGGTGGAACCTCGTGATGGCGACATCAGTGGGGATTTCTTGAAAAATCCTCTGAGACAAGAGGAGGTGACAGCAGGCCCAGTTACACCGCGGATCCCCAGATACCCAAATGCCAGCGCAGAGGGAAGTTCCCCTGATTCCGACCTCGAGTTTGTAGCCAGTACTAAGGTGAGAGTGAGAGAGCTGGAGCAAGAAGCAGAGTGCCTGGAAAAAGCTTTCCAGAACTACCATCAAAGGGTCAGTCAGTGCCCTACCAAGAGCCGCTTGGCAGCCAGGAGCCCACCCTTGCTGTGTCTGCCGGGGACTCTCAAGAACATCACTGCAGCTGTTCCCGAGAGGTGTGTTTTTATGGATGCCAGAGTCACCTCTCAGCAGCCTCCAGTAAGCACACGCGGAGGGGATGACAGCGAGGTGTCCGAGGTGCCCAGCAGCATGGCCTCAAGGTCACACAAGAGCACAGCCTCCAGGCGACTCTCCTCCACGCCACTCCCCAAACCGAGAAGCCTCGATAGTGAAACATACCTGGAAGGTGAGCTATGGACACAGGCCTGTGGATGCTCTGGTTGGGGCTCAGTTGCTCCTCATCCCTCCTCTCCTCTGGGTAACAGTGCAGCTGGAGGCTGATAAACTGGGAGTCATGGGAGCCTCTGAACTGTGGGCTCCTAGGGAACCCTGACTCCCCCACCCAAGGTTACAGGTGGTGTGCAGGCTGTAGGATGGAGGGTCAAGTGCCAGCATTTTGCTTGGCACGTGGAGGTTTTTAGAGTGACTGTGGCTTTTCTTTGGCTGCTGGTTAGTTTCATGTGTTCTCCTGTTATCACTGAAGTTTCATTTTCATGCCTGAATTGTTAGTTTTGTGGATAACTTTCACGTACCCCACTGCTTGCAAAGATGATCGAATGCATTTTCAAAGTGGTAGAAGTCTCTAGAAGCTGCACTGCCATCTTCTCCATGCAGTTTGTAACGTGCTTTTCCTGGTTGCTCCTGCCCCGTAGGTCTGGGCCGGTCCACTGTCACCACCACCTGTCCTGACAGAAAGCCACAGCCTTCGCCTGCAGAGTCCAGGCACATTTCGGTGCACTCGCTCTCCAGCCCTCTGGAGCAGAAAGCCAGGTAAGTACCTCGTTCTCTGCCTGGCCTCTGCTGAGGCTGGTTAGCTTCCTGTGGTCTCAGCCAGGACTGGCTCCATTTTTTTAGGTGATGTTAAAGACCACGTGGCAGGATAGAATTTGCAGTCAGATTATAAGATGCATGATCTCTGAGAATCATTTGAATTATTGCCTGGAGGAAAAAAAGATTCTACTTGTTTGCTAAACTTGATGTATAGTGTATGCGTAGAAGTCGCTCAGTCATGTCTGACTCTTTGTGACCCCATGGATTATACAGTCCATGGAATTCTCCAGGCCAGAATACTGGAGAGGGTAGCCTTTCCCTTCTCCAGGGGATCTTCCCAACCCAGGGATCAAACCCAGGTCTCCCACATTGCAGGCAGATTCTTTACCAGCTGAGCCACAAGGGAAGCCCTAGAATGCTGGAGTGGGTAGCCTATCCCTTCTCCAGTGGATCTTCCTGACCCAGGAATCGAACCGGGGTCTCCTGCATTGCAGGCAGATTCTTTACCAAGTGAGCTACCAGGGAAGACCTATAGTATATGTACTTGGGTATTAATAAGCATCTTCATAGTTCTGTGAATAGACTTGGTTTATAAAGATAAAACACATAAAAAATTTGCAAATGCAAACCAATTCACTGTAAACGTTAAATAGTTTTGTACATCATTAAAAAGTCACTTACAAATATTTAGGCATTTAAATGTAAACAAATAAGGTTCCACAGTGTCAATCACTGAAACAAATTCAAAAGTGGTAGTTAGTCCTAGGATACATGGGCTGAAGCAGCATGGGGTGGGTGTGTCGAGAAGCTTGGGGGCGGGGGTGGGCAGCAGGCTGAGATTCAAGTCAAGGGTAGGCCTTCTACCTGTGCCTAGTCCCCACGGTAGGAGATTCTGACTCCTCTCTCGGCTCAGGCCTGGGCGTCTGTGTGTTGATGCTCATCTACTGTACAAAGGTGAGAACTACCACAGGTGCTTGTCTGGTCCTAAAGTAGGTAATTTTTTCTCGTATCGGTCTTTCTGTGTTAAAGCCAAGAAGAGAGGCAGGACACATCTTCAGCTGGCTCATGCTAATGGTGTAAAGAGCTTTTTGAAAAAATTTTCAAGTTCTTTAAATAAAAATTCCTCCTTGGAACAGCTTTGAGAGTGCCAGGATATTCTTTCTTAACAATGGTAGTACCCAACTCATGGCATGAGGCAGTGTGGAAGAGTGACTGAGTTAATACATATTAATGGTTTGGAATGATGTCTGGTGCATGGAGAGCACCCAGTGCAGAGTAGCTCCTATTCACTATGTGTCCACGAAAAATTAATTTTCTGAACTATTTTCTCAAATCACAAAAGGCTTTTCATCACCCTCTGCTCTTATGTCTTACATTATTAAAGTTTCACATTCTTGAATTTTATTCTTCCCATCCAGTCTTTATCAAAGACATACAGAACTTCAAGACAAAAGTGAATTTTCAAATCCGGACAAGCTAGTTTTTAAGGATAACGAGGGATTTGAACCATCTTTTGAATGTAAGTTTAAATATTAATACTTGCTTTTATATGTAGAACTTGTTTCAAAATGTAAAATGTTTTGGCAAAACATACTGATTGTTACAAAATGCAAAACAGTTACAAAGTAACACATTTTTATTTTCTGATAAAATCAGTGATACAGATATAGTGCCATGTTTTTGTATCATGAAGATTTTTAGGTTCTCAGTTCCATTTTTAAAAAATTTCAGGGTAACTAAATTGCAAAGTTAGGGAGAGACTGAGGGCAGGAAGAGAAGTGTGCAACAGAGGATGAGATGGTTGGATGGACATGAGTTGAGCACACTCCAGGAGTTAGTGAAGGACAGGGAAGCCTGGTGTGCTGCAGTCCGTGGGGTCACAAAGAGTCGGACATGACTTAGGGATTGAACAACAACAATTGCAAATCAGAGCTAAGCCTGTCAGTTCAGTCGCTCAGTTGTGTGCAACTCTTTGTGACCCCATGGACTGCAGCATGCCAGGCTTCCCTGTCCATCACCAAGTTCTGGAGCTTGCTCAAACTTTTGTCCATCAAGTCATTGATGCCATCCAACCATCTCATCCTCTGTTGTCCCCTTCTCCTCCTGCCTTCAATCTTTCCCAGCATCAGGGTCTTTTCAAATGAGTCATTTTTTGCATCAGGTGGCCAAAGTATTGGAGCGTCAGCTTCAGCATCAGTTCATCCAATGAATATTGGGATTGATTTCCTTTAGGATTGACTGGTTTGATCTCCTTGCAGTCCAAGGGACTCTCAAGAGTCTTCTCCAACACCACAGTTCAAAAGCATCAATTCTTCAGCACTCAGCTTTCTTTATAGTCCAACTCTCATATGTATAAGTGACTACTGGAAAAACCATAGCTTTGACTAGATGGTCCTTTGTTGGCAAAGTAATGTCTCTGCTTTTTAATATGCAGTCTAGGTTGTTCATAACTTTTCTTCCAAGGATGAAGCGTCTTTTAATTTCATGGCTACAGTCACCATCTGCAGTGATTTTGCTGCTACTGCTGCTAAGTCACTTCAGTCATGTCTGACTCTGTGCAACCCCATAGACGGCAGCCCACCAGGCTCCCCCGTCCCTGGGATTCTCCAGGCAAGAACACTGGAGTGGGTTGCCACTTCCTTCTCCAATGCATGAAAGTGAAAAGTGAAAGTGAAGTTTCTCAGTCGTTAAAATCTGTCACTGTTTCCATAGTTTCCCCATGATTTTGCCATGAAGTGATGGGACCAGAAGCCATGATCTTAGTTTTTTGAATCTTGAGTTTTAGCCGGCTTTTTCACTCTCCTCTTTCACTTTCATCAAGCGGCTCTTTAGTTCCTCTTTGCTTTCTGCCATAAGGGTGGTGTCATCTGCATATCTGATCAGATCAGATCAGTTGCTCAATCGTGTCCGACTCTTTGCGACCCCATGAATCGCAGCACGCCAGGCCTCCCTGTCTATCACCAACTCCCGGAGTTCACTGAGACTCACGTCCATTGAGTCAGTGATGCCATCCAGCCATCTCATCCTCTGTCGTCCTCTTCTCCTCCTGCCCCCAATCCCTCCCAGCATCAGGGTCTTTTCCAATGAGTCAACTCTTTGCATGAGGTGGCCAAAGGACTGGAGTTTCAGCTTTAGCATCAGTCCTTCCAAAGAAATCCCAGGGCTGATCGCCTTCAGAATGCACTGGTTGGATCTCCTTGCAGTCCAAGGGACTCTCAAGAGTCTTCTCCAACACCACAGTTCAAAAGCATCAATTCTTCGGTGCTCAGCCTTCTTCACAGTCCAACTCTCACATCCATACATGACCACAGGAAAAACCATAGCCTTGACTAGACGAACCTTTGTTGGCAAAGTAATGTCTCTGCTTTTGAACATGCCCTCTAGGTTGGTCATAACTTTTCTTCCAAGGAGTAAGCGTCTTTTAATTTCATGGCTGCAGTCACCATCTGTAGTGATTTTGGAGCCCAGAAAAATAAAGTCTGACACTGTTTCCACTGTTTCCCCATCTATTTCCCATGAAGTGGTGGGCCCGGATGCCATGATCTTTGTTTTCTGAATGTTGAGCTTTAAGCCAACTTTTTCACTCTCCACTTTGACTTTCATCAAGAGGCTTTTGAGTTCCTCTTCACTTTCTGCCATAAGGGTGGTGTCATCTGCATATCTGAGGTGATTGATATTTCTCCTGGCAATCTTGATTCCAGTTTGTGCTTCTTCCAGTCCAGCGTTTCTCATGATGTACTCTGCATATAAGTTAAATATTTCTCCCAGGAATCTTGATTCCAGCTTGTGTTTCATCCAACATGGCATTTTGCATGATGTACTCTTCATATAAGTTAAATAAGCAGGGTGATGATATACAGCTTTGATATACTCTTTTCCCAATTTGGAACTGGTCCATTGTTCCATGACCAGTTCTAACTGTTGCTTCTTGACCTGCATACAGATTTCTCAGGAGGCAGGTAAGGTGGTCTGATATTCCCATCTCTTTCAGAATTTCCCACAGTTTGTTGTGATCCACACAGTCAAAGGCTTTGGCATAGTCAATAAAGGAGAAGTATATGTTTTTCTGGAATTCCCTTGCTTTTTCACTGATCCAGTGGATGTTGGCAATTTGATCTCTGGTTCCTCTGCCTTTTCTAAATCCAGCTTAAACATCTGGAAGCTCAGAGTTCACATACTGTTGAAACCTGGCTTGGAGAATTTTGAGCATTACTTTGCTAGCATGTGAAATGAGTGCAGTTGTGCAGTAGTTTGAGCATTCTTTGGCATTGCCTTTCTTTGGTATTGCCTTTCTTTGGTATTGCAGTGAAAACTGACCTTTTCCAGTCTTGTGGCCACTGCTGAGTTTTCCAAATTTGCTTGCATATTGAGTGTAGCACTTTAACAGCATTATCTTTTAGGATTTGAAATAGCTCAACTGGAATACCATCATCTCCACTAGCTTTGTTCAAAGTGATGCTTCTAAGGCCCACTTGACTTTGCATTCCAGGATGTCTGACTCTAGGTGAGTGATCATACCATCGTGGTTATCTGGGTCATTAAGATCATTTTTGTATAGTTCTTCTGTGTATTCTTGCCACCTTTTCTTAATATCTTCTGCTGCTGTTAGGTCCATACCATTTCTGTCCTTTATTGTTCCCATCTTTGCATTAAATTTTCCCATAGTATCTCTAATTTTCTTGAAGAGATCTCTAGTCTTTCCCATTCTATTGGTTTCTTCTATTTCTTTGCATTGATCATTGAGGAAGGCTTTCTTCTCTCTCCTTGCTCTTCTTTGGAACTCTGCATTCAAATGGATATATCTTTCCTTTTCTCCTTTGCCTTTAGCTTCTCTTCTTTTCTCAGCTATTTGTAAGGCTTCCTCAGACAACCATTTTGCATTTCTTTTTCTTGGGGATAGTCTTGATCATGGCCTCCTGTACAATATCACGAACCTCCGTCCATAGTTCTTCAGGCACTCTGTCTATCAGATATAAGCCCTTGAATCTATATGTCATTTCCACTGTATAATTGTAAGGGATTTGATTTAGGTCATACCTGAATGGTCTAGTGGTTTTCCCTACTTTCTTCAATTTAAGTCTGAATTTGGCAATAAGGAGTTCGTGATCTGAGCTATAGTCAGCTCCCAGTCTTGTTTTTGCTGACTGTATAGAGCTTCTCCATCTTTGGCAGCAAAGAATATAATCAGTCTGATTTCAGTATTGACCATCTGGTGATGTCCATGTGTAGAGTCTTCTCTTGTGTTGTTTGAAGAGGGTATTGCTATGACCAGTGCGTTCTCTTGGCAAATCTCTATTAGCCTTTGCCCTGCTTCATTTTGTACTCCAAGGCCAAATTTACCTGTTATTCCAGGTATCTCTTAACTTCCTACTTTTGCATTGCAGTCCCCTATAATGAAAAGGACATCTTTTTTGGGTGTTCTAGAAGGTCTTGTATGTCTTCATAGAACCGTTTGACTTCAGCTTCTTCAGCATTACTGGTCAGGGCATAGACTTGGATTACCTTGATATTGGATGGTTTGCCTTGGAAACGAACAGATATCATTCTGTCGTTTTTGAGATTGCACCCAAGTACAGCATTTCAGACTCTTGTCGACTATGATGGCTACTCCATTTCTTCTAAGGGATTCTTGCCCACAGTAGTAAATATAATGGTCCTCTGAGTTAAATTTGCCCATTCCAGTCCATTTTAGTTCACTGATTCCTAAAATGTCAGTGTTCACCCTTGCCATCTCCTGTTTGATCACTTCCAATTTACCTTGATTCATGAACCTAACATTCCAGGTTCCTATGCAATATTGTTCTTTACAACATCAGACTTTACTTCCATCACCAGTCATGTGTACAATTGGGTGTTGTTTTTGCTTTGACCCTGTCACTTCATTCTTTCTAGAGTTATTTCTCCATTCTTCTCCAGTAGCATATTGGGCTCCATGACCTACTGACCTGGGCAGTTCATCTTTCAGTGTCATATCTTTTTGCCTTTTCATACTGTTCATGGGGTAAATGAAGCCTATAAATAAATCCTTATTTTGTGAAGGTTAGGATTGCCTCAGATTTAAAATAAGTAACTTCTTAAAATTTGCTTCCCCCCGCCACTTTATGGAACGTGAACATGTTTAAGTGACTTTACTTTGAATTATAATGATTCCATCAATTGCCTCAGATTTAGAAAAACCTTCCTTAGTTACAGAATGGAGATTAAAGAGTATTAGCTTCAGAGACTAGAAATTGTTGTCCTGGCTTTGGTCCTGCCTTAGATTGTTCTACCTCGGAGCCTACCACTTCACTAAACAATAGGAATGTAGTGTCACCCAGCTCTGAGGTTCTTTCTGGCTTACCAAGTCTTTTTTTTTTTTTGGCTGTAGAAGCTTTATTCATAATAGCCAGAAACTTGAAACAACCTAGGTATCCATCAGTTGTTGTTCAGTCACTAAGTCATGTGCAAGTGTTTGTGACCCCATGAACAACCTAGCTGATCCAGGCTTCTTGCTGTACTCCCTTGGTTGTAACACACCATACTCGAGCCCCTCAGGCTGTCTCCCAGGTTCTGACCTCTGAAGGCTGAGCCTCAGCTCGCAGGGTGTGGAAACCTTTCCCTTTTCACAGCTCCCTCCCATGGGTGCAGGTCCCCTCCCAATTCCTTCCTTTTTTTTTTTTTTTTCTTTCATCCTACCCAGTTACCTAGAGTTTTTCTTGCCCTTCTGTTAAGTCTGAGGTGGTCTGCCAGTGTTTAGTTGATGTTTTCGTAGTAGTGAGAATCATTCCACATGCAGATGTGTTTGTGGGAGAAGGTGAACTCCATGACCTACTCCTCCACCATCTTGATCCCATCCCCCAGAAAGTCTTTATATTTGTGTGTTAACCTATTGTTTTGCCTTGAGAGCTTCATCCTCAAGTCTGAATGTCTAGTACTTTGAACAGGGAAATGAAAGGGCTTAGTATATTTTATGAAATCTTTGAACCAACTCAGTAACTTTGTTAAATCACTGCAATTGAAATAGAATTCAGATGTTTCTCACCAAGCCAGATGAATTCTGCTGTCACTAGACTGATTTCCCTACTGAGTAACAAGTCAAATTTGTAAATGAATCTCCTAAGAACGCTTGGAGAAGCAGATATATTGGCGAGTGGCTCCAGTGAGCTCCTGGAACCCTGTAAGGAAAGGGCTGGCCCAGTTGCTTTGTCTGAAACTTCAGTGCTCAGCAAGCAGTTATCCCCACCCTCTCTTCTCTTGCTGCTGCTGAGGGCTAGGGGAGACTCACTTACACTTCTTATAGATGGATGGAGTGTGCCAAGGCAATTCAAGAGAGAGGGCCTCCATCATGCCGGCGACATGCCTCACGTGGATGGCGCTGCAGCCCCTGTGCCCACCAGGCCCATCTCCTTTCAGTACCCGGGTGAGTTTTCCTCTGTTCTAACTAACAAGGTATGTCAATAATAACATTTAATATTGTTTTCTTTCTATCTGTTTGCTTCCTTCATACCTTAAAAAATTAGGATGGTTAACCTGTTACATTTCAGTCTTCAAAACAGTGATGACATTGAAGGAAAAGTGGTCATTATACCCCTCCGTCCTGTCTGGCCCACTTTCTCTCCCCATCTCTTCTGCAGGCTCCCCCTTCCCTCACCAGCGTGTGGAAGTAGTTCTGGCCTTGGCCAGTGGACAGGTCCTTTTCTCTCCTTGGACCAAAGCATTGAAGCCTCGTACACATTCTTTCTCACGTAAAACCACCTACTAGTAAAACCATCCTCCCCCAAAGCTGTGCAAAGCCTCTTGTAGGCAGTGTGAGGTCACCGTACTCGGAAACAGGAGGAATTGCTGACAGAAGAAAGATTGTGAGAGGGTTGATTTTGCTGAGTCCAGCGTAAATCACTGGAAAACATCCATTCAGGATGGCTTGTTCAAGAGCTTTTTCTGTGCCAGGCACTTTCCCGGGGGCTGGGCATCCTGCAATCAGCCCCTGCTTTGTGGAGCATCTCAGAGTAGGGTGGGGGGGGGTGGGTTGTGGAGGAGGGGGTCAGCAAGCCATCACCAAGGAGCCCCAGTCTATTCAATAGGGATGGTGGCAGCCATCTGGAGGAGATGGTAATAGAAATAACAGAGTAAGAGAAACCAACTGAGGAGATAGGTGTTCTGCCTCTGAGAGGTTCTAGATAGTATAATAAGGTCTTCTAAAATGAGTATTCAAAAGTGTGGCTGCACCATTCAGGAGTGACCCACCTCCCCCAGGAACAAGCAGAAGATTGCCTTTCTGCCCATGGAAGTGAGTACTGGCTGCCTCTGGTAGTCAGGTTCACGGCCAGGATCAAGGACCAGACAAGCCTGTATTGTCTTCCGTGGGTGATATGGAACCAGGGCCCAGCACAGAGATTCAGAGTACTCTGATGAACTAGAGAATTTGTCTGTTTCTCCACACTGTTGGGGGCGGGGGGTGGGGGCGGTTCAGAGATGAGGTTTTTCAGCCAGGGCTGGAGGAGAAAAGTCCGCATAAGCATCAATGGGATTGGAAGATAATTCAACCACGAGGCACAGGGACTTGTGCTGTGGGCTCTCAGGAGTCAGCAAATGAAGCCTGGGCCACGCCCAGAAGGAACAGAAAGTAGACACATACCATTGTGGACAAGGCGGGCACTGGAGAGGGGGCACTGGGGACGCTAGGCTGGGGGCTCACCTGGTAGGAGGGGAGTTTCCGGGGAGAGATGGGGAGGGAGCACGCCCAGCTGGGGAGACTGTGGGAGCAAAGGCGGGGACGAGAAGAGCAGCTGGAGTCAGGTGACGGTGAACGTGCTGGGAGGGGGTTTGTGGAGGTCGGATGTGCAAGTGATGGTGATGGTGGGGGAAGTCAGTCCAATAGGAAAAGATCGCTTGTCGGGGCCTCAGCTGCCATGGTCTGGACTCTACCGGAGCGGAGACAGCGCTCAGTGTGTCCCTCCCTTCTCCTTGGGAGGTGACTGGTGCTAAGCAAGCATACTGGCTTGAAGGCTGAGAGACTGGTGTCAGGGAGTGCAGACTGTGGTGTTGGTGCTCTGGGTGAAGGGTGGTCAGGACCCTCACTGCAGTAGCAGGACGAGGAGAGGTGGGAGCCTGAAGCCCTGGAGGTTGGTGGATAGAGCACAGAGTGAGCTCGGCAAAGGAAGCCAGCGTTGTGGGATTGCCACGTGCAGATGGCAGGGAACCACCCCGTAGAAGCATCGGTGTGAGGCCAGAAAGGGACAGGAGAAAACATGGGGGATGATGGGGACAGAGGCAACCCCAAACCCCAGGGAGGGATCTGCCTGGAGGGGATGGAGTGACGGCCAGGTGGCCTGAGCGGGGAGGGGAGGGTGGTTGGTGGTTTTGTCTTGCTCTGGGCAGGAGACTCTTGTACCCCTGTGGAAGTAGGGTGGGGGTAGTGACCAGAATGCTGTGGGAGTAAATGGGGATGAATGATCGGGTCAGAATGCTAAGGATCTGGCAGGCTCAGAACCAGATGCAGAGGCAGAAATACAGGGCTCCCTCGGCGAGGAAGGAGGGAATGGGGACACAGTTGAGAGGTGGGCGGGGCACGCTGCCAGGTTTGGGGCTGAGGGCTTGGAAGCGGCTGACAATGGCACCATCTCCCTGGGGCTTGGCAAGACCCCTGCGTACCCATCCTGCGTTTGTCTGAAAAATCTGCTGCCGGAAGCTATTCGTTATTTTCTGTCCCATTAGGTGTCAACCAGAAATCGCTTGGAGAACAGAAGGAAGAAGAAAAACTCCGAGAACAGCAGGCCAGGGAACGAAGGCAGGGAGACGAGCAGAGGCAGAGCAAGTGGCAGGAAACTCTGCAGAGGGAGCGACGACAACTCGAAAAGCTGGATCAGGAGAGGGTAGTGATGCTGGTGGGAGAGGGAGCCCCCTGGGTCTCCAAGTCCTAGGAGGAGCAGGGACGCGAACCAGCCCTGGGCGGCCTGAGGAGAGCTGTGGAGCACACAGGCCTTCTGGCTCAGGGTAGCAGGGCCAGCCCAGTCCCATGCATCCTCATCTGGGCCTCGCAACAGGCTCATGAATGAGGAGGACCTTGTTTTGCGGTTGATTTTCTCATCGTAAATGAGGTTAAAAAAAGAGCCTCTTGCTTCAGGGCTCCCCTGTCCTCTTTTCTTTGATGTGCTCCTGGCCCTTAGGCTGGTCCCAGACAGATTACTCAGGCCACTTCACTTGTGCCCCTTTGATGGTAGCAGTGACTTAAATTAAAAAACAGTTCTGTGGCATGCGGGTTGTAGGTAAAGGATCAGGATTACATTACTGTGTGTTTCTCAACCCTTATTAGTTCTAAAAGATGTATAGTTCCTATTCTGGTACCCATCTGTTTCAGAGGCTAATTGAACAATCATTGAAGTTGGAAATGGAAAAAGAATACGAATCAAGTGTTCAGGAAATGAAAGACAAATCTAAATCTGTTAGTGGTGAAAATCCTTTAGAGAAATACATGAAAATCATGCAACAGAATCCAGACGAGGACACCACGGATAAGGTGCTGATCCTGTGGACGGGCGTCTGTGGGTGGGGAGTGCTGAGGGCTTCTGTGGTGTACTCGAAAACCTCGTGGTAAAGATCTGCCATCTCTACTGGAGACAAAGGGAAAAGCATAGAAAATCTGAAGGTCACATAGAGCTCCAGCCTTCTCAATATCTCACACTCCTGACAAATCATGGGTTTTGTTTGAGTAAAAGATGGAGGAAGTTTTGATTTGTCAAAGTTTGTAAAAGTTGGGATATCTTATTATTTTCAGAACAAGAGATAAATAAAATGAAAGCTCTATGATTGAATAATGAATGAGTTAGTCCTGAGACAGTAACACTTTGTCTAAGTCTAATGTACTATGTTGAGAATACCTTCCAGGTAGCTTATTCTGATGTGCTTGCTGAATGTCATGTTTAAAAGTCACTGCTTTTATAGACTCAGTTACTTATATATTTCAAAAACAGTTCTTAGAGAAATCATAAAGTTTTAAATAAAATGAATATACATCTAATTGCAAAATTCCTCTCCCCCCCCTCCTCGTTGTGTCAGAGTTCCAAAAAGGTGGTCCGAGAGAGCTCACAGTTGGACACGCTGCCGTCTAGTGACACTAAGGACAAAAGGTATGGTGTCCCCATTTATCATATTGCTGGTTCATTCTCAGCCAGGGAAGTGTTCAGATATTTGAGTCTGCCTGTAACTGAATCAGTCAAAATGACTGACTTCAAAAAAAAAAAAAAAATCTATTGCATTTTATTAACCTGTCAAATTACTGATAAAAATCATGAGCAAGGGCAGAAACCCCACAGGAAAGGAATGAGAACATGATAGAGATCACAGAATAAACTTGAAAAGAATATAACAGATTAAAAAAATTTTTGTCTTTCCCTAATTTAGTTTTGCGGCCTTTTCTCACGAGGAACCAGATGACATTTGGTAATCATGTTGGCTGCCCAGCTTCTTACTCCAATATCATAACTAACGGCCTGTGAGTTCTCTGTAATGAGACAGACTGCTTAATAAAAATCATGTGCAATCCAGTGTGATTTTTTTTCCTAGGTTCTATTTGCTACTATAGTGTATAAATGAAAAATAATTTGGTCAAGTGACACCTCCTTAGGGTTTCTCATTCTTGGGCCTTTCATTACACTGAAATGAGCTATTTTTTCCTCCATTTTTGTCTTAGGTTATGTCTTCTTGAGAACTTATCTTATTGGTCAAGTTCTAGGCCTCCCTTTTCGAACTTTCAGTTGTGTCCCTTCCTCTTAAGTATTGGGCTCCCTCCTGTCAAATAGGAGGCCATCTTCCCTGGCATTCTCCTTATTGTTTGTCCCTGAAAATACAAACACATGTTTTTCTATTCTAGAGTTTCAGTGCTAACCAGTGGTCACCCAGAGCATAACACAGGCAGGGTCTGTCTACTCTGTCTTTCCAGTGAAACCCTAGAGGATTCCTTCCCCTTTACATATTCAGATTGGGCTAGTTGTCTTTGCTGGTGATGCTTGTTTGGCCATTAAGTTCCATACTAAAACGGGGAGGAGATTTGGGGGTGTTTATTATTCCTTAGGCTTCTAACGATCAAACTACTGCACAATTGCACTCATTTCACATGCTAGCAAGGTCATTCTCAAAATCCTCCAAGCTAGGCTTCAACAGTACGTGAACCAAGAACTTCCAGATGTGCAAGCTGGATTTAGAAAAGGCAGAAAAGAACCAGAGATCAAATTGCCCCAGCATCCGTTGGATCATAGAAAAAGCAAGAGAATTCCAGAAAAACATTCTGGAAAAAAAAAGCAAGAGAATTCCAGAAATACTTCTGCTTCATCTGCTTCTACTTCAGCCTTTGACTGTGTGGATCACAACAAACTGTGGAAAATTCTTAAAGAGATGGGAATACCAGAATACCTTACATGCCTCCTGAAGACTCTGTATGCAGGTCAAGAAGCAACAGTTAGAACCAGACATGGAACAACAGACTGCTTCAGAATCAGGGAATGGAGCACGTCAAGGCTGTATATTGTCACCCAGCTTATTTAACTTATATGCAGAGTACATGATGTGAAATGCCAGGGTGGATGAATCACAAGATGGAATCAAGATTGTAAGGAGAAATATCAGTAACCTCTGATGTGCAGATGATACCACTCTTATGGCTTAGAAAGCAAAGAGGAACTAAAGAGACTCATAATGAAGGTAAAAGAGGAGAGTGAAAAGCTGGCTGAAAACTCAACATTCAGAAGACTAAGATCGTGGCATCTGGTCCCATCACTTCATGGCAAATAGATGGGGAGATAATGGAAACAGTGACAGACTTTATTTTCTTGGGCTCCATAATCACTGCAAATGGTGACTGCAGCCATGAAATTAAAAGACACTTGTTCCTTGGAAGAAAAGCTATGACCCACCTAGACAGCATATTAAAAAGCAGAGATATTACTTTGCCAACAAAGGTCCGTCTAGTCCAAGCTATGGTTTTTCCAGTAGTCATGTATGGATGTGAGAGTTGGAGTTGTTGGATTGAGTTATTGGAGTTTTTTATATATTTTGAATATTATCCCCTTATTAGAAACATGGTTTGTAAATATGTCTTCCATTATATAGATTACCATTTCATTTTGTTGATGATTTTCTTTGCTGTGCAAAAGGTGTTTGATTTCTCACTTGTTTTTCTTTCTGGTGTGAAATCAGAGTCCTCATCAAAACCAGTGTTTACCCTGTATGTTTTCTTCTAGGAGTTTTACGGTTTCAGGTCTTATGTCTTCAGGTCTTGAATCCATTTGGAGTTGATTTTCGTGTGTGAGGTGAGATAGGGGTCAGGTTCCGTTCTTTTGCATATGCCTATACAGTTTTCCCAACACCACTTATTGATGAGACTGTTCTTTCCCTCTTACATAGTCTTGGCTCCTTTGTTGGAAATCAGTTGACCATATATACATAGGTTTATTTCTGGGCTCCATATTCTGTTCTTTTGATCTATGTGTGTGTTTTTATGCCAGTACCGTACTGTTTTGATTACTGTACTTTGTAATATAGGTGCTTTTATATTGGTTGCATAAATATTTATAAATGTTACATGTGTTGCTGAACTGACCTCTATATCATTACATTATGACCTCCTTTGTGTATTGTTAGTCTCTGGCTTAAAGTTTACTTTGTATGATAAAAGTATAGTACCTCTGCTTTCTTTTGGCTTCTATTTGCATAGAATTTTTCCCTCTGTTTGCTTTTTAAAATTTTTTTTTCAATATTACTGTTTTTATTTGTCTCATTTATGGATGTTCTTTTATTGTGGTGGCAGCGAAGGGGGGATAAAGGGAAACTTTCTTCATGTGTGCACAAAGTGTGATACTGACGGAGGGTGATGGTGACAATTGCTCAACGTCCTTGGGCTGGCTGAGGCTGACCTACGGTGAAACTTGGAAGTGAACTCCAGTCCCCGGAATCAGCCAAGCATGGGTCAGGAGGTGTGATGAGGAGGGAGGAATCTGTCCCCTACCCGGCAGTCATACGCCATCCAGGGACATTCAGAAATAATCTTGCCGGCTTCTCAGTCAGCCCCAAGTGGAGAAATGTGCACCAGGAAGATTGGGACCAGCAACAAGTATCTGCCCGGCCATCCAGATGCATCCTGCTTATGAGTTGCCAGCTGTCTTCTCCCTTCATTTTCAATCTGGTTTGTCCTTAAAGCTAAAATGAGTCTCTTGTGGGCAGCATTATTTATGGGTCTTTTTTTGTTGTTTTTTTTTAATTCATTTGTCTGTTTTTTTTAATTGAAGTAAAGTTATTGTACAATGTTATGTTAGTTTCAAGTGTACAGAAAAGTGATTCAATTCATTCTGTTTTTCAGTCCATTTAAAGTAATTTTTGATAGGTATGTTAACTTTTGGCATTTTGTTAATTTTTTTATTTTGTATTCATTTGTTTTTTTCTTGTGTTCTTTGTGATTTGATGGTTTTCTGTTACGTTATGTGTATATTTATCTTTTGTGTATCTTCTATAGCTTTTCACTTTGCTGTTACCCTGGGGATTACATAAAACATATTTATAACAGTTTAACCTGATAACAACTTAAGTTTGAACATAGACAAAGGCTGTACATTTATAAACTACTTCTTCCCATTTTGTATTTGATGTCACAGTTTATATCTTTTTACATCATGTATCCACTGACAAATTATAGTTATTTTCAATCCGTTTGTCTTTTAATTCTTCTGCTAGAGTTTCAAGGGATTTACCTACCACCATTACAAAATTAGAGTATTTTGACTTTATATTTACCAGTGAGTTTTGTACTTTGATAGGTTTTCTGTCACTAATTAGCATCTTTTCATTTTAGCTTGAAGAACTTTTTTTAACATTTCTTGTAAGACTGTGCTGGTGGTGATGAACTCCCTTTAGCTTTTGCTTGTTGGGAAATCTCTCTCAACTTTAGTTGTGAGGCACAGCTTAACTGGGCATAGTATCCTTGCTTGGAAGTTTTTCTCTTTGAACAGTTTGAATACATCATTTCAGTATCCTCTGGCTTGCACAGTTTCTGCCCATAGTCTTCCAGGTATTCCCTTATATGTACCAACTTGTTTTTCTCTTGGTGTTTTTCAGACTCTTTCCTAGTCTGTAGCTTTTGATGATTCAAAATTAATGTATCTCGGGGACTTCTCTGGAAGTCCAGAGGTTAAGACTCCATGCTTCCACTGCAGGTTCAGTCCCTGGTCAGCCAAACAAACAAAATATTGTGTTTCAGTGTGTATCTCTCTTTGGATTCTTTTTTTTTTTTTTTTTTTTTGGAGCGCTATGGACTTTGTGGATCTGAATATTTCTTTCCCCATATTAGGGAAGTTTTCAGCTATTATTTGTTTCAATAAATTTTCTGCCCCTTTCTTGTCTCCTTCATTGACCTCTATAATGTATATAGTTGGTTTACCTTATCGTGTCCTGTAAGTCCCTTAAATTATCTTAATTCTTTTTCATTTTTTTCCTATTTGCTCCTCTAACTGGATAAATTCCAGTGACTGTCTTCAAATTTGCTTACCCATTTGTTTAGTCTGCTGTTGAACCCATCTGTTGAATTTTTCAGTTATTCTTCAACTATGTGATTTGTTTGGTGCTTTTAGACATACTATTTGAAATTCTCACTTTGTTCATGCATTGTTATCCTAATCTCGGTGAGCATCTACATGACTGTTACTTTGAACTCTCAGGTGAGTCACTTATTTACATTTCATTAAAATCTATTTCTGGAGTTTTATTCGTTTGGAATATAGTATATTTTTTTCTTCATTTTCTTTGTCTGTGTTGGTTTCCGTACATTGGATAAAACAGTCACCTCTCCCAGTCTCAACAGAGTGGTCTCTGTGGGAGATGAACTTTGTCATTCAGCCCAGCCCAAGCTTTTGGTTGCTTCTCAAACCTTCATGATAGTCCAAGCTACCTTCTTTGTTCTTGGTGCTTCTTAGTGGCTGAGGGTGTTGTCAGGACTGGTCAGTGTGGCAGTGGGGAAGATCACAGTCAGCACGTAGATGCAGGCTGATTGGGAAACTGACCTCTCAGATGGCAGCTGGGAAAGTGAGCAGTTAGGTCCGGTCCTGGGAGCTAGTGGTTTTTGCCTGCTCCCTCTGCACTTGGCCTGGGTGCATAGCTGCAGGGGTACTCGTACTCCAGTGCCTGGTAAGAACTGCTGCTACATCCTGTAGGCCTTGTGAATGCCAGTCCTGGGGGCTGTCAGAGCCGGATAGCCTTCAGATCTGTCCCCTGGGTGGCAGGTGCCGATGCTGCAACACAGATCAGTGTACCAGCTCCTCCCTGGAGACATGGGTGATTGGAGCAGGCAGAGCATGGGTGCAGTGGTTTCTTGGTCCCTGGGGAGGATGGCCGTGCCCTGTGTGCTAAATTAGAAGCCTGACTTTAGGCAGCCTTTTAATATGTGTAAATAGACCCTTTTCAGGGAAAGACTTGGGAGTTGGTGAGTCCTCTCGAGCTGGGTAAGAACTGGCTGTGACAGCCATGTGGGTTTCTTGGACACCGCAAAACACCTTAAAACAAGGTGTTTGGGGCATGGTCTTTTCTGTAGGTGAGTCATAAAAAGGGGAGGTGCTAGATGTGGGGTCCGAACCCTTTGCTCCTCAAGGTGAATTGTGGAGGTGGGAGTGCCCACCAGATTGTGTGGTGGTGTGCCAGAGTTAGGGTTTCTGGTAAGTCTTATGTCTGAGCCTTTCCTGTCCATTTCAATGTGGGTGTTTTCTGCTCAGTGTGTAAGAGTAGCCCAGCTAGTTTTTTCTTTTAGAACAACCTGCTTGGTGTGCAGTGGCCTGTGCCGTGTGTCCATGGGAGGAGGGGGAGTTCAGGAGGCTCCTATGTCATGGTCTTAGTCCTAAACCCTCAGATAACTTTTAACACTTCCTAGTATTACTTCGCCCCCCCCCCCCGCCCCCATCTTCAAAGCCCTTGTCTAAATCATTTATTGTGTTTCAGTTTTCTAGCTTGGGGTTTGTTCGCTTCATTTCTTTTTTTTTTTTCCTCTGTCAGTCAACTTAAATTCTAAACAGTATTCTTATTACTCCAGATGAGGTTAGGGTCTGTTTCAAGAGCAATAAGTCTTCTCTTTATGCAGCACAGCAGGTGGTCACATCATCCCCCATGCGAGTGAATACAGCCTGCCAAATGTGACACGCTCCCCTGCACGCTGCCTACTCCTGCCTCCCCAAGACCCCCCAAATGGAGTCTGTTCAAATCCTCCCCAGGTGGGTAAGTATATAGACAGCAAACAGGAAGATGGAGGGGCGGTTGAGAAAAAGTGTTTTTTTTTTTTTTACCAAACCCGACTGACCTCTCTTTGTATTTTTTTTCCTCAAAACTTTCTGTTGTTTTACTCATCCTAACACTCACTTTGAAAAGGTTAGCTTAAGTAAAATCTGTAATTTTTCACACACTGCCAAGAACAAAGTAACCCTGCACTGGCTAGCAGCAGGTGTCACCATTTAGGACAAGACGGTACTCACAAAGTGCATTGCCGCCTCTAGATCTTGAAATGGGCAGACCTCCTTCTACTGTGCTTTGCTTTATTGCATGTCACAGATACTAAGATTTTTATAATTTAAAGGTCTGTGGCAACCTGAACAAATCTGTTGGTGCTGTTTTTCCAACGGCATTTGCCCATTTTGTGTCTGTGTCACATTTTGGTAATTCTAACAGTATTTAAAAGACGCTTATTCCTTGGAAGGAAAGTTATGACCAACCTAGATAGCATATTCAAAAGCAGAGACATTACTTTGCCAACAAAAGTCTGTCTAGTCAAGGCTATGGTTTTTCCTGTGGTCATGTATGGATGTGAGAGTTGGACTGTGAAGAAAGCTGAGCGCCGAAGAATCGATGCTTTTGAACTGTGGTGTTGGAGAAGACTCTTGAGAGTCCCTTGGACTGCAAGGAGATCCAACCAGTCCATTCTGAAGGAGATCATCCCTGGGATTTCTTCGGAAGGAATGATGCTGAAGCTGAAACTCCAATACTTTGGCCACCTCATGAGAAGAGTTGACTAATTGGAAAAGATTCTGATGCTGGGAGGAATTGGGGGCAAGAGGAGAAGGGGACGACAGAGGATGAGATGGCTGGATGGCATCACCGACTCGATGGAGGCGAGTCTGAGTGAACTCTGGGAGATGCTGATGGACAGGGAGGCCTGGCGTGCTGCGATTCATGGGTTCGCAGAGAGACACGACTGAGTGACTGAATGGAACTGAACTGTACAGTATTTCAAACCATCTGCTAGCAGAAAGTTGACAGCTCACTGAAAGCTCAGATGATGGATAGTGTTTTCTGCAGTGAAGTATCCTTTAATTAAGGTATATATGTTGTTTATTTTTTAAGATACAATGTTATTGCACGTGTTAATAGACTGTGGTGTAGAACACCTGTATGCACTGGGAAGTCCAAAAATTCATGTTACTCTTTATTGTACCATTTGCTGCATCACAGTGGTATGGAACCAAACCTGCAGTGTCTGAGGTTTGCCTGGATTAGGAACTGTTAGAAAGCCCTAAAAGGATTGTTTCAATGTAGAGTATTTTGCTTGTTGGTTATTAAATGAGTAGGTGAGTCCTGTATAATTTTGACTTGATTTTCATTCCTTAGAAATTAATTTTCACAATGTGTAACTAGAAAAAGGGAAAACTCTTACTTTTAAACCTCTAGAGGTTCCTACATTTTGTGGCAGGGTTTCTGTCAGTATTTTAGATAGTACCTGTGATCTGATTAACTTAAGAAATAACTGCACACAACACTCCATAAACAGAACGTGTTAAGCTGTGTGACCAACAGCATAATAATTGGACTGCTGATGTTCTCCTGCTGTGCGTGAGGGAAGGGTGATAATCCAGAGGCAGTGCCTCCTTTAGAAACGTCAATAGTGCCAAAAGCCAGTCCTTACTCAGAAAGGTCAGATATAGACAGTCCACATGTATAGTCATGTCAACAGGTAAGTAGTTGAAAGAGATTATAAAATGAAGTCCTAAGTAAGAAATCTAGCTCTGCGGCTTAGTTTTTTAAATTGAAATATAGTTGATTTACAATGCTGTGTTAGTGATGTATACAAAAGTGATTCAGTTATGCATGTGTGTGTGTGTGTATATATAAACATATATGTGTTTTTTATATACACTTTTTCAGACTCTTCTTTCCCTTTATAGTTTATTACAAAATAGTGATTATAGTTTCCTGTGCTCTATACAATGGGACCCTGTTGTTGAATAGACTGTGGTATCTTCGGTTGGTAAAACAGCCAGTGTTACTTGGACTTTTATGAAGGTTCCTCACTGTTCCCACTGTCTCCAAACAGAAAGCTTTGTATTAATCCCATAAATTAGTATATCATTTTTCTGACTAGCTTCATACCTAAGTGTTAGTGGCAATTGATGTAACACACCGCCCAGTGGGTTACAGTGTTTTCTCAAATTGCTCTTGCTTTGAGAGAGGCGTCTGTCAGAAATGAAACACATAGCACTTGGAAACTTGATTCCCATACAAATGTAGAATCTTGATTATGCGTACTGTTTAAAAATGACACCATACCGAGGACAGAGAGAGAGTATATATGTATGGTAAAAAGGCAAGTGAATGAAGCTATAATTTTTATTTCATTTCTCTTAATACAGCCACAGCTATTTCCACCTAAATAGATCTTTAAAATAAGCATACACAGGTATTGACTATTATCTACAAATATTTATTGTAACACTTGAATAGAACTACAGGAAGCCCTTGGCACTGATAGAAAATATTGATTCACTGTTAGGTTACAAAAATTTATACATAGCAAAATTTAATGCTCTTTACATAAAAAATATTAGACTACTTAAACAAAACTTTCAAAAATTCCTGGTAAGAGCTACCAGAATTAGAAAAGTAAAATTAGGCTTTAGACACTGCCTCTTCTAGAACACTGGACTCAAACAGCACCTCCACTGCTGGAAAAAATATTTAGGTCTGTCATGCAACAGGAAAACAAAACACCAAGCTATTCTGGAACAACTGTTCTACACAGAAGAGATCGTCTCCCGATTTAGAAAAAGAAAAAATAGTCAAGATCCAAATAGGCATTTTTAGGCATTAACAACAACACCAACAAAGAGAATCCAAATGAAATATTATACTTGCTGTTCAATTTTAATAGCATCTGATAAAGGTATGCTTCCTTTCATTTTAACACATTTCTGCACGTGGATATGTTTAAAATCCAGGAAACAGCCAAACCACAAGTTAATTCTTAACATGAATATACATAGTTAACCCTATTATATTATGCAGCCCCCTTTAAAAGCACTGATGCACCCAACAGTTATATGTATCATTTCATAAAGAACAACACAAAGTTTACCATCACTAATACCCAATACCTATAGTCACTTAATGTTCTGAAACACAATGATTTAGAAGGCAAGTTTCTTTTGAAGATGGCTTAAACTCAAGCATTTGGGTTTTTTTTTTTCTTTCTTTTCCTGAATATTGAACTTTATTCCAGGAAACTTTAGATAAGAAAACATGAAATAAATATCAAACCTAATTGAAATTAATTCAATATTCAAGTCTATAAAAGTAGGAGGTCTGTGGTCTGTTGGTAATTAGGTTTTGGGTAATTGGTATGAAACTGTAAACTTGCTATTTAGACCACATAAAAATGGTTTTGAGTGGTGGTCATTTTAATAAGGTAACACTTCTTCATTAAGAAAAACATTTGTGGAACAAAATTCTTTGAAGGATTTGGGGTTACCTATTGTAAGTTCTTAGAAATTGAAAACATACTCATTAAGGCAAAGCTGACATTTATTTAAAAGAAATCTATTACAAAATTGATTTTGGATAGCTTGTCAGTCTGAATCTAGCTTCATCCATGGTAGGTAATACAGAATTATTATAGTGGGCTCATTTTAGCATTCTTGAGGGAAAGAAAAACAATTTCTGATTGGACCAGGAAATTAGTATGTCCTGGACTTAAGAGGGGTGGGGAGACCAGCTAATATTTTTCTTACAAGGGTCAACTCTAAGAATCACTTTATCTTTGAGCCACAATTTCATACATGTCAGCTGTCAGAAATGGAATGTCACATCAATTCCATTTTAGCTCCTATTTAGATGTGTTTGAGGACAGATGGCAGAAGTGAATGTGTGGTCATACCGCCTGATGCTGTTATGGCATGGTCCTTATCAAGGGGTGTCGTGTTCTCACAGCCTGTCTTGGTAGGATTGTGAACATGCCACAAATTTCAAAAGGATAAATATTCATTTTGTTGAAGTGTTGCCTTTTAAAATGGCTCCCATGAAACCTCCAATATCTGTTGTAAAGAAAAAGAGTTACCTACTGGAAGGTTTTCCTAGAAATACATCCCAGCAGCTTGAGACAGACAGTGAAGTGTTTGGACTTCTACATGAGTTTGTTTGGTGGGGTACACATCTGTACTGCAGAGCAGCTGTCTGATGATTTGTCAGAGCTGTAAATTCGTTGGCTGAGACCCTCTGGCAAACATTTATGTGTAAGAATTTAGTTGTTCTTTTGACCGAGACTGGATATCTTGCAGTTCCTGTTCTTCCTTTGCTTTGATATCCTGGTAAGCCTGCATTTTGCTTGCATCCTTTAAGTAAGCCCAGTTAGAAGACAGTATCATGAGGAAGTGGATCTGGAAAAGAAGGGTGAGCATGATGGCTAGTGAGCATGTGAGAAGGCAAAGCGAGCTGTGAAGGCAGATTAGACGCTCTGTGCTGTAAAAATGGAGAGGGTTATTCCGGATTAATACTCATTCTGCTATCAGAGGCATCGGAGACTGAGTGCAAGCTCTGCTAGGACGCTTCATATTAAAAGGGTGAAAAAAGTTAGTAAACAAACATAATGAATCAAGAGAAAATGGCCCAAGTTACTGTTAAGAAAAGGCAAAAATGAAATACGACAGGGTGCTTTTTACCATTTTAAGAGTCACTTTAAAAACGAAGGCAAAAGTTCAGAAACACGCTGTGTGGTTATTTTAGAATGAGTGTTGTGCAAAGATCTTTCCTATCTGTGGACAAAAATCAATTTCCCCAAAGGCCTGAAAGTGTGAATGGTGTTTATTTTGAGTAAATATAAAACTACATATTTAACATGGAAAAATTAAGTCAATGTCAAAACCAAAATTAAGAACTATCAGCAAAGCATGCAGTCTCTGTGTTAACACACTTTTAGTAGTGAAACTAGTTTTCATGTATAACTGCCGTGATTTCATTTCACAAAACATCAAAATCGTTATGATCATTCTTTACAGTTTGATGTGGCAAATGCTTCTTTTCCACTTATTTTCCTCATCTTTCCTGCAATATCTATATATCAAGTTCCTTATATTTCCTTCTCAACATATTGGAGACTTTCAGATCCAAGCACAATTACTTTCCCCATTAGAATCTTACGTGCAGTTTGAGAAGTGGCTATGAGGAATCAGTTACTACTCACCCCAATCCAACACTGTGAGGTTATCCATTCTGTGGGCTCTGAAAGGACTGATAGTGTTGTGTAAAAATAAAACTACATATAAACATTTCTTGAGAGATAACAAGTGAGCTCTTTTTCTTCAGATTTTCATCAGCTTATTTGAGGGGCATTTATTTGGTAATGAGACCTATAATCGTTAAAAATACTGTAATCAGATTTTAAATATTCCAGACAGAGTCTGAGAAGACCAAATCCAGATGAAAACGGGTCTCTTCCAATTCATCTTCAGTGCTTGTGTTCATGACTGAAATGGGTTATCAAGCAAGCAAAAATAATGGAAAACACAGGTATTCCAGTTTTAATACTTCACTTAGAGATACTGCTCAGAGTTTAAGTTCAAAGAACTTTGTTAAAAAACAAAGACATTGTTTTTCAGTGGCTGCTCACCAATGTCAGTAAATAACTGAATCCTTTCCACAATGTGGAAATAGCCAGATCTCATCATCATTTTGGAGTTCATGTACGGTAAGTCATTTGAGTAATCTACCATGCAAAATGAGTTGACTAAAGCGATTTACAAATTACTGTAACAAAACTGCAGAAGCCTAGGCTCTGCTTTAGTCTGGGGGTCAGTGATACTTCACGCTACGGAATATAGCTCTCTAAAGCTCCTTATTGGCCTTATGCAACTTAGAATTTAGTGCAGCAATCTTCCCGACTCTTAAACTTCAAAACCGCATAGTTATATGTGGTAGCCATCATGTAGATCAGCTGGTGGAAGAGAACAGAACAGGACAGTAAGATACAGGCAGTGTGGGCTGCTGCCCTGATACTTCTAAACTCGGCCGGGGATGGGAGCCAGCTCAGAGCCTAGGGTGTTTCTTTTTTGCCATTTGTAAGCCCATTATATCTCGCACACTCAAGTTTCTGGAGTCTCACGTATACAATATAAGTCATCAGCCCAGAGAACAGGTCCCCACCCTGAGGGAACAGAGGGTTGCCTCCACGTGGGGAGGGATGACATCAAAGATAGGACAAACTCTGAAGTACTCACTTCCTCATTTCTCAGCACTTGAGGTTCCCCCTCATTCTACCCACCTTAGAACTCTGGACACCACAAGCCAAGCCCTCCCAAGTTTTCGGTCCATGTGGATACACACAGATGCACACCTGTGTGGTGGTATCTTCCGTATTTGTGAATATGTCCTTGTGCTAAAATTTCCCTAACTCTCAGGTCAGCACTGACGGCCACGCAGATGCACAGAATGCAGAAAAGCTGACATGCCCAAGGCAACTGTGGCAGCCTTGGCAGCTATGGCAAGCTGTAGACAAGCGTCTTTTTCATCATGTGCCCTGGTTTTTGCATTTTTGTGACCTCACTCTTTCTGTGGTCCCTCATGAGAGTGCTAAAGGGCCGTCTAGTGTTCCTAAGCGCAGGGAAACTGCAGGGGGCCTGACAGAGAAAATACATGTGTTCAGCAAGCTCCGGTCAGGACGGGGCACACTGCTGCCGGCCTTGGGTACACTGTTCATAAATTAGCATTATATCCCACAAGTTATACCCCACAAGATGCCTTTAAACAGAGGCAAAAGGATTCTTCCCACTGAATCTGAATCTCATCACCTACCATGAATGCCAAGACCAGCACCTCGTCCTTCCTGCAGGCTAGACACGGGGTACGTTTACATAGGGGCACCTGAACCAAGGCAGAGTCCCAGGTGTGTTGGCTGGAAGGGAAATCTGTTAGGATGGTGCCTGCAGGGAAGGGGGCCAGCACTCACCAGGGCAATGACGGTGGCGCCAGCTCCAGCACAGGCCACGATGAACAGGTGATAGGACATGTAGAACTAGGAGAGAACCGGGCACCGAGGTGAGCATTCTGTGGGGGAATGATGGCCGCCTCTATTCTGGGCACGCTCCCTTTTCCTCTGTAGGGCTGATTTCTGAAGGCCGGGCACATGCTGGGCTTACCTGGGGAGCTTTCAGAACTTGGCAAGAGGCTGCACCTCAGGCCAATTACATGGGAGCAGCTGGGGCTGCTCCCCACGAACAGGGTATTATCCTGCTCCTGCATGCCTGCCACCTGCGGCCCGGATCGTGGATGTACACACCCAGCAGCCAGGTAGTGGGCCCTGATTATTGCGGTTGTTCCTTCCTAAACCATGTCAGGATCGTCTTAAATGCAAGCTCCCACCAGTGCATTTGAGAATCTGCTTTTACATACAGTTGTAAGCCAATGCCTGAAGACTGTTCTAGGGCAGAGAGATTTTTCAACCATAGTGTGTCAGGATTTACTGCCAAGTAAGGATGAACAAGCAATAGCAGCAACTCAGTCTTTAAACAAAAGACTAAGTTGCCAATGTATAAAAATTCAGTTGTATACAAATTAAGGGCAGTCCTCTATGTGAAAATTTACATTGGTCCGATGACAAATGTTCTACTTTGAAAAACAATCTGAAGATGAAAGAGAAGAATCGAGATATATTCAGACTGGGCAGGATTGGGATCACTCTCCAAATATCCCTAAAAGAGAAAGCTGTCTGGTGGCGCAGGACCGTCACTCTGGATTCAGCCATGGACAGGGCCATTGTCTAGGTGGAAAATGGTGGCTCAGAGCCCTCGTGGACTTTCTCCCTAGGAGCACCCTCTGCCTCAGCCTGAAGTGCCCAGTGGTCATCTAGGACCAGCTGAGGGGCCGGGGCCTACCTCGTTGGTGTTGCAGATGTTTTCCAGGGCCGAGCCACATATTCTTCCTGGGAAAGCATTCCAAGGGATGATTCCTAGAAGTGAATCCCAGCAGAAGGTTAGTGATTAGCACAAATGCCAGCACCCCTGCTTGTACCGGGCCCCTCCACTTTCAGAGGCAATTACAACACAATCACGTGCTGTGCTCTTCATCAACAATTGATGTATCTGCCCTCTGCAGAAGAAACTTTCTGGAATAATAAAAAGTCCTATTTGGACAACAGGGCAAGAACAAAGGCAACTAGTCCATGAGATAATTGGACAAATTATGCTTTGGTTAGCTGAGCTGATATTCATGAACTCGAGTTCAACAGCTGCAGGACAACCCCCACCCCCGCCCTTATAAGGCATTTCCTCCTCCTCAAGCCAAACACATCTCGCCCTGAACGTCATGGTCTGCGGCCTTGCTCCTCAAGCTCTTTCACCATGGTTGGCCCTGACTCCGTTCTGAAAGGGAGAGGCTATGCTCAGAAAGGTTCATGGCAATTTGACAGAGGAATTTGTTTATATTCTGTAATCTGCACTTCCATTTTGTATGTCTTTGCTTTTCTGTTCCTTTTTGTTGTGTTTTACAAGTATCTCAGAACTACTTTGGATTGAAAGTCCAATTAGAAGCTTGGAAAATCACTGTACTTCCCCACAGAGCGAGGCCAGCTCAGCCTGTGGTGTCCTTGCTGTATCCAACTCCCCTCCGTGGTCACCTCGTCCACATGGCGGCTGCTGCTTTTTCTGTCATCACTGCCTCTATGTGCCCTTAAATATGAAACACACCTCAAGTTCTCTTGTCTCCCAGGAGGTCAGAAAGGAAAATACTTAAAAACTATTCCTTCTACCTTTGTTATGGACCAGTAGTAAGTCTTTGTTTCAGGAGAATGGGAAATGATGAAACCACTGATTTCAAGGACAGAAGATTTTTAAAAATGATTACTGATGACCAGACATTTGTAGTGAATGCTGAAGAGTAGGGAAATGATACATGCACCTAGATATTCATTTACAAATATTTAAAAAATCAACTTGAGTCTCTGTTTTCCATCTATTCTAAAGAACAGTGTAGTTGAACCTTTGGCTCTATGAGAAGAGCTCAGTGCAAGGGGCATTTTAGGTTAAGTTTTGTATTATGGTTCAAGGTAAGATGCTGAGGATAAGCCAGACAGGAAGAAAGCTCTTCTAGAAAAGCTCTGAAAGAACAATTATTTCCTCTTCAATTCTAATGGAAAACTTTTTCCCCCTAGTTGATCCTGCCAAGAACAGGATTTCCACCATTCTGGGCAGAAGTACTACTGAAACTGCCTTTTCTCATTCAGGAGGGATGTCTGGTTTGCAGTGATGGACAGGAGGTACCATGGCCCTTTCTGTGGCCTCTCAACATGAACTGAACTTAGGTAAAGTGCCCACTCAGAAAAATATGTTTGAATAGGTATCCAGCGCTCAGCTTTGTTAGAGTCCCTTTGGATGACTTTAAAATATGCCTGGATTTTATGTTGTCATTGAGTCTCTAGAGCCACATGTCCTCCCCTGAATCTTCAAAGTCTCCACTCATATCCTGAGTCTCCAGAATCTCATCTCCTGAGTGTCCAGAGTCTTGTTTACAGTCTCCTCTCAAGACTAGCCTAGGTCTTATCTCCTGTCCTAAGTCTTATCTCCGGAGTCTCCTGAGTCTTCAGGGTCTAACCTCCAGAGTCTCATCTCCTAAGTCTCCTTTCTTGATCTCCTGAGACACCAGGGTCTCATCTCCTGAGTCTTGTCTGCTAAGCCTAAGGCTCGTCTGCTCTGCCGAGTATCCTAGGTGTCCTTTCCTGAGGGTGCTATCCCGAGTCGATAGTGTATCCTGTCCAGGGTCTTCTCTCCTGAGTCTCATTCGCTGAGTCTCCAGAGTCTCATCTCCTGAGTCTCCAGGGTCTTTCTCCTGACTCTCCTGTCCAGGGTCTCATCTCCTGTGGCTATAGATCTCCTCTCCTGAGTCTCCTGTCTCTCTGCTCATGAGTAGCCTAAATCTCCTCTCATGAGTCTCCTCTTCACAGTCTCCTGTCCTGAGACCCTGGGGTCTCATCTCCTGAGTCTCCTAACTCTCATCTCCTCTCAGTCTCCTCTCCTGAGTCTGCTCTCCAGGATCTCATCTCCTGAGTCTCTAGTGTCTCTTCTCCTAAGACTCCGAGGTCTTGTCTCCTGAGTCTCCTGACTCTGCTCCTGAGTCTGCTATCCAGGGTCTCGTCTCCAGAGTCTCATCTCCTGAGTCTCCACTGTGTTGTCTCCCGAGTCTCCTAACTGTCCTGTCCTGAGTAGCCTAAGTCTCATCTTATCTCCTTAGTCTCCTAAGTCTCCTCTCCTGAGTCTACTGTCCAGTGTCTCCTCTCCTGAGTCTCCTATCCAGATCTCCAAAGTCTCCAGTCTTGGGTCTCGTCTCCCAAGTCTCCCGAGTTCCTCTCCTGAGTCTCTAGGGTCTCATCCCCTGATCTCCAGAGTCTCGTTTCTTCAGTCTTCTCTGCTTTCTTCTGCTCTTCTCCATCCTAATGATTATTAGAATTATTATTATTATGACCCTATAATAATTTAGACCTGCATATGCACATAGAACACAAACAGATTATGGGACTGCGCAGGAAGTACCATATTGCCGGATGTCCACACAGATCTGCTCCACTCCTGCTGTCCCGTTGGTTTGGGGGGACTTGATGACTTCACAGGTGGACCATATGTTGTAGAACATAAACACTGGCACTGCCGAGAAACCAAACACACCCAGCCAGGCCACTCCCAACACATAGGTGAGGAAGACGAACTAGGACAAGAAGGAGAAAGAATCTTCACCAACCAGTGTAATCCCTGGGAGGAAGAATAATATATTTCTCCTAATACTGAACTTGCTGGATGCAGTCACTGGACCATAGCAGATACAAGGGAAGTTTTGGAACTTTGCAGTTCCCTATTTAGTAAGGACGTGAGTGGCCAAGGCAGGCTGTCCCTTGTCCAAGGTCACTGAGCTAGCTGGGGCAGGGCCTCCTTCAGCCGTGCCTTGTAAATATCAGTTCCACACTTACCAAGGTGTGTGGATGCTCTCACAGGCCACTGCATCAGAACTCTGTTCCAAATTGCCTTTATTCTACATAATAGATGGGCTGTAGAACAGCCACCACTACAGGAAGCTCTTTGTGGAAAAGAACCTGGGTAGTTTCATGATCCTGTGAAATTACTAAAAAGCATTAGATGCGCCTTTACTACATTTACAATAGCCATGAACACAAGCTTAGTGCACAGTAAACCTGCTCAAATGCTCATTTCCCTCTAGTCTTGCTTGGTTTTACACCTTTAAGAGTCCTCACCTCAGGACAGCAGAGAGCTCATTTGGTGTCCTCAGCCCTGCAGCCTGTGTGTTTATCTTCCTCCTTCCATGACTTTCTGCCTCCATGTGAGTGCATCTCTCTCAACTCCCCAGCTGTTTTCTTCACATCTGACAAGTTTTCAAATGCCAGACCCACACATCCAGCTGCTTGGCATAGGCCATTATAAACCCCACTTCAACAACCCCCCCAACTCCAACTCCAAAAATGCCTCCTTCCCACCTCTCCCTCCACCCCTGAATCTCCTTTTGTGATAGAGCACTCTCTGCCCCTTTCTCTTACCGAGCCCCTTTTAAGCTCTGTCCTCTGCTAGGCCAGAGGTCAGCAAACACTGTCCGTGAAAGGCCAGAGAAGGAACTGGTCAGGTTCCACTGGGTCACAGACACGCCTCAGCTTTGCTGAGTGAATGCAGTCACAGACCACATGTCAGCAAAGGGGAGCGGGTGCCAAAAACCATACCAGACAGAAAAAACTTGAATTTCGTATCATTTCATGCATACTCACCATCCCACTGATGCACCGGCCACAGGCGGTTGTTTTAAACTCCCCGTGCAGTTCTTTCACTGCACTCGTGGTGTAGAAGCCTTCTGCCAGCAGAATGATCCCATACAAGAAGAAAAAGGATGCAATTCCGTAGATGACATACTGCATCAGCTGAATTCTGTGAAAAGAAGATCCCAAGTGGTTACATTTGCGGCCTGATTTTGGCCTCTGGAGGGAGGCTGTGAGGGTAGGTGACACCCTGTGACAGCCGACCCACTGATGGCTTTGGTGGGGGTGCTGCAGACAGGCACCCCTGCCCAGACCACAGCAACCTGGACCCTTCTTCCAAGGGGTGGGCAACTTCCCAGATGAGGGAGATGTTTCCTTTGGGCGGGGCCCCAATGGACTTACTAGATGATACTCCTTTGCATGTAAGTAAATGCAGAGATTGATGAGTTACAGCCACTCATCCAGGACACACATACAGCCAGCATTTCAACTTGGGTCCAGTGGATGGTCTGTTCCTTCCACCACATCAGAATGTCTCCCAACCAGGCTTTGTGATTAATGGTTTTCTGCTAAAACCCCTAAGTAAGCATTCATGGCCTCTCTATGGAGTAACTCGGGCAAACACTTTCTGCGCAAGACACTGTCATAACACAAGTGATAATGTATCAAGCAGGTTTAAGATACAAAAAGTTAATTCACATCTAATTTTGTCCTATGAAACCCCACAGAAATGCAGATGACAACCTTTGGCTGCCCAGTGGAACCAGCTGGTAAGAGACTACAGGTACCTGGGTCCTATCCCCAGAGATTATGACTCAGCCTGGGGTGAAACACAGACCTTTGGATTTTTTAAAAAAACATTCTTCCAACTTTGAGAGCCATTTACCAACATCACCAGCTAATTAAACTACCATGCTTTCCTGAGGCTCAGTCATGGTAAATATTTCTTGGTCTTTTTTTGTACCCAGTTTGCACTCATTGAATCCCTTGTCCTGCTTGATCCTCCTCATGGCCTCCCCCACTGCTGATTTCTTTGAATCATTTCACAGATAAAAAAATTTCCAAGGACTCTTCCAACATGCTTCCCTTATTATTTCATAAAAATTCATTCCTGCCTTTTTCAAAGGGCTGGTAGAAAAGTATCTCCCAATCACAAGGCACCTAAAGACTGTCAACTTTGGGAGTAAGGAAGGAAAAAGCAAACAGTGAGGGGCAGGGGAAGACACGCGAAGATAATCATCAATACACTGCTGCCAGGCAGGCACGCTTATGAGAATCCATGCATGGGAGTTGGACACTCAAGAGGATTCTAGGACAGCAGGGCTGAGGCCATACCCCTAAAACTTCCCCTTTTCTGAACTGGAGGATCCCTGGGGATTTTTCCTCTGCTTGAAGAATGAACATCCAGGTCCTGCTCCTGTAGACTTCGGGTGGGGCTAAGTCCTTGACAGGCTCCTACCAGGCCAGGGCTGGCCATTTTCTCTGACAGCACCGGAGGGCATCTGTTACTTGGGGACTGTGGTAACCCTTGGTGAGAGGATGGGCAGTGTTGCCACCATCCCCCTTGGCCACCCGTGCCTTGTGTCTTATGTGTGCACCGTCCCATTCCCCAGGCGCAGTCCTATCCCAGGTCCCCAACACCCACTGCACTCCTGGCCCTTTCTTTTCCCTTCTTTCCTGGCCCTTTTCCTGTCTGCCCCTGGGGAGCGTGAATGAAAGGCATCCATTTTCTCCCAGGGGTGCCCACAGCAGTATTTCTGCAACCCTCCTGGGGTGGTGGCACTTTAAATGCACTTCTAAAAGGAAGGAGGCAACTTACACTTCACTCAGCAGGGCATGGTCGCTGGTGTTGGTGGAGAAGTGCTGCTCCAGGATCGCCACGGTGCCTGCCAGAGCCACATGCCCACAGCCGCAGAACAGGGCGACACCCGAGAAGCAGAGGATGGTGGCCACCAGGGAGGCGTAGGGGACTCCGCCCAGACACTTGATGCAGCATTCAAAGCAGCCTGGACCCAGGGGGGAGAAAACATGGCTGGTAAGGGTAAAACGCCTACGACTTCATGAAGACCGCGCATTAACAGAGAAGGTCGACTCTTCCCTCTGCCCCGCGTGCTCTTTGGGTAACAGCTCAGCATCGCAGAGGCTAAGAGGAGCTGCCCTCATCTGCTTCTGTGGGTGAGGACCTGGGGGCTTCAATGGGAAATGAAGCTTAATTTGCTCGGGGTGTGTGGCAGAGCAGCTAAGTGACAAATGGTTATGGAGTAAGGCACAACTCTACCGCTTCCTGATTGACCCAGGGTTGAGGTTAGGGGACCCCTGCTCAAGTGACAATGAGAAGCAGTCACCCCACTAACAATGTCAGAAGAACTGCAGTGAGGCTGCCGTTCTATGAAGACAAGTGACCATCAAGTTCCCCCCAGCCTCACCCTTATGGGGTTTCAGGTAGCTATTTCTCTATTTTCGCAGCAGCCAATGGCTTTCCCCAGCCTCTGACCTCCTGGGCAACCAGAAGAGTCAAATACAGTAATTACACTATTGCTGTGATCAGAAAAATATCAAGGGAATCAGTCTGGAAAGGGGGTGGGCATATGGGTCCCTAGAAGTACCAAGCCACCCAGATCTACTCAAATGGGCCCACTCAGGTTTCATTCATGTCAATACCAGAAATCAGCTCAGCTTTTAAATAAAAATGTTCCCCCAGAGCCAGGCAGCACAAGCAATTTAATCATACTCATCCCCCGAACCCACCTCCTCAGCTTCCACCTGCCCCCGCCCAATGCACATGTTGAGAGCAAGAACCCAGAACCGGTGGGTGACGTTTAAGTACTTGAAGAGGGAAAAGGAACAGGGTTGGGGTGGGAGGGGACAAAATGAGCACCCATGAAGTGAAATGAAGGAGAGAGCCACAGTTCACTCTTCATTCTTGAGAGAAATTAAACTCATTCATTTTTCAAATCAACTTTGACTTGAGATGTCCATAAAGACCTCCCCAGGGACTGAGTCAGGTGACATTTTCAGTTTGGAGACATTTTATGTTTCAGTGGAGCACTGCAGGCCTCAGGGTAATGTCGGTCCCTCTCCTGACCTCGCGTCCCTGTTTATACTATCCAGACCCTTAACTAAATGGCTTGTCAGGGAAATCGAACTCTGAATGCATTATGATGTTTAACAGCAATCAAGAGCAGTTCATGACTTCAGGGCAAGCACATTAAGGTGGCTAAATTTCTTTCCCCCAAACGGCCTTTACAGTAGATAGGGAATGACTACCCAGCATGAAACACTGGAGCTAGGCCTTTCCATTTTGATGATCATTCCATGCTAAACTAGCATTTGCTTAAACCTACCCTAGGAGATAACCCCATATATCTCTCTTCAGTTCACTGGAAAGTAAAAATGCCAGGCCCTCATAAGAAAGTGTTCTTCCTTTCATTTCAAAAGATGACCAGCTGTTTTCAAGAAGATCAACCTCCCTGAAATGGATTGATGAAACCACCCAAAATGGGACCCAGTACACAATACAGTTCAAGTCCACTAGCAAGTCGCTACCTTAAAGAGATTCGGACATGTGAGATTTGTGAACACAGATGATGGAGGTCAATCTCATTTTGTCCCGTGACTTCCTAGCAGGGTGAAGTGAGGTAAGAGGAACACAACTAAAAGTCCAAATTCTCCAGGCTCCCAAACCAACAGCAACTAAAATTCTTGGCCTTGATATGTGTGTTGCATCATACAAGAGAGAAAATAGACCTCTTTTTTCTTGTGTTGTATCATCCCCACTTCTCCCATTCTCAGGCTCCACGATGAAGTTAGGCACAAGATGAATGCCTGCTTCCATAGCTAATGAAGTTATCTCTGGTCCTTAATGGATAGAGATGTGTGGCCTTGAGACTGTGTTGGCCAAGATGGTGGCCACTGGGCATATGTGGCTGTTTAAATTACTCAAAATCAAAACTTCAGCTCTTCCTTTGTAGAAAGTCACATTTTACGTGCTCAAGAGCCACATGGGCTTTTGGCTATCATCTTGGACAGAACAGATACAGGAGATTCTCTCACTGGAGAACACTGCTATTGTGGAAGATCAATTTTGACCTGCCACATACTCTCTTGTGACATGAGCTAGGTTCTGAGTTTTACTTTGGATTTCATTCATTCGGTCCTTTTTGAAGATCTAGAGGGTGATAAGCACTGTTGTTGGCACTGGGAATACAAACATAAAATAAGACGCATTCCTTGCCTTCAAGGAGATCAGTTAGATGAGTAACAATTTCTATGGCACACTGTGATGACTACCAAGACAGAGGCTGCTGGAGGGCCAGTGGATGGTCAGGTGGAGGAGAGAGAGACAGAAGGACAGGAGGAAATATAATTCAAATTGGAGAGGGATCCTGAAAGGCTTTCTACAGTAAAACCTAGGATGCCAAATATGTGAACAGCTGACATGGGGACACTGATACAATTTGAAGAAATCTGCATATTACTGGTGTACATTATCTTACTAAGCCTACATCCTTTCTCATCATTTGGGGTTATGGTTAGGTGTTATAGTGCAGTGCACTCACCCTGTAACAAGAGAACTCAACCTTCCAAATCCATGGTTGCAACTTCAAAACAATCTTTCCTCCACATAGGCTAGAGCTGTCTGCTTCTTTCAAAGGAAATGCCACAGCTGTTCCGTGGCTCAAAACAGACAAGGGGGGATCAGAAGAATGATGCTCTTCAGTCCCCAATTCACCACTAGATCAAGGCTAACATTTTCCTCCAATTTGTCTTTCTCATGGACTAGTTCTAGAACAGCAGGGGAAACCAGAGACTCAAGACTTTCAGGATCACTTCAATGAAGCATACTCTCTCAGCAGAAGCCAATGCTCTTAGGTTTTTGGTGGGTTTTATTTATGAACATAGAGCTCTGGCTCCTGTAGAAGTCTCCATATTGGTCAGGGCTGTTGCATGTGCACACCTAAAACTCTTATGGACCCCGCTGGCCACCAGGAGCCAGAGCCTGTGAAATACATCCTGGGAAAAAATTACAGGAAATAAGAGAACTGGATACAGAGCTTATTCTAACATGGTTGGCCAGTTACCCACAAGGCTAAAAACGCATTTCTGGTGGATATCCAACCAGCTGTGGATGGATTGCTCCCCACTGTATATTTTCTGTCAGTCTAGAAGCCATCTCTCCTTACACTGTGTAACATATCTTTGAACACTGGGTAATTTGGTCATATGCCACACGCTTATCCCAGAGGAACCAAGAGTGCTGCAAAAAGCTGGCAAGAAAAAGCCAAATATGTTTCTAAAATATGATATCAATACTGTTAGTGTCCTCACATTAAGAGCATTTCTGACCTATGGGTATGAGTGTGGCAGAGGTAGGGGGTGGAGGCCATGGTGACACTGTGCGTTCAAGCTAGCCTCACAGGAATACACTGGCACAGCCCCATTGGGTCCTGGGTTTACTATAATGCTCCACTACTGCCATCTTGACATTCTTACTACTTTCTGCACAAGGGTGTCTGAATTTTCAATTTTGCACTTGGCCTACAAATTACGGAGCCAGTCCTGGGTATACTTACTCCTGGGTGAGAGGAGACGGGAGGGGTTCTTCCTACTTTATATGCCCACCGTGGCACGGTTTTATTTCAGTGTCAGATAGAAATACAGCCTAGAAAGGCAGATGTCACCTTGCCTACCTACCACGTTGTCCTGAGCACAGCAACCGTCCCATGAGGTCAAATGCCTGGCATGTGGGAGAATTACTAGCTTCCCCTTTGCTCTGAGAGGGAGTAGGAATCACCCACTGTACTACTCCCAACAGAGCCAATGCTCCAGGTTCTGCTAAACCAGGGATCTGCAAACTAGAGCCTGTGATTTTGCCAATAAAGTTTTATTGGAACACAGCTTACACCCCTTCATTGACAAATTGCTGGCGGCTATTTCTGCTCTACCAAGGCAGAGCTGGGTAGCTGTGACAGAGAGTGCATGGCTTACAAAGCCTGCAACAGTTACTATTTCCAGGAAAAGTTTGCAGACCCCTATCTGGAGGCACTGACATGCAGACTGTGGTCTGAGGACAAGGAGCACCAACATCACCTGTGAATATGGGAAAGATGCAGAGTCTCGGGTCCCACCCCAGAACAGCTGAATCAGAAAATCAGCGCTGCGGCGGGGTAGCCGGCATCTGGGCTTTCAGATGAGTCCCACAGAGGCTCAAATCTGAGAACCACAGTCTTAACGAGTCGCACTAGCTCTTCACTGTGGCAGCCCCACCAGCTTTCTTTTATTACCAAACTCTGTGACAATAAATACCGAACACCATGAAACGATTCCTGGCTTCTGGCCAAGATGGAGTATCAGAGAGCTAGTTTATCCTCCAGCCTGAAACCACAGCCGAACTGAACAAAACCTATGCAACGATGGTCTTCAAGGTACTAAGACAGCAGGCTGTGAAGGACCACCCATGGCGAATGAGTCAATGATTAAAATAAGTTCTCAATAGAACCAAAGAAGCCACGTGAAACGCCCTGTGACACGTTTCAAAGACGCAGTTGGTATGGGGTCACCTGAAGGTGCAGCTCAGCTCTCACCGGAACAGGAGAAGCTTTTCCCCATAACCTTGCTGTTATCATCATCTCAGGTACTGGGGTTTCTTAAAGGCCTAATTGGATGGAAGCTGTCAATTAAGCAGGGTAGTAACAGATATGGGTGAGGACAAGAGCACTGGGAGGGAGGGCACAGCTGTCCATTTATTCCATCTCATTCCATTAGCACATTCAATGCTCACCCAAGTGTCTGAGGTCCCATGGACTGGGCTGGACACTGGGGACTCGACAGCGAGCTAAGACAGGCGAGCTACATGCTAATGCAGTTTATAGCCTGGGGGAAAACAGACATTATCCAAATTGCGTGGGGATCAGAAGTGCTAGGAAACAGTAGGGACTTACTCAGGCTTTTGGAGGGTAACCAGGGACAGCCTCCACAGCTTAGACATGAAGCTTAGACATGAAGGATGGGTGGTTAGGGAGGGTGTTCCAGCAAACAGGAACTGCGTGAACAAAAGCTCTGTGGGGGAAAAGGGCAGGGTGCGTTCCTGGGCATGGAAGATGATGCCAGAACAGAGAGAGTACGAGAGGAGGGTGGGGCAAGGAAGGCAGGAGGGGTCTAGGGGAGCTGGATGCACTGGAGGCTTTCCAGGCCACCCAAAGAGATCTGGACTTTAGCCTCAGAATCACAGGACACCACCAAGCCTTTCTGACCCTGGGGAACAGACCGGGGCTGCAGAAGATTCCTCTGGAGGATGTGATAGGAACAAAGTGGCCCTGGAGGTGAATAGCTTGCTGCAATGGTGCAGGCAAAAGAGGACAGGTGCTCGGACCAGGGCAAAGGCAGCAGAAGTGGAAGAAAGGGATGCGTCAGAGAGAGGTTTGAAATGGCAAATGGGCACAACTTGGTGTGAACCCAAAGGAGGGGTTGGGGATGGGTGCTGAGTACCAAGAGTAACTCCTCCATTTCTGCACATGGAACCCCATGGTGCTGTGCTGTTCCTTGAGCTGGGGTTGACACAGGAGGGCTAGGCTTTGAGGACAGCGCCGAGTTTAACCCTCCTACACTGTTGGTGGGAAAGTAAATTGGTGCAGCCACTATGGAGAATAGTGTGGAAGTTCCTCAAAAAACCAAAAGTAGAGTTACCATATGATCCAGCAATCCCACTCCTGGACATATACCCAGACAAAACTCTAATCTAAAAAGATAACATGCTTCTCTATGTTCATAGCAGCTATGTTTACAACAGCCAAGACATGGAAACAACCTCAATGTCCATTGACAGAGGAATGGAGAAAGAAGATATGGTAAATACATACAACGGAATACTACTCAGCCATGAAAAAGGATGAAATAATGCCATTTGAAGCAACATGGATGCATACTAAGTGAAGTGAGTTTGAAAGAGAAGGACAAATACAATATTACTTATATGTGGAACCTAAAATATGGCACAAAATGAACCTGTCTATGAAACAGAAACAGACTCATGAACACAGAGGTCACACTTGTTGTTGCCAAGGGGAAGAGGCATGGGGGAAGGAAGGACTGGAAGTGAGGGACTCAGTTCAGTTCAGTTGCTCAGTCGTGTCCGACTCTTTATGACCCCATGAATCGCAGCACTCCAGGCCTCCCTGTCCATCACCAACTCCCGGAGTTCACTCAGACTCATGTGCATCAAGTTGCTGATGCCATCCAGCCTTCTCATCCTCTGTCGTCCCCTTCTCCTCCAGCCCCCAATCCCTCCCAGCATCAGGGTCGTTTCCAATGAGGCAACCCTTCACATGAGGTGGCCAAAGTATTGGAGTTTCAGCTTCAGCATCAGTCCTTCCAATGAACACCCAGGACTGATCTCCTTTAGGATGGACTGGTTGGACTTCCTTGCAGTTCAAGGGACTCTCAAGAGTCTTCTCCAACACCACAGTTCAAGAGCATCAATTCTTCGGTGCTCGGCTTTCTTCACAGTCCAACTCTCACATCCATACATGACCACAGGAAAAACCATAGCCTTGACCAGACAGACCTTTGTTGGCAAAGTAATGTCTCTGCTTTTGAATATGCTATCTAGGTTGGTCATAACTTTCCTTCCAAGGAGCAAGCGTCTTTTAATTTCATGGCTGCAGTCACCATCTGCAGTGATTTTGGAGCCCAAAAAAGTCTGACACTGTTTCCCCATCTATTTGCCATGAAGTGATGGGACCAGATGCCATGATCTTTGTTTTCTGAATGTTGAGCTTTAAGCCAACTTCTTCACTCTTCTCTTTCACTTTCATCAAGAGGCTTTTTAGTTCCTCTTCACTTTCTGCCATAAGGGTGGTGTCATCTGCATATCTGAGGTTATTGATATTTCTCCCAGCAATCTTGATTCCAGCTTGTGCTTCCTCCAGCCCAGCGTTTCTCATGATATACTCTACATATAAGTTAAATAAGCAGGGTGACAATATACAGCCTTGACATACACCTTTTCCTATTTGGAACCAGTCTGTTGTTCCATGTCCAGTTCTAACTGTTGCTTCCTGACCTGCATATAGGTTTCTCAAGAGGCAGGTCAGGTGGTCTGGTATTCCCATCACTTTCAGAATTTTCCACAGTTTATTGTGATCCACAGAGTCAAAGGCTTTGGCATAGTCAATAAAGCAGAAATAGATGTTTTTCTGGAACTCTCTTGCTTTTTTGATGATCCAGCAGATGTTGGCAATTTGATCTCTGGTTCCTCTGCCTTTTCTAAAACCAGCTTGAACATCTGGAAGTTCACGGTTCATGTATTTGCTGAAGCCTGACTTGGAGAATTTTGAGCATTACTTTACTAGCGTGTGAGATGAGTGCAATTGTGCGGTAGTTTGAGCATTCTTTGGCATTGCCTTTCTTTGGGATTGGAATGAAAACTGACCTTTTCCAGTCCTGTGGCCACTGCTGAGTTTTCCAAATTTGCTGGCATATTGAGTGTAGCACTTTCACAGTATCATCTTTGAGGATTTGAAATAGCTCCACTGGAATTCCATCACCTCCACTAGCTTTGTTCACAGTGCTAAAGCTATGAACAAAGCCAAAGTACTAAGCCATAGTTCATGCTTCCTAAGGCCCACTTGACTTCACATTCCAGGATGTCTGGCTCTAGATGAGTGATCACACCATCGTGATTATCTGGGTTGTGAAGATCTTTTTTGTACAGTTCTATGTATTCTTGCCACCTCTTCTTTAACATCCTCTGCTTCTGTTAGGTCCGTACCATTTCTGTCCTTTATCGAGCCCATCTTTGCATGAAACGTTCCCTTGGTATCTCTAATTTTCTTGAAGAGATCTCTAGTCTTTCCCATTCTGTTGTTTTCCTCTATTTCTTTGCATTGATCACTGAGGAAGGCTTTCTTATCTCTCTTTGCTATTCTTTGGAACTCTGCATTCAAATGGGTATATCTTTCCTTTTCTCCTTTGCTTTTCACTTCTCTTCTTTTCACAGCTATTTTGCTTTTTTGCGTTTCTTTCCCATGAGGATGATCTTGATCCCTGTCACCTGTACAATGTCACAAACCTCCGTCCATAGTTCATCAGGCCCTCTGTCTATCAGATCTAGTCCCTTAAATCTATTTCTCACTTCCACTGTATAATCATAAGGGATTTGATTTAGGTCATACCTGAATGGTCTAGTGGTTTTCCCTACTTTCTTCAATTTAAGTCTGAATTTGGCAATAAGGAGTTCATGATCTGAGCCACAGTCAGCTCCTGGTCTTGTTTTTGCTGACTGTATAGAGCTTTTCCATCTTTGGCTACAAAGAATATAATCAGTCTGATTTTGGTGTTGACATCTGGTGATGTCCATGTACCCGAGGTCAGGGGCAGCGGCTGAGAGGAGCTACCCCATGCCCGAGGTCAGGAGCGGTGGCGGAGATGAACAACCCCACGTCCAAGGAGCAGTGGCTGCACGGGGGCAGGAGGGCCAAGAGGAGCTACTCCATGTTCAAGGTCAGGAGGGGCGGTGGTGAGGAGATACCCCTTGTCCAAGGTAAGGAGCAGCAGCTGCACTTTGCTGGAGCAGCCGTGAAGAGATACCCCACGTCCAAGGTAAGAGAAACCCAAGTAAGCTGGTAGGTGTTGTGAGAGGGCATCAGAAGGCAGACATACTGAAACCATAATCACAGAAAACTAGCCAATCTGATCACACGGACCACAGCCTTGTCTAACTCAATGAAACTAAGCCATGCCATGTGGGGCCACCCAGGACAGACAGGTCATGGTGGAGAGATCTGACAGAATGTGGTCCACTGGAGAAGGGAATGGCAAACCACTTCAATATTCTTGCCTTGAGAACCCCATGAACAGTATGAAAAGGCAAAATGGTAGGATACTGAAAGAGGAACTCCCCAGTTCGGTAGGTACCCAATATGCTACAGGAGATCAGTGGAGAAATAACTCCAGAAAGAATGAAGGGATGGAGCCAAAGCAAAAACAATACCCAGCTGTGGATGTGACTGGTGATGGAAGCAAGGTCCGATGCTGTAAAGAGCAATATTGCATAGGAACCTGGAATGTCAGGTCCATGAATCAAGGCAAATTGGAAGTGGTCAAACAGGAGATGGCAAGAGTGAACATCGACATTCTAGGAATCGGCAAACTAAAATGGAGTGGAATGGGTGAATTTAACTCAGATGACCATTATGTCTACTACTGCGGGCAGGAATCCCTCAGAAGAAATGGAGTAGCCATCACGGTCAACAACAGAGTCCGAAATGCAGTACTTGGATGCAATCTCAAAAACGACAGAATGATCTGTGTGTGTTTCCAAGGCAAACCATTCAATATCACGGTAATCCAAGCCTATGCCCCAACCAGTAATGCTGAAGAAGCTGAAGTTGAATGATTCTGTGAAGATCTACAAGACCTTTTAGAACTAACATCCAAAAAAGATGTCCTTTTCATTATAGGGGACTGGAATGCAAAAGTAGGAAGTCAAGAAACACCTGGGGTAACAGGCAAATTTGGCCTTGGAATACAGAATGAAGCTGGCAGAGGCTAATAGAGGGACCAGCAGATGTAAACTTTTACGTATAAGATGGGTAAACAACACGGCTTTACTGTATAGCACAGGGAACTATATTCAACATCCTGTGATAAATCATAAAGAAAAAGAATCTTAAAAAAGAATGTCTATATGTCTATAATTGAGTCACATTTGTAGTTAAATGGGCACAGATTTTCCTGCATGAAATATGGAAATCCATGAAATATGGATTCACTTATATGACTATCCAATCTTCTTAATTATGTGTGCTTGCATGCTAAGTCACTTCAGTCGTGTCCGACTCTTTTGCAACCCCATGGACTGTAGCCCACCAGGCTTCTCTGTCCATGGCATTCTCCAGGCAAGAATACTGGAGTGGGTTGCCATGCCCTTATCCAGGGGATCTTCCAGACCCAGGGATCGAATCAGCATCTCTTATGTCTCCTGCTTTAGCAGACGGGTTCTTTACCACTAGCACCACCTGGGAAGTCCCTATACTTAAATTAAAAAAAAATTTTTTTTTTAAGATGTTGAGTTCAGTTTTAGACATGCTGACTTTGAGGTGTCCTGATGCCATCCGAAGGGAGAGATTCCAGGGGGTGATCAGACACATGGGTCTGTAGCTCAGATGAGCTGATGCTGGATGCTGTCAGCTTCAGGATCGCAATGAAAACTTTCAGAGGTCAAGGAAAGACATGGGAGCACTGAGCAGTTCCAAGTGCTTTAGACCCTTTCTTTTGCCAGGCATGGTCCTTGGACAAGCAGCAAGAGCTTTAGCAGGGAGTTTGGGGGAAATGCAGAGTCTCAGGCCCCACCCCAGCCCAGTCGGGTCAGTGGAATCTGCGTGAGAACAAGTCCCCAGGAGTGAACGTGGAAGTCTGAGAAGCCCACTGCCAGTCACCAGTCCCATCTGTCCAGTCCCAGGTGCGGAGCCCCGAGTCCCTGTGAAGTGCCTGCTTTTGTGTGCAACCATGTTTGGTGTTTTTTCCAAAGCCTACTGGGCTTGGCCCTAACTCCAGCCACTTGCAAATCAAGTGGCAAGTTCCAGGGGCCACAACGAAGAAAAACACAGTGTTCCAAGCTGTTCAGCCGCCTTGAAAAGAGTGCCACTAGAGTGTTTCTTCTGAGCCAAGCAAGCACTGTTAAGCTCAGATTTTTCACAACAAAGATGCTTTAGTGTCATACCACTGACAGGGTCTGAGAACACAGACCTATCCCCTCACCTCCCCCATTCAGAAAGCACCTGGGTTTTGGGCTGTCCCCAGCAGGAGAAGTCAAAGGCCAGGCTGATTTTTTTTTTAAAAAGAGTTAGGTGGTGCTGAGTATCAGCAGAGCACCACGCCGTGCAAAGTGGATGCCAGCGAAGCAAGAGCAATGCTTTTCTTGGATATTCCCATAAATCCACATGCTGAGTTTTCCCAAGCTTCAAACCAGCAATGACAACGCTGGTGAATATGAACCAGAAAAGGGCAAGGAAAGCATTTTTTTGATGACTGTTAACAACTCATGGAAAAAACAAATCACTGCTAGGCTTTCTAGTACATTTTACTAGTAATTCTCAGTGCCTCTCACCCGGCCTCCTGAACCTCCATTAGGTTAGTCACATCTTCAACCTTCATTTAGCTGGTCTCTGTGGCTAAAGAGATTTTTCGGTTTTGATTTGCACAAAAACTCCAGTGTGCATTAGTCTAAGATGGTTTAAATATAAACCACACAGTAGGGAGAAAAAAAACGGGCCTCAATGCCTCTCCCTCTCAATGGCCATTTTGTCTCCGGCATCTCTAGAACCTTTTGTGCAGAACAACAGAAGAAAACTGGCTTTGTCCTCGGGCTCGCAGATGCCCGTTGCCATGGCTGGGAGTTCACAACGGCCCAGTCATTTGCCCCAAGTTGTCTGTGATCCTGGCTGCAGCTCTCATGCTGGCTCCCAGGAGGGCTGGCAGCAATAAGGGCTCAGATTCTTCCCCAGGGAATGAATGTCTCACACACACACCCTCAATTCAGGACCTTTCTTGCCACTTTACTAACTCCTAACAATCCATCAAATTAAAAAGAAAAGAAGTAATCAAGGTTTGCAACTTTGAAACAACCAGCAGGAAAATGGAAGCAGAGAGAATCCTTAGTTAAGAGACGTAAGATTGGATGGTAGGGGACCAAGGTCTCCCTGACTTAGTTCTCCACCAGGAGTGACTGTGCCCCGCTCGGGGACATGGGGTGACATCCGGAGATACCGGGGTTGTCAGGACTGGTGGAAGGGATACTCCTGGCTCTAGTGGGTGGAAGCCAGGCACGCTGCTCAATATCTTACAGGGCACAGGAGAGCCCCCCGCAACAATTACACAACCCCAATGTCTGCAGCACCAAGGGGGAAGAGTCCTGAGACAGTGCATGCACACACGTGCTCCACAATGTTCACATCCCTGGTTTTCACCTGGGGCCGACTCTGCCCCCAGGCAAGGCGTGCAGACACTGCGTCATCACAGCTGGGCAGGTGCCACTGGCAGGTAGTGGGTAGAAGCCAGTGACACTCAGCACTCCACAGTGTATAGGACGGTCCCCACCCCAAACACAACAAAGGATGAGGCGCCACCAAGGGTCAAGGATGAGACACCCCGCTCTCAGGCTACCATGTACCATCCTGGTCTGAGACACCAGCATGCCCGCCAAACTCCACAATTAAAAAAAAAGAACAAGAGCTTAAAATAACCTTACTTTGTTTAAAAAATATTACAGACAGAAGTTTACAAATTTTGCTGCCCAAGAGAATTACCTGGAGTGCATGGGAAAGCCCTGACATCCAGACTTTACCCAGACCAAATTAAATTGCAATTTCTAGAGGTGGGATTCAAGAATTAGAGGTTTTGCTCTTTTGCTTTAAAAAAAAAAAAGCTCCCCAAGTGATCTTAAGTTGGAGAACACATGTTCTAGAGCAGACATCAGCCAACTGTGGCCCACGGGCCCAACTGGGCTGTCCACAGAGCCTGTGAATTCAGCATGCTTTTTTACATTTCGAAATGATTGTGAAAAAAAACCCAACTCAAAGAATACTCCTGCTTCGTGACACAAGTATATGGAATTCAAAGTTCTATGTCCAGAAATAAAGTTTTACTGGAACACGGCCGAGCTCAATCCTTTCTGTACTGTATGTGGGTATTTTCAAGCTGCAAAGGCAGAGCTGAGTAGTTGCCAAATATTTACCATCTGGCCTTTTACAGGAAAAGTTTGCAGCTTGCTCTTCAGGAGCACTGGTTCTCCACCTTTCATGTGCACATCGATTCCCAGGGAAACTCCTTACAATGCAGGGTCTCTTTAGGCAGGTCTGGGCCATCGCTCCTCACTGAACCACAAGGGTAGAAAAGAGGGGCTCTCCAAGGGGGGTCGGCGCAGCCTTGAGAGACCCCAAGACTCCAGAGGTGCAGGAGGCCCAAACTGTCTTCATGATAGCACTAGATAATACTGACTTTTTCCCACTGTTGACGTTTCCACAGGAACACTGCCGATGGCTATAGCACAAATCAGGAAGTGGCACCAAAGTGAATGAATCAGCAGTTCATTCCTTACCACCACACACTCACAGGGAAAAAACAAGAGAGTTTCACTTTGATGTGGTTGAAAAAAATTATCAACTGTGATAACTCTACACACCCTTTTGAAGATTCTGTGCAATGAAATGAGGACACATCCAGGACTTCTGTAGCATACCAGCTGCTGCTGCTGCTGCTGCTGCTAAGTCGCTTCAGTCGTGTTCAACTCTGCACGACCCCATAGTCGGCAGCCCACCAGGCTCCCCTGTCCCTGGAATTCTCCAGGCAAGAACACTGGAGTGGGTTGCCATTTCCTTCTCCAATGCATGAAAGTGAAAAGTGAAAGTGAACCCGTTCAGTCGTGTCTGACTCTTAGTGACCCCATGGACCGCAGCCCACCAGGCTCCTCCATCCATGGGATTCTCCAGGCAAGAGTACTGGAGTGGGGTGCCATTGCCTTCTCCGGTAGCATACCAGAGCACTATGCAAAGTTCAAGTGCGACTGAGTTTCAAGCTGAACTAGCATCTTGTTTTCTGGCCGACAGCTGTTTTTTTCTTTAAAGAATGACTAACACAGTATAGTTATTAAGACTTGGGAAGAAGACAGATGGCCAACAGGCATATGATAAACAATGCTCAACATCACTCACTAAACATCAGGGAAATGCAAATTAAGACCACAATGAGATATCACCTCATACCTGTCAGAATACTATCCAAAAGACAACAAATAGCAAGTGTTGGCAAAGGTGTGGAGAAAAGGGAGCCCCTGTGGGCCATTGTTTTCCATAGTGGCTGCACCAATACATTCCCACCAACGATGTTTTCCTGTTCTCTGGATAAACACTCAGAAGTAAAACAGCTTTGGTTATATTGGTAATTCTGTTCTTAATTTCTGAGGAGTCTCCACATTAATTTGAAAAGATATATGCACCTCTGCTCACTGCAACATTACTTATAATAGCCAAGACATGGAAACAACCTATGCCCACTGATGGATAAATGGATAAAGATGATATAAGAACTACCATGCGTGCGTGCATGCTAAGTCACATCAGTCATGTCCAACTCTTTGTGACCCAATGGACTGTAGCTCGCCAGGCTCCTCTGTCCATGGGATTCTCCAGGCAAGGATACTGGAGTGGCTTGCCATTTCCTCTGGTTCAATCCTGAACCCACATCTCTTATGTCTCCTGCCCTGGCAGGCAGGTTTTTTTTACTATGAGCGCCACCTGGGAAGCTCAAGAACTACCATATGATCCAGCAATCCCACGCCTGAGCATATATCCTAAGAAAACTATAATTTGAAAAGACGCATGCAACCCAATGTTCATTGCAGCACTATTTACCAAGATAGGGAAGCAACTTCAGTGTCCATCAACAGATGAATGGATAAAGAAGATGTCGTTGTTCAGTTGCTAAATCACCTCCGACTGTTTGCGACCCCATAGACTGCAGTACACCAGGCTTCCCTGTCCTTCACTATCTTGCAGAGTTTGTGCAAATTCATGTCCACTTAGTGGTACATATATACAATGGAATACTACTCAGCCATTAAAAAGAATGAAATAATGCCATCTGTAGCAACATGGATGGACCTAGAGATTATCATACTGAGTTAAGTCAGAGAAGGACAAACATCATGTATCACATAAGCAGAACCTAATTTTTAAAAATGATACAAATGGACTTATTTACAATACAGAAACAGACTCACAGATTTCAAAAACAAACTTATGATTACCTAAGGGGAAATACGTGGAGGAAGGATAAAATAGGAGCTTGGGGTTAACATATACACACTGCTGCTGCTGCTGCTGCTGCTGCTAAGTCGCTTCAGTCGTGTCCGACTCTGTGCGACCCCATAGACAGCGGCCCACCAGGCTCCCCTGTCCCTGGGATTCTCCAGGCAAGAACACTGGAGTGGGTTGCCATTTCCTTCTCCAGTGCAGGAAAGGGAAAAGTGAAAGTGAAGTCACTCACCCGTGTCCGACTCTTACCGACCCCATGGACTGTGGCCCACCAGGCTCCTCTGTCCATGGGATTTTCCAGGCAAGAGTACTGGAGTGGGGTGCCACTGCTTTCTCTGATATACACACTACTATATATAAAATGGAAAACTAATAATGACCTATTGCACAGCATAGGGAACTATACTCAATATTCTGTAATAACCTATACAGGAAAAAAAAATTGAAAAAGAACGAATATATGTATAACTGAATCACTCTGTTGTACACCAGAAACTAACACAACATTATAAACCAACTATACTTCAATAATTTAAAAAAGATGATATATATCTTATGTGTACATCTCACATACACACACAATGAAATACTACTCAGCTATAAAAACGAACAAATTCTTGCCATTTGCAACAACATGGATGGACCTTGAGGGCATTATGCTACATAGGGTAAGTCAGGTGGAGAAAGACAAATAGCATATAATTTCACTCATATGTAGAATCTAAAAAAACAAAAAACAAAAAACAATTCATAGATACAGAGAACAGATGGGTAGTTACCAGAGAGGAAGGGGGTCGGGGGTTGGGTGAAATGGGTGAAGGGGTCAACTGTTAGTCTGGTGATGGACGGTAACTAGATTTTGTGGTGATGACCACTCTGCAGTGTACACAGATGTTGTATACAGATGCTGAATTGTAATACTGTACCTGAAACATGATACACACACAGACTTGGTTATCTGGCACAAATTTTCTTAAAAATGATGCAAATGAGCTTGTCAACTTCAAAGAAAATAAGCGACAATATCTTGCCAATCAATTTTGGAAAACTTGCACCTGTGAAAGGCCCAGCTTCCCAGTACTTAGAAAACTTCCTAATGAAATCAGTGGTGATGTTAATGAAATGTGACTTTTGGGATATGGTATAATAAAATGTGTCAATACTTGGAAGATTTGTACCAGCCAGAGAACCGGTATTTTCCAAGTGACCAATGAAGGATGTTACAAAATCATTCTCTAATACAGACCGATCAGACTGCAAGGGAGAGCAATAGATTTTAATGGAACGGAGTAGAAAAAGTTCACTAATACAGTTTCAGATTCCACATTATCAATAATCTTTATTCCACATTATCAATCAACCACTTGCTGGATTTTGGTGCATTATCAAGGAAGAGTTCCACAAAAACATGAAAAGGCCATTAAAACATTCCTCCCTTCTCCAACCACCTATCTGTGAGAGACTGAGTTTTCTTCATACACTTCAGCAAAAACTAGATGCTCCAAGATGCCTGTGAGTGAGGGCAGAGGCAGATGTAAAGATAACAGCTGTTGAATATTAAGCCAGATATTACAGAGATCTGATAAAATGTAAAACAGTGCTGCTCTTCTCACTCAAGCTTTGCCTTGTTTGGGAAGAGTTATCTTTCTCAAACATTATTTTTGTTACCGGGTTATGGATTTATTAGTAACATTTTAAATAAGTTCATTATTTTTTAAAGGATAGAATATAATCTATTTCTGAGGTCAAATACTAATAAAGACAATATAAAAATAAATTATATAACTTTTAACTTCTATGATGAAAACATTACTTAAGTAATATCTTAGTTATAATTTCTAATACAAAAAATACCTAGAGATATAACCCACATGAGCAAAAGCTTTCAGGGCCTTCAATTATTTTTAAGAGAGTAAAGGGACTTTACACCCCAAAGTCCGTAAACTACTGTATGTACCATTAAGAAGGTATCATGAAGTCAGTGGACACGGGAGCTTCCTGCTAAAGACCTAAGAAAACACCCAAATGATAGCTTGCTTCCTAGTTCTCTTAAGACCTTCTTAGAGTCATTAATGTACAAGTCCAACTGTATAATGCCAAGAACACTGAAACTATTTTTAATGATATAAAGAGAACTGTTTTTTTGGGGGGGGATATCCTTCTCAAACCTGGTCCTAAAATCTGTGAAATCAAAACTTTTCATTTTTGTGACATGTTGTGCAACATCTCACAATTGATGAGCCTCTCACATGTGCAATATGGCTTGGAGTAGGAGATAAGCAAGCACAGAAAAGGAAAGCTATGTTCACATGGTGAGAGCAAATAAAGTTAAGACAGAGATCTTGTTAGTCCCGTCCTTCACCTTCTGTGGGGACTGGCTTAGGTTTTTCCTAAAGACCATATGTGTGCTCTAAGCCTAGTGAAGTGGGGAGAGAAGAACCAGGGAAATCTAGGCAAGCTGGGGATGAGTGTGTGCTTGCTCAGTTGTGTTAGACTCTTTGGAAAGCTAGCTCTAAATCTAAATGACAGAGGTTTTAAGAGCACAGAGATTTCCTGCAGGGTGTTCAGGAAATTTGAGGTGCCCCTGCAATATTAAGCTTTAGCATCACTCAACCTCCTTGACCATCTAGGTTTCAGTGTCTATGTGTTGCTAGATTGCACTGAGTTCAGTGAGTGTCTATTGAATTGCTGCTATGTGCAAGGCACCATACTGGGAGCTGCAGGGATTTGGTTTGCCCTCCTGGTCTTGACAGTTTGGAGTGGGGTGAGGGACACAAACACAGCAGAAATATTCAAGTAGAATGAAGAGCGAGGTGACTCAGGGACATGGGGAAGGAGGTAGAGGCATCTCCTTGGCTTAGTGTGGGGAGCTTAGGAAGGGGCGTGTGGGTGGCAGTGGTGTAGACAGGCCTTTAAGAACAGAAGGATCCTGTGGTTAGGAGAGATTGACAGGCATGAGTGAAGAACAGGACTGATGTGGTTAGGCGCCAGTAGGGAAAGTTGAGGGCGTGTGTGGTGGAGTTTGTCAAGGGCATTGGGACAGTGTCAGGAGACAAGCTGGAGAGGCAGGCAAGGCCCTCCTGTGGGGAGGTCTCTGAGCCAGCCTGCAGCCCTGGGTGCTTCATTTTGTAGGCAGTAAGGAGAGAGGGAAGGTTTGTGAACAGGCGAGTGACATGATCTGAGGTGTGCTTTTAAGAGATTAATCTGGTGCTAGCGTGTAGGCTGAACTGCAGTGGGTGCAAACTAAACTCTTCCACTGTGGGTGGTAGCAGAATGCGTCTTTTTGAGTTTTATTCAAAGGGCGCAGGGTGTATTCAATGAAGGCAGGAAGGGTAAAAACCAGACAAAGCTTGGAGCTGTGAAGCAAAGTCACACAGCATTTTACAGGCATGGCTCGGTGAGAAAACAAGAGAGAATATATGTGAACGAATTTTCTTAGGGGCCACTCCAGAAAATATCAACTCACCCAGAGACAGAGGGCGAATCAGTAGTTGTGTGGAAAGAAAGGGCTTACAAAGGGACCTGGGGGATTGGCAGACATGTCAATTTTTTGCTCGTTTCATGGGCACGTATGTATGTCAAAGCTGATCCAACAGGTCACTTTACATGTATGCACGTTGTGCATATCAACTGTAACTCAAAAAAAGTTTTTAAAAATGACCTTTTTCTTTTCCTTTTCCTTTCAAGATATGCTTCTTAAGTTCAATTTTTACAAAAGATGCTAGTAATGGTAAAAGGTTATAAATCCCTTTTGGAAACTAAGGATTGGCAGCAAAAGTCAGGAGCCTTAACAACCACATCGACCTGGGTGGGGTGGGCTGGTGGTGGGGGAGGGAGATATCCTACAGCTACAGAACCTATGGGCTACTTGGTGACAGGAAAGTGTAGGGGCTACTGTCATTAAGCAGAGAAGCCAGTGCTTTAAGGGGACACGTGATGCATTTCCATTTTGAAACATTTATATGGCTTGCAGCAGGTAGCCTTCTAAGATACCCCCAATGGTCCTCACCTCCTGATATTCATACCCTCCCCCAAAGTATGGGCTAAACCTACTGACTAGCTTCCCTGATTAGGTTTCAAAAAACTGACTTCCATCTTCCTAGCACTCTCTCTATTGCTGGCACACTCTATCACCCACTCTCTCTGATGAAGTCAGCCGCCACGTCATGAGGGAGATATGGGAAAGCCCACATGGCAAAGAATCAAGGGAGGTCTTGGGCCAAGAGCTAGTGAGTAGCCGAGGCCCTCAGTTCCACAGCCTTTGAGGAACTGAGTCCTGACAACAACCACAAAAAGTGATCTAGGCAGTGGATTCTTCTATGGTTGAGCCTTCAGATGAAACTACAGCCCTGGCCAATGCTTTCAGTCACAGCCTTGTTAGAGACCCAGAGACAGCTAAGCAGAGTCCAGACTCCTGACCTACAGAAATTGAGATGATATATGTTGTTGTTTCTGACTATCGAGTGTAAGATTAATCTGTCATGCAACAGTAGATAACTAATACACAGCTTCAGCTCTGGTATATGCCTGCAGCTCTACAATAGAATCTTTAAAGCATTTTTTTAAAAAATGCAATGACACAAAGATGCAATGACAATCTTAAAACATCAAGAGAAGTTTGCTTCAAATTTACTCTCTGCTAGGGATGTGGTGATTTGGCTTTGGGCATCTTGATAGAAAACATGTATACAAGTTGCCTTTCAATTTCAAGTTTATGTTGCCCTTCAGAAAGGTATTTTGACCTGAAACAATACTTTACCAAAGATGTTATCATGAGGAACTATTTTCTCCATTAAGATTTTGATCCTCCACATATATAGTAGTGGTGGTCAGACTTCAGTGTGGCTCTGAATTGCCTGGGGAGCTTATTAAAACAAATCAAATTCCTGGGACCCACCCCAAAGGGGGAATCTGGCAATCTGAACATTTAACCAGCATCCTTGGTGATTCTTTTACTTAACACAGAAAATAAAACTCGCTAAAGTACAACAAATGGAGTAATTGATGAAAACAGCCCATGGTGTCTATTTAACAGGACTTGGTTTCTTGTGGGAACACTCAGAAAAGGGCTTGTAAGAGGCCAAAGGGCCTGAGCTTCCAGAAAGAGTCAAGGGACCCTCTGAAGAAAGACTGAGCTTTAGCCTAAAGCCTGTGAACAACCAGTACCCCAGGGAGCAAGGATTCTGGAGCCTGGAGAGAAGAAGGTGAGGGATCTTGGGTGGAGATTTTAGGAAACTGAGTGACTAGCAAAATGTTTAGGTCTTGCCTACCATAAGTGACTGGATTTATAATGAGTGCTAAGAATACAATCACTCTAAGTCAGGGCTTGGCTTTTTTTTTTTTTTTTTTTTAATGGAAAGGGCCAGATAATAATTCTCTTTGGCTTTGCAGGGCATATGGCTGAAACTACTCAATTTTGCTGTTTTTGTAGGAAAGCAGCCACAGACAATCTGTAAATGAATGACCATAGCTGGTTCTAATAAAACTTTATTCACAAAAACTCAGTTGCGATTTTTGTGTGGTGAAACACAGTTGTGATCATCAGCCTGGTTTAAGCCAAGTCCTCATAGATCTCCAGAATCTCCATCTATCACCACTGGGAAAGAGCACATGACCATGAACAGGGTTGTCTTAAGACCACAGAAAAGACCTGTTTTGCTCCTACTGGCCTGACATTTCACCACTAGAGTTACTCCTTGGGGTGAAAGCACTGACTCTGGAAGTTCCTAGAGAAAACACAGGCTGCTCTTCAGAGAAAGTCTCACCATACCTAGATGACTCAGACCTCCAGAGCTTTCTGCTTCCCGGTGCACAAGCCGTTTCACAAAAGCTTTTGACAGATCTAGAAACACACGGGTATGGGTGTATGTGTGGCCTATTTGTGAGTGAACAGGGACCCACAAAAGGACACAGCTTGGGGAGGTGGGAAGACTAACCTCTAAAAGCAGACTTGAGCTGCTTCCCAATGTCTCCAGTTAGCTCTCTGGGGCAGGGGGGCAGGCAAAAGAGTTCAAGACAAATTTAATTTTAATTAACTCAAACTGAAAACATACAACACGGGGGGGGGGTGGTATTATAAAGGTAATGAAGATAAGATGTCACTGTTTCTAAGAGACTATAAATTGCTGCTTTGAATAATCCAAGTCAGTTTCTCTAAAACCAGATGCTGTACCTGAGAGAAAGCCCCAGATAGACACTCAGTTCTGACCGATCTGCTTTTCATCTCTTCTTTCTTTGTCTGCTCTGAGCTGAGGAATAGACACAAGACTGAAAGGCAAAGGGAGTTCTGTATGTCACAGACACAGTGGCAGCCACTGCTAGATAATTGAGTGCTAAGCATATACCAACAGTATAGCTGATAAAAAGTTGAACATTTGTAAATGAAAAACTATGTATATGACTGACATAATAGCCTTTGGTAAATAAGTTATAAAATAGTTACCTGCCCTATACTGGCACATTTTGGGGTGAAAACTGCAGGTAATTTGAAAATAGAATAAATAATCCACAGCAGAAAACAAAATGCAAAGAACTCTTTAAAAACTCAGAAACATTATGGCATGAACCCGGGCTAGAACATGCTTGTACTGAGTCCATTGTTCACCTCCAGGTAACCTGAAACACCTTCAGTCAGTGGCAGCCATCAGACACACATGCTGGGTGCTTCCCCTGGCCATGGTTGTGTAAACCGAGAATGCTTCTCCAGCCAGACTCCGGGGATCAGTTGCCCTGCCCGAAAACTCACACGACACCATCAGACCCCGGGCTATAGTCCACACATGACCAGCAACAGAGACCAAAGATGCACACAGAGAGATTACAGGCTCCCCACCTTGAAATACAGTTCAAGTGTTTTCAGAAAAGGCCTCAAACATAGTTGCCTTACAACTATAGGTTAGGACAGTGTGACAAGACAGTGTAACACCAAATCCAACAGCATTTCCCAGGACTCTCACATCTCAGGTGTCACTCTATAGAGTGGATCCATGGCAGAGAAGTCCCAGGCTAGGGGGCCAGAGGGAGAAAGGCTAGGGATCTCAAGGGGCCTGCCTTCTCAGGTCCCACCTGGGCAGATAGGAGGAGCCCACAGTGGGACCTGATGCACAGTACTGATCAAGCAGGAATGTTAGTATTTGGCCGAGTGTTGAGCAGGAAGCCCCTGTGTTGGGATTTCCATTGTGTTGGGATTTCCATGGCTGCCCGGGAATCTTGGCCATGGAAATCCCAACACGGGGGCTTCCTGCTCAACACTCGGCCAAATACCAACATTCCTCATGCTCTCCCCACACCTTTAGTTCTAATCCGTATGTGAGAGGGTGATCTCTTTGGACTTCTGGAATTATCTAAAACATCTGAGTCCAAGCATTAGAGCCATTAGGATTTGTGAGCTGGCCAGAAAGGGCTTCCCTGCTGGCTCAGTGGTAAAGAACCGGCCTGCCAATGCAGGAGATGTGGGTTCGATCCCTGGGTCTGGAAGATCCCCTGAAGGAGGGCATGGCAACCCACTCCAGTATTCTTGCCTGGGAAATCCCATGGACAGAGGAGCCTGGAGGGCTACAGTTCATAGGGTCGCAAAAGACTTGGACATGACTTAGTGACTCATCCACGACAACAACAGGAGGGGAACTGGCAACTGCTGAAGGGAGTGGTTTTTGTACTCCTTACCTGGTAGACTGAATGCGGAACTACACAGATTTACCAGTGTCTGAATAGTCATTCTTGGTCTTTTAGCTTACAGCTGTATTAGGTGACAGCATCTTACATGTCACTGTATTATATTCAAGAAGATCATGAGGGGCATTTGAGAACTTCTCCCAACTCCTATCAACTGCTTTCTCCTCGCTTTCTCCAGAAGGAGACAAGCTGGACCCATTTTCACTGCCCCATCCCCCATTCTCATTCACCACGATTTTAAACAAAGAAATAAGAGGAGGCACATTTTCAGACAAGTGGCTAAGAGAATCCAAGGTCACCGGCCTTTCAAACTAACCAGGACTCAGTGCATTAATGACTGGCAATTCTTACACCTGCCTCCCCATAAAGAGGGACAGAAAGGACAATGGAAAACACAGCGATTTCTCAGACTTTTGAGGGTAAATCCACCTCTTCAATTCCTTCTGTCTTCTCCCTTCTTGCTTTTGGACCTTGCTCTCAATTAGTGCTTCTCGAACTGCATTATGCCCAGGAATCATCTGGAAAGTTCTGAAAATGCAGACTTGGATTCAGCAGGCCTCGGGGTGGCCTGAGACTCTGCATTTGTAACAAGCTTCTAGGGGATGCTGATCCTGCTGGCCCATGGACCGCACGTGGAAGAGAGGATCTGAATTCTCTCTGATGACACTGACTGAAGCCCTTGTGACAACTGCAGTAGCCTGAACCACACCCTACACGCTAAGCACAATATTCCATCGAACACAACTGAAGCCCAAAGGGCTCCTTATTTCCCAAGTGCCACTGCCTCAGGCCTAGGTCCCCAAGGCAGTGTCACCTGAGGTGGCCCTTGTGGCCACCCGCCCCTTGATTTCCTGGAGGCCCAAAGAAGATGTGGATGCCACCTGGTCAAAGAAGTTAATTCAGAAAGAAGAAAGCAGTACAGATGGTGAAGGATTCACTATCCAAGTGCTAAAAATGTAACTCCACAGAGAAGTTTCACCCAAAAAGGAAGATGGGAAACGACTGAGGCAAAGGAAACTGGGAGCACCTTGACGTCCCTCACGGGGAGTAAGCAGTTTGGGGGAGGAGGTCTCTGCCACAGTGCCTGCATTTTCCTTTGGTAAAGATCTCCCCGTCGGCGTGGACCAAAACCTCTTCCCACTGTCTGTCCCCCACTGGAAAGAAACTGAGAACTCTGCAAACGGGGAAAATAAAAGACACAAGAGCCATATGGAATCGTCTATTTTTTCCCTCACACCATCTGGTTTGGGATCTAAGCACAGAATGGCAACTGCGCTGACTGAGGAGACAGCAAAATCTCTGGGCCACTGGGAAGGTGACACCATGGCTAGGTTCAGTCCCTCCCTCTGGGGATTTTCTTTCTCCCCCTCTGACAAGAACCTGCTTGATCCTGGAATTCTCAGCTGAAACATCACCAGCCATGTGATTAACTATTAGAGTTCTACAGTTTCTCATCATACCACTCCAGAATTCTCGAACCTCTGAAAACTAAGGTTGGTTTCTTTTTGGGGGTGGGGTGGGAGTGGAGTTCATCTGGCAGTGAAACCCATTCTGCTCTGAATTCCCTTGATATCCAGAACTGACCTTGAATGGCCCAGATGCTGTTCGCAGATGTCCCTGACCTAAGTTCAGTGCTCCAGAAAGATCCATGTGTTGGACTTGAGGGGCGCACCTGGACCTTGCTGGGGACACGGCAAGTGCATACGGTATGTGCACCACATCACTTTTCAAAAGCCCCAACTCTTCTGAATTCTTAACTAAATTAAGAATTTAGCCCAGCCGTTACAGATAATGTGGAGACCTTCTTGTCATGTTAACAAGTACTGCCCGTTCTCTTTCCCTCTCTGCCATTCAATTATACATATTTTCCTTTTCAGGGTGGGGAGCGGGGGAGGCTTTTGAGCTAAGTTTACATAGAAAATTCACCTTTTTAAGTGTACGGACCAGTGTGGTTTTGAGTCAATTTACAGCATGGTGTAACCATCACCACAATCTAATTTGAAAACATCTCCATCACTCCATAAAGGATCCTTGTACCCTCAGCAGTCACTCCCCAGCGCTGCCTCCCCCAGCCTCCGGCACTCACTCAGCTATTTTCTGTCTCTCTGGATTTGCCATTTCATGTCAGTGGAACCCTGCAGTATTTGCTCTCATGTGTCATCTTTGACTCAGCATCCTGTTTCTGAGACCCATCTGTGTTGCAGTATGCGTCCTTCATTCCTTCTCACCGCCACACAGTATTCCACTGTATGGATACATCACGCCTAATGGCAATTTTAAAAAAATCAAGCTTCTAGAACCTTCCATCCTTCAAAGGCTCCAAGAGAACAAATGTCTGGTGGCATTTCTTGCTCACCTCTTCGAGCCGGCACTACACAGGCACACAGAGCTGGCGCCTAGTGGCCAGAGATGGAGTGAAGGAATATGTCACTCAACGCATAGAACTAAATCCAAACACAGATTTCATGTTAATTAACCTGAAGCCACAATTCAGGTTTTAAAGGAAAAAAGTTTTAATTATTAAGTGAATGACAGGTGCTATGACTTTGTAACTCAGTGTAGGTCTTACATTGTACCTCTAGATTGCTCTTTCTAGACTTTTCGGTTCTATGCTGTCATTTCTGATTTATTCTTGCAGAAGTAAGAAGACATTTCGGATGAACAATGCTATGGGTTCACACAGAATTCCAGCAATAACTTGAAGCCTGGAGTGTTTCTCTGACCCACCACCATCCCTTTGTATTCCCATTTTAAGTAATTTAAAACCACTGAATCTTAGCTCTGTGTGGACTTCAGGGATGTGGAGGGTGGGTGTGCATATCGCTCAGGTTTCTCCCCTTCCAGGTCCCCAGACGGGCTGATGCACAGTTTACTCAGACCCAGCACTTAGATGTTTTGAGAGGCCAGTGTTCCTCTGAGCAAGGAGACTAGAGATCGGACCCCATGGACCTACCTGATGGGGTCAAGTACCCAAGTATATGATCCTCATTTCATGGGCTTTGAGTTTTCCTTCTCAAAGGTAACAGACTGATGTTAATAAATCAGAGGGCTGAAGAGCCATGTGGCCAGAGAGATGTTTGGGGCCACTGACAGCACTCTCAGAGCCCAGGCTCCTCAAATGTCCCAGTTCAGTTCTTGGTCCCGTGATGGGCACATATGACTGCCCCACCCCACTGGTGGTTCAAATATTAGACATTTCGTGCTTAACTCCAAGGCACATCTCATTGCACCTTGCTCCCTTTGAGAAGAAGAGGTGAGGGGGAGAAAATAGGGAGGAGGGAGAAAAAAGAGGGGAAAGATGGAGTGGAATGGAGAGGAAGAGAGAAAAAGAAAGATGATGAAAACAATGTTTAAAGGGCCACTTCCACCCCAGCCCCTGTGAACAAATGAATGCATCAAGCAAAACAGAAAACAGCACCAAACCAAAAGAGCTATCACAAATCATATTAAAGATAACAGTTGAGTTGCTATGCGAATGCACCCCGAGGCTGTATTTACCTGGACTGCTCAAGGGGTTAGCCCTGTCCCCCAGGGTTGGCACGGGACGGTACTGGTGGTTCTTTGAGCCTGGGTACATCCAGTGGTACCTGCCAATTTCCATTTCAGCTCTGCTGTTCACTGCCAATTTCAGGTGGCAAAGAGTCAGTGTCTCTATCTCCAGCAAAGATTCTACATCAGCATTTTAATGTATTCTTTTACCATATAATTAAAGGAAACGACGAATACACAAAAAACGCTATTGAACTGCAACCTTGCAGTACCATCTTATCAACTCGGCATGATATGCTGAGAACGTTAGCATCTCCTCCTCCATTTTTGAATTTAAGTTGACCAAAAAAGAATCACCAGTATTTTCCTTCTCTATTTTCTCCATCTCCTCCCAATCCTCCTTACCCCTCCAAATGCTCATTTTGGGCAGATACTGTTGATAAGGAAAAGCTGGCTTCTCACCATTGTATTTTTTCTTTCTGTTCAGTTCCCTTTCAGACCCACAGAGCACAATCATCATTGTAGCTACATAAGTGAAGGTGAACCCAGGCTTGCTCTAATGGTAGCTAGTTCCAGCCAATAACCCCATGGTCTGCTGAATCTTAGGTGACACTCCTGTTTTCCCAATGACATCAGCAGTATTCTCTGTCATCTCATCTAAGCTCAGGACATCAGAGTCTAGAATTTTCCACATTCAATCTTGTTCCAATTATCTCCCAGTGTCTTGACAGAGAAAGGGCTGTGGGCATTGGGCTTGAAGCAGGGCTTCCTCACACACAAGGTGACAAGTGGCCTCCTGGGGACTCAAGTAGGTCCCAACTAGTAATCTGACTATATCTCATACTTCTTAGGGAACCGGACAGAAAACTATCTACCAACTTGCCTGACACAGAATCAGATGCTGGTAACTGTTAGCTGAATTACAACCCTGAAATCCCAAGAGACCATAAGGTCGCTGTGGCCAGTTTCTAGCTGAGAATCCTATCAAACCTAATGATGGGTTATGGCTTCCGGGGTGCCACAAATATTTAAGGATTAAACAAATGGTGCTGACATTGATGTGGGGGAATTATTCCATCAGAAGAGCACATTATAATGCCCCATCGGGCATCTTAGACCACTGAGGATAAGGACTAGGCAAACCATCACATGGTAAGGTAAAAGAGCAAATGCCCCGAGCAGATCCACTGAACACCTCCCCAGCCATTATGAAACCCGACTCTGCTCTCCACAGTCTCTGAAAACTCTCGTGGTATTTCCACTTGGGAAGTGGAGACCTACGGTTCTAGGTGGTGTTTTAGGGCAAATCTCTTTGGTTTCATGATAAAGTAATGTTTTTTAGAGACATTAAAGAGAGTTAAAGGCATTTGAGAGGGGGGGAAAAGGATGTGAGGACAAGATCAGAACTGCACAATGAAAGTATTTTTACTGCCGCTGGTTCTGTTGTTAAATGGAGATGTGTGCTACAACGTGCTGGGCACCACACAAAGCGTGTTACACCTGTTCCCTCAGGAAGTTTTTTTTAATGCAAAGTGTTAAAGTTTTTTTTAAAAAAACTATGTGTAACACAGGCAAAACTATTTAAGTCAATACATTTTTAAGGAATGTCACATGTTCTGATTCTACCAATCACTTTAGTCTTTCCAAAGTTTGAGTCCTAAGTTTCAAGACAGTCCTTTCAAAAAGAATTTTTGCTCAGTCCATGGTTGTTATGCCAGTCAGTCCACAATTTCTTTAGTTGGGCTTCTTTGATCTCCAATAGAATATTGGACACACTTCAAAGTTTCCCACCTGGAATCACAGGGATCTGATTTCCTCAAGCAATTTATTTCAGGACCCTGTTTAGGGTCAGAGGAGATGGGTCTGCCTTAGCTGTGAATTTTAGATGGCCTCTACACATGCATTAGGTTTAAATCAGATACCTTCCTAAGCAATCACAGCTTAGAACATTTGGGATATGCCAATACATAAGATTAAAAACAGTCTCACTGTTACCATGACCTCAATCATTTGAGATCAAGGTATTTGTCACAACCATCCTATGAAGGAGGTACTCTTACTACTCTAGCTTTACAAATGAAGAACCTAGGGGCAACTGAGAGTTAAGTTATTTGCCCATGACCACACAGCTGGAGGGAGGAGCCTGTGCGTAAATGTGGGTGATATGACTCCAGAGGGCAGGTTATCCAACTGTGGCCTGTGCTGTCACTGTCTCTACTCTTTTACTGAGGTCTGTCTGGAGGTAAACTGTGCTTCTGTGCATCAAGACGTGTTTCAGATCCCAAGCTCCTGATGCTATTTCAGGGTTCTTAAAAGTTCTGAACTCTCAGCCTTTCCTGCATTTAGAGTTTTGGTTTACTCTTCAGGGGAGTTTCTCTCACACCGTGGGTTGTGCTATATTCTCCAAAAGCAGGGCAACCCACTGGGGCCAATGGAAAGAACCAGGAGACCAAGTCATACTCCTGGTTAAAGTGGCTATAAGCCCTCTGTAGCTCAATCACTTCTATCTGAAAAGTTTTCACCCTCCTTTCAAAAAATTTCTCTCTCCAAGTCCAATACACAGCAGGTGCCCAATCTATGTCTGCCAGATAAATAGTTGGCTGCATGCAAGAGAATATCCTGGGACCTTGTGGATCAAGCAACGGGTCTCCAGGTCCCCACCCTTACCCCGACCCCCAACCACACTAACCTCACCCAAGGCAGGGTAGGCAATTCAGGAAATGTCTGTCAACAGCCCATCCCTTCTCTGCCCTCATCCCCTCATATGGGCACAAGCTGCTTGGCAATGACAGTGAAAAACCATGCACTGCCCAACGCTAACGTGTTTTCTGAGTAAAGCCTGGTGGCTATGCCCAAGACACTCAGTTCAGCATTCTTCCTCCTCCTGTAGGTGTGGAGACAGGGTCAGTAAGTGCGTGACAAGGCCTCTGGACAACAATTCATCTTTCCATATGGAGGGAAAGAAAACCCTCTATTTTGTATCTCTGAGCCAAACTTAAAGACAGTAAGCATCAAATTATAAAATTTTAAAGAACATAGGATATGTTTTGTTTAAAAGAACAGGGGCCCAAAATCTAAAAAGGAGTCACGTGATCATGAGGGGACACCTCAGCTTGGGGAGTGTTTTAAAATGGCATCCTTTCTGGACTGCCAACTGCCAAGAAGTGGGGAAAACGTTCAGATGCAGGAAGATTTCAGCTTCTGCTCTTCAGTGGGAAGACTGCAAATGCTCCCCTTAGAGAGTAGGAGGGAGACATGGGCAGGAGACCTCTGGATATTCTCGAGGAAGCACAGAATACTATGACATCTCGGAAATGGTCTTGGTCAAGAAGTTTGATTGCGTTTTTCCATAAGAGGGAACCGAAAAATCCCAATGAACTTCTTGGCCAACTGCATACTATTTATGGTTGAGGCTGAGGTGAGACAGAGAACTGAGTGGTCATCGCCAAAGATGGGCACGACACAAACGATGGGGGGGGGGGGAGTTGACGAAAGAAAATAAAAATAATGCTGTGGACACTTTCCCCCCATTGACTCAGATGCTGTGATTTAGGGATGAGGCTATATAACTAAACTGCAGGCTGGTGTGCTTTCTGCCATCTAGGAAATTATCACTGGAAGCAACTAAATAACAAAGAGTAAGCTTCCTAAATAAAAATAAATAAATAAACCATACTCAGTGGGCCAGGTCTCTGAAAGCTATGTCTGTCATCCTCCATTCTCAAGCAGAGTTTAAAATATTAAAGGACGCTCTAACAACACTACAGGATATAGAAGGGGTCAGCCAGTGATGGCCACCTGGTTTTGCAAATGAAGTTTTACTGCAACACAGCCACACCTATGCGCTTATCCACTATCTGTGGCTGTTTCACACTACCTGGAAGCGTTGAGTAGTTACAACACTACATGGCCCACTGGGCCTAAATATTTACTCTCGGGCCCATTACAGATCAAGTGCACTGATCCCTGATCTCAAAGACAGTCAGTCAGGCGTGAAATACAAAAAAAAAAAAAAAAAATTAATGCAATTCATCAAATGAGTCTACAAAATAGGAAAATATTTTATTTTCTCTATTATACTTTCTCTGGGCTGGCCAAGGATCAAAATTCTCCTCTTGGACATCATCCTCTGAGATTTAATCTGCCACCAATCAGCAAGAGTACTGTAAAAAGCACGATTATACTCTACAGATTGGTTCCTATGATGAGTTGGCACCTTCTGCTCCTATGACATGAGCTGACAGGGCAGAAGAAGGGTGATGCTTCCGAGATGAGCATTATTAAATGAATAAAGAAATGAACCAAAGAATGCACAACCAGGTACATTTGTGAAGGTGGGAGTCTGGCTTCCCTCTCTTAAAAGCCACCTTCTTTCTCCACCCCACAGCCATCCTATTCCTGGCCAACCATCTCACATGGATGGACACTGGGTCTCAAGGAGAAACAAGGGAGTATCTCAGAACAGGCCGATTGATCACCAGTCCCAGTGAGGGGAAACGTATGTCATGGGGACACTGGTTACGTCATGTGTTCCCAGATACAGCGAAGCTAATAAGTCATGTTATGAAGACTGTTTACATTGGCATGTACTCCCAGATAACAGGGAGAGACGATGTTTTTTAACATTACAATCGGAATTCAGGATTTCCGCTCACTTCCAAGGAAGGTAAATCTCCGTCTCCAGAAAGGAGTCCAAATTCTTTGTCTAATGAATGAGCAAGGCCAAATCTTTGACAGGAAATGATCGTATCAAAGGAAGAGAGGTACCAACTGGCTTGCTGAGATCTTCTCCACATTTAAATTTTCTAAAAAAAATAAAAGCAAGCTGTATCATACCTGCCACATATGTCCAGCACCGTCTGGCCGGCCCTGCTTTTCTCTACAGTCTCATCCCCAGATACACTCCCTTCAAATGTCCTCCTTGGAAGATCCTTATAGGAAAAAACTGCATCTACAACTTTCTCCGTATCATATGTACGTAATCAAGTCAGAAAATGTCAATAAAAATCTCAACATCAAATAACTCCCAGATCACCAGGATGAGTGTAATGTGCTAAATGTGTCCCTCTGGGTTTTTAGCCTACAGGTCAGATATTCTAGAGAAGTGCTTTCCTTCCTAAACAAAAACAATACAAATAAATTTTTTTTTGGCCAGAAGTGCACGTCTTTCACTCAATTTTTAAAAAAAAATAAAAACCTAAGAAATTATACCTATTTGATTAAAAAGATTTAAATGGATGTGTTCATTTTCTAATTATATCAACCATTCACATTCATTTCTTATGTTGACTATGGCCTGCAATTCATTTTAAATTACACATTATTCCTGATTTTCTACATTTTTCTTTTTACGTGCTTAGAAATTTAATTTGACACCTGGAGTTCTGAAATGTAGTTGAGCAATGATTCACAGGAGCTTAACTAGCCTGACTACAATTGCTTCAGTAGACTCCAATTTCCTACATGTAATAAAAATAATTTTCCTAACAGATACTTAGGGTTTTTTTCCCATCCAATAGAGCAAGTGATTCCATTGTTTTTTCTGCGCCTAGATTACACCCTCCCAGTGAGTCTAGATGCATTGGTTTTTCACAAATGAATTGACATCAAGTAATACTCCACAGAAATAAATAGAAACCTCACTCTCATCTCTTTATTATCGAGTCTCATGATCTAGTTGCTTTTATTCTGTCTTCATTTCCTCCACTTATTCTATTTCAGTGAATCTGCTTACTGAATCCCCAACACTTTGATTTAATTTAATGCTTCCGATTTAAAAACTGTCATTGGTAATAATTTGGCTTTTTTTGTTTACATCCTTCTGAGAAAACCTCTTGCTTTCTGTAAAAATTCCTGAATAAAGGCTAAATTACTTCTTGTGAATTTTAAGCATCCAGTAGGGTTCCATGACAAAAGCTAGGAGACTGTTTCAAAACACATACGCTTTTTTTTTTTTTTTTTAAGGACTTGGATTATCTTTGTTTACAACAGGAACAAAGTCATTCTGATTGAGTTTAAAGAAACAGCTTTCTTTGTCCTGCTAAAACTCTGAGAAGTGAGACTGTCTGGAAAAGCTGAGATCAGTTTATAATAACTTGTATTCTTAGTAAACATTATTAATAATTATCTAAAGCCATTAATCCACAAGCTACTGGGTTTTAGCCACTGGGCAATAATACTCCAAATTCAGATAAGTATCGCCCGTACCACCGACAATGAAAACAACTGGGAAAGGAAGAATAGAGGGGGAAAAATACATGTGCATAAAACGCTCTGTGGGAAGTGACAAAATGTAGAGGATTCAATTTACTAAAATAAATCCTTTGGTGACAGGCTTAAAGGAAACCACCCCATCCCCCCAGATCCACCTGCTCAAGAATTATATAATGCATTCTCTGTGTCAAACTTGTAAATATTAATTTAAGTGAACACTGATTTTATAAATTTAAAATTAAGTCTGAAGGAATCCTGGAGTGGCGAGCATGTCCAAACATGTTTATCATTTTATGCCTCTGTATGTGCCTTGGACTACGATGGGAGAGCAAACTGGGCACACTACAAAGACACACTCGTGGAAGCTTTGACCCTGCCTGGCTGGCAGATGAACTTGTTCATTTAAACCAAGCTCAGCAGGCAGGCTGCCGTCCAGATCAACACTCCTGGTGGGTTAAGGGCAAGCGCGACCCCTGTTGCTGTGCTCAAAATCCAATCCCGGGCCCATGTTCTTACTCGAGTATAAGCTATACGTGTGACCGTGTCTTGCAGTAACTTGGTACATCTGGACTACTCAACAGCTAGTGTTTATCCATTTTGGTAATTTTTAAAGTTCCTCCAGAAATTATCTTTTGCTTCTAATTTTGTCTCTGGAACCCTCACTAATGAGTTTTCATATACAGACTGCCAGGGATGGAGTAGCAGCTGTAGATTTTTGGTATTAAATAATAAATATTTAATGGATATGAATTAATAGCACTCCAGAAGATAAACAATGGTGAGAACCAGAGTTAGGTAGTAAGGATTCTACATTGGTTTTATGCCCTGTTCTTGCTTCTGTGGAGACCAAAAGTGCTTTCAGCTGCATATTAATACAAAGTGTGTTCTAAGCATCTATTTGGGGGAAGATTGCTACAACTGTGATTGGCTTCTTCACAACAATGCTGTTATTGCGTGATTACATCTCCCAAGCTTTGTCTCTATTTGTCATGGAAATCAATCTTTCAACTTTTATCTCAGTTCCTCAGCTTTACAAATATTCCCGCAAGCTTCTCTTACTGCTATTTGGTCATTCATATAAATGAACAAATGTATACATATAAGAAAAGGCAGGGGGATATGGGGGCTGGCTTTTGCTGTTGTTTGGGGGGGGCAGTAGGTTTGCCGCAGCAATTAAGCTCAACTATCAATTGCAGAAATCTAAATGCTATGTACTTAATTCCACCGAATTATCCATCTAAGAATGGTTCAAAAGGCACATTTTGTTCTCTGCATATTTTATCATACTTTGAAAAGCAATTAATTTAAAAAGTGAAATTGCTCAGTTTAGGGGAGAATGTTATTCAAGGACTGTTCTACCCAAGCATGCTAGCACAGTGAAATTCTCGAAATTGCTGTTTTTGCAGATGCAAAATGGTTGACTATCAGGAATTTCAGACGGATCAACCTACATAGGCTTATGTAAAATGTACCTGTATCTCTATCCGGGAGACTGACTATTGTTTAGTGACTATTAGTGGATGTCAGGGTCAGGAGAAACAACCCTAGCATGGGGAGCTTTTGCTATAAGAGCCACTGCAGGTACCGAACGTGTTCTGGTGCCTTTAGGACAGTAACTTTGGGTGAAGGAGGAAATTACAATGCAGTGAGATGCTCTTCACCTCACAGGGCCTGAGCTGATTCTGTGAGGTAGTGAACCTAAACCAGTCATTATCTAGGAAAAGAGAGATTAATGTTAGCCTCTATTTTCTGCCATCTTCCTACCGCAAAACACTGACTTCTCGCAAAAGTCAAGATTGGGATGTGTTCTCAGATGCCCTTTGAAGAACAGGACCTGTGTGGATTTTCCTGTTGGAGATCTCCAAGTCAGAAACAGCAAAAGACTAACCTCCCCACCCACCCACGCCCCCCCCCCACCACCACCACCACCCCGCAACCGTCTTCCATCAGTACTAGCCCACAGAGCTGATGTTTTCTCTCTCAAGCTCCAACTGTAAATGGTTATTACACATCAGAGTTAGGGTCTGATACACAGAAATAGAAATCGTATTAAATACAAAAATTAGAGCATGTCCAAAATCAGTACAGCATCAGCAGAACCAAAGCGTATTTTGATACGCGTGTCCCTCCCGTTTCCCCTCTGCATTACTAACAGACAATGCATTCCATGTCCCCGGAATATAACTTGCCGAGCCTAGGATCTCAGTTAGGGCTCATTATAGTAATTAAAACAGACAATTTCCCCAACCCAGCTTCCCAAGGTGACAGATTGTGGACCTCCTTCCGTGCAATACCACGTTTGGGAGAAAGATTTGGACGAGTGATGCACTCAAAAGAGGCTGCTCTCTATTCATTTAACACCAGCCTCTAGGAGAAAACCACCCTAAGAGCCAGACCAGGCCATCCGGATAGTTTCAGAGACACAAATCCAGCTGCCCCTTTCTAGCCACTCCCCCCGCAGTGAAAAGCTTTACACGGGCTCTTCTCAGAGCCCAGGGTACCTTTTCTTTCTCGGCTCTGTTCAGTATTCTCCTCCGCTGCAGTTTCCATGGCTGGCTTCATACCATCCACCAAAAATGCTTTGCCCGCTCCCCCGCCCCCGACACCCACGTCTCCCCCTCCTCTTCCTTTTCTTTTGCTCTCCCCTCCGGCTCTTATTTACACCCGGGTGATGGAGAGCTTCGGTTCTTCACTCCAGAAGATTACAGTCCCTTCCAAGATGCAAAAGTCTCCGGCGGCGTCAATCCCCCTCCGCCTACTGGTCCAGAAAGACAGCTGCCAAGGGGCCGGCAGCCATACGTCACGGAGGATCCCGGTTATAACACCAACACCCCTGCTCGCCGCTGCCCAAGTCCCCGATGCGGCTCCCGGGGGGGCACCCCCCGCGCCCCACAGACCGCGCTGCGCCTCTGGCTCGCCTGCCTACACGCGCGCTCCAGCTCCCTCCTTCCTCCTCGCCAACTGCACCCGACGAATGCTAATTAATTCTCCCAGGAAAGAATAGATTTGTGACATCAGAGCAGGGGCTGTGAGAGAGAAGAGAGCCCCCTCCCACCACGTGACTCGGCGCTCCGCCGCCGGCCCCTGTGTGTTTCTGCAGAAAGCCTCATTTCTTCCCACAAGGGAACTCTCACCTTCCCCTGGGACCCCTGGACACAGCATCAGTTTGTTTTATTTCCTTTACCCTTGACCCTAGACCCTAGGATCCAGGTAAAAGATTTGCCCAGGGTCTCCGTTTTCTTTTTCTTCCTTTAATATGTGTTTTTCCAGAAAAAGACAAAATGCCATATGACATCACTTATATGTGGAATGTAAAAATCAAACAAAAATGATACCAGTTACCATGTACAAAAGGAGACCCATGGACTGACGGAAGAAAGCAAACTTAATGTTACCAAAGGCAAAAGGGGAGGGAAGGGGTAAATTAGGAGTTTGAGATTATACACACTACCATGTATGAAATAGATAAACAACAAGGCCTTACTTGCTAGCACATGGAACTATACTCAATATCTTGTAAGTATCTACAATGGAAAGGAATCAGAAAAAGGACAGATATGCATATATGAATATCTTCTGAATCTCTGTCCTATACACCTGAAACTATTAACAACACTGTAAATCAACCACACTTCCAATTTTTTAAAATGTGTCTTTCACACAACCTCTAGCAAGCTAGCTAGATTGACCTGAACATATCAAAGAGGGGAGAAAAAGGACAGAAGGAGGAGGAGGGCCTAAACACCGATTTAACAACAGCAGTATAGCAATTCAGCCCCAGAACCCTTTTCCTTATCTATAGCTAACATATGAGATAGTAAGAAACTTCAGCTGAAACCTATTTCATAAAAAAGTATCCATCTTTATTTTAAAAGGAACATAATATGCTACAAGTATATCTAGCTGACAGTTTGCTGACTCCTTGGTTAAAAAATCAAACTAGAGTGGTTTTTCTTCTTGATCTGGTTATTTCTGTATGGAGCCTTAGTCCTTAGAATCCCACATTTGGAGTCAAAAGACTGTTTTCAAGAACGTTCTAATTGTTCAGCAGAAAGGCTATTTTAAAAACAATGATTGTGACTACTGCTCTCACAAGTCTCCTTGCATCCTCAGATACTATTGAACCAATGTTCTCAACCCATCTAAGCATATATATCAGAGTTATAAGCTATATGGTTCCAAACATCACTAATTTCTCCACCATATTTAAACATTTGTTTGACCTGCTCACCTTCACTGCTCCTATTCAAAAGATTTAGAGAAATTCAGTGTAACACCCTCAAGGTCCATCCATGGACGCTAAGTGAAGTGAGTCAGACTGAGAAAGACAGATACTGTACCATCTGATTTCTCTTATATGTGGAATCCAACAAACAAACCAAACCAAATAAGCAAAATCCAGACTCACAGAGACAAGACTGGTGGCTTCCAGAGGGGAGAGGGTTTGGGGAGGAGGGAGAAATGGGTGAAGGAGATTAGGATGTAAACATTTTCAGTTATAATAATGAGTGACTTGTGGGGATGTAATGTACAGTATGGGAAATACAGTCATTAATATTGTATTAACTTTGTAAGGTGACAGACAGCAACTAGACATATCATGGTGAGCATTTTGCCATGTATGCAAACACTGAATCACTATGCTGTATACCTAAAATTAACATAATATTGTATGTCAGTTGTACTTCAATTAAAAAAAAATTCTAGAAACTTGAGTTAAATACATTCATGACCACCGATAAGTACAGGGTGATGGGTTTCCTGATTCAGACAGTCTGCTAGTTGTTTGGGGGTGAACACATCTCAGAAGCAGACATAAAGACAAGGAGGAGGCCACCATCTCCTAAAAAGTCCTCTCCCAAGTTTTGAAGGTCTGTTGCTCTGTTTGTTGAAAACAAAAAAAGGTATAAGATCCTGAATCAAAATCTTCTAACAACCTGAGCTTTTAATGCATTCATGTGAGATAATCCCTGAAGACTTCTACATTCAATGCCTCCGGGCCAGTTGAACCAGAAAAGATTTTAAAAACCAGTTTAGCTTGTTTCAACATTTTTTCATTTTGTACATCTCATTTTCCACTTTCAGCCTTGTCTTAGGAGACCATGCCCACAGTCAACTAGCCAGTCCCTTGAATTCCGGCCCCAGACAACTTTATTGTCTCATGGTGGAAGGATTGAGAAGCATGGCAGCCTAAGATTTCAGACTTGCAAAAAGAAACACGGATGTGATGTAACTAACCCACAAAGGAAAACGTGATGATGTGTCCACATAGGATGGTCTGCAAACATTTTTCAAAAATGGCTTAGGTGTATTCAGAGGGGAAGATGCCGAATGTTCTTTCATGACAGGCTTGTTCTCCCTCAGCAGTTCAAGAGAGAATTAATACCCAAACAAAATTCAATTCAGCACAAAAGGGCACAACTGTGATTAGCTACATTATTGGGTTTTATTTAAAAAGTGCAATCACTCAATCAAAAGCAAAATCATTCAATTATAGAAATGGCAGAATAATTTGGGGGGGTTATTACTTAAGAAGAGCATTTGAAAATGTTGGTGGAAGTGGGCAGGCAGAATATAAAAGACATTCTAAATTTAGGGGCCACTCTAGTTGTGTATCAGAGTCACGGAAATCATAGCCATTGGACAAAATATTTACAAACTCTCCAGTTGACAGTCTGATCTCTTTTTCACCTTGAAAAACTATAAATAGACTATGCGTTGCTTTTGCCTTGTTCAAAACTTTGTCATTTTCTTTTCATGAGAAAATGAGTATGACAATTCTAGAAGTTACCATTGCATCACTTTCTAAGCATCCTCAAATCCTCACTGGTGTTTGTGACAAACCAGAAGAATTTTGTGAATCAGAAGAAACTTGACAGGAAAGTTGTTCATAGCCAGAAAGAAAGCGGAGTATACACTGAGAACTTTTCTGAAGTTCACATCCATTTCTGGCCAGAAAAATGGACTATGTAGAATGAACAGGATGCAAAATATCTCTGAGAGCTGAAAATTATTCTGAGCCCCTTGTTTTAAAGCATTCTGGTGGAAGGTATGAATATTTCTGAAAGCAAAGCCCAAACAGGAATAACAAGTATTGACATAAACTGGATACAGTAGATTGAACCATACAAGCTTCCTGATATTGACTAAAAGAACAGGAGTTTCTTATGGTTCAACCAGGTACAATGCAGGCTAATGGAATTCAGAGAACCCTTCTAAACCAGGGGAGTCCAATCTGATACAAGCACTATGGTATCCCAACAAAGGAGAGGAGGGCAAGGTGGGGGAAGAGAATGGGGAAAAGCTTCACAGAACAGAGTTGGCTACTGCACTAAGGTTAAAAACCTACAGAGTTGTTGTGTTAGTTGCTCAGTTGTGTCCGACTCTGCGACCCCATGGACTGTAGCCTGCCAGGCTCCTCTATCCATGGGATTCTCCAGGCAAGACTACTGGAGTGGGTTACCATGCCCTCCTCCAGGGTATCATCCTGACCAAGGGATCAAACCTGGGTCTCCTATATTGCAGGCGGATTCTTTACCATATGAGCCACCAGGGATTCCCAGCCTGCAAGGTAGGTGAGCAAAAGACTAAGAGCAGGGAAGCAGGGGGTGGGGCGGGGGCAGGGATAGATCAGTCCAGGAAATTCTGAAAAGCATACAAAAGGAGAAAGGGTATTTTCAAAGTGTTGGGGAGATGATTTTCTTGACAGAGGGGCCAGAGCATAGGGTGTGGGAGTGGGGAGGGAAATGAGGCAGCTGAACCAGCAGAGTGGGATCCAGGGAGGTTGAACACCTGCTAATCCTGGAGGCAGTGGGTAGGTAGAGATGGAAGGCTTGAGAGCAGATCTAACTCATGAATTCCGAAGGTCGTCCTGTTGGTAATGGGAAAGACAGCATGGCACAGGGCAAACCTAGAGGCTGCCAAACTCATTTGGAGTATCCTGAGGGAGTACAGGTGAGAGAAGGGGCGTGTGAATGAGGGCATGAGGAGGAAGGCAAGGACCCTGATGACGCCTGATTGGATCAGGGGAGTAGAAAAGGAGAAGGTGGGAAGGGAAGTCTGGAGTCTCTAGCTTGGGGGAGTGAAGAGCTGGCAGTGCTGTGAACCAAATGGGGAAACAAAGGAGGAGGCAGAGGTTTGGCATGAGAGCTCAGTCTGTGGTTTCAGGGGTCCCCAGATGGCCTGCGGAAGCTGTCCAGGAGGCAATCGGGAACGTGGCTTTGGTGGACTGGGGGCTCCCAGAGACGAGGATCTAGGAGGCTGTGGTCTAGAGGGACCCTTGGGAATGCACAAAGTCCATCTGTGCTCAAATGTACCTTCACAGGGGACCCTCCCTGACTCTCTTGCCTCAAAGAGGAGCCCTGACAGGCTCAGTCTCTTAACCTTGGTTGTTCACTGTGACTTTAACCACAATCCACCACTGATCTAGCTGTTCACTCATCCATTTATTGCCTCTCTTCCCTTAGAATATAAGCCCTTTATGGACAGACATTTTTGTTTCTTTGTCCTCTGTTGTATCACCGGCTCCTAGAACAGTCCTCAACTGTAGGTCTTCAAAGAACATACTTTAAATGAACAGCAAACAAATGACTAGGGGGAGATTAGAAAGTCCAGCGACACTGAGATTTGAATTTTAAGGAACACTGACTTTTAAATATAAAGGTTAAGGAAACACTTGAAAGGGAGGTCAAAGAGCCCAAGAAGGAAAAAATCAGAAAAGCCAGGGAATAAGGCCAAAGTGGGACAATGGGATGAGAAAAAGGTCCCATGAAGGGCATCAAGCTAACAGTGTCAGACAGAGTTGAATAGTACAGGAGGAGCAAGGAAGAAGCCAAGGGGCAAGCAGAGTGGGCCCTTTGCCACCACACAGCCCGAGAAACTTCCATGAGAAGGGTTTTGGTGGGAAGATGGCAATTCCCAAGTCTGAGCACAACTATAACTCAAGATGCAAGGCTCTTGTGGTCCAGCTGAAATTGTAATCTTGTAATAGGGCTGTGCGCCCAGGTTTATTTCTCTGGGTTCAGTATTCCACTTGTTAAGACCATTTTGATTGTTCTTCTATGATCTATTCCGTTAAGAATGGTCTTTCCAGGCTTACTTTGTCTCTAACCATTCTGGTCACCAATCTGTGTGTGTGTGTGGGGTGGGGAGAGATGGGGGTGGACTTCCCCACACCACCAAGGAATTCTCTGACACCACCAGGGTGACCTACAATTCACCTCAAGTACGACACTCCCAGGACCCAGCACCAGATCCCAGAGGTTAAGGGTTCAGCTCCCCCGACACTGGCTCTCCCCACCCCCCACCCACTTTAGACAACAGTCCGATGGAATGAAGAAGAGGAAGCAGGGGCAGCCTGCTCTCTGAAGAAACATGAGGGGAGGGTGAGAGAAAGATGCAGGCAGATGAAGGGGGAGAAACACCCTGAGGAAGAGAGTCCCCGAAGGCTGAAAAGAAGATAGGGGGTTGAAAGAGACTTAAGGAGAATCAAGTGAAGGTGGAGAAACAACGGATGGAGGTCACAGGAGAGGCAGAGGAGGATGGAACACTGCTCCCTCTGACGTGGGAGTAAGCAAAGAGGAAGTGGAGGGAATAGTTTCTCTAAGATTGAAGGCATTTCGTCTTAGAAGAGGTGGTAGTGGTGACAGGGAGGTTACAAAGACACCCCCGTAAGGCCCTGAGAAGGGTCCATTTGTTACTTGCTTTTTATAGTTCACATCACAGCCTTAGGAGTGAGGGATCATTGGCCCCTTCTTCTAGGATGTCATCCATAATGATGGGAAGGTATGATGGGATTGGTCTCAGTCAGAAAAACAGTGTGCTCTGAGTGCAGATGGTTTGGGGTCCTGAATGGGGCTGAAACTTCAGGAGATCTGCAACCAGAAGTTGAACGAGAAAGATAAATAATATCCCCACTGGGGTTCTCATCATGCCGGACAGAAACGGACCCCAACACCCTGGAACCACGCTGAAAGCCAAACCATACACAAGGACGAGATGATGAGCTTTTCAACCAGTTTCAATGGAAAAAGGGCAAGTTTCTCCTTTTTCCTGTGTACACAAGGCATACATGAGGAGACAAGGCAGCTGATCCCCTAACAATATGCTTCCTGATTAATTATCACATCCCGTGGGGAGCTGAGTCTCCTCATTAAGAGTGGCGTACCATCAATGGGCTCTCCCTGGGAGGGCCCCCAATTAACTCGTCCGCTAAGCATGGACCAGCCAATATGAACACGGGCAGGTCTCCCAAGCCCTTCTGGTAACTGCTGACCTGCAACTATTGAGATCGCATTTGTGGGATCAATGGAGCCATCCCTTCTCTGCTAGCTAGAGACCCCTGGGGCAAGGATGTCCTCTTACCCAGGGGGAGATGGTAGCTCAACCTCAAAGCTGGGTGGGTCGGGGGTGCTCTGAGGGGGATTTTTCTCTGCATTATCTGCCAAAATCCCTCCCACACTGCCTCCCCAGCTCTTCCCCTTTTCCCGGAAGGCACAGCTGAAAGCCCCCTCCTCCAGAAAGGCCTCCTGGGTTCAATCTACCCATTTCCTCTTCCTCCCATTCTTCCCTCGAACCATCCCTCTCTCAGTTATAAATGCAGCTGCTCCGAAGGACAGCAATTTCCAATGGAAAGACACATCACCTCCCTTTACCCACCTCCCACACTGGTGGGAAGGAAGCTGGACATTTTCAAATTCAAAATGAAATCTGAAGACATCGAAGCTTCAAAAATTCTCAGCAGAAGAATTTGGCAAATTATGGGGTGAGTCTGTCAGGGTAGGGAAAAAGCTGATGGGAACCCTTTAAACTTGAGAACTCTGGGAGCATGAAGACCTTATTCTTGCCCAGTCATTGTATACACTCCTCTGCAATGATCAGCAAGTCATCATATAAGACTGGAAGCACCAGTTACCAGGGACACTTGGCCAGTTCCCTTTAAAAGCTACAGCGAAAGAGCTGGGTGGATGTGGAACCAAGGTAGCACCGTGTCCAGAAGGCCACCATACCCCCCTTCTCCCAGAGATGTGACACCAGCTCAAAAGGGGTGGAGAGTGGCCAGAACTCAGGGACTGGGAGGTCTCCTCTGTACCAACATTGCTGCTGGAACTTGAACCCATGCTCTTTCATTCTTGCCTTCATGATGGCATTGGGAGGTGGGCATAATTACCCCCTTGCCTGGACAGAGGAACCGAGATCAAAGGAAGCCAACAGGACTCAGTCAAGGTCACAGAGCTGGTCAGAGGCCACGCTGAGCATTGACTGACTCAGGCCATTGGATGCCAAAGCTGGGAACCAAGGGTCAGGCAGCCATGATGGTGACTAGGTGACCAGCTGTGTCACCTTGGAGAATCTGGGTCACCGCCCAAGACGCACTCTGGATGCCCACCACTCCTTCAAGGCCAGCTCCACCAGGTACCAACCTTGGTGATGCCATGTGACCTCAGCTTTGTCATCTGTTAAAATGGCCAGTAGAAACCTGCCTTCCTCAGGCTACTGTGAGGGCGATGAAGTCCTGCCCTTAGAGACTCATACAAAGCGTCCTGTAGGGTACTCACGAAAGGCTAGGATTTCTGTCTTCTGGGTTCTCATGCTCACACCACAATCATACAGATCCAAGGAGGACGGAGAGAGAGGAAGAAGGAAGAGATAGTGATTCTGCATCCTTTCAGAACTTTCCCTGTCCACGAGGGTTCCCTTCTGTGCCCATCTTGCCTGAATGAACTTCGAAGGGCACTCTGCATCCCACACCCACCCCAAACCTCCGTGCAGAGGTACAGCTTGGATGAGACCTCTGTGAATAAGCTATAAACAAATCAATGGACCTGGAGATGAACAAGGCAATGGGATTAAAAAGAGATGTGCCTCCAAGGGCACTTGTTAGTACAGTGTCCAAATTGGTTTCTAGAATCTAGAAGATGTTGCTAATACCTCTGTGTGTGTGTGTGTGTGTGTTAGTCTCTCAGTCGTGTCTGACTCTTTGCAACCTCATGGACTGTAGCCCAGCAGACTCCTCTGTTCATGGGATTTCCCAGGCAAGAATACTGGAGTGGGTTGCCATTCCCTTCTCCAGGGGAACTTGCCAATCCAGGATCAAACCTGAGTCTCCTGCATTGCAGGATTCCTTACCATCTGAGCCACCAGGGAAGCCCCAATACCTGGGTACTCAAGACCAAATTAGATTTGCCCCTGATGCTTGTTTTAAAAAAAATCACATAGAGCCCACCGTCAGAAGGGCCTCAAGATTGGTTTCATACACTGATGTTAATGTCTTGAAATTCTTAATAACTTATCTGTGAACTTTTGTTCTGAAAGTGAAATCCGATGGGACAATGGCACATGCATGTGAGCAGGGGAGCCATGGGCTCCTTGCCCCCTATTTGCATACAGCACTCAGTGCCCCATGCACAGAAAGCCAGTGGGCCCACGAGGCAGGGAAAGAGTCAACGACAGGACAAGGTGAGGATGTTCTGTCTACTACTGAGTGCTCACTGGCTCCGTCCCTTACCAGTCATGGCAACTTGGGCAATGCATGCCTGAGCCTCCACTCCCTCATCTATAAGAAGACTGGACAAGATGCTTTGCAAAGCCCGTCCTGGCTCGAAGGTCCACTGAGCTTGAAATGACCGGTTTGGCAGCGTGGTTACAAAAAATAAAAGACATCAGGTAAGAGGCTCTGCACACCACCACCACCACCTCCATCACTGTTCCCGTGGACCTAAGTCATCCTCTTCCTGTGCAGGTCATGTTTCACCTGCTCTAAGTGACGTGTCAACACCCTGCGATGGATTCTGCTGGGCTCCTGGAATTCTCTGGAACAAGATGCCAACACCTCTTCCTTTGGAAGTATGTGGTGCAATTCAGTTTCTCTCAGCTTTGCCCTGACTAACCTGGAGCTTCTTGAAGCAGTTCCACTAAACTTATCTTCATAGTGCTGACAGCACAGTTCAGTTCAGTTCAGTCGCTCAGTTGTGTCTGACTCTTTGTGACCCCATGAATCACAGCACACCAGGCCTCCCTGTCCATCACCAACTCCCGGAGTCCACCCAAACCCATGTTCATCGAGTCGGTGATGTCATACAACCATCTCATCCTCTTTCGTCCCCTTCTCCTCCTGACCTCAATCTTTCCCAGCATCAGGGTCTTTTCCAGTGAGTTGATTCTTTGCATCAGGTGGCCAAAGTATTGGAGTTTCAGCTTCAACATCAGTCCTTCCAATGAACACCCAGGACTGATCTCCTTCAGAATGGACTGGTTGGATCTCCTTGCAGTCCAAAGGACTCTCGAGAGTCTTCTCCAACACCACAGTTCAAAAGTATCAATTCTTCAGCGCTCAGCTTTCTTCACAGTCCAACTCTCACATTCATACATGACTACTGGAAAAACCATAGCCTTGACTAGACGGACCTTTGTTGGCAAAGTAATGTCTCTGCTTTTTAATATGCTGTCTAGGTTGGTCATAACTTTTTTTCCAAGGAGTGTCTTTTAATTTCATGGCTGCAATCACCATCTGCAGTGATTTTGGAGCCCAGAAAAATAAAGTCAGCCACTGTTTCCACTGTTTCCCCATCTATTTGCCATGAAGTGATGGGACCAGATGCCATGATCTTAGTTTTCTGAATGTTGAGCTTTAAGCCAACTTAAAGAGGAGTGAAAAAGCTGACAGAACAAAGACAATGGAAACCAATAGAACCATTACAAAACTTTTTCATAATGAAAATTTTAGACCCTGTTAGCCACTTGGAAATATGTTTTTTAATCAAAATGAATAAAACATGGTGCTTTCCAATAGAATATACCAACACTGAAGGTCACGTTCTAATGTTTGGGGGTTTTCCACACAGAAATCTGGTAGAAGAAAAGTTTTAATTGAGGTTTGATTAAGATCTCTTCGTGGGTCAGGGATTTTAAATTTTGGTACAAATGAAGTATACAGTTGCTTACTTTTGACAATTAAAAATTAGGCTACTGAGAGGCTAAGATGGAATGACTACAGTATTTGTTGGCCCATGAGCTCCCAGTGTGGACTGAGGTGGACTGGCTGAGCATGTGGCTGTCATCTGCTCCTACTGTCAATGTGACCTTCCTGAAACCAGCGACTCAGGTGAAGGATAATGCGCAGTGTGGACAGGCAGTCTCACACCGAGTGATTCTGATAAACAACCAAAGTCTAGAAACCACTGATTTACAGGAGAGCATGATTATCTAACATGTAGCTTGACAGAACATTTGCGCATTACCAACACTTAGCCTGACAGAGGACATGACATCTCCTTTGGGCCGTTAGAATGCCTATTCCTGCTAGTTCAGGGAAACACCCAGGATTCATTGATACATAATTCAAGTGTCCTCAGATAAAAGTCCACAGAAAAATCAGTCCCTTGGTGGATCAGCAGATGGGTGGTCCAGGACTGGTATAAAATATAAATTGCACAAAACTTTGAGCTGTGTCATTTAGTCAACTGCTGTTAAGAACCTACACTAAAAGAGAACCCAAACCACATACTTCAAAATATACCACATTTATTCAAATGCAATCTTTTATTCACTTTTGCCTCTTCTGTTTCTTTTCTGGGATGGAAATGAGGAGAAGTAGGATGAAGTCATTTAAGGCCCTGTACTGCACTAAAATAATCTGTGGGCTTTTTGCTTTTGCAGGTGGTTCAATCCCTGGGCAGGAAGATCCCCCGGAGGAAGAAATGGCAACCCACTCTCGTATTCTTGCCTGGAGAATCCCATGGACAGAGGACCCTGGCAGGCTGCAGTCCATGGGGTCGCAAAGAGTTGGACATGACTGAGCAACTAACAGTTTCACTTTGCCTTTGCAAGTTAGAAACCACTGGGATGACTTGAAATAGCCGTCCCTGCCAGGTCAGACATAAAATATTCTAGAGCACTGACAAGGTGGCCAACACAGATTACATCTTAGCCATCACACTGAAATCTATCAAACTATTTGATGTCATGAATTACTTCTGATGCAATTACTTCTTATTGGGAAGTCTAAAAGATTCAGAGCATCTCAGAGGCAAAGGGAAAATGTGAGGAACAACCTCTCTGTATGGGTCCTGAAAGGTGGTGATTGCATAGCAGCTACAGAAAATCACTGTGAAACCAGAGAAATGCTGAAAATTGAGACAAAAATTGTCCTAAATTTCGAAAGCAGACAGAACAGGGTTCTCTCTGATCACTGGAAAAACTTGAGATTCTTCAACAGATGACTCAGGAATATTCCTAACAGGAAACTGGAATGTCCAGAAGGCAGCCCAGGTTTCCTGAGGCGCAAGTGATACAAAACTAACCTATGCTCTTTTGTAATTTGAATATTTAATCTGTGGATTTGACATGTTTAAATGCCAGTCACTGAGGAAAAAGCCTGCCGTCTCCCATGAACATCCTGTGAATCAATTTTAGTCAAACTCTATTCTTACATCTTCAACGTTATTCATTCACCAATCAGCATTGTAGTCACCAAGACAGCGCCAGCTGGAGTCACGGACTGGTTTCCCAGAGCCTGTTACCTCTGTTTCCTTCCAAGCTGACACCCAGCACTTTTGAAAAGTTTGTGGCTACTGCTGAGCTTTGCCCAGCAGACGACAAGCACCAACTGGCAGAATTCACCTCTTCAGGTGGGTCAGGCAGTTAGTGTTTATTCTAAATGGAGGCTTCACTATTTTTACACCAATGGCGTTCTGTATTGCTAAAAGGAATCTTTGTTTTTAAAGAGAGAATGACTAAGGCAGGTGACTGTCATCATCTACTCTGACCTCACAAGCCATTTGATCAAACCCTTCCTGGGTTTTGGGGGAAAAGATGGTGGAAGGCTGGCAACACGCCAGCGCATTTCAACATGGTGCAGTGTGCTCGTCCTGCACGTGTAATCAACAACATTTCAGGTCACTTAATCATACACTCAAGCGGAATTAGAATGGGCTAATGTGCTTTCAAAGTGGTTAATGAATGATGGATGTCAATTCACAGAGGAAGGTTTCCAGGATTGTACCACTGGACTCTGTCCTTGGTCTGGGGCAGTGGACATGACAATGTCACTTTAC